>NW_028256550.1:1280000-2005000 GCF_048593485.1 Apis florea | reverse complement strand
CGAATATCTTTTTTTTTTTTTATTTTTTTTCGTGTATAAGCACGTAAAAATTTTTTTAACAATAATAATACTAATACTTGGTCGTATTGCGTATTGAAACGTATATTGCTTCGGTTCGAGCAAGTTTTTTTCTTTTTTTTAAACGAGGAATAAAAATCGAGCAAGTATTGAAATGCCATAGACAGATTCTCTATGGTCGCATCGATCGGCAGAAACGACTGTATTTCTCTCGTGCCCTTTTGTGATGTATCATTCGACATTAAACGATGAAGTAATTACATAATTAATTAAATGAAAACTGAATTTTTGTTTTTATCTTCGGGCCATTGTTACTTTTTTTTTTTTTTTTTTTTTTTTGGCGAAGTTATGGAACGCCACGTCGATCGATAAAGATATTTTCTAGAACGAAAATTAGAAGGAACAATAATATACGTCCAAGTCGGTACCCGAAGTTGATACATAGCTTTATATATATATATATATATATATATAAGTATATATATATATATATATAAGTTGTTCGTTAAATTTTTAACTACTACGTTTGTTACCACCTTACACTTATTTATCTTATATACGTCCGTTGTGCTAAACTAAAAAGAATGTTGAGACGGAAAAATTAACTGATTCAACCGATACGATTACTCGTATCGTTATATCGGTTAATATTTTTGTATTGGAAAGATAGATAAGAGATGATCTTTGTTTTGTCTTGTCAAGGAAGCGGAACCGTTTAATTATTAATTACTTACTATTCGATCGTCATCGTTGAAAGGAGAAGGAAAAACTGTCTGATAAAAAAAAAAAAAAAGAATTGGAGAACGAGTTAGATAGTATAATTTAATTCAATTGTTACATACAATAAGACCATATCATTATAATTAACTCTTTAGGCGTTATAATTAAACTACTACTATGTATAATCGTAGCCCGTAATAACAAATGCTCCAAACAATTTATCACACACACGATTAATCAGCTCGACTAAATCTTTATTAATTCGCCGTTCAAATCTGGATATTTCGGATTTCGACAGCGAGCTCGTATTATTATTATTATTCGATTTGTTTCCATCGATTGATCATCTTGTTAAGAGAATAACGGAGGAGAAAAAATAATAATAAAAAAAAAGAGAAAAGAAATTACAAGAAAGAACTACACAACACTTGTCTTCTTCGTGTATACTATACACACACACACACACACACATATTTTTCTTCTTCTTTTCCACAATTTTAAATTTTAAACTCGCGAGGAATCGTCGTCGTTCCTCCACAATTCCTCCGTAGATTTCATGTTTACATTAATGACCGCTTACATAATAAATTATGTCACGTTTTTGCATGCAACGGATAGATAGACAGACAGATAGAACTCGAGCCGGAAAACGACAATACTCTCCTCCCTTTTCTCTCCTCTTCCTCTCCAAAGGATCCAAAGGATTGGGGGGGGGGGGGGGGAAATTTCGTCGCTCGAAATTATTTTATTCGAGGTTTTCTCGCCGGGGCGAGAAGAGGGAGGCGAGTGTATCGGCGATCGAGAAGCGGCGTAAATAAGCGCGCTCGCTCCGATTTGGTCACTCGCTGGATTTATCGATATCGGTTGTCCGTGGGCGGAAAGAGGGACGGTTCTATATCTCTTCTCGCTATGCATGCACGCGCCTATACACACAACAAGCGTATGCGGTCTCGATTTTTACGTGTTGGTGAACGTTCGCGAATCGATGAGCGCGTATGCGTCCCCGATACATCGAACGCGGTCTCGGAAGATATCGCTAAGTGGTTGCCGATATAAGGAACGGAAGATCAGTCTAAAACCACCTGTCCTCGAAGGTGGAGGCTCCGCTCTCTTTTAAGCGGAGTCTCGAGGACCGCCTAATTTTTTTTCCCCAAGATTCACCCCTCTCGAAGACCGGGATGGAGCGGTTGAGGAGGAAACGGAAGAGGACCGACGGTCAGAAGGTGAGTTCTCTCTCTCTCTCTTTTTTTTTTTTTAAAGTTTAGCGCTTTAGTTTAACACTTTGAGCTAGCAGTTAAGGTAAAAAAGGCAGGCGAGGTATCTCGAGCAAAGTGAGATCGATAACGATTTTAATAGGTTTTATAATGGAACCGTGTTAAGACAGCGATAAGAATCGTTCGAACTTCGCTGTTTTTCTGGGGATTTTCTTCTTTTTTTTTTTTTTTTTTTTTTGCGAGAAGAGAATAGTCGTGAATGTTTCGGGTATTTTGTTAATGTATAGTGTATATTTTTTTTAAATATATCAAGTAGTTGTTAGAACGCACTAAAAATTCATCGTGCCGAACCAAAGTGTAACTTACGTAACTTTGACAATATTCAACAAATTGACACGTTGATTTACACCATTTTAAACGTAACACTCTGTTATGTCTTTATCGATCTATTTAAGGAGGAATAGTTGTCGATATATTATATTTTTTTTATAGGTAAAACGATCAATTTTCTAATGATATATGTTACTTTTTTTTTTTTTTTTGATAAAGCAGAAACGATGAAATCTATTAAAAACAGAAACTTATTTATCGTAAATCATTTTTATTCAAGGAGTTTGCCTCTTCTTATCTTAATCGTTCTAACTAAAGAACTTACTTAGCCTCGCTAGTTAATCGCTCTTCTTTCGAATTAAAAAGGTGTTGGCGAAATGCGCGAAACATTTATAAGTTTGAGCAAATAATGATAGTATCGAAATTAATTTATCCGGATCTATTATTGTTGTTTCTATCGTTTTCGTCGGATATTTAAATACAGTTGTCACAAAGTGAGAGATCATTTGATCTTCAAAAGATCGATTTAAAATAATGTTTTTAAAAAAAAAACATCGATGAAATATTCGATGGAAGTTGAAACAATTTCTTATTATTTTCCTATCATTTTTCTTTAAAATACAATCGATCAATTGCACGATTAAATTAAGCTTTGCGAATAATAATTGGAAGCAAAATTGGATAAATTTTGTAGCAACGTTACGTATTATCGAAATTAGAGAATAATAAATATCGGCATTTTACGTTAAATTTTTAATAAATTTACGGCAAAACGTATTTACAAGAATTTAAAATAAATTCAAAAATTGGATCGAGTTTGAATATATTTTCGTATTGAGTAAAAATCGGTTCAGTTTTTACACTTAACAGAATATAATTTCGCGCGAGGAATTGACATGCAAAAGAAGAAAATCGTACCACACGAATGAGATCATCGGTTGCTAATTCTCCTCTTTGTTGCATACCAATTAAAATATCCTCCGAGATTTTAATACTAGGTTAGGAGAAACAATAACGGCCGCGCCAAGAACAAAAAAAATATAACGTTTGCCGGGTGCACAACGCGCGCCTTTGTGATGGTGATTCCGCTCGTTGAACTCTAAAAATATTTACTATTCCGTCGGTAATCGCCCCCGTTACGCGATTACAAACGCCTCTTTTCCCAGCCCTGCTCGGTCGTCGAGGCGAGAATTCGTCTCCGCCGCGATGAAAAGATGCGAAAAGATATATCGCTGTGTAACGCGGGTCATGGATGCGATAAAGTCGACACGATCGTATTTTTATCGTACGTAAACTCCGATCTCCCTTCTCTCTCTCTTTTATTTATCGAACGTTTTCCGTTTTCCATCGACAAACGATAAGAAACGAGCATCTAGGAAAATCTCTTTCGTTTCCTCGTCCTTAGCCGGCCGTTTTTTGTAAATACCGGTGTATGCATAGTTGCTCGAGCCGTTGTCTCGAAAAATCCTGTTCGTTGCTCCGTCGAGCGTAAACAAGATATGGCTCCCCCTTGATAATGCCGACTCTGCATTACCGATTGTATATACACTGTGCAAATATATATATATGTTCACGATGCGTTGGAACATAATAAAACGTATAACCGTTTAAATCCCTTAATTGTTCCTATATTTGCCCGTGTCAAACATAGAATCATATAGCATCGTGATATATAATATTTTTACGAATTATTACGAATTCTTTTATCGCATCCTATATCTTTTTATCCATATATACGCTTCCGTGGGGATCTTTTTAAGATCTTCGAGAGGATGAGGAAAATTAGGAGAGAAAATCGTATAGTATCGTGATATATAATATTTTTCATTATAACGAATTCGCATCCTCGACTATATTATATTTATATATACGCTTCCGTGAGGATCCGAAATTTCAATCGATTCGTAAACGGAGCAAATGATAAACACATTATCAATTTTCATTATGCAATTCGGATACATATAATAACACGCATCGAATCGTTGCAATTCCGATGCTGTCACTTTCGATAATCAATCGATTCGCTCGAATCCCTCGCGTTTTTCTTAAACCGACGAAAATAACGAGATCGTTTAATTTCTTTTTTTCGTCGAAACCAAGAAGACCATGTTCCTCGCGTTTTCAACCACGATGCGGTGCCACGCAACGGCTTTAATCAACTTTAACTGGCCAACTCCCGCGATGCTATTCTTCTGATCCCCCCCTCTCTCCATCCTTGTTCCGTTTGCGCAGAAAGTATTGCTCTCCATCGTCGATCCCTGGGACGTGAGCGTGGCCAGTGTCGATCCAGTCGGGTTGGCGGAACGACGGGGCGTCTCGTTGTCGATTTTGGTGCCGCAAGAGGACGGAAACACGGTCCACACGGAACCTTCCACCCCCGCTAGAATAGTCAAGATCCCCTCGCCTTGGTACAAACCTGCGTACAGCAACGTTACCGACCGTTTTCCAAGCGGCCAAGTCTTCGAAACCTCGACCTCCCCCTCGCTCACTTGGGTGGATCCTTGGCGCTCTTCCAGCAGGTAAGAAGAAAAAAGTCGAGTAACTTGATAGACCTCTCGGGTCTGTTTGTCTCTTTCGATTCGAGTAAAGATTCGCAGGGGAAAATACGTACACGTGAGAGATGCCTTCTCTGATGAAGCTGCGAGGTGAAACACGTTACGATGCGGTAATTATAGCACGGCAGATTGATTTGCATCGATCTAGAAATCGATCTAGGTATTCTCCAAGGTCCAATCGATCGACAGGTTTCAACTGATCGATGAAATTGACGCGCAGAAAGCTAGGTGCCGCATTCGTAACACGTTTCAACTTCGCTTTCAAAGGTTTCGAAAATATATATATATATAACGTCATCAATGTTCCTCGTAATTGATTATTAATTTTAAAAATTTGTTCGTTCATCATCTTTTCCATTTTATGTTCGCATTAAAATTAATAATAATCGAGATTTAACTTACTTTGCACTCGTATAACAATTGTTAGATTCTAGAATTACGTTCTTGTTACCTTGTTACTCGTAACATAAATACGAGTGCAGTGTTAAATCTTCCGAACGAAGTGATTCGTGTTATAATAAAACTCGAAAAATTTTCTTCTTCCTTTCTCTCGATCCGATTTCGAAGATCTGGGGGAGGAGGCGGGCCGGAAAAACCGGTAAGAAAGAAAGGGGAAGGAAACGAAAGGCGGAGGAGGATAGGCGGGCTTCGTTCGAGCGAGGAGAGAATTCGAGACGGCAATGGATTAATCGGCGCGCCGCCGGAAATCACGTGCGATGATTTCGATCACGAGCAGAATGGTGGAACTGTCGCAAGAGTGCGTTTCGAGGAGGAACGTCCCAGGTAGAGGAATCGATGATCTTTCTCGATCTCGTGTTTTTTTTTTTTTTTTTTACTCGAAGAAGAACAAAAAAAAGAATCGTCGAAACGAATTATTTAATCTCCTTTTCGAGCGTAGGAGTTCCACTTGGGGATCACAATTGAACGAGATAAATCGCGCGAGGCGCAAAGTAAACGATAAGTCCTTGTCGAACACGATTCACTTGTTGAGCGTGACTCATCTCGCTGGGAATTATAATCCAACGGACGAGAAAGAGAAGCTGCTGGAACGAGAAACGAGCAATTCCGGCGAGGAGAAGCGTAGCGCGTTAACCAAAGAGAACGAAACGCTCGGCCACGGTTATTTCGAGGACGAGGAACTTGTGAACGTTGTGCAAGATTTGGTGATCTCGAGGTACGCGCGTTTCTTTCTTCTCTTCATCTCGCCTGCCTCTCATCATTTCGGCTTTGATATAGGTATAGTCCTGTTTTGAGCGGTGGGCGAAGATCGATCAACAGGAGGACGCCATGTTACGAATCTCAAAAGGAAACGAGCGCAGTAGGTGAGTATGCGTGTGAAATTCGATTTATTTGTGAATTTATAATGAGAAAATAATATAGAAAATCGTGTCAAACGAATCTCGTCATTGCGGATCAGGTTGGGATCATGGCGAGCTCGAGGGGTAATCTCGGTTTATTGGGATTGTTCGTGATCAACCAATTGGCCAGCCATAAGATAGGATCCGCGGGTTTTAATTTGCAACACTGTTTCCAACGAAATTATCTTTATGCATCGATTGTTAGAATGGATGGAATGTAGATGTTGCTTACCATAGATAGAGCTTCCACGAGTATAGGATTAAGCACTTCCCACAAGTAGTCTTCCGCCATTTCGTTCTTCAACAGAGGCTCTACTATGACTGAAAAAAAAAAAAAAAAAAAAAAAAGAAAATGAAAAAGTTTCTTTTCAATCTCTAAATAATAAAATCAAACCGAATCATTAAGATTAATAACTTCTCAAACATCCCCGATTTTTCGTAATTTTCATATTAGAAACGAATTTTTAAACTTGATAACGACATCCAATTATTTCGAGAAAAAGTAAACCGTTCTTGTCGAGTCACGAATCATTAAGATCAATCATTTTCGAAGTCAAAGTATCTTCTTAAACATCTCCGATTTTTTTATAATTTTCATATTAGAAACAAATTTTTAAAACATCCTCGATTTTTTGTAATTTTAACTTGATAACTTGAGAAATTTGTGTAATTTTCATACATCAGAAACGAATTTTTAAACTTGATAAGCATCTTCTCAAACATCCCCAATTTTTAATTTTCATATTAGAAACGAATTTTTAAACTTGATGACTAATTATTTCGAAAAACCGTTTTTCGTCGAGCCACGAATCATTAAGATGAACATGTTTGAAAGCAAAGTATTCTCAAACACCGCCGATTTTTTGTAACTTTCATACATCAAAAACGAATGTTTTAACTAACTTGATAACGACGCCAATTACGAATAATAATAATAACAATAACGATCCGTACAGTCAGGAAAGAAAAAGTGAATCTCTTTCTCGGCGCTCTCCCGATTATCGCTTCCGTGAACGGCGTTCTTAAAATCATCCCCTCTTCTCCCGTACTTTGCCCTTATACTGTCAGGATAATACAAACGTGCTTCCGCGACCTGGAACAAGGATCTCGATTAAGCGCAGCTATAAACTGACCACGTTTATACGTATATTCATCGTAGAATTACTTTGGTCGGGCCCATGAGCAATTTCCACTCTTGGATAGCGTTCTTCTTGCCCAAAACGTGGACGACTATCGGGCCAGAGGCCATGTACGCGACCAGATAGGCGAAGTTCAGTTGGCCGTACTTGTCGGAGTAGAACTGGGACACCTGTTCCGGGGTGAGTTGGAGCCAACGGGTTTGAAAAATTTCGAATCCCTCCTCGAGCACCCGCCTCTCGATCTCTTCCCTGTACACCAACGACTCCGGCTTAATGATCATCAGGGTGCACTCGACGTCCACCCTCTCCTCCTCCAACTCCTCGTCCTCGATGCAGGGCTCGTAAGGGAACGGGGGCTGCCATTCCTCCTCCGCCTCGCCCAAGTATTCTCCCAACCCTCGAGAGGTGACGAATTTGTACTGTTCAACGGTGGATGAGGAGTAATGTAGAGAGAGAGAGAGAGAGAGAGAGAGAGAGAGAGAGAGAGAGAGAGAGAGAGAGACGAAAAGAAAAAAAAAAGAGTCGTTGGTGGAGGATGAATTGTCGAAAGGTGTTTACTATTTTAGAGGAGCTGGTGTACGAGCTTGAGATCTGGGATCCTTTGGGCGAGTCGTACGTGTATTTGAAGGTCGATTGCGAGGAGTCTGCGGGGGTCCACAGATCTTTGTCCGAGACCGTGTCGTAACTCGACGGTTTGACAATGTCTTTGGTCGTGCGGTAAGGTTTCCGACACTTTTTGAAAAGCATCACCGTCTCCACTTTCTTCTCGCCATCCTCCTTCTCCTCGGGGCAGTCGCACATTTTTTTTAGGGCATCTAAGACCTCGCCTCGCCTCTTCTTTCCTTTTTCGTCGATTTAAATATCAATCGTTCATCGACGCGGTCGAGCTGTTGATCAATCTTGCAGGTTAACGTCAATCAAACGTTTGACAGGAAACAAAGTAACGTAGAAAGTGAAATATTAATATATTCAGTGTTGGCGATGTTTGATTAACGATTATGATTAATGAAATGCTTGATTATCAATTGATTGCGATCATCAAGGATTTAAGTTGAACGATATTTAGTCGATGTATATTTAATCGCGTCGAGAATTAAATTATATTCGTTGTTATCATCGGAATCGGCGATTAATTACACGAATTCTTTGATTCGTTTGTCTTTGGATTTAACGTTAATCCACTTTGGCCCTGTTAGCAGTTCATTTCAATGACGAATAAAATTTTCTATTCGATTATTGTCGATCGATAATTTATAATATTAATTAATAGAATATTATTTGTTTGTTCGACAATTTGATAAATTCAATTGTGACAACGAGAAAACAAAACGAGTAACGAGCGATAAGATGAATTTTCCAGATGCCTCGAAAGTGATGGAACGTAACGAGAGTACGCCTGTCACGGACAAGATCGCAAAAATTACAGAGTACAGAAATACGAGGGTGCCTGAAAAATCTACTACGACACTGTATGCTACTCGAATACGTAAAACTAGCACTTCGATGCCTACTAATCTAGACGAGATGGAGAATCTTCGAATCGATAGACAGAAGGTAAGTAAGAAAGTGATAAAAAAAAAAAAAAAAAAAAGAAAAGAAAAGAAAAAAAAACGATACGTATTTTCTCGACACATATTTGCAAACATAGCTTCTTCCAGCTAGCATTTACAAGTCAAACATCTTTTACTGTGAATAGTAATCATTGACACATGTTGTCTTGTCGCGATAATCTGTTTGAAGATCGTGTAAGGAATTCGAGATAAAGATCATATTTTTTTCCCCCTCGAGAAAATAATAATTGAGAGAGTATATGTATTAAAAATAAAATTAATTATTTCGTTTGTAATAAAATTCAATTATTTTTTATCATTATTTTGAAAAATATCAAAGATGAGAAAACGTTATTGTTATTGTCTGTTTAACAAAAGAATATATAAATACAATTTTATCTTTTATTTCCTCGAAAATAAACGCTGAATTGAACGCTGGAGAAATAAAATTAGATACGGTGATAAATTACCGTTTCTAATTTAATTTTCACACTTGATACGATATTTATTCTCGAATATAAAGCAAAATTTATTTGGGAGCATACTAGGAAGATAAATTCTGAAGAGGAGAATCATAGATAAGGAATCATCCTTCCAAGAAAATTGCAATAAAACTTCACTTGTACGAATATCTATCGAGGGACAATGTTCACCGGATCATATTTTTATATAATTTTACCACTGGTTATTTTTAATCGAATCAACGAGATAGAAAGGAAAATTTCACGAAACATTTTCTCTGAAATGCATAATAATAATAATCGTTGAATATTATAAATTTTTTATGAATTAATCACATTGTAAAAATACTTGTATATAAATTAGCTTAATATTCGGATAAACGAAATTCCATTGTTAAAATCTCACGAGACGAAAATGTCTCGACAATCCAAGATTTCGATCTTTCTCCTACCACAATGTTAAACATTACACACCGAAGTCGATTCGCTATTCGTCGATGTAAAAGCACGATTTCTCGCGTCTGATTGCGTAATATTTAATATTTACCATCCGTCAACCTATGCACCTTCACTGCGTTCTACGTTTCCGTGAGAGTAGTTCTCGAATGTCGCTCGAAGCGACAGCTCCTACTTTCTCGATTGTTGGCCAAACGCGTTTTTTGCTCGTTCGTGAAGCGAGGGAAATATCCGTCCTTGTTCCTCGTCCCTGTTTTATCCTCGTCCCTCGTTAACATCGCCCGAGATCACGAGTGATCAAATTTCAGCAGGGAACCGCCTCGAAGTTCACGAGATCGGAGAGCGACGACAGCAGCAGCGTGACGTTCAGCAACAGCGGCTCTACGCCCAATGGAAGTCCTCTCGGTTCTGAGACCGAGGAAGAAGCGAACGACGAAGAGTTGGCCAAGTGAGTGACAAATCCTATCCTATCCTTCGTTAATCTCCTCGAGATTATTTTTAAACGATTTAATTTAAAAGGAAAAAAGGGGAAAGAATACGAATTTCGTTTCGTATCGATACGTTTCGGGCGTAAATTGTTCTCGAGATTTATTTGAAAAATGATTTAATTTGAAAGATAAATAAATAAAAGGAAGAATGCTCGTTTTCGAATACCGATGATCACGCATAAATTCTCCTCGTTTTTACCAGTTGAAACCAGTATCGTGCGTTTGGTTGGCGTATGCTCGCCGCGAGAGTAATGTCTTTGGATTCGACCTTTATATCGCTTCAGGGTTATCGCAACACGAATACGATCGAGCGTGTTTCCCAATCGTCAATAGTCAGTCGGTATTCGACCATTAAACGGACTTGTACGCGCAGTTGCGTATTGCGCATCGTTTTTCCATCGTTTACGATGTATGCTCGGCGACATTAATAAAGTGTTCGTTCTCGAGCCTGCCCTATCCTTTTTTTTTAAGATTGAGATCAATTTCACGCGTTTCGAAGAAAATGATTCCGAGATACGACGTCGACAGTGCGGTGTCCCTTCAAAGGTAAAAAAAAAAAAAAAAAAAAGAAGGCTTCGTTCTTCCTATTTCGACTCGAGATATAAATCTATTTCGCGTATTTTCTTTTTTTTCAGAATACCGTTGCAAGCTCCTCCTCGAAAGAAGAGCAGACCTATGTCGACAATGATGAACCAAAAATTGGGAAACGATCCGATGGAACTGTCCGGCGGGCAGAGCGCGACCTCCACCATAACGAGCGTAAACAGCATCAGCAGTTTGCTCAAGGAGAAACTTCAGTTGTCCATTCCACAAGCTCTGCGCAGCAGCAAGAAGAGGCAGAACGCCGATTATCGGTAAACATCGGATTTTTCGAAGCGTCGATTATAATCAATTTCTTAACCCATTATATTGTTTTTCCAGCCTCCGCGCTTTCGTCGGGATATTGTTCCTCTGCGTCGTTTTCCTCGTAGGATTCGCGCATATCTATTACACTCAACACGTTCTCCAACGAGCCTATTTCGACAAATTTAGGTAAACACAATAACGCAACGTTCGATTCGAGTTTTTTAATCAACGAATAAAAGATCGAACATTTTTTCAGGTTCAATAAAAATCAACGAGTGATGCACGTGTACAGCGGGACAGGGGTCGAGGTGATATCGGCGCGACTTGGTGAAGGTATATCTGCCGACACGGGCGTTTTCCCTTGCCTCTCCCATTACCAGAAGGAGGACTCAGTTTGCCTGGAGTGGCTTCAGCAGGCACGCCTGTACCTGGCTCACACGAAACACCCGGACATGCACTGTTACCACGTCACCTGGCAGAGCCTGAGCTCCCACTACAACCCCAAAGATTGCTTCGATTGGTCACCGAAAAGGGGCCACTGGTACGGCGGTGGCCAAGTGCAAAATATGCCTTACCCGTTGGAGCGCGGCCGCCTCGATCTCAGCCCGTTCATCACCGGGGATATAACCAAACATCCGTTCGGGAACGTGCTCAAGAGATACTTCTTGAATTCGAAGGGGGCCACGATACTGGTCGACCCGAGCACGCCCCTCTACGTGTCCATCAGAGCGAACAGGAGCAATTACTTCTGTCTCGAGGCCAAGCACGACGCTTTCGCGTACATCAATTACCTCACGCCGTATCCTCAATTGAATTACACTATATGCGCCACGGACAACATGAAGAATTTGCACTCGTCCATGGCGGAGAAGTCTCTGTGGGATGGCCTCAAGCCGGACGAGCTAACCGCCGTTCATTCGCTGTTGACCGAACCGGTCTGGCAAATTTCGCCTACCAGCGAGGCAGCTGTATACAATTACACGGAGGACGTGATCGCTTTGCCTTTTCTGCGGCAAGGCCACGTTTTGCTGAGCGAGGAATGGCAGCCGAGCGCGGGCGATTTCGTCCTGGACGAGGAACGATTCCCCTCGATGGAAGAAACGATCAATATCATTCATCGTAGGGGATTTAGAATCGTGTTCACTATACAACCGTTCATATCCACCGAGTCCATCAATTTCAAGGACGCGGTATCGAGCAGGCTGTTGATCTCCGAGAGAGGGAGCGACCCAAGAATACCCGCTCTCACCAGGTAAAAGATTCCAAAGTTTCTGTATCGATTGATGGGGCGAAGACACGCAGAGAGCCACCTTCGATTTCAACGATTCTTGAAATACGTGTATAGATGGATTCTCTTTTGGTTTCAAGCTGACCAATATTTTCTTAAGTAAATTTTTCTCTTGAAAAAGTAGAAGAAATACGACGACACATTTCAAAGCCGTGAAATCAGAGGTGGGTTTTATTATTATCCGGCCGACACTCGAAACGAGCGATCCTTTCTTATACAGGTATAAGCAGAGTAACAGCATCGGCGTTCTTGACATTACGAACAACAAAACTCTTCCTTGGCTTCAGTCCAAGCTCGAAAGTTTGATCACCAAGTATCACGTGGACTCGTTCTACCTCGATTTGGGCACGGCTCAAGACATGCCTCACTACTACAAGTGCGGCCAGCCGTTGATCAACCCGGACCACTACAAGACGATATTCACAAAATCGATTTTGGGATCCGTGCCGGTGATTGGTGTCTCGGGCGCCATTTCCAGGCCCCGCGCCCCGGTCTTCGTCTCACTCCCTCCTTTCTCCTCCTCGTGGAAGGCCATCAAGACCGTTATACCGACGATCTTAACCTACGGTATACTCGGCTACCCGTTCATCATGCCGGGCGCGGTTGGCGGGGACGTGGCCCTTCCCATGTCCGACAACAATCCCGACAACGACTACGAGGTGAACCTGCCCGACAAAGAATTGTACATCAGATGGTTGCAACTGTCCACGTTTCTGCCGGTAATACGGTTCACCCATTTACCGAGCAAGTACTCGGACGACTCTGTGCTCGAGATAGCGAAGAGGTTGACGAGCCTGAGGCAGAAAACGGTGACGCCTTTGCTCAAGAAATACGCGAACGAGACACTGGACACTGGCCTGCCGATTATTCGACCGTTGTGGATGCTCGACCCGGCCGATCCGGCTTGCCTCGTCGTCTTCGATGAGTTTTCCGTGGGAGAGGAGCTCATAGTGGCGCCCATCCTCCACTCGGGCAGCAGGCAGAGGGAGATTTATTTGCCCGCCGGTGTTTGGAGGGATGGGATCGACGGTAGTCTGAGAAAGGGGTCCAGATGGATCCACAATTACAGGGTCGCAGAGGACAAGGTCGCGTACTTCGTGAAAATACCGGACAACACGAGATTTTGAGAAATCGTTAGAAATCGTTACGTCGTTGCATTTTCTTTCTTTCTTTTTTTTTTTTCTTTTTCTGTACATAGAAAATTTTCTAGAAACAACGAGAAAGGATCGTAGATACGGAAATACGAAGAGTTTTTTTTTTTTTTTAAGAATGTTTTTTTAGAGGAAATCGGGACCAGAAAGATCGATATCAAGGATATCGATGCATTTTTTCATTTTCAGGACAGAGACTGTAGATGGGCGACGAAAATGTTAAAGAATTGTCGCCCTGAAAGTATTTATTTCTTTATATATATATATATATATATATATATATATATATATATATATATATATATATATATATATATATAAAATATATTGAAAAATATATATTTATTTTATTTTATATCGCGTATGTTTTATTATTAAATAAAATGTCACGATGTTTTAAGCCTCGAATAAAATTCGATAAAAAAAAAATATATATCTAACGGAGAAAATGGAGTGCTAATATTAAAAGATTCTCTCCCCTCTTGTCGCGTTAATCTAAAATCTAATGTTGAACAGAGATACGTCCAATACGAGCAGATTCATTTTATTGTGATATCTGATATCCTGAAAAATACCAAAAATCTTCACTAAAAGAAGGAAAGACGAGGAAGAAAAAAAAAATCACGTTCCTAAATTCTGCTTCTCCTCGTGTTGCTGTTGCTGCGGTTGTCGTTCCTCCGTGCGTTGCTCGACCGCTGTCGGTTGAAACGTGAGCAGAGACTCCCTCGGCGAATACTCGTCCAGAAACTTTTGCAAATCGCAGAGTTTCTTAAACTCGTTTTGAATGTGTTGCATATGCTGCCACCGAAGGTTTTTCAAACGCTTTATGCATTCGGCCGGGGTCTCGTGATGGCTCGACACGTCTTTTGTGAACAATTCGTAGCAATCGCCGCGAAGCGCACGTACTATCTCCACGGAGTATCCTTGCTCTGTTAATTCTCGATTCGAATCTGTGTTCTGAAAGAAGGGGAAAATATTAAAATCGAAAAGAGCAAGGGTATTCGATTCATATTCTTATTCCATTCGCTCGCGAGAGAAGGAACCTTTTGCTGCCCCGTCGAAGTGGCGAATTTCTTGCTGAGAACCCGATCGATTAGACCGATGATGTAACTTTTGGTCGCTCGAAGATTAAAATCAGGATTTAAATCCCCTCCGGCGTACGTGTTCTTCCTATTGGGAATATCTTGTTCCTCGTCCTTGACGGCCAACTCGCAATACGAGCTATCCTCTCTCGTTTCCTCCGTGTTGCTCGTCGACTCTTTTCCAGGGCTGCAAGGCGAATCTTGCCTCGTGGTGGATCGTTGGCACGGTTTACAGATCGGCCTGGCGTTCTCCTCTTCTTTCGGCAACTCTTCCTCCTTCGTATAATCGTTCGTGTCGACCGCCAAACTTTTATGCTTGGGCTATAGAAACATGTCGTTCAATGAAAATTCATTTATAATTGAGAGAAGAGAAAATACTTGCCAATTCTTCCCCGTTGTTTTTCGAAGTTTGCGAGGCGCACCCTTTCAAGATGGAAAGTTTATTCGGCAGAGGGTCGCTTTTCTTCTTCCCTTGCACGTTTCGATTTTCCTCCACGCCTTCCTCCGCATCCATCTTCTTTCTGTTCCCGTGCTTGGACAAGTTGAATCTCAATCTACCCCTTGTGTACAACAGGTCGGCATCTTCGTGGTCGCCCAACTCGCGTTTTGTAAATGATTCACGTTCATAATTCAAATCACGTTCGAAATATTCGAAACGGAATTCGTTTTCGAATTGGATCGTTACCTGATGGTGGTCGTCCCTCATGTAATAGCTCTCCTTCTTGTAACTATTCTTCATCGATCGCGGATATTCGTAACAGATATTGTCGTTCTCACCCGAGTGCAATATATTCTTCATGATCGAGTGCACCTGATCCTGCTCGATCCTGCATTGACGTCGATGAGTATTCGGCTGCCTTTTCCGCGAATGATAATGAGCGTACGCTGATCCGTTACAAGCCGATACCCCGTACAATCTCGGCGACAGAGTGTTGCTCTGCGACTTCTTGAACGTTTGACCCGTTGGATTTGTCAATAAATTCTCGTACTCGTTCAAAACGGCATCCATATTTTTGGAACAACTGGCGAGAAGGGAAATAATGGTTCTAATTTTTTTTCATTAAAAAATAATTGAATAATTAAAAAAAAATTGGTTACTTTGTCCTTCCCATCGAGTACTTCACAGTTTCAGGAGGGCAATGGCAAGAGGGACAGTGTTGCACTTGATCTTTCGTTCTTCTCACGCGTCTCCTTACCAAATCTGGCGGCATCTCGGATCGTGGTTGATTGCATTTTAGGCAACGTTTCAGATCGTGATACGATTCCACTTGTTTCCGTCTTTCTTCGTGATATCTCTGCGTCGGGCAACATTCTTCAGTGTCCTGGAAAAAAAAGTTCGGTTCGTCGCCGAATGGTTAGATTTCCCCGGGCGGAGAAATTAAAAGAGGAAAATAAGGTGGACCTAACCGTTTCTGTATCTTGTCGGTCCATCATCTTGCTGTCAGAATGCTGTCAAAACCTTCCGTGGAATTTGCACCTTCCCACGTCCCGGATAATCCGGATTTCAATAATATCTAATTGACCTTCGTTCATAATAAATTCTGCTTTTCCATTGAAAAAAATTAGCGAAAGGAAAAGGCGAGAAAGTGTAGAGAGGATAAAGGTTGTTGGTTTCGTATATGTTACGAAAGTCACGGATCAAACGTATGCTGGCTAAAAAATTGACTCGCGCAGTTACTTCGAGAAAGAATTAAACGCCGAGGTAGGCGCTGGAGAATAATGGATAAAAGATTAATTTTTAATATTTGCAATATAATAATCGGTGGGAGTGAATATAAAGAAATTTTTAGAATGGATGTAATGTCGAGAAATAATTTTTCTTTAAAATAAATCTATATCTCCTACCTTATCACGTGTTCGTGATTATATGTCATCGCAGATTATTTGTTGTACGGGCAATTTGAATAAATATATTATATCACTGCACCATTAGATTCCTATTTCGTTACGTTATACGATCTATAAAATGATAAAAATCTCGCGTGCAATGTTTTTTGTATCGATCGATAAAAAAATCCTTGAAAAAGGTGGCATATCGAGTGAGAAACAATAATCGCGTTTGTTGCAACACTCGCGTGAATATCGTTGAAAAAGGAACTGAGCTACTTGTTACAAAAAAGAACAATGAAGAAAAAATCGGTGACAAAAACACTCGAAACGACATTGGAAAAAAGCGAATATTTCTGCGAGAATGAAATACTGCCGGATCTTCGAGCACGCCAAAGAATTACATCGAGGGAAGAGAAGTCGGCGTATCCAACTATGATTGGCCTGCCATCTATCAATCCAAAATCCGTAATAGGAAAATACTTTGTGGAATACGCGAGTTCCGGAACGTTACACGGTTTGAATCATTTTGTCGCGCCAAATAAACATCCTATTGAGAGGTAAGTAGACATGGACGATATATATATTAACGATCATAATGATTTTTAACAAATGAAATATTCGTTCACAAGATTCTTAATATTGTTGTGCGTTGTTGGAGCTCTGGTGTGCTTGATCGTTTTGTCGAATATTTTCTGGGATCGTTATCAGAATAACGCCACGGTTATCGTAATGGATAATAATCAAGATTCGTTTAAAATTCCACGATGGTCTCTATTCATTTGCATGACTCAGACTATAGATCCAATGAAAATGACGGAAGTGTTTAAAAAGTAAGATCTGTCCTCGTGTATAAGATAAAATCTTTTTTAACATGTTGAATACGTTAGATACGATATTAAAGACACACCAGAGGCAAGAGAGTTCTTCACCTTTCTCGGTACCGTCACTTACGAAAATATGATGGAAACGCCTATTTTCGACAAAGTTCCAGCGAACAAGTGGTTAGAGATCCTTTACGATTTAAAGCAAGATATAGGCTCGAACCTGTTGTCAGAGAAACCTTTTGATCCTTACGAGACTTGGATGGTGACAGAAAAAGGATTGTGTCTCGTGTCAAGAAACGTGTTTGCAGTTTATGCTACGTTGAAGTTGGTATTCCTTTTTTTTTCTTACTAGTAGTAACAACAAATAATTGTTCGATCAAATGATTATGTATAATCTTTTATGCAAGCTATTGGAAAAACGATAATTGGACCGCGATTCCTGTACCAGATAATCTCCTGTATTACAATACGTCCATGGACAGTTTAACAGAAAATTTTAATACACCTTACAATGCTACGGTGGGAATACAAATGAATGTTTCTATTCCATCTTGAAAATTATAATATAATTAATAATAATTAATAATTAATAATTATTTATATAATAGAAAAATTTAATAAATTAATTTTTTTCTCTTCTCAGTTCACTGTGTCCGATCCTTTCGAATTGATAACGTACGACATTTCTATGATAAAGACACAACCGAAGAAAATTTACAGAAATACAATATTGGCGTCACAGATTCAGACGAAACCTAATGTCCAAGAACTTTCTATTCATCAAAGAAAATGTAAATTTTTCAGCGATGGCGGTTTAAAAACGTGGCCAGTTTATACAAAAAATATGTGCATCATAGAATGCAGAATGAAAGTGATACAAGATAATTGCAATTGCCGTCCCCATTTTGCCAGGCCCATTGGTAAGCCACGTTAAAATCGGCATGACGTTATTAAATATAAATGAAAAATTTTTTAATTTTTGCAGATGGTGTAAACACGTGCAATGCAACGCAACTTCGTTGCATCGGTAATATAAGAAAGAAGCTTTTTCTATACGAATATCCTTTTTTTTGCAAGTGTTTCCCAAACTGTAATGTCGTTTCCTATCAAATCAGAAATATCGGAGAGACTAACATGTATTTATTAAATTTAATTTATATTAGGGTAAAAAGAAAAAAATAAGAAATAAAATAAATAAAATTTGTCAAAATTAAAATTATTTCAGAGATCAAATGGATATAAAAATGAACGCAATAATTATGATTATTGAACTTCCACGAATCATTTATTACCGGTCATTGTTATATGGCTTTACTGATTTACTAAGTATGTATGGAAATATCTTTATTTATTTATTTGTATTTTTTATTTCCTGAAAATATAATAATTCAAAGAAATAAATACAAAATAGGTATGTCAAATTCTATAATTAAAATTAAGTAAAATAATAAAAAAATGATTCCAAATTATAATTCAATCTTATACCAGAAATATAAGGATATATATGTGTGTATATATTAAATTAAAAAGTAAAAAAAGAAAAAATGGTTAATATAAAAAAATCTTTTAAGTCTTTTTCAAAACTTACTTAAATTTACTAATTATTAAACTAATAAAAGTTTTTATTAATGTGTATCTTACATTACAGCTAGTATTGGAGGAGCAGCAGGATTATTTCTGGGAGCTAGTGTATTATCCTTTGTTGAAGTATTCTATTATGGTACCATTCATTTGTGCTTCTATATGAAACGAAATAGAA
The DNA here is from genome assembly GCF_048593485.1 of Apis florea. Classification (NCBI taxonomy): domain Eukaryota; kingdom Metazoa; phylum Arthropoda; class Insecta; order Hymenoptera; family Apidae; genus Apis; species Apis florea. The sequence continues at coordinate 1,985,931 of NW_028256550.1, read as the reverse complement.
AATCCAAAAAGACAACCAAAATGTCTAAATTAATATAGAGAGCTTATTTCATTTTTTTCTACTTTATAAGGAAAGGTATCATTGAAAACACACAGGCATGAAATATTTAAAAAATATTGTTTATCATAAACATGTTATCTCTTTTCAATAGGACACGATGTAAAATAAATATCATCACATACATATATAACTGTACACGCGATAAGTCTATGTCGCGTAATGATTGTACATCAATTTACAAAGAGAATTAAGAACAGAATTACAACTTCTGAATGAAAACTTCTTGTTTTGATTGATTTTAACTTTCTTATATCAATCAATGATAAAACAATCAATAATAAGACTAGCTAAAAAGACGCTAAAATATCACTAAACGGAGTTCCAGGTTCTTTTGCTGCTGCTTCAAAAGTTTCCACGAAAGCCTTCTTTTGAGTTTCCTTAGATAACTATTGAAAAGAATATCATTGTTATTAATATCGTAGAATTTATTTATATTTTTATTATAGAATTATATGCACCTTGCGATAAAAATCAGAAGCAGCAATGCATAATATCTTTTTATCCTCGTATTCGTGTTTTCCTATTCTGGATTGAATATAAGGAAATCTGAATAAAAATGCTAAGGAAATTTACGACAAATGAACGGGTTAATGAAAAATTATAAAAAATACGGAAGGATACAATGCTCTTAACCAATGATTCGTAGATGCACTAATAAAAAAACAAGATAAGCACCACGTCGACATTGTAATTGGCAAACTCTGAATAAAGTTTGGTAAGCTAAATACAACCCAGTCTTGGAGAAGTTCCATTTGCGCGCAAGTGCATGCTCTTTCGCAAACCTGTAAAGAATTATTTTATTATTTTAAATTGTTCACAATTATAAACTTATGTTTTCATGATTATTAATTTATTTTATTACGTCGATACGTATTATTGATCATTAATGATACAAACCTTAAATACAACAGCGGAAAGTAATCGTGGATGAGGTTGTTGCGGCGATAAAAATTCCCCTATAACTTTAGTTAAAATTTCTAAAGGTGGAAAGAAATCAGCAAGCACGCCGGATAAGACTGTACATAAAAGTTCCACTTCCATAGAATGTCCCCTTCTAATTTTATCGAAAATTGCGGAAGTACGTTCTATAGATCGAACTAGTGTTTCCGGTTCAATATCTGGTAATGGTTCCTCTGTTTTTAATTGATTCAATCTATCGGATGATTCCGTATACATGCAAGTCAATAATAATTGCAAGGCGGGTAACGATAACATAGGACTAGGCTGTTTTAAACGATCGATCGCAACTTTTACTATTTGCTCGGCAACCTTTCCAATCACACTTTTCGTTGCTACGAGTCGTTCGAGTCCCTATATCGATTATGTGAAAACAAAATTATATAAAAAATTAACGTATAAGCGATACATGCGTTTTAAAAAATTAGTATTTACACGAGCACACATTAATATACCTGCAAAAGGGTTTGATGCAAACTATAAGAAATATTTTGCGATGTAAGTAAAGTGAGAACTAATTCTAACACGGCTGGTGCTTCCGTATCTGGTGGAGTATCTTCTGCGTGCTCTAATAAAAAGAACACCAGAGCCCACATCACACCTTGATGCTCTTCGCTTTGACTCAACACACTGAATTAAATAAGCAATTAATTTCGGCAAAAAAAAAAAGGAAAAAAAAATACATATAAATCAGAATAGAAAGGGATAAAAATTATTTGTCTTACCCGCTCAAATCTTGCGCGTCAAGATGTTTCTGTATATATTCTATCGCTAACGGATGTATAATATTCATCGTCTCCTCGCAATTTGCAAGCACAGCGCTTTGTAACAGGTACAACGAGCCATGAAGGGCGGATACTTTTGCAGGTAAGAAGTTCGATTTGAGATTTGCATCTACTAAACGCTTCACTTTATCCAACGTTTCAAAATCCTTAAAAGCATATAATACATACAACAAATGAAAAAGAAATAAAATAGTGAAAAATTATTATCGTATCAGTAATTATATTATGGCCAAAAAAAAAAAATAAAGAAATTTGGAATACATACCAATGGTGTTAATACTGCAGCAGCTTTACAAACGGAAATTACTAAGTATTGATGTAAAATATCATTCTCTGCAGGATGGATTCTAGAGATTTCCAAACACATGTCCAACATCCATTGATACTGAGCTCTTTCGACGAACAACTCCGAAATTGCTAGAATAGACTTGACAGTCTCCGTAAGCAATTGTATAGGTGTATTAGCTTGCGGAGACATCCAAGATGTATAAAGTTCTATTAAGAAACGAAGACAGGAATCTAAATCGAGCGACGCTGACATTAACGCATCGTTCCTCCTATTCTTTAAGTTAAGAACAGAGGCGTTCAATTTGTCTTCATACAAGTTACATAAGGACCACAAGTAAGAAACGGAAAGTTGACTGTACGTATACTTGCTCAAATTCGCAACCCTTTCCACGTTTCCCCGATGGAAGATGTGGTCCATGTTTAAGCCATAGTTAACCTCCAAATCGTTCATACACTCGTATTTCCACGTGAGTAAATCTTGAATCGCGTACAACTTTTGTGAGCTAATTTTATGAACCGAAAGCTGAGGATCCCTCGGATGATGAATCACGGAACTGGCCTTTGGATTGCCTGGATAAGGAAGAAGCAAAGTATGCAACAGCAATTTCGTTATCGCTTGTACGGCCAAGGTACTCGCTTGAATTAACGTAGGAATTTCTTCTCTTGATACATTTTCATTTTGTGACAGATTGAGCACACCCAGCAGAGCCATCCATATTTCCTCGAATTGTAATCGGGAAATCCAGCCCAACAGATTTATCCTGTAAATAAATTGCTCCAAGATTTCCACCTCCTGGAGAAGATTCGACTCCGAGGGTAATAACGGGAAGTGACATTTAGTTGGACCGGAACCGACAACGTTCCAATTTTGCTTCCAAACCAATGGCGGAGTTAGAATATAAGAATTTACCAGCGGTTGGCGGCTAATGCTTACGATTAAATCTTGTATCGTGTCGAACATATAACGTGGAATATTTGTCGATGATTGCTCGTTTTGGCATCGTTCCAACCAAGCGATGAGATTAGCCATCCGTGTGCAAGCATGGGCGAAATCTTTAGTATCCTCATCTTCCAGCGCTGGATCTAAAGCACGTGTATCTATAACTGGTAAGGCGTCGAGTGTCGTTAGCAAATATTCTACTATCCTTGTTAATGAAGCAGCACCGCTACAAACCCACGAATACCTTGTGTTTTCCCCAAAAACTTTATTAGGGCCAGGATGTTTTAAAATCTCAGATGCGCAACTCAACGCGAGCTCCATATTCCTTGGTTTCAATTTTTTCACCTTTTTCTCGTCACAATGTACCATCCAGTACGTTAATTCTAGGCAGAGAACTGCAAATTTGGCTAAATCTTCTTCAGATTTTTTATCGATTTTCGCTAAATTATATTTGGCTAATTTTGACAACGTTTTCATATATATCTTTACAGCTGGTATTAACATAAAAAGTACATCCCAATATACCGACTCGTTTAGAAGTTCGTTCAATCGAATCGCATACTTCAACTCCCTTGAATTGTTATTCGATTGTGTTGGATTGTAAATATAATGCGGTTTAGGCATTAAATCGATGACGTAATGAATATGTTCCAATAAGCATTGTTTGGCGGCACTATACAATGGACTAGTTTCAAAATTAAAATCTTTCTCGTTTTGTGCTACACCAAATTCTAATTTTTGGCACTTCTCTACGCTCGTTCGTACGCCTAATATTATGCATGGCTTCAATATCGCGATATTGAACTCTTTGGAAGACAAAATACCAAGACAATCTTCAAAATCCAAAACTTTTAATAATTGCGCTGCTTCTGACAGGTTATAATTAATATTTGAATTGCAACATCGTAATTTTACCTGTGACAAAAACCAATTACGATCCAATTGAATACTTTTCACGGTGGATGGATTAAACGGTCTACATTGATCAAGTTCTAGAGGGGACAAATCGTAGTATTGTACTCCTAATTTGTTTAATAAACTAACTAGTCCGCCATGTTTCTTCGCAAGCTTGGTCATTTGAAGTGTCTCCATAATTTTGGTAAAATCATCTTTCGACAATTGTTTCATCACATCCGCTGCAGGCATAGTCAATAAAATTTCTACTCTTCGACTAGCTATTTTCGCTGCCATCCTTGACAATGCAAGATATTTAGTCGATAATAATCTCGGTATCAATGTCATTAAAACAGCTCCGCTCTGCGAATGATGAGCACCTTCTATACATTGTAAAAGTCGTTTGACGAAACTAGGTGGTGACAAATCTGTGCATTTGGTTGCAATTGCTTGTACTAATAATCCACTAGCTGCAGGATTTCTATGTATAGCTGTTGTCAACAGATCTCTGACAGGTGATTCAATAGCGTTATTTACTGTCTCCTCTGTATGATTAACTAATAACCATGTCAGAGGTTCTGCATCGCACAAAGTTTCGCACACGTAATCGCAAAACAATATAATACCACCTTTTCTAATGATTTGAATATTAATGCTACTGTCATAGTTTATATTTTTCTCTTCACTCGGAGGGCAGTGTACGACAGTGTATTCCGCTCTGCGGGTGCCCAATATCTTTGACCAAAAGGTCATTTCATTATAGCCTAATAAAGTCATTAAATAAGCCCATTGGCAAGTTAATGTTGGACACTTGTTTCCAATGTTTAACATCAAGAAATTTAGATCAGTAATTGGTAGCTTTTCTTCTTCAAGAACGTTTCGACCTTGAATCATTTGTATTACAGCATTTGCAACTTTACAATGACTTCCAGACTCGAACATATGAATACATAATTGCAGGAAGAATGCGAATTGATGGATTAAATAGTAATCATTTTCTATTGATTCCGAAAATGCAACGTATGGATCACTAAGATTAGGATTTAATAATCCAAGAAGATTATAAACTTTACAACCTACTAAGTTAATAACGTTAAAAATAAATCTAGCTAATATCCTTTCAGGTGGTACTTTGACAAGTTGGCTGTCTAAAACATTTAGAGGATCTGTAGTTCGAGAAGTTTTTGTGTGAAGAAAGGATTGTGATAACTCTGAAAAATTTATACTCAAATCGGAAAGCCGCGCAAGCATTGCTTCTTCCTTTGAGCATGCTATCAAAGATAATAAAACAACGTTTACTACCCCTAACCATCGTTTTAATCTCAAACTTGAAGTATCTAAAGAATCGGGTCTAGCAAAAAGTACTTTTAAAAGAGGATCAACTGGTCTAAAAACCGTGGGAGAAATAGCTGCAAACAATTTAACCATAGCTACATGTGCTTTCTCCGATTCTATTCGAATTTTTCCGGCTGCTAACATAGGAAGAACAGAATCCATTGTCAATCTAGACCATCTTCTCCATTTTTCTTCTCCATTACCATCTCCACTGAATCTAGATTCCGTTAAACATAATGCTAAAAGTTCGATAATTTGGTAATACTCCACAAGACGTAAAAGCATTGAAATTAAAACTTCTCTTGTGGTCTCAAGCTCTCTTTGCTCTACTGGATTCAAACTTGCATTTCTAATTAAAAACACATCTTCTACAACCGGAGCGAGAGCCGGTATACAATATGTAAGAGCTGGTTGTCCACTTGCCATAAGTCCATCGCATAATTGAATTATCTTTGGAATTCCTATTATGGCTTTTGAATGATTTTTCTCATACGATAAATGAACTAAGAAATTGAAAATCTTTGGTAATAGATCCTCCGTTTGTTTCACATGACCTTCTTCGATGAATTCAAACTGTTTTAATACAAATCCAATGAATATTCTCTCAGAATCCAGCAAACAATAATTAACTCTTAATTGCACTAACTGACTAAGTAACATTAATACTTGACACTGTAACGACACGTTACTTGTTACAGTATATTGTTTCAAGGATTTTATAACCATTGGCTCAAAGAGACGAATAAACGAAGCTACCGAGGTTTTTTGATCAGATGATCTCGATAAATTTTTAAAAATAGAAGAAAATTTTCTATCGCCTTTTCTATGTAACAAACCTATCCACCTGAAATAAATTATGAAATAATTTATATAAAAAAAATATATTTATATACGTATATATTACTACAATATAATAATATAAACTCACCCGGTATCTGGTTCGTTTTCACCCCTGCAATTGTTTCCTATGGATTTTATAGTATCTGCCATTTGTCTTGCAGGACTTTGAAAACAATAATTATAAAATCCCTTAATATCATCCCATAACATAGTTATTCTGTCTGAATTTTTCTGAATATCGAATTCATTCCACTGTGCACACACATTAGTACTAAATAAACACTTCAATAGTTGTTGAACACATTGAACGGTTGCGGTTGGAGATAACACAACAGTATTTTGTAAATAATATAGAATTTCTTCCGCAATTTGAGCTGCTTCATTAACAGATATAATTTCAAGAATTTGTGATAGAACATCTAAAATCGCATTTAGCAGAGACAAATACATTTCACTAGCATATGGTTCAAGTGTGGCTAAGTAATTCAAATGTGCTGCTTTAAGAATTTCATACATTTTCATGTAATGCGATGTAGAAACAAACGCACCCATTTGTTCTTTTCCAAATTTTGAGCTTCCAATTTTTTCTCCTTTTTCTTTCATCTTCGGTTCAGACATTATTTTTTTCTTTGGAGATAACGTTTGCGTAGATGATAAAGATGGTAACGTTGTTTTTGTACTAGTTTGTGTCAATTGTACATCATCAATTATATGAACAAATATATTTAACACTCTCATAATATGTATTAATAACAATTCTATTTGTTTATCTTTAAATGTACCCCACCAAGTTTTGGTTGGATCATTAGGTTTAAAATTACAAAAAGCTAAACCTGATGCAAGATTGCCAGCAAGAAGTACCAAATGTTTATGTGTTAATAGATCTAAGCTTATAGGAGATGATGATAATAAAGGTAGAGCTAAAGATAAAAGACCATTGCTCACGGACGATGGCATCATATCGTTTGTAAAATTTGAATCACTAATATCTAATCGACTACCGCTTTTTTTATGGGATTTTTTCAACAATGTTTTCGGTGAAATACAATCCCATCCTCTAATATATACTGTAGTGCTGTATACTTCGCTTAAACGAAAAAGAGCTTCACAACAGCCATATACTAAATATTTTGATGACTGTACTCCAAGAATTTCTGCCAACATATTAATTATAATTGACAATGAATATTCTATATTTGGACGATAGTTCATGGCATCATGAAAATTTAAAGCTGTAAATGGCTGTATAGAGGTATTTATAAAGAACTTCTGTTTCTGTTGACAAGAAGATAATTCTACAGAACTTCTGGTTACTGCACTTAAAAATTTTTCTGTGTATTGCACAGCTTTTCGCGTAATAACATCATCGTGTGGCTGTTGATAATGTAACAAAGGAATACTTCTAAAAAAAAATATATATTATATTAATAAAAAAATTTTAAACTATTAATGTAATAATATAAATACACAAATAAACAATATAAATTTAAGAAATAAATAATATAAATTTCGACAATTACTTTACAATAGCATCAGATGCTGCATGTCTAATTCTTTGATCTTGATCACCTAATAGCGTTACAATAACATCGATAAAATGTTTTTGGAACATTGATCCACCACTTATATGTTCTATAGTAACATACGATATCTCACTCAATAATTCCACTAATTTAATTTTCACCAGAAAATATGGATTCTTTACTAGTTGAGGTAATGCAGTTAATATAGTAATTCCATGTTTATTGTCAACAGACTCTAACAATTCTGGTAGACATAAACTAAGTGCTGTTAATGTTTGTCGACATGTAGTAGCAGAATCATCTTCTAAACCCTATTTTAAACATGTCATAGATCAAAAATTTCGAACATTCATTAATATTAAAATTAATAAGTTTTAATATAAGAATTTACCTTTAAAAGTAATTTAATCAAATTTTCTAAAGATATAATGCCACGAATTTTATTTGCGATTTCTTCTTCAAATTTTTTAAAAGATCCTCCATATTGAATATATATAGATTTTAAAAATGTACCAATAATAATTGATACATTACCCCTAATTTGAGGATCTGGATGATTTGCAAATAATAAAATATCTGTTATCATTTGTTCATTTTCATTAGAATTTGATTCTTTTGCAACAGGAATTAAAAATAAATTCGGGCAAAGTCTTAAAATATAAGCCACGCAAGTTAAAGCAAGAGATTTTACACTAACACGAAAATATTTGTCTGGTATCACATAACCAACATTGCCAGTTAAGAGGAAAGATGATACTAAATAACGACAACAAAATTTTAAAGATATATCAGAATCTGTAAAAGTTCCAATGTCTATTTCCCGTAATGAAAAATCTAGAGAAAGTTTTTTAGGAGAAGCGATAGATGATGCAATTTCCTCAGTACCGTCTATATCTCTTGCTTCGTTTTGTATATTTGAATAAAATTTTTCCGATTTTTCTATTTCATTTCCAATGTCACTACCTTCTTCAACTGTTTCATCTAGAATAAAATAATTTAAATGATCATTTAAACATAATTATTTTTTAATTAATACAAATCACATTTATATTATAGATTTGATCTTACTATCAGTTACTCCAAATTTCAAACTACTATAATTTTCTAAAATCTTTCCTTTCATTTCTATAATATTATTTGTACATTCCTTGGAAATTTGTAAATTTTGTACCAAAGGAGTTTCAGAATCTAATATCCACTTTTCTACCTTTGGATTTATTTCAGGTAAATCAGAATCAAGTAAATTTAGAGTATAATCTTCACAAGCAGTTGCAGTACTAGAAGTACTTGCTTGACTTAATGATAATGTCATTTCATTTTGATTTAATACTATTCTGCTATGTGTTATACCTTGATTTGATAATAATAATGATACTAAAACTTTTGAAGGTGACTTTAAAAATTGTGTCAATGTTTCCAAAATAGCATTTATAACATTATGATCAGAATGCCATTTTGTATAATGTAAACATAGTTCATAAATTTGTAATAAAGTATCTGTCTGAACTATGTCATCATCTTGAATTTCTGAAGAGTTGCATATATGTGGTAAAATTATTCTTATACAACCAAATATACCAATAATGGTTGCTATACGACTTTCATCTTCATTTATAGGCACTACAATAGCTGAAAAATGTTTAATTTATAAAAAAATATATTATTTAAATATAATATTTATAAATTTACCTAAAAGATATTTCAATACATAATTTAAAAAAAATTGTGGTTTTCGACAATTTAAACATGTTGCTAAAATCATATTTGCTGCAGCTCTACGAAATGCTGCTTGTACAGAAGATATATTTTCAAAGAATGCTTTCAATAATGTCTAGAAAAAGAAATCATAGACATATATTTATTAATATCATGCATATTGAATTATATGGTAAACATAAGAAATTACCTTGACATCATTGTCTGTCATAAAAGGCCCTAATGCTTTCATAATTAATGGTAATGATTGTGACAGTGTTTCAATTACAGATTCCTCAGATCGATGTGCAATAGTTACTATGCATGGTATCAAATTAAATACATATGCTTTTCCTCTTGTAGGGCGAATCATATGACTGAGGAGTCCAAATCTCCAAAGAGCAGCTCTTAATGTTCTAGCAGGTCCATTTCTTTTTATTTCATTATAAAGTTCTATTTGAACTTTAACAATATTACTGTCAGCCATTGCCTTTCAAATAAAATAGTTATTAAAAAATATATAGCTCTATTACAATTATTATTAAAGGTTATAAAACTTAAATATTACCCTTATAATTTTATTTAATGTTTCATCTGCTACCATTCTGACATCAGATTCATCATCATTACACAATATCAATAATGTTTCAATTGAAAGACTAAGTACCTGAGGAAACTTGGGTGCTACTTTAACAGTTGGTGAACATATTCCTTCTGTTATTATCATGCAACATGTTAATTTATCTTTCCTTTTTGTAAAATAAAACCATATATATATATATATATATGTATATATTTAAAATATAAAGTATGTTAAATATTTTTATTAAGTTATATAATTTTTACTAATTTTTTTTATAGTAATAATTTATTATAACAATTTTATAAATATATTGAATTAAGTGTACAATGTTTTATCATAAGTATTTAAATATAAATTAAATATAAATAAAAATAATCTATTTAATTTATTAATTTTTTTTGTTATTGTATTCATAAAATCATTTTCATTATTAAATGACAAAAATTTATTCTTGTACCTTGCATTCGAATCTGACAGAAGAGTGTTTGACTCTTGAGCTGATTTTAAAGCTTCTATAGCTTTTAATACGTTATTTAATGTTGTCATTTTGCCAAATATAATTTAAAAAATTATTTTCCACTTTTTACAAATCAATGAGTTTTAATAAATTACATTTTGATAATGTAGGCCGAATTTATGACAGACACATCGTACACATATATAAAACTACATGCTGCTCAGTACCATATTTATTTGTGATTCAAACGTCAGACTAAAAACAATTCTCCACAGTCTTTAATTATACAATAGAACGAGGCATAAGAAAATTGGTGAATTCGACGTTTAATGCGTATTTGCCGTTATTCGTAAGAGTAAGAGCCACCGTTTAAATACTAACCCTATTGTATACAGGATAAAATGAATACAATGTACGTATAATCTTTATTTTTATTTAAAAACTTGGTAATAATCTAGATTATATTGATATAAAACAAGATAAAAAATATTAATGTTATTTAAGTAATGAAAAAAAAATGAAAAGATAGATATAATACATCATGTATAATGAATATAAAAATATGTGTTTGTAAATAATTCATCTGATTAATTTTTGAAAAATGTAATATAATTAATAATTTATATATTGTATAAGTTATTATAGAATTTATATATTTTTAGATTTTTTAATAAAGATAATATATGTGAGTGAGTTAAAAATAATATTTAAGAGGCATATACAATAAGATTAATTAATATAGATGTTATTATTAATAATGTAGATAGAGGTATATTTAATTTATTTCGATAATAGAAGATAATAATTAACCTATTTATTATTCAATTCTTTGGGTAGCCATATTACGTTGGAACATTTCGATTGCGTAGCGAGCTCGAAATTTATCTCAAAATGAATTTACTATTGTCAGTGCAATATAAATTCATGGTTTGAGGATTTAGTTCTTAAATTTTTTTTTTAATTTATATTTATTGAATAAAATATATAAATTTTTATTAATATCAGTCTTTCATAATTTGTAACTAATATATTAGTAAATTTATAAATTGTAAGTTATAACTTGTAACAATGAACTGCGAATAGAGTTGGTGAATAAGGAGAACAAGTTTCGCCTTCTTTTCCATCGTATATTACCGGCAAAAGAATTATAGTGTGCAAAAAAATATTTATTTCCATTTAATTAACTAAATATAACTATTTTCGAGATATTTCGAGATAATTTAACAAAAGCTACATAATAATATATATAAATATAAATATATATATATATATATATATATATTAGTAATTTTTAAACATATTTCTTAATAAAACGTAATGTAACGCATTGTTAAATAGAATATTTACAATGTTTTGTATACGATCCATTACACTCTTTCAAATATTATTTGACATAAAAACGCTAGTTACGACTCAAGAACAAAGGTTTGATTTACATAAAGGAGTATTTCTAATTACATTTTCGTTGTTTTTTTATCCAAAAATTAAATTATAAATATTTTTAGCATCTGTTATATATTTTTATCTTCAAAGTTTTCTTTAATGCAATATAAAATTATTTATTAAATTATTAATACATATTGTTTATAAAAATAAATATTAATTTTAATTATTTTAATTATTTTCATATATAAAATGTATATTCTGAATTAGGTTAGATTGATGAAAATGAATTATTCAATTTACTCTTATATTATAAATTCATTGTTTATAATTTACAGAATCTTTAACAATTTTTGGATGTCTAAATATGCCAGGATGTGCAGCAGTTGGCTGCAACAATCGTAGTGAAAAAGGTTATATTATGAAATGTTTTCCACGTGATCCAAAATTAAGGAAAGTTTGGCAAGAACGTGTTGCTAGAGCTGATTGGGAACCATCAAATAACTCATTTCTTTGCCACGTACACTTTGAACCTCAAGAGTGGTCTATAACACAAAGTGGAAGAATTAGATTGAAAAAAAATGCAGTTCCTTCCATATTTACTGTGACATCTACTAGGAAATCTCCTAAAAAAAGAACTAAATTTGATAATATAGGTAAAAACATATTACAAGGTGAATATAATATAGAATACATGGAAAACGATATTGAACATTCGTCTATTGAACATTTAGAAGAGAAAGAATTGGATTTTCAGGAAACTGCTGAACCATCTATAGAACAATCTATTAAAAGTAATTTTAAATCTACCTATAAATCTATAGGAACTAAAAAAGAAGAGAATATTAATGTTGATCATCAAAAACAAAATATTGTAATGATTGCTGAAGATAATCTTACTGATATTAATAGTTTAATGGAGCAATATAATTTTGAAGTACAATCAAATGATAATAAAAAAGAAGTTGGATTGTCCTTAATTATGGAAAATTCAGAAACTACCCAGATACCAGCCATTACTGTGAAAAATGAAATTAAAATAGAAGTTATGGATCATAATACATTTGAAGATAGCTATGATGAAATTGAAGAAAAATTAAAACAGATTTGTGATGGTGGAATTACTGAAGATGATAATTATAAAAATGAAAATGAGAAAAAATTAAAGATTAAAAATCAAAAGGAAGATGAAATTGAAGAAAAAATGGATACAAATAGTGAATATACTAATGATAATCATAAAGTTGTTTCATCAAAAAAAAATGAAGTTGGACATATACTTACAGAGAAAGAAGAAAATGTAGAAATAATTTTTGGTACTGAAAGTGGGGATGAAAAATCATCTATGTCTCAAAATATACCAAAAATAAATAAAATGGATAATAATACTTTGAAACATGATGAAATAAGTATTAAAGATGAAAAAAAGATTTTTAATGAGGATATAGAAGAAAATTTCACTAAAGATGAAGTACATGTTATACCAAATATAAGAGCAGCTATGAAACGTAAAAGAAGAACTAGGGAAGAAATAATGAAATCAATAAAAAAATCAATTAGAAGTACTTCAGATCAAGATGTTAATTCTTCAAGCAATAGTGAATTATCTGAGCAAGACACAGAAATCAGAAATGAATTATCATTACTTTCACAGGATATAAATGATGTTTCTAAAAATGATATAGAAGTAGAAACTGCTAAATTTGTTATCAAAGTAACTGGTGACCCTGATGATGTGACTGAAATTATTGAAGAATTATCATCTAATACAATAGGAACACAAATATCAAAAGAATTTAATTCAGTTTCTAAAAATGAAGATGATGATACAGTTATCACATCTGTTATAACAGTATTATCACCTAAAAATCTTCAAGGAATTATTAATGGAGATTTTAATAATCCATTATTAAAGGATGATTATATAACTTCTAAAAAAGCATCAATAATATATATGAATCAATCTCCCTGTGAAGAAGTTATAAATTTAAATTCAATCCATAGTTCTAAAACATATTCTTCCTGTTTTAAACATATATATTCTGATGAAGAAGAAAGACATAAGATGAGGATTAATTCACCATTACAAAATTGTAATGTACAAACTTCCATGGAAAATAATACTGGTTGTGTTTCTTCAGATTATGAAGATCTCTTAGAAAGAATACAAATTCAAGAAGATGTGATTACAAAATTAACTGATCAATTAATTATTTATAAAGAATTAGAAAACAATATGAGAAATAAAAATAATGAACATGAAATGTTAACCAGAGAAATGGAATCTTCTAGAATTAATACAAGATCAAGTAATACACAATCTTTAATTATTAATAAGAAAAATTTGGAATCTAAACAAAGATTGATAGAAGATTTATCAAATAGAGTGAATTATTTTGAAGAAATGAATAAGAAATTAATGAAAACTGTAACATTGGAATCTCAACAAAAAAGAAAGCTTGAAGGACAAATTAAGCAAAAAGATAATCGAATAAAGGAACTTAATTGGAAATTAGAGAAAGCCTCAAAATATCTTGAAAGAGCAGAGAAAAATACAAATACTTATAGAAGAAAAATGTTAAACATGCAAACTATTATGAGAAGAAGAAAACTTTTAGATGAGAAGATGAGCAAATTTAATGAAATGTTAATAGAAACTTCTAAACAAGAATTTTCAGAAAAGGTTTTATCTATGGCAACAGAAATTAGAAAAGTTTGTGGAAGAAGTGGATATGATAAATTGCTTTCTTATGGATTTCCATTACCACCACTATCAGTTTTGAGGAAAGGAATTCTTAATGAAGATTTCACAGATCTCAACAAAAGTGATATAGATGAAGCACAAAATTCTATAAATATAAATGTTAAAACAGAAAAAACACATGATATAAATAATGAATCTGAAATAGATGAAAAAGACACAGAACTTTTAGATTCTGTTAATAAAGTGACTGAATATGAAAGTGCAGAAACTGTAACAGGAACTGTGCAAGATATTTTTGACGAAAACAACGATGGTGATGATTTTAGTACAAATGAACTAAGAGAACATTTCATTTTACAACTAAATGCAGTTATGTAGCCATAATTTTGTATTTTAAATCATCTTTCTTTTTATATCTTAAGAACTGTAATATTAAGTCATACTTAGATAAAAATTCTTCTATCATTGTACTATATGTACCATTGTGCTCTTAATAATTATATTTATTGTACAGTATCATCTGATGTTCTTACTTCAAATGTAAATATATATAAAAATATTATTATACATGTATAATATAAAAGACCATTTTAATTAATGAATTGCAGTATTAAATCATTGCTCATGATTAATTTTTGGCATAATGGTCTATCTTAAAGTTATATATATTTTACTTATTGAAATTAAGATTTATATTTTAACCTTTTCACAGTGAATTCTACAGAAATACAGATAAATTGTTAAAAATAATTATATAATTATATTTCATATTTTAAATTTAATTTTATTATGCACAATGAAATTATTAAAATTTATTGGTTTTGAATAATTAAAATTATGCTTTCTGTAATATTAGAATTAATAAAAGAATAATTATTTTTAAATTTATATATTTTGAATTCCTTGTAATTTTTTTATACTGTTAAAAGGTTAATAGTAAAATAGAAACAAATCTATTACAAACTCTCTCTTTTCATATTTATCATTGTCAATAAGATATCACAATATTTATACATCAATAAAGTATTAAAAATGTAGACAAATTATATTATTAAAAAACAATAAGAATAGAAAAATTGAAATAACTATCTCATATGATCATTATAAATAATAGTTTTACATAATTAAGTTTTATGCTTATTTTATGCTAATTACTTAATATGTGATCATTGAAACTATTTATATTATATAAGATATGTAACGTATAAGTAAATAGTAATATTACTAATGTATTTAAAGTATAACTATAAATTGTAAAAAAAAATATATTTGCCTCATTTGGATACATATAGAAAAAAATGTATAATAATAAATACACTTGATTACATGTGTGATTATATATATATATATATATTTTCTTTTTTTTTTTTTTTAATACAAGTTTTATCAGAATAATTATAATCCAGTAGCAGATTTATTACTTATAACTTTCTTTTTTTCCTTTGATTTTCCATCCTTGGATCCAGCTACTTTATCACATTCACACCAAGGTGTAATCATTTTATCACACATTAGGGAAATATTAAGAACAGTTAATGGAGTATTCTCAATAGTCATTGTAATTGTACCTAATATTTTATAAGAAACGTTATTTAAACCAGTTTGACGATCTCGTTTTCTAGTAACTTCGCGTTGATTATAACATTTTATCATATCTCGTTTCCTATGATTTCTATCATGTATATGTCTAAAATAAATAATAATTATATAATAGTTAATTTAAATATTCATATTAATATTTAATGCATATATAAATTGTATATAGATATGCATCTTACTTGAATGTATTATGTGTTCCAGTAGATATATTTTGTGGTCTTATAACACTTAGACCAGCTTCTTTTAATCTAACATAGAATTCATCATCTTCAAGACCCCATCCCCAGTATTTATTAGACATTCCATTTACTTGTATAAAATGCTCTCTGTAAAAATATTTTTCTTGTTTACAGTAATTTATATATATATTTTAGTATTTTATAAAAATAATTGTTATAATAAGTACCTTTTAATAAGTAATATTCCACCAACAAAAGTTGAATAATGATATCTAGGATGTAATTCTGGAGATGATACATGGAAAGGACCCTTATTTGGGAAAGAGTATAATAATTCATCATTTATTGGCAACAAATCTACATCATGTATAGCTATGTAATCAAATTCCTTATTAATTTCAAGAAAACCTACATTTATAAGAGAGGCTCGATTAAATCTAAATCTATCAATCTATAAAATTAAAAAGAATGTTATTATTATATTTAAATAATAATTAAATTTATCAATAATTATATCAAAATATACCTGATTAAGTACAAATATATGATAATCTATATTTTGTTTATCTAAAAATTGTTTTATATGAGGAGCAAATATTAATAATTCTTCAAAGCGATCTCGAAATGGCACAAGTATAGCTAAACGATGTAATGATTTTTTATAAACTTTCACAGCATTATTATGCTGTTTATGATTATATTGATTTGATTGAGTAACTATTTCACATTTGCATTCATCTAAAATTATAAAATTTTAAAATATTATTTTATATTAAAATATTGTTAAATATTTCATAATTCATTTTTAAAATTATAAACTTACCAATACTCATAGGTGCAATACTTATCAGACATGAAATAATGAATGTGATTAAAATACAAGCAAATATATATTTAAATTTTATATTCTTCCAAACTATTTCCATACCGAATAATAAATTAAGTAAAATATCTTAAATTTCAAAACACATAAGATATTCATTGAACAGTCTTAAAAAAGATTTATTATTATAGTAATTAATAAAATATTAATTTTTTTATTCTTTATCTTATTTACAATAGAGTATAAATAAAATTAATATAAATTGAATTGCAATTTACATATTTGAAAATTATCGTTGCATCGATTTATTAAATGTGATTTTTGATATCACACTCAGTTATTGAACAATTGTAACTTATAAAAGTTTGTTCTTACATACTTTTTTATAGATTATTAAATAAATTTGACAGTCAATCTTTATTTAATACCATTTTTCTTTGTTTGCAGTAGATTCATTAGTTATTAAATCGAAGAGATATTTTTTATATAAAATATATATATTTTTTATTTGATCACATTCATAATTATGACACGTATTTAAATTTGTTTCGTACATCATTGTATATTCAATGTTGCTCTATTGAATGAACAAATAAGATTTATGCTGACACTAATAATAATTACGTATATTATAAAACAAATTATATCATTTATATAGATACACACAAGACACGATATCGTTGCGAGTTTGCAACGACATGACAGTCGGAACGATCGTGTGCATTGTATCATTAGAAATATAAATCTCTCGAATCACAATAGCAGGATCGTAATATTACATCATTAATTTTATGTATCAGATTTAACTTTTAATTATGTAGTGTTTAGTACATACTTTGATATATATGTTTAATATTTAATATTTAAAATGAAAAAAAAAAAATATTATCTATTACATGGTTTAGAAAAAAAATGAAAAGTTTTATTATTGAAAATCTTAAATAACAGATTTATTTTTGTTTTTGAATTCTTTTGAATTTCAAACAAATAATCTTTTTAAACTTGTAATAACTTAATTTATTTAAAAATAATTAAAATAATGATAATTATTATTATTATTTAAAATTAATTTATAACTTTAAGAAATATTATAATAAATTAAATTATGATTTATACAACATATAAACAACCAAATTTATTAAATTTTAGTAAACTTTTTAATATGTTATATTTATTCTATTGTTTTGAAGAATTAATATATATAAAAAAAATATTTTTACATTAAATATTAGTTAATTAACATTTTATTTCTAAATCATCAAATAACAATATTTTAATATTGTTTTTAATTAATAAATAAAATGTTTTATAAAAAACGAATAAATTACAAGTAAAATTTAAAATATTCAAAAAATTTATGATAAATTTATTATTAGTTTTATGACATTATATTACATACATTACAATGATATATATTAAAATAAATATAGAAATATAAATATATTAATTTCTATAATCAATATATTTTTCTAATTATATTAATATAATTATATTATCATTAATAATTGTTTTTTAAACAATATAAATAAATATATGAAGAATGAGAATAAAAATAAAGAAAGAAAATATAAAAATTTATATATATGAATCATTGATTTTTAACTTAATTTAAAATGAATGATAGTTACAATTACATATTTTACAATATATTTATTTAGCGGTATCAATGAATAATATATATATAGGATAGTATGATACTATAGTATGTTTTTAAAGTGCAGAGTGATGTTGATGGGTGATGGGAGTGGTCTTTGTAACAATTAATTTTTAGATGAAAAAATAATTAAAATGCTATCCAAAAATTGTATAAATCTAACTTTAATATTTTTCAGTTTATTTTATCGATTTATATATGGTATAAAAGTTATTTTTGTTTTTAAATACTTTAATTGTGTTAAACTAACTATTATTTTCTTTATTAACCTTTTATATTCGAGTGTGTTTTAAAATTATATATATATTCTAATAACTAATATAATTAAAGAAAATTGATTGTAACTGAATAATAATCTAGTTTAAATCTACTTATAGGACAGAATCTTAACAATACTATTACATGGTGTACAATATCCCAAGCTGAACAAGATAAGTGCAATGCATTTTCAAAGGCTGTTGATCGTGAAAAAATATATTTTCATTATAATTATAGAAACATTTCTGTGCAATGCAAACAAGCATCAAATAAAGAAGAATGCATGACTATATTGGATCAAGAAAAAGCACAAATAACAACTTTAGATCCTGGTGAAACTTTTATAGCAGGACGCTATCATAGTTTAATCCCATTTATGCAAGAAATATATGAAAATGGTCTGAATTATCATTATGCAGTAGCAGTTATTAAAAAAGGATCTTTATCAGATGTTCAGAGTTTACATGACTTAAGGGGTAAAAAAGCTTGTTTTGCTGGTCTTGGAATGCTTGCTGGTTGGGTTATTCCAATTTATACTGTAAATATAACTTGTTTTATTATATTTTTATATAATATATATTTGATTAAATAAATAATTCTTTTTATATAGCTTATGAAACAAGGTGGATTAGAAGTTGTTGATTGTAATAATCATGTTAAATCTGCAATTAAATACTTTGGACCCAGTTGTGCTGTAAATTCATTAATAGATAAATATAATCCATTAGGTATGATAAAAAGTAATATAATAATTATTTAGATATAAGAAAAAATAGATTTTGAGTTTGAATTATATTTTTAAAATTAATATTTTAACAACTTTTTATAAATAATTGCATTTGGCCTTAGTTTCCAAGATATTCATAATATTATTTCATTAAATTCTATCTATATGTGTGCATTCAAATATGTAACTGTTTCTTATTTTATTTTATTGCATTGTAGATTCTTTATTGTTTATACAATATACAAAAGATGAGGCTGAAATTTTTAATATTTAAAAATAAAATTTGCATGTATTTATATGAAACATAATAAAATACATATGTGTAGAAGAAATTTTTTTTAAACAAATTTTTAAGGAAATAAAATCAATCCTTAAAATTTCAATATTTTTTTATGTTTTGAATATGATTTTACCTGAAAATTTGTTATAATTAAATTCTGAATATTTTATAATTTAAAATTTTTATCCAATTTTATTAATATTATTTTAAAGTTATCATATTTAAGAAAATAAAAACATATTTTTCTTAAAATATATAATATTTTATCAGAAGAAGAATTACTTTACATATAATTTATTACTATATATTCTCTATATTTTCAATATTCACTAAAATTTTTATTAAATTTAGGAAATTATTCAAAATTTTGATGATATACTTTAAATTTATTAAAATTGGTAAAGTGTATTTTAATTAAGATTATTATTAATAATATATTGTGTTATTAATATTATTTTATAAACCTTCTATATATGTATTTTATTATAGCAGTTCTAAATTTTAGGTGATAATTCGGATCAGTTATGTAAATTATGTATTGGAAAAATACCTGGAGGAAGATGTACAATGTTGGATCCTTATGCAGGATATGAAGGAGCATTTAGATGTTTAGTAGAAGTAGGAGAAATTGCATTTTTACAACATACAACTGTAGATGAAATGACATCAACATCATTTGATTTTAGTATGTCTTTAATTAAAATAATTTATTCTATTATCATCATTAAAATAAATTAGAATATTAAAAAATAATGTTAATTTTTTTTAAGATTCTGTAAAGAAAGAACAGTTTGAATTGCTTTGTCGAGATGGTACTCGTAAAGCAATTGATGAATATGAATATTGTAATTGGGGTATAGTTCCATCGCGTGCTATAGTTACATCATCTGCTACAAAAGTTCAAACCCGTCGATTATATCAAAAGTTTTTAGAAGAAGCAGTCAAAGTATTGGGGAAAAATAATACAAATACAATTGATTTTTATAATAATCATTTCGAAAACCGATCTAATTTTAATAATAGATTTGGTGAAAAAAATTTTAACAGAAGTGAATATGTTAATACAAATGAATATACTACAGAGAATTTTGAAAATCGTAATGGATATGAAAAAAGTTATGATGAAAATAACTTGTATGCATGGGAAAGAACAGAACCAACAAACATACAGCCAATAGAAACTTTCAATTTATTTGAATCAGCACCTACATTTGGAATGCATCATAATTTAATGTTTTCTGTAAATATATTTTTTAAATATTATTATTTTTTTTTAATTTTTCATTTTATATAAATTGTGTAATTTTAGGATGTAGCACGGGATTTTGTTTCATTACCTGAAAAAGATCAAATGTATACTGGTTACTTAGGCAAATCTTTAGATCCAATATTAGAAATGCGCCGTTGTTCTGTTAACAAAATGACATTATGTATTACATCTGATCAAGAAATGGAGAAATGTATAAAAATGAAGGTAATTTAATAAATAATATATATATATATATATATATATTATTTATTTACAACATATTAATGTATTTGTGTATCTTTGATCGATTTTATAAGTTAAAATAAATATAGAAATATAAAAAATTGATATATAAAAATATCAATTAAGACTTATTTATTATATATAACTTATAAACAATTTAAATTTCTGTTAGATGAAATAAAATAGAAATAAAACGAGCCACTTTATTTTTGTTATATTATCGCACTTTGTTATCTCATTTTATTTAACGCAATTTTTAATTGCTTATAACTTAATAAATTAATAATGCTTGAAAACTTAATAAGCTTTAATTGATATTTTCATTTTACATTATCTTTTTTATTTGTTTATTTATTATCTATATATTATATATTATAAATTATATATATAATATAATTATTAATATATAATATAATATAATTATTTTTATATTAGATAGCATTAAAAGCACAATTATTGAAGCCAGAATTAAATTGTCATAAAGGTCATAGTCAAATTCATTGTATGCAGGCTATTCAAAGTGGGTATGTATATATATTTCAAACATTGAAAAAAAATTTATCAAAAATATTCAACATTAATCGATTATTTTATAAAAAAGAAATTTATTTTATTATAAATTATTTTTCTTTTCTAGAATCGCCGATGTAGCAGTATTAGATACTAGTGACGTATATACTGCTGGTTTACGCTTTGATTTAATTCCGTTTATATCTGAAGTTTACAATTTACCTACCCCAGAATATTATGTAGTTGCAGTGGCAAAAGAAGAGGACGATAATACGGATTTAACTTATCTTAAAAATAAATATACTTGTCATACAGGAATAAATACAGCAGCAGGTTGGGTATATCCATTAGCATATCTTATTTCTAATACTTGGATCAGAGGCTACGGATGTGATTCAGTTCGTGCTGCTGCAGAATATTTTAGTAAATCTTGTGTTCCGGGTGCACTTAGTACTGAATACAATACAGGTAATTATAATTTTTAAATTATTTTTTTTAATTAGTTTTGATTACAAATTCATCGAAATTATATGTTACAGGAGTACCATATGATAATATGTGTGACTTGTGCCATGGTGCAAGTTTCCGCTACTGTCGCAGAGATGCGTCTGAAGATTATTTTGGATATACCGGTGCCTTTAGATGTTTAGTTGAAGGCGGTGGAGATGTAGCGTTTGTAAAACATACGACAGTTGCGGAAAATACTGATGGAAAACGACGAGAAATGTGGGCACGTAATACTTTTACAAAAGATTTTGAACTACTTTGTCCAGATGGTACTCGTCGACCGACAACCGATTATAAACATTGCAATTTAGGGAAAGTCGCAGCCAATGCAATAGTTACTCGTGGTGGATATTATGGTTATAATGAAACACAAATAAATGCTTATATAAATTTATTTATTTATGCCCAACAATTTTATGGTAGAAAAGAACAAGACGAATTTAGTTTTAGTATGTTTTACAGTCCGCCACCTTACAGTGATTTGATTTTCCAAGATGCTACGCAGCAATTGGTGGTAATACCACCAGAAAAAAGAGAATTTAGTGCGTATTTAGGTCCAGATTTTATGAGAGCTAGAAGAATCGTAGATTGTAGAGCTGGTGCATCAGCTATAAGACATTCAATATTATTTACGATAGTTATGATTATACTTACTTATATATTTAGTAGATAAAAGATTCGATAATTTTTTTTGAACAAATGAATCTTTGTTGAATATAATATAAATATGTGCATTTGATGAAAAAGAAAAAATTTTAGAAGATTTAGCTATATTTAGTGCCTTAATCTTTGTATGAAATACGTTCACAAATTAATTATATTTTTTGTACTTTATATACAGATACATTGTTAACTAAGTAAATATAGTAATGTAGTAAATAGTTTTCCATAATATTTATATTATCATTTTGCGAATTCAAGACTAAGATATAATATTCCGTCCTTTTTCGATATTTTATAAGATAAGATTTTACTGCATGTAATAAATGTCGTTCATTAATGTTATCGTCATTATGCCGTCCATTAATATTTTTATACTTATTGAAGAATAAAGTAAATTTATAATGTCTTACTTATCTTACTTACTATCTTTTCATTTTATCCAAAATTATATGAATTTTATATTTCGTAATTCTTTATACAGATGTGTAATTTTTAATCCTTCATTTTCGATATGTTTTTTCTTATTTCATATTTTTGCAATTTGTCAGTTCTCTAAGTCTCTTTTTTACTATTATAATTAATAAATATTATAATTAATCTGAAACTTACTAGTTAATAAAAGTAATATATAAAAGTTAAAAATAAGGACCTAAAGAAAATAATCGAACACCTATTTTCTTCGGTAATATAATTGGAGATGAATCTTTTAATGTTAAATTTATCATAGAATTTCCTGATTTGTGTGCTCCTTTAAATTTCTTCGTTTTTAAAGTTTTATGTGGATAAGTGATAATTTTCTGATTTGATGAAATAGATTTTTTTATAGCATTATATTTCCTGATAGAACAGTTTGCCTTAATGTTGCCAAACAATTAAATTAATAAATTGTAGAATAGTTTTTAAAACTAAAAGTAATAAAAACGAAAAATAATAAAGCTTACATTGGAGAGATGTCTCTTATGTTGCAGTTCATGTTTCATGGATTTAGGTTGTGCTAAGATATCGATACGTCTCATATTTCTTACAGATTTCCGTTTTTTTTTATGTCTCTAAAAATAAATATAATATCTTATGTATTATTAATTTTCAAGTTTTTCTTACTTTAGGAAAGATAAATATTTTAGAAAAATACTTTAAGAAAATAAAAGAAGATTTATTGATTAAAATAATACGAGTAATAAAAATAAAGCGTTTCATTTTACTTTTTTTATCTTTTTGTCTTGTAAGGAATTGTCGATATTTTCTAGAATATTTGTACTTTTTACTTTTCTAGGAGCACACCAATAAGTTTTTCGTTTATTACGAGGCTTTTTGATGACAGATTTTTCCGTTATTTTATCTCTATTATATAAAGAAATTTTATCAATAAAAATGACAAAAATAGAAAAATAGAAAAAATGAAAAATATATTTACTCCGTTTTGAACATCTTACAACAATAATTTAAAAGATTAATTTCACAATAAAATAGATTTTGTTCACAGTTACTGATCTATTACCGAAAAGAATTGAAGTTTGCAATTATCTTATTTTACGATCACTTCACTGTCACATATCATATTTAAAATAAAGTTTTCAAAATCTTCTGTCTTATCATTAATCTAATTTACTTTAAAATTTTCTATTGTCATATTTCAAGCATTGCAAATCTTGAATTAAATAATAATTTAACGATCAAATGAACGATATGAACACGGATGCCTGTCAAGACAATGTACCAAGATATGAAAAATTAGCAAAGCCTAAAAAAAGAATAGATAAAGTCAATAATTACAACGCTTTCAATGTAAGTAATTAAAAATTATACTATCTAAAGGGATTTAGATAGAGCGCAAGTCTTTTAATTCGATCAATATTTTAGGTAAAACGTGGTGCTTTGTCGTATCAAATTACAGATTCGTTAAACAAATTAGCTCAACCTAAACGAAAACCAAATGTGTCCAATACGTCTAATTTCAGCGCGAAAAGTTCTCCAACTACAGGTAATGTAACGGGGAGAGCTCTCCAAGCTATCACTTTCACTTTTTATGGAATTTTTATATAAGAATTATCGCGTAAGAAAGATTTGTTAAAAAAAAAAAGTGAGCGTAATTTTTGGAGAGCTGGTCCGTAAGCATGAAACCATTTCAATATATCGGGTGGAAAATAACGAACGTCAACATCTTTCGTTATGCAATCATTCAATTATGGAATTATTCGTAGTGAAGCAAGGACATCACAAATTGATAAATAGCAGCGAACAATCGAAGGATGCACAAGAGTCAAAGAAGAAAAAATTTTTATTAGACACTTATGCCCGTATTACCGCAGCCAGAAATAAAGGATGCTCGAAACGTTTGCACGAACTTGCAAAACCAAAAAATTATATAAATATAAATCACAATGGGACTTACGAAGATTTTGAAAATTACTTTCAAACGATTAACAAATATAACACGAAATTGCCATTTTTAAAGAAAAAATAAATAGAATTATAAATTTGATCATGTAATGTAAAATAAATAAATATCAATAAACACTTTGACACTTCTAATTTCTAGTTTTTATTCAACATGAATATTTACATCGATGGAAAACAAACGAACGCTTATTTCTTTTTTTTTTAAATCTTGTAAACTTAATTCACATACAACACAAATATAAATAAATAAATAAATAAATAAATAAATAAAAAAATGAACAAAATGAAATAGTGATATTGAAAATGGATAATTTAACATAACAGTGAATACAATAAAAAATACAATAAAAAATGTTACCGTAACATATCTTGATTAATATTCATAATCTTCATCCGATAAATCGAAAAAACTATTTAACCTGCAATCAAATAACAATAGAAATATTTGTTAGCAGTAGAAATGTTTGTCTCTTATCCTCTTTTTGAATTTAATCTTGTGAAGATAATTAATCAAATTTACTATTTATATATATATATATTTATATACATATATACAGATCGGAAAATAACTCTGAAAAATGCCTCCAAGAATGAAACCTCCAAAACCTGCAAGAGAAGCAGCACCCCCAAAAAGACCAAGGGAAACGGCTCCTAGACCAGTTAGTAGAGCTAGAAAAGTAAATAAAACAAAACATAAAGTAAAGTAAGGAAATTTCTTCTATATCAATGTTTATTAAAAATTATTTTAATTAGATATACAAATGAATATATAATAGGATGTTCAATATATTATTACAAGCTACATCTTTATCTTTTCAATATATATTTTACGGAAAATAAATATAAAAAATTGTCACAAATAATTTAATATGCTTCGATAGATCTTTCTTGAATTTTTTCGTTTTGGTCTCTAGAATTGAAGCAAAAGTATTATATCAACATCCTATATACGATTTAAAAAATATATATATATATATATATATATATATAAATCCTGTATATATAAATGATTTTTAGAAAAGTTAGGACTAAATTAAAATTGAAAGGATGGCTAGCGACACCGGCTGATTGGACACGTTTCGATGCCTGGGCAAAGATCAAAGCGAAACCGAAGAAGTTGCCGGAACTCGAACCTATAGTTTAGTACACTTGAACTGTATTATTTTAACTGTATTATTACACTTCCAACATTATTTTCATGCACTTCAAACGTGAAACCGTTAAAAACCGTTTTTCAGGTTAGAGTGTCGAAACCGTTATCCCAGTTGAAAAAACGGATCAAAACGTTGGCCAAACCTCGCGAGACGGTCGATATGAGCGTTCACTGTAAATTGGATCTTACCATCTCGAAAGCTGCGTTGCAAGCCGTTCCATCTAAGAGGACGATATTATTGGCGCTGCCCAATATAAAATTATGCGATTTCGGTCGGATTTATTATCAAGTTTCGCCGGCAGCGTTAAAATACGAGGCGACCGAGAGAATCCTTCAGCTCAGTAAACCTCGTCTCTATCTACCCGAGGAGTGTAAGCCTTCGAAATTGTCGTTGTGCGAGAAACGAGTACTCGACGAGGAAAGATTGAGGAAGTTGGCTTTGGCGAAAAAATTGATCGATTGTCCCCAACAGTTGACCAAAGAGGAGATGGAAGAGCTTTTCACACCTCATGGTATAATGAGAAGCGCGCTCACTTATAAAGTTTGTTTTTCCTCCGATTAAAATTCCTTTTTTCTCCCCCCTCCCTCCAATTCGAACGAGGAACCATGAATTTTGTTTTGATTTCTTTCGAATACGTATAGATCACACCTTGGATGAGCTTTCTAGCTTTGCCGTCGTACAAGATGATAAAGGGGAGGAAGGACCCGTTGGCGAAAACTTGGAAGAAATTGTTGATCAACAAGAAAGAGGAGAGAGGTAAAGAGGCCTTGGCCGAGTACAAAAAGAAGAAGCAGGAGGAAAGGAGGAAAGAGAGGAAACGGAAGCCCGAGGAACCCGAGGAGATAAAGAAGCCACCGGATGTCAAAAAGAGGAAGAGAGAGGATAAGATTGAGCCGAAGAAAGTAGAGAAGGAGAAAGTAGAGGAGAAAGAGGTTAGAGAAAAAAAGAAGAGAGAGAAGATTAAGGCGAAAGAGGAGAGGAAAGACATTAAAAAGAGGAAGAAAGAAGAAAAGGCTAAGATGAAGAGGGAAAAGAAGGAAAAGAAGGAAAAAGAAAAGAAGGAAAAGGAAAAGAAGGAAAAGGAAAAGAAGGAAAAGGAAAAGAAGGAAAAGGAAAAGAAGAAAAAGGAAGAGAAGAAAGATAAAAGGGAAAAAAAGAAAAAAGAAAAGGAAAAAGAAAAAGAGGAAACCGAGGAAGAGAAGGCTAAAAGAAGAAAAATCGAGAAAAATGCTTGGAGATATTCGCCTCATCCGTGCAAAGATGATCCATTTCGTATCAAGAAAACAGCTTTGAAAGGCAAATGTATGCTATAAAATTATATAACGTAAACTGTAACATATATATATATATATATATATACTTTTTAATTCGTTTCAGCATCTCCACGTACGGATACTTTGTCGAAGCCAAGAATTCGTAAATGTACGTCTCTTAAAGCTAAACCTTTCGCTGTAAAAAAGGCTGCTTTATCCGCCACACCTTCTGGAAGAGTCGAATCTTTGGCTAAACCAAGGGAACCCTTAAGTCCTGTCGAGAAAAAACCACCGCGAGAGAAAGACAAATATGGAAGACCAATATTTGAAATGCCTGTACGATAATTTATGATACAAACTCGAATCTAAATTTTTCTTTTAACTTGTTAAATGCATTTGTCGACTTTTGTTTGCAGGTTTACGGAAAAGTGTTACCGAAAACGAAACCGTACAAGATGGGCGAATGTCCAGACGACAAAGAAAAGAAGAAACCCGTTATCAAAAAACGTCCGATTGATCCAATTGCTTACGCATCAAGCATCGATCCTTGTATCGAGCCGGAATTGGCGAAAAAGCAAAAGATTGAAAGGAAAAGAGCCGAGAAAATAGCGAAAAAGAAGAAGATAATAAGAAAGGAAAAACCGAAGAAAAAATTAAAAAAGCCTCCCGAAAAGGTAGAAGATAAAAAAGATAAAAAGGACGAACCAAAAGTAAAAGAAATAGAGCCGATAAAGGAGGAGGAGAAAGAGACGGTGGAAAAGGAGGAAGAGGAGGAGGAGAAAGAGACGGTGGAAAAGGAGGAAGAGAAGGAGGAGGAGGAATAAGAAATGAAAATAAGAAATTTAAATAATTTAGAATATAAATCATTCGAATCCATGTCCAATCATTGATATGAAAAAAAGAAATTATAAGTATTTATAATAGAAAAAGAAAAAAAAAAAAGAAAAAAAGAAATAAAAAGAAAATAAAGAAGAAAAGCATTTAATGGTATATAAAATTTTTGCAGTTTCTTTTTGCATATATATTTGTTTTACAAATGCAATGATGTGTGATTTCAAATTGTAAATACAACAAAAATATGTTTATCATAGAATTCTTAAAAATATTGACGTTACTATTCTTACATATCTTCTTCTGATATATATACGAATGTACGTAACTTTATAACAACACGATATGTATATATAGAAAAATAAAGTTTACAATAAATAAGGAAAATTGGTTTGTAACTATAGTTATTATCGTACTAATTAGAAATATTTAACGATTACACATTGTTGCAATTTGCAATATTTTTTTTTCTTTTGTTACATTACAATTTGTTAACATTATCTATCTAAAAATTTTACTTGTATCGATTTAATTACGAAATATACATAAATGAATTCGTTATTTCGAATATTGCCATTGTTTAGTTTATTGTGAAAGCATCAAATATATTAACATAATTATGTATGTATATACTTATTTATTTTTCAATTTTTTTCGGTTTTGAAAAAACATTCTATTTTACATTTTTATCACCTTCATTTTTCCATTATATACTTATATTTATACTGATGATGAATTACCGAGTAGAATTTTACACGAAAAAATAAATCGAAAATAGAGTAAAATTCTTTCTCGAGTTTTCGAGTAAATTAAGTTTGAAGTACAAGTAAAAAATGTAGAATAAAGTTTTATTCTTCTTTTTTTTTTAAATTAATGAATTTAGTTCTTTCTCTATGTATAGCTAAATAAATTTTTCTTTTTCTATCATTTTTTATTCCTTATTCTTTTTCTCATTATTTGATTTTTCTACTACTCTTTTTATCTCATATTCTGTCTGTTTCTATGCAATCTTCCAATAAGTGCTTCAAGATATCCTATTTTCATCCAATATTATTATTATTTTCTTTCATATTATTGAATAAGATGATTAATGTATCGTTTTTTTTTTCCTCGAATCAATATAATATTTCTTTCCTCATTACGATATTCAGTGTTTGTTGAACATTTGCTACGTAAACAACTTAGCTTATTGATTTAAAAAAAAAAGATAAAAAAAATTAATTTTTATCGATGAATCGATGAATAAATACTCGTGAAAAAGAAAACAATTGTCGCGTGACGAAATGAGGATATCGTGCGTAATCGCGTTTTATATCATTAGCATCGGTAACATTCTATATTGTTCTATATCCGCATATCCGGAAGCGACACCGCCAATTGGAAAAATCCGCGGCTCCATTTTGACTTCAAGGCTTGGAAAAAAGATTTATTCCTTCCGCGGTGTGAGATATGCCGAACCTCCCACAGAACGACGTCGTTTTCAGGTGAATTTTTCTCATTTTTCCTCCTCGATTATAATTCTATTAATTCTGGAAAGATACTCGGCGCATGGACATTTGTCAAACTTATCGTCAACCTTCAACCATGGGAACTTCTTATGTTTCCTTTTATTACACGAATATTTATGGGTGGAAGATTCATTTGGTTGGGAATAATTCTAGCAATTTTCCCACAGATTGCTACGCCACTGGCAGATTGGAACGATGTTTACGATGCTTCGAACGAAGGTCCAGGATGTCCAAATTTGGATCGAACGAATTTCAAATTCGAGGATTGTTTGCGTTTAAATGTGTATACTGGAAAAGTTATGTTTTTGTTATCTTCATATCTAAATTATTACATATTAATTAAGCAAGATATATATACGCGCAATTATAAGCTTTTATTTTTCAACATTATCGTCTTCATTATTAGTATTTGAATTATGTAAATTTTATACACGTGTTCTATTTTTTTGAAACATTAATTATAATAATAGAACATCATAGTCTGAATAACAAGATATTCAAAACAAAATAACACGTATGCTAAATAATTTTCCATGTGATACTATACTATTTACTCTATACAGATTATATTTAATTCTTTAATTAAATATAATTCGAAAAAAAAATTGTAGATGTCGCCATCTGTCACGTTTCTAAAATATATGATCGTTACAGCTTCCATCAAAAGACGAGAATGTGACAAGGCCGGTATTAGTATTTTTTCATCCGGGCGGATTTTATTTCTTCTCCGGTCAAAGTTACCTGTTTGGTCCTCAATATTTATTAGATCATGATATCGTTTTGGTCACCGTGAATTTTCGTCTCGGTTCATTAGGTATAATCTCAACATCTAGAAAATACAAATGGAAAATTAAACTTTAAACTTTAAACTTACTCGTTTCAAATATAATATTCACTCAGGTTTCATAAGTACGGGGGACTCACACGCTCCAGGGAATCTAGGTTTGAAAGATCAGGTGTTGGCGTTACGTTGGGTTCGAAGGAACATCGCTGCTTTCGGAGGGAATCCAAACTCCGTCACCATTAGCGGTTGCAGCGTTGGAGGTTTGAGCGTCTGGCTGCACATGGTGTCGCCCATGTCGAAGGATCTGTTCCACAGAGCCATTGTGATGAGTGGATCGCTTTTAAACGCGGAACCTTTCCCGACTCAGCAAATCGATCTCGCGAGGAAACAAGCGAAACTTTTAAATTGTCCCAGCGACAATTCCGAAGATATGTTGACGTGTCTGAGATCGAGACCAGTTGCCAACTTTACCGACACCATGAGCGAATTTTTCGTTGGTTTACGAACGAACTTTTTTTTGTCTCTTTATTCAGCTTTGATTCAAATTTGGAAATAGAAAATTCTGTTCGTCCTTCTAGGAATGGAACAAAGATCCAATTCTGATCTGGAAACCTGTCGTGGAACCGAATATTCCCGGGGTAGAAAGATTTCTACCGGCTCAACCGGTCGAGCTTATAAGGCGAGGAAAGTTCCACAAAGTTCCAGCCATATTTGGAATAACGAGGGACGAATTCGGGGGAGTGGTTGTCGGTAGATCGAGCGATTTTTTAATATAATTTGATAAAAAAGATTTATTTACATTGTGATATTGTCTTGCATCGTTCTTTCCAGCGTTTGAGAATAACACAAGGGCGGGGAACGATATGTATCGCGATATGAACGAGAATTGGTATCGAATTGCACCGATTAGTTTTATGTACGAGCGTAATACGTCACGATCGCAACGAATCAGCGAGGAACTGCGAAAATTTTACTTCGAAGAGGAGGCAATCGATTCTGCTCGCAGAGATGGTCTTGCGCGTGTAAATGAATTAATTAAAAATAATAATAATAATAATAATAATCTATTCATCACATCATCTATTGATCATCGATAACCGATTATTGATTTGTAGATCTACGAGGACAGTATAATCAAATTTCCTCAATATCGTGGGGCAAAATTGATAGCTGAAAACTCTCCAGCTCCCGTGTATTTCTACATGTTTACTTATCAAGGACGTTTCAGCTTCTCCATGTGGAATTCTACGACGCCGTATGGTAAGCTCGCTTAGACCAGTTTTCTGATCGTCTTTCTATCTATTGTTTCTAATTCTAGGTGTCGAGCATCAAGACGATTTGCAATATCTGTTTTACATGGAAAAGATCTTTCCATATTTCCACGAATTCACGCCTGAAAAGCGGATGGTGGAATTGTACACGTCTATGTGGGCGAGCTTCATGGAAAATGGTGAACCTGTTCCAAATAATAACGAGGCGTTTAAAGGCGTAACGTGGGACAGGTTCGTGCAGAACAATTATCTGGAGATCAACTTGAATTCTAGTATGAAAACTGGTTTATACTCCGATAGAATGAAGAAATGGGAAAACCTATTCCCATTATCTTTAATGTCAGAGGTTTCGAGGAAATAAATCCGTATTCGCGGATTTTTTTTCTTTTTGCATCTTATACTGTTAATACTATTCTGTTAGCATTGAACATTGAAAGATATACAGAATATCATATCGAAATCATGGTACAAGGAATAAGAACGATCATTTGTTCGTTTAAAGTTTCGTTTTCGAGTAAATCAAGTTTGAAAATAAATTGAATCAGTGAAAATTAATTTTTAAACGAAAAAAAAATTATTCTATGAATCTTGTTCATTTTCAAACTTGAACTTTTATTTTAAACTTATTTTAAACTTTGGAAGCTTTTAATGAAAAAAAAACTTTTTCTTTTCTTCCCAATCAAAATCTATTGCTAACTTTACCAAGTTAATGAGTTTTTTTATAAATTTATGATTAAATAAAATTATTCCTTTTCATCGATTCGAAAGATTGAAATGTTCATCATTATTTAGCTACGTTTGATCCTTGCAACTGGATATTTCTCTGTATATTTTTGTTTTATAATTTTTTATACGTTTCCAAGTATGTAAAGATATCCAAAGAATGGACGTATAAATTGAAAAATGAGAAATAGATGAAAGTAGTTGATCGATTGTTTGCATAACGATTAATAAACATTACAATTCTTTCATAGCACGGTATTTTAAATACACGATACAAAAATTAACGATAATCTATAACACGATATTTTTGTTTAATAAACATCGTTGATAAATTTGGAGAATCTTCGCATGGAATGGATATTTCCATTAAATTTTTGTCGATATATCCGATTTTTGATTATATTCACATTAATTTGTATTAATTATAAATTTCGATACTAGTTAATCGTGTTTTAGAAGAGTTGACTATACAAATATTTATCAGTATACTTCAAAATATTTTCTTTTGTTTAAAAATGTTAAAGATTTGAATCACAAAAGAAAAAAAAATACTTTAATATGATAATTTCACGTGTATATCAACAATTTTTTATCGGAATATGTTTATAGATATTAATATATTTATAGATTTTCTTAATATTTTTTATACCACTTAAATTATCATTATTATATTTGTAATACGCTGATAAAATGAAATAACAAACGAGTGTTTATGTTATTCTTACATAAATTAATCAATATATACATTAATCGATCGACTTTTATTTCCCAATGAAAAATATATGTATCTTTATGATTTTGAACGTGATCTTCTTTAAACGGCAAATAAAGAACGTTCTTGTGCAAGAATATAAGAGATAATATTCCTTCCTTAAAGGTAATTGGATTTCCCCACTTATTTTCCTCGTAGCGCTCTTATAAATTCCTCGATTTTGCCATTACGTCCGCTATTATTCGCGTGAACACGGTTTATACCGGTTCATCAGATCGACTCAAACTACATATCAAGGTTCTCTTCACTTGAAAAGAAGAGATATAACAGGATCAGGCCTCCTTTCTTTCAAAATGAGCAATAACATTCTGATATTATTTCTTTGCATCGTTGGCGCTGTTATCGCGTGCGAATGTTCGACGGATATTGAACAGCCATTGGTCACAGCCCCGATCGGGAAAATTCGCGGTTCAGTTTTCACCTCGAGGCATGGAAGGAAGATTTATTCGTTCCGTGGAGTGAGATATGGCGAACCACCTGTTGGAAAGCAACGTTTTCAAGTACGTATTTTGAATTCTAAACAACATTTTCTTCTTTTTTTTTTTTTTTACGTATCGTTAATTTGTGCGCGAAATATGTATAACGAAAACGTGTAAACATACTTAGAGATACAATATTTACAATATTTTACGACAGAATAATACAAAAGAATACAGATCGAAGAATATAAAAATAGAATAAAAACGTTGAAGATATTTTTATCCGGATAATATTATGAGCTTATAAATATTATTTTAAATATTAAAAACGTACAATTTTTTCAAAATACCAAAAAAGTTTGAGCTTCTTAAAAGAAAGTTTCGTTTAATCTTAAAAATCCTTGCTTATTTTTCCTTTCTAATTTTTTGGTTTCGCATTAAAGCCTCCAATCCCAGCGGCGGATTGGCAAAACGTGTTCGATGCCACCGAGGAAGGACCTAGTTGCCCTCATTCCGATGGCGTGTTGCAAGCGGAGGATTGCCTACGTTTAAACGTGTACACCACCAAGGTAAACATCACTATAACGATCGATATCTAAACAAAATTTCAAATTTGCGATCAATCTTTCGTTAAATTTCATTATTATTCTTTTTTCTAGCTACCATGCGAGAACAAAAATACAAAGAGACCGGTTATGATATTCATACATCCCGGTGGCTTTACCAGTTTTTCGGGCCAAAGTTCAATTTTCGGGCCGCAATATCTGCTCGACAAAGACATCGTGTTGGTTACGATCAACTATCGTCTCGGTGCATTGGGTGAATAATCATCGTTTTACAATCATTGCACGAGCGAAATTAATTAAATTTAACCCTTTGCATTCGTATGTTTTAGTCGCCCATCCTTCACTAATGTAAATATACGTATGATGAGATTCTAGGGACTTTTGTCGCTCGATCGGTAACTTCTTAGAAACTTTTCGCTTCTACGGCGGCTATAGTCTATATAACTATAGTTATATGACTATAACTATAACTAGGAGACTATAGCTCTGCATAAGATGCCGCGTATCATCGATATTTTCATCATCAATTTTTATTTTTCAATAAACACTGTCAAAGCAATTCGAAAGGATTAAATATAAATACGAGCTCAAAGAGTTAAATTATTATTACTTAAACTACCACCGTTTATTAAAATTTGTTCGAAATTTCGTTTCAGGTTTCTTGAACACCGGGGACAGTTGGGCGCCGGGCAACATGGGGTTGAAGGATCAGGTGGAGGCGTTCAGATGGGTCCGACGGAACATCGCCGCGTTCGGCGGCGATCCGAATTCCGTCACGCTGTGCGGTTACAGCGCGGGAAGCTACAGCATAATGTTGCACATGGTCTCTCCCATGTCGAAGAATTTGTTCCACAGAGCCATCTCGATGAGCGCCTCGGCCATCAAACCGGAAGTTTACACGGGTGTCGCGCAGCACGGGCAGAAGGAGCTGGTGCAGAGGCAGGCCCGGCTGTTGAATTGTCCCACCGATTCCACGCCCTCCATGTTGAACTGTTTGCTCGAGAAGCCCGTGGAAAACTTCACGAACACGTTGGCCAACTTGACGGTACGTTTCGTTTCACAAACGAAAAAAAAAATAAAAAGCACTTAGAGCTATCTCCTTTTTTCCTTTTCATGGATAGGATTGGTACGGAAATCCGATTCTACTTTGGACGCCGGCCGTGGAGCCCGAGGTCGCAGGCGTCGAAAGATTCCTGGCCGAGCAACCGTACGACTCGATCGTGCAGGGGAAATTCCACCAAGTTCCTTACATCCTTGGAGTCACGGAGCACGAGTTTGCCGGTGTAGCCGCGCGTAAGTGATACTCTCGCCTATTTGTTGCGTCAGGCACGCGTTTTATCGGATGATGTTACAGTGTACGAGAGGAACGACAAGGTGGACAACGGATCTTTGTATCGAGAGGTGAACAGCAATTGGAGCACCGTCGCCCCCATATTTTGCATGTACGAACGCGACACGCCACGATCGAATTACATAAGCAGGCAATTGCGACAATTTTATTTCAAAGACGAGGCGATCGGCCAGCAGACTCTCCTCCAACTTGGCAAAGTTCGTATCCTTTTTTTTTTCATTTTATTAAATTATTAATCCTTTCGCTACGAGCCAAAAATGTGCTCGAGAAAGATCGTGAGCCGATGTTATGTTTACGCCTCGCAATTCGAGTTGCTTTGACGGTGTTTATTGGAAAAAGGAAAATTGATGATGAAAACAAAGATAGAGCGACTATAGTACCTGGCATCTTATGCAGACTATATCGACCATAGTATCTTGGTGACATCTTATGCAGAGCGACTATATTAAGCAGAGCGTAGTACCTCAGTGGCATCTTATGCAGAGCAATTATAATTGCCTATAGTATCTCATTAGTATTTTATGTGAGCGACTATATTAAACAGAGTGACTATATCGACCATAGTATCTTGGTGGCATCTTATGCAGAGTGACTATAGTCGCTCATAGTGTCCCAGTGGCATTTTGTGCAGAACGATTATAGTCGCTCAGTGGCTTCTTATGTAGAGTGACTATAGTTGCCAATAGTACCTCAGTGGCTTCTTATGTACGACTATAGGTGCCCATAGTACCTCAGTGGTACCTTATGTAGAGCGACTATAATCGTCCATAGTAGTTCAATGACTGACATCTTATGCAGAGTGACTATAGTCACCCATAGTACCTCAATAGTATTTTATGTAAGCGATTATATTAAGCAGAGCGACTATAATCGCTCATAGTACCTCAATGAGTGGCATCTTATGCAGAACTATTATAGTCGCCCATAGTACCTCAGTGGTACCTTATGTAGAGCGACTATAATATAGTAACTCAATGGCTGACATCTTATGCAGAGTGACTATAGTCACCCATAGTACCTCAATAGTATTTTATGTAAGCGATTATATTAAGCAGAGCGACTATAATCGCTCATAGTACCTCAATGAGTGGCATCTTATGCAGAACTATTATAGTCGCCCATAGTACCTCAGTGGTACCTTATGCAGAGCGATTATAGTCGCCTATAATATCTGAGTGGCTGGCATCTTATGCAGAGCGACGTAGTGGCGAAAGGAGAAGACAGGTTAAGGAAAAATATATATATATATATATATAAAATATTTGGCAGGTATACGGCGATTGCATAACCATATTCCCCATGTATCGAGCGGTTAAACTGTTCGCCTCGAACTCGAGAGAGCCGGTTTACTTTTATAAATTCACGTACGAGGGACGATTCGGTTTCTACAGATGGAGCAACGAAACTGCATACAGTAAGTTTTCATCTGAAAGGCTAAAATTTTATTCACGTTGGAAATTTTTAAAATTGTTTTCATCTCCTTTCAGATCCGTCGCATCACGACGATTTGCAGTACCTGTTTCACGCGAAACAATTCCCGTTCCTCCCGTATCTGGGGGACGACGCGCCGGAATCTCCTATGGTGG
The DNA here is from genome assembly GCF_048593485.1 of Apis florea. Taxonomy (NCBI): domain Eukaryota; kingdom Metazoa; phylum Arthropoda; class Insecta; order Hymenoptera; family Apidae; genus Apis; species Apis florea. The sequence goes on along the minus strand of NW_028256550.1, from coordinate 1,948,177 downwards.
AGCTTTACACGAGCATGTGGTCCAATTTCGTGATAAACGGCGAGCCGATCCCGAGGAACGATAACAGATTCAGCAACGTGTCGTGGGACACGTTCGTCCCCTCGAAAACGAATTACCTGCAGATCGATCTTCGCCCGAGCATGAAGACCGAATTCTTCCCTGAAAGGATGCGGGTGTGGGAAAGATTATTCCCACTGCCATCCCGAACCACGAAAGGAGCGAAGCATTGAACGCACTCTTTTTCCTTCTTTTTTGTATTTACATATCAACCTCGAATTCGACAAGATTTATTATTATTAATTATCATATTAATTCGTTGGAAAAATTATTGAACGATAAACGATTATAACATGATGAAACATCTTTATTGTTACAAACAAACACTTTTTCTTCGTCCGATTGATTAATTTCTCTACCAAATGATTATTAGATAGTCGTCGAATCACAAGGAGTTCTTTCTCGCATGAGTACGTGTATTGCGTGTATAAAAAGAAAAAAAAAAAAAAAAAAAAAAAATTGCTCGCGGTCGATCTAAATTTTCGGATCCGTCGATTGGAGTTTCACCATGGCCTCGTTCAGCTCCCAAAATTTCTTAGCCTGTGCCGGATCCTTGACGCCGCAATACAGTTCGCGCTCCTGAAGGGTTCATCAAGGGTTTTTTTAATGGAAGATCGAAAGACAAGAGAAGAACTTTTCCTTACTTTGCAATCCATAAAGTATTTGCCCGATATCCCGTCAACCTCGTCCGAGACGGCAAGGTGTATGGTCGTTTGAGCCCCTTGCTCGACCGTTTTCGACAAAACGTTGAGCAGATTGTTCAGCATCCACGAAAACGGAGGCGGAACCGCTTTCCATATACCTGTGCTTATCAAACCGGGATGGAGGCAATTGACAGTGACCCCGGAACCTTCGAGCCGTCTTGCCAACTCCAAACTGAACACGATGTTGGCGTATTTGGAAACGTAGTACAAGTAGCCGGGCATGGTCGTGGTTGGATTCACGTTGTCCAGGTTCAATCTTGCGAAAACGTACAGCTCGGACGCGACGATGATTATTCGACTTGGCTTCGATCGTTTCAACAAATCTGCAATCGTTGCAAATCGAATCGTGCTGGGTTACATTGTCGAAGATGCGCCACAAATTGAGAGAAAGAAAGGGATTCACCGATCAAAAGATGCGTGAGCAAAAACGGGCCGTATTGATTGGTCGCCATGGTCATCTCCACTCCGTCCTCGGTGACCATCTTCTTGAACAGTTGCGCGGTACCAGCGTTGTGGATCAGCACGTCCAATCTGTTCTCCTCGTGATTTATCTGCCGGGCGAACTCCCTCACCGAGGAGAACGAGGACAGGTCGAGTTTTCGAGCGACGATATTCTCGTTTCCGGACTCTTTTGTTAGCTCCTCTGTGGATTAAGAGAAACGTTTATTTAGAAGAGTATTAGGAAATGTGGGAAATTGATTGGTGATTGTGGGAACGACTTAAGGATTTTATTTTGTCGGTGAAAGGAAATGCAATTATCTTGTGCAAATTTTCTATTGAATTCATGCAAATTTGTAAAATTAATAAATGCGAGCGAATAATCCCGCTTGTTGCAGTCTCGATGATTGTATAATTTGCTTTAATTTGATTTCGATTGATGGGATGCATCGATTGTGTTGATGAACTCGAAATAAATAAATCTACAACTTTAAATTTAGAGTTAAAAATTGCTCTTCCACCATACTCATTTCATTTCTAATTCTCTAATTTTAATTCTTCTATATAATTAAAAAATTATTCGACTCGAAGGAAAATAAGATTTTTTCGAAACGGGGATAGAGATAAAATCGTGTTCGTATTTAAAAACCACTTGATAAAAAATTTTTATTATAAAAAATTATGAATTCTATTACGTATAGAGTAGAATGGAATTCTTGTTGAAGTTCTCAAATTTGCATCAACTCGTGTATTACATTACTCGACTTACAAACGGACGATGTCTCATATATTTTTTTTAAGACCTATTTCAAAATTAATATCACGCGTTACGCGTATAACGCAATTCTTGCTTGGAGAAACAATGATATATATATATATATATATGCATAGTTTTACCCTACTTTCTCTACTTCATTATTAATGAATCGTAACAGTTTTTTTTTCTCTCCAAACAATTCGATCGAAACGATATGTAAATATGTGGTGATTCATTATGAGAGTGAAATTTTCATAAGGACGAAACCTTTCAATTTGTCCGCCATTTCCAAATTTCGGCACGCCATGATTAGTCTCGCGCCTCTTTTCGCTATATCTCTCGCAGTCTCCCTTCCAATACCAGACGTGCATCCAGTAATTATTACAGTCTTCCCGTCCATTCTTTTCTTGCTTTTGCAGATTCCCATCGTGTGTCGGGCGTAAAGGTACACCGCCAGTAAAACCAGAAGCACGACGAGTGATCCAGCTGCGGCTAGGTAACACAACGTTGGGCAGGACACGATCTTGAGTAACATGATCTAAACGAAAGGTGTACGTTATATACGTTAAATTACAATAGAAAATTTTTTTCCTTTTCAAAAGAATCAACAAAAGGGGATTAATTGATAAAAGGAACGGAAACATATTCGAAATACACGCAGTGAATCGAGAATAAATAAATTTAGAAATTTTTTCGAAAATTATTGAGTAATTAGTTTTATGTACCATCTATGTATACATGTGGATAATATTATCTTGTATAGTACGTAAAATAATAAATTTTAATATATCCCAAAAATTTTGTCTGATATATGTAGTTTTTTTTTCTTGCAGATTTTTTTGTAGAAAAATGTGTATATCAAGAGTATATTTTATTGTTATCAAATAGGATATGGAAATGAGAAGAATGTGTAACAGGGAAAAAATTTTATGCTTGGAACAAATGTATGAATCATCCAAATAGCGATATAAAAAAATGTGTTCGACTGTAGATGTTATGTAAGGAAATGTAATAAAAATCTTTAATTTTATTTGGGAAAAATCTTTTGTCCTAACTCGTATTTTATTTTTAACAATGAGAAGAAAATTTGTACCATTTTTTTTTTTTTTTTTCCTAGAATGAATTTAATAAATGTACGATAAGATATGTGTACGCGCATTTCATCTTCTTGAAAAATTCAAAATTTTATTGCGATACAGGCATTGAAATCTCTCGTTCGAAGAAATGTTACGCAGCAAAGGTCGATGACCGAGAACATGGATCGTTTGAGATATCGGACACTGACGTTCCACCTAACTCGTCGTAGAAATGACATATAGACTCGAAATAACGAATACAAAATACTATACTTACGTTTAACATTTATAGTTCTTTTTTTTTTTTTTATCAAAAATATACATTTCATTCCTACGATATAATACAAATTTTCTATAAAATTTATATTAGATTAATTTTGTTATTTCATATATACATGAATTTTTCTCTGTTCATAACAAGTGTACGTATAATGATAAAAAGATATTTATGATATTTTTCTTATCCCATATTTTTATATAATGATCACAAATAACGTAAAAAGTGAATATAAGAACGAGTATTTTAAAATAATATATAAGTAATATCTACTTGTCGTATTATATGTCCAATACTTATTATAATTAATATTTCTCCAACATTCTACGAAATCTATCATTTTCAAATAAGAAGAAATAAGTTTTAATGACATTCAATTAATATTAACGAACGTAGAAAATTTTCCATTAATCTAATATTTATTATAATTGATACTTCTCATTCTACGAAATCTATTATTTTCCGAATAAGAAGAAATAAATTTTAACGACGTTTAATTTATAATACAACGAAAATTTTCCACTATTTTATTTATAACCTATAAGTATAATAATTCATAGAATAACGAATATATTAATTCCATTGTAATCTATCCATAAGGATCTATGGATAGATCAAATTTGAAAGAGTAAAAAGGGAGGCAAGTAGTAAGCAGTGGGAAACTTAGGTAAGAAAAAAATATTAATTTAATGTTGAATTATACTCACACCACGGTTAAATTTTCATTCAAACCGGCTTAAGAGTCCAGGCGCTAGGCGTCCTTTCTGTTTGAGTGTTGCCTCTATACTAACATTGCAATCCGTGACGCGTGACCCTGCAGTAAGTATAGTCCCACTCTCTTCGTGGAGAACAGTGATGAGAGAGTGGCTTTTATAAAACCTTAATGTCAAGTTCTCCGTAGCCTCATCCTGAAAAAGAACTCGTTATATTTTTCAATCCCAGATATCTCGAATATACGAATTGACATAGTGAACGTCGAGTGTGTTTCTTTTTTTTTTTTCTCTCTCTGTTTACAAGAGTTGAGTGTAGTCGTATATTTTTATTATCTTTTTTTTTTTTTCTTCTTCTTCTTCTTAATCATTATGGTAATATCTGAAAAATAAAAATTTTTAACGCGGATAGTTAAGAGTGGAGGATTAGCATAAAGCGTTTTTAATTTTTATTTTAATATCAATGTGTGTGTATGTTTGTTTAACACATAATTACTTGTGTGACACAACAATTTTTCTTGATTATTAATTTTTCAATGTTGATGAACGTTTAGACGTGCATCCATTCAATTATCGCGGCAATATCTAAAAAGGATCTGTTAAAACTCTTAAAACATAACACGATGAATTTTAATTAACGAGCATTCATTAGAATCGAATTAAAATTATGATAAAAGAGATAAAAATTTGCATAAATTTACGTTAGCGTTATATTCATTGCTTGAATTTATGTATTTTTAAAGATTCTCGTGTTTTTAAAATGTTATAAATAGCTCTGTATTAAGTAAATGTAAAGAATTTATTTATAAAAATTCAAATAAGTATAATTAAAACTAGATAGATAAGTATTGTGTTTAGTTCTATGATATTTATTTACTATGGGATTTATTGGACATTATTTTTCTATTTTTACTTTCTCCTCGATATTTTGCACTCGAATTTTAGATGACGTTTCGTTCGTTTCAACTTTTGTAAATTGTGGCTTAGATTCTTCATTGTGCAGCAAGATCTGCGATGTTAGATTTGATATTCTCATGTCTTTCAGCTTCATCGTACTCTCTAGATATGCAACCTTGTGATTTAACGTGTAGATAATGTCGTCAATCTCTTGAAGTTTTTGTCTTAATTGCATGCAGACGTGACGTGGAACACCATCTTCCCCGTTGATATCCTCTGACGTTCTTTGCGTCTCGGCATCTTCTTTCACTTCAACAGACACGAAGAAAATATTTGTCGAAATTTGTTCCTTAAAAGAATTCATCATACTTGACATATTTTAAAAATTAAAATTTTAATTTTATTTTTTAATGTGTTCCATTCATTTTATAATTGTACACATTTTTTAAAAGATATTTTCTTAAATATATGTTCAACTTACACGAACTTTGGAAAGGATTCTTTAATCGGAATATAATATTTTGAAGATAATTCCAAAAGCATAACCAATTTATAAACCATTTCAAGATAAAATAGGATTTTTCTTTTATTTGATAAAATATCGATGTTTTACGATCAATACGTTCCAAGGTTAATTGATCAACATTTGGCAATGATTTGTTTGATATCGTTTTTATTCCATCTGTGTCCACTTTTTCTAAATAAAGTATCACGCTTTGAAAATATTATGATGGAATTCTTATCAATCGCCTTGTTCTTTCTTATTTCATTTAATTTTTACCTTCTTCGATAAAATCATTTTCTTTGAACGACAGATTCTCAAAATCTTTTAGAACTTTCTTTTTCAATTCCAATAAGACATATTCAGCGGTTCCAGGATGACAATTTGCTAATTGATTGATAATATTTTTATTTAATTTCATATGAATTTTACTTAGTACTTTTCGATTTAATATTTTCCAATTTTCTTTCTTCATTGTTATACTATTGGCAGGCACATAATTATGAAGATCAACATAACGGGGATAATATATTTTAAGGATTTCCGCTATTATTACTAAGGGATATTTTTCTTAGTTATTTTTTAAATTATAAGAAATTGAAAAAATAGAAGTCTAAATAGAAAGAATCAAGAGTTTTTAACAAAATCGTTTTGTAACTACCAGCATCGGAAAGGTCTCTAGATAAATTCTTTGTTGGTTTTGAAAGTGGAATCGTAGAGATCCACGCATACAATTCTTCTATTTGATTTTTATCATTTTTCTTATCTTCATCAGCCATTTCTCTATATTTGTATTATTTGTATTGGTTCTGAAATTAATTTAATGGATACTACGAAAGAAGTATGTGTTTGTATTGAACATATTTCTCTTTTATATCGTATAAAATTTTGCATCACACATTTAATAAATTATAAAAAAAAAATCTATTAAATAGATCGATTAACAATAGATCTTTTTTAAATGTTTGTTCGAAATATTTGGTTGCAAAAATAAAATTGACATCCTCCTTCCTTGAAGTTAGATCTTACATTTTTATAAGATATCAAGGGATCAATTTTTAATTTTGTAATATCGTTTATTTAATGAAACGTACTTCGTATCACTGAAATAATGTATTGCGATTCTTGATGCAAATTCTTAATTTTATTTAATAATATATAATAATAATAATAATAATAATAATAATTTATCTATAACTTAAATTTTTAAAGATATAGATGTAGATTTCATAGATAAAAATATATAAAAACCACTATTTAATAATTTAAAAATATAACCATAGTTTCATATAGTAACAGAAAATATCCCTAGCGTAAAAATCCCTGTTTTCTTTCAATCGTACAAGTTGTCAAACCTTGTACCGAAAGTTCACTCTATTTAGTAACTGATATTATTGCAAAGTAATTGTCATGGCTTCGGAACGTTATAGTTTTTCATTAACAACTTTCAGGTAAATTTAATTATTTCTCGTAAGAATTCAAATTTAAAAATTTTAATTTTAACGTAATATTACTCTAACTAATTAATAGAAGTTTTCATGAACATAACCTGTAAGTAAATTACAGGTTACATCGATTTATAAAATTTATCGATTTATTAAATTTACATTAACAAGAAAGTGAAAATTATCTTTAAATAATCTCTTTTTTTATTATTTATAAAAATCAGTTGAAAAAATTAATGTTATAAATTTTTCTTTTATCATAAATGAATTGATTTCAATTGTGTGTACAATGACTCGTCAAATACCTGAACGTCATAAAATATAAAAGTTAATTTATTTTTTTACACAGTCCATCTGGAAAATTGGTTCAGATAGAATATGCTTTAGCTGCTGTCGCTGCTGGAGCAGCAAGTGTTGGCATTAAAGCTTCGAATGGAGTTGTTCTTGCCACAGAAAACAAACACAAATCTATATTGTACGATGAACACAGTGTAAAGAAAGTAGAAATAATTACAAAACATATTGGTATGGTATATAGTGGCATGGGTCCAGATTATAGATTATTAGTAAAGCAAGCACGTAAAATTGCACAACAATATCAGCTTATTTATCAAGAACCAATACCTACTGCACAATTGGTACAAAGAGTTGCAATGCTTATGCAAGAATATACACAGTCTGGGTATTTATCTTTCAAATAATTTTTCAATTTATCAAAGATTTGATTAATACAATTATAATGTATTTTGAAATTAAAATTATAGAGGAGTCAGACCTTTTGGAGTCTCTTTGTTAATTTGTGGCTGGGATAATGGAAAGCCATGTTTATATCAATGCGATCCTTCTGGTGCATATTTTGCATGGAAGGCCACGGCAATGGGTAAAAATTTTGTCAATGGAAAAGTATTTCTTGAGAAAAGATATAGCGAAGATTTGGAATTGGACGATGCTGTTCATACTGCCATTTTAACTTTAAAGGAAGGATTCGAGGGACAGATGACAGCTGATAATATAGAAATTGGTATTTGTGATGCAAATGGTTTTAGAAGATTGGAACCTTCCAATGTAAAAGATTATCTTGCTAATATTCCTTAAATTTTTATTATTTTTATATTACATTATTACAGTAATCTTTACACAATCAAGAATAAACTAGATTCTTATAATAAAATGTTTTGTTGAAAGTAACATTATTATTCCTTTACTTGCAATATATAATATAATAAGAAAGTTTATCTTTAAAATACGGATTTATCTTTATTCAAACTTTATTTATAAAAATTTATTCAGACTTTAATGGAAGATTATTATGAAATAATGAAATAATATTAAAAATATTACAAAAATTATATTTATCTTTAAATTAATGTTTTTCATCGTGATACATAAATTTTTCACTTTAAACTTGATTTTTCAATAAATGTATAGGAGATACTATTTTTTCCCGATAGAGTGCGTTATAAGCATTCATGTTGGTTGGGCGCGATCGTGCGCGAATGCGAACGAGTTTTCGTAGTTGGTGCGCGGCCGGTCGGTTGGTTTGTCTCGTGTGTTGCGTTGTCCTGTCAGTTCTCGGTGATACTGTTGACAAAAAATCGGCCAGAACACGTGTTGAATACGTCAAGTTATTTCTCAACGGATGTGCGTAGGTAAGCTTACAATTGTTAGATATTAAGGTGTGTTTGCTTTTGCGATACTTACCTTGTCCTTTACAATTGCTATTCATCATGATATCGATGTGTCGTTTGTAATTGTTTTTGATGTCGAACATATCTATATTGCGATCAAAATTTTATGTTTTCATGTGTTAATCTAAGTATTGTTACATTTTGAATATATAACGAAGCATATTTTTAATAACGGTCGCATATTTGTCGCGTTGCCGGTTGTTTGTTTATGTCAGCCATTAGTCACGACCGGTCGCGAAACTATTTATTTACCAAGTATGTGTGCTCATATTTTCTCAAGGTCGCATTATTTTATAAAAAGTTTGAAATTATTTACTTCTAATATTTTCATATGAAATATCAATGATATCGCGAATTTACAAATAGTTTATTTGGGAAAGAAATCGTTGTAAATTTTCTTTAATACTTCTATTCAATTAAATGTTATTATATATTGATGAAAGTAAATAATTAGAAAAATAGACGTAACTGAAATTATATTCGATACACGTTGTTTCTTTTTTCTATAATTAATTTCAATTGTTATGCAAACCTAAAAGAAAATAAAAGGTATAGAAATAAAGAAATATACGGTTATTTTTATTTAGTTTTTTCGCGATTATAGAAGACACTATGATAAAACAAGAGATTAAATTAACAATGAGTTTTCGATACGTTTACTCGAAGTTGTTTTTTATTTTTTATTTATAATTTAATCGTAATTATCATCGATTTATAGAATATGTGATATGTGATGAATTATGAACGTATAAATCACAATTCGCCGTATGTAAGGGCACATTGCGCGTCTATAATAATTTGAAATCGTGAATCCCGGCTAATCCCCGATTATCCCTTGCTTTCTCTCTATTCTTGTTTCCCGACAATCGTGCATTTTCTCTCTTTTTCTTACTAACTCATTTTCCCGGCATCGTCTGCATTGGAGACGAACAATGCCAGACTTTAATATGACGCATCCGCAGACGCGTTTCCATGACAAACGGCGGCTTTCATTTACTACTGCTCGAACAGTGTTTCCACGTTGGTACTTGAAGATTTCCGCGGACAATCATACTCGACCAGGGAGAGAAAGAGAGATAGCACGAAGAAAGAAGAAACAGGAGAGAAGGAAAGACGAAGAGAGATAGAGAGTCTCGCGAAGACGAAGGCATCGGTTGTGCTGGTTGCACGGTTTGCAATTTTAATGTCGATATTACAAGAGGCCAGTCAGTTCTTCTCTTCCGGCTGGCGAAAGCGCTGAATTTACATTTCCGCTTTTGCGGGGAATCGCAAGCGTGCCGATGTCGCTTATTAAAAATTCTAAAAAGCCATCGAGTTCCCCTCTGGTATTTTATATTCTTTGGCTTTATCTCGGTCTATTGGTCTCTCAATGTCGACACTTCTTGTCTTTTTGTTTCTTCTCTTCGATCGAGTGTCTTCAAGATTTGACACTTTTGAGACCAATTCGTATTCATTTACGTTTCTGATTTTAATCGAAAGAAGAATTTTATCTAAGATTAGATAAAAATGAAAAGATAAATTCTGTTTTTGACGATTTCAATTATATTATATAATAATGGTAATTAACGACCGCCAATATAATACCGCGTAATGCAGCAAAAAGTAATGAGAATAAAAAAAATATATATATAAAAAATAATTAATAGAATGCAAATTTTTTATTTTATTCCAAAGTAATTTTTCTAGAATTCAATATAATTTATATCATTTAATTTAAAACAATTTAAAATTATTGAATATCTTAGGATTAGAACGGTTTATCTTTCAATTTTAATTATTAAATCTTTTAATGTTAAATCAGGAAAGCAAAGAGGATGATTAAATACAATAATTATCATTTCAAATTTGTAAATAACTCTAATAATAGTTTTTAGTTAAAAAAGAATTCCTATATTTCTATCTTCATTACTTTTTTCATTTAGTAAACTTTCTTTGATTTCATAGTTAACTTTTGACAATAAAATTTTACACAATATATTACAAAAATTATTGTATATTGTATACATACATTGTTTCTTGTGTATTATTCGTGACATAGATAAAATCAAGAATCTTTGACACAAAGACATAATAGAATAATATATAAATTATATTTCTTTATAGTTTTTTTATATAATTTATATCAAAACTTATATTTAATAATTTCTAATTAGAATGTTTAATATTTCTTATTATAATCTTTATTCCTTTCAAGAATTCTTTGAAAAAATTGCATCGTCGGGAAAAATTTTGTCCGTGTGTGAATAAACTTGGTAAACAGTTTTAGTGAATGTGGACGTATTATAATATTTTCTTGACGTACACAATTCTATAATTGCCTGTGAACATTTCTGTGAACATCAATGTGGACGCGGCATAACCATTTCCCAACCTCTCTACTTCCGAAACTTGGGATACATCTGTCGCGTCACTTTGGGTTCTACAACGGTCTAATTATGGGCATTTTCTTAGCCATTTTGCTCCCTTCATTCCATTCCTCCTTTATCAGTGTCGAGCTGGGTGGACACGAAACAACATAATACGAGAGTGAAATTACACTCGGGTTAATTGCGCATTAGGTATGCAAGATGCTATCCTCTTGCTCGAAAAAACGCGACGATCGTTGACAATTTTGCACACGTTAGCATAATATAAATATAATTCAATCGTGTCTGCGCTTGTAACATTTAGAATATTTGTCATATGGGCAATTAGTAGTATTAGGTAATTTTCATGGTTACATTTTATGTTTTCGAAGAGTGTATATAACTAGTTTGTCCCTATTTGTCCCTTTTTTGTCATTAATCTTATTTTTCGATTTATGTTTATCTTACTTAGGCTAGGTTGAAATCAAGTGTATATATTCTTGGTTAAAAATTTTATTCCGCATTTTCAATTTGTTTCATTCTTTCTAGGACGCTTGTATACGTTGAAAATTTCATCGATATTATTTTCCTGTAGAATTATAATTAAATTGTCTGAAATTATAATAAATTAAATATCTATCCGAACGATCTACAAACGGTTGAAAATTTCGTTTTCAATTCAACAAATCTATCAATTAATTTTATTGATATTGTTGATATAATTATTATGTTAATATTAACAACGTAATTAATATCAATAATCCTTCACGAGTTATTGCTCTCTTCTCCTTATTTCGAACATTATTCCTTGATCACTTCGTCACTATTATTTATGTTATAGTTTAGAAAGTATTCACAAGTTTTTGCTCTTTATTGTTTGTATTTATAGGATATTACTATGTGCCAACCGTGTGTCTAAAATGACTTGTAATGTATATAGAGAAATATAATAAATGTATGTATATACACAGAGTGTTAATACATTCTTGAGGTCAAAACAAATGCAAGTGTTGGTGTGGAAAAATACCGGTTAGATGAAGCGAGACAACAACAATGTAACAAAGATAATTTTCCATCTTGCTTTGTTTAAAATTTCAATTCTATCAGGCTTCTAGAATCGATTCTCCAAAGATGTCCCACGAATATATTAACACACCTTGTACATACATATAATGTGAACGCAGAAACGTAACGCTGGTCGTTGCCCCGAGATTTTAAACGATTTAGTTACATGTTCTGAAATTTTATCCCGCTTCAAATTATATGTTTCTCCAGGCAACATCTTTTCTTATGCACAAGAAAATCATCGGATTTCATATGGACATTATAATTACATTAATCACATTTGTCGTACACATCATCCTAGTCTATTTCGTTCTAAACATTCTTCTATTTTCAGGCTTATATCAATAATAATTTTGCACGTTATTCTCTACTACGCACAATTTCTTAATTAAAATAAAATGAAATATTAAATTTATTCAAGCAACTCATTCATCTTTCTTTCATTAGACTTTTAAGTAAGGATTCAGCGAGAGCCAGAGCCAAAAAAGAATCGTTCTTTCAAACGAATACGAACGTTCGATATTCCCCCTCCCTTCTCTCGGTTGATGTTACTGTTCGAAGTTCGTGAGGGCGCGCAAACTTGCCGAGACTTATCCGCATCTCGGCAGTTGAGCAAGTTCTTGAATTACGTCAGCGTGGTTCGTGTCTGAGAAGCCCCGGTTTAAATAAATCGTTCGGTTACCTCGATAACGATCCCTTTCGAACTCCTCTCGTTACGGTTATATATATATATATATATATATATGTAACTCGTGATATTAGGTATTCGCTGTTTATTTGACACGCGGCCTCCGTCGCGGCTGCCATCGATATCGAATAAACGTACAAATAGGCGGTTGTTATCCACACGTGTATGACACGTATCGAATACTCATAACGTTTCACGCCGCGAAGTGGAATATTAGGCCACGTTAAATAGGGGATTCGTCGTTTGCTCGTTCGAGCGGTCGTTGAAAATCGATGGCCATATCATGATGGTAATTGAATATTTGAATATTTTTGCCAATATTTTTGTGAGTTTGGAAGCGGGGGAAGGGCGATTCGTCTTTGCTCGATCTTCTCTCTCTCTTCGCCCTCTCAATAATCGTTTGTCCCTGCGGCAAAAAAGAGTTGCGAAGTCACGGCCAACCATCTGTCGCGTCTCGTAGGTTTTTCACCGGGGAAAAGGAGGGGGGACGCGAAACGAAGCAATTTACTTGGACATTTTCGTCCTTGCGTCGTCCTGTTGGGCATCGGGCCTGTTATCTTTCCTCTTCTCTCGAAGACACGGTGAAGATGGATGGTGAATTGCGCACAGGGAAAATGATAGAAGAAACCCTTGTTCAGGCCGTATTTTTTCGGCCAGGAAAATAGCGTTTCATTCGATCGATTTGCTGTTCGGATTTCTTCGTCTATATTATTACGTTATTTTGTATGTGTCTTCTGTATGTAACTTTATATCTTGACTTTGTACAATGATTTACATTAGTACATATGAAATATGTCGTTTCTTTTTTTAGTAAATAGTAATAAAAATAAATCTTGAGTTATGTGGAACTTTTTTGCAGGTGAATAATAAGGATGAAGTGTGTTTTCTTGGATGGAATAATATCATTTTTAATGTATGTTGATTTAAGAGATACTTTAATTTGAATTTCATAAAAGTGATCGTGTGGAAATCAAGAAAGACGTAAGATGATTTCTTTGCTTATACCTTTCTTGCAATAAAATTCAAATTAAAGTAAACTTTAAAACAATTCTATCTTCATATATCATATTTTATATGCTTATCTGCGAAAAGAATCATTAACACAGAATTATCCAAAATATTTATTCCTATTTTTTTTTCCATTATCGAAATTACATATTCATCAATTAGTTTTTCTTGCACATCTAAATGCTTTTTGAATTTAGGATAAAATAGAGGATACGAAATTTGAATTTAATTCGTTATACGAGTTATAAGAATCAAGGTATATACGATTCAGATGCAAAATTCTTTGAGGTAATGATTAAAAGTTGAGGAAACAATTTTATTTTAAACGTTAATGATAACATTTTCATGATATAAAATAATTCACAAATGAGTTAATCTTTTATATAATAATATATCAGATTTATGAATATTCTAATATTTAAAACTGTGCCTGGATGATGATTCTACATGCAAAAAATAAATCGGGATAACATTTTTCTCGTTTCATTTTCAAACGAAATTAATTTTGAAAAATTTTCAAATATAATCGATTAATTTCCAATTAGATATCCTCGATATCCAGGAAATAATTCTACACGTGAAAATAAGAAAAAAAAAATATATATATAGAATAAATTTTTTTCATCTAAAAAAAAAAGTGTTTTCGAGAAAATTGAGTTTGAAAATTTGCTCGATGTCGTGCGTAAAACGCAATTCAATCTCAATTTTCTGGAAAATTGAAGAGCATAAGCTTTTATTCTACATTTTTTCTTTTATACGGAACTAAACTGTCCTGATAAACTAAAATTTTCCCATCGTCAATTTTCGAATCATCATCCAACATCATTTGCATCGTCGTTTCGAGGACACCCCGTATAACAGCACGCTGATCGCTTAAGAAATTAATCGAAAGGGATTGTCGGTGGTGGCCGACAAGAGATCGTTTGGCATCCAGCAGCAAACAGGCCAAACGATTCCTGAAACGTTTCATTAGGTCGCCGGTAAACCGATGGTCCATATATTTTCGACGTAGCTTGTGCGAGCAAAATATAATGGGCAGGGACGTGTGTGTCCTTCTCCGTTGCAAGCGTGACCCGCAGCCGGTGTCTTTGTCTCTTGTTTGACGAGAAACGGCATTCGGCCGAGCGATCAAAGCTTCCAAGAGCTGACAAGCCCCGGATGACGTCGATCGCCTCGGTTTCCCGTCGTCGCAAGCTCCGATGAGCAGCTTTTTTCATCCCGGCACAAGCACAAGCCGCCCTGCAAAAGCTCGTTTTCCCTTTTCACTGTGTGGGAGCGCCGCGTGCCCTCCCTCTCTCACGGCCCACAGGATAAAATTAGATCGTTGCCTGATCTATCTTCTCGCGCCATTTTTCTAGCTCTAGCGCCTCTGCGCCTCCCACCACTCGCATTCCCCCTCCACTGGCTTTCTGCTGGCCGCAGAATCATCAACCGTTTCGCGGACGCACGATTGGATTTGTCATATGGGCGAAACTCTCGGTTCGATCGACAACGTTTAAGCAATCCTCCAAGGGACTCCAAAGAGTTCTAATCAAAACGAACTTCTCTCCGTTTGTTTGCTGCAAACAACACGTTTATATGTATATATGTACGTATATATGTACATACATATATATATACGCGCGAAGCGAAAACGAGGTAATTTCCGGCGAATGAGCACATCTCGATGCAGATCGCTCGGTCGGCCGCTCGGTTGCCAGGAAATTCCTTTTAACGTTCAAGAAACGTGTCTTTGTCTTTGTCTTCGGTGAACATCATGACTTGGTCCAAGAATACAATGAACGGGGAACATCGTGGAATGTAATTAAGCCTGAGTTACCGACGGAGCACGGCTGATGTCAAATTATGGGGTTGCTCCCCCTCCTCTCTCGCCCATAGTTCGTCATACTGATTTATATCCTGCCAACCAATAGTTTCTGACGTTTTGCGGCCTGCGTTCCATCCTTTCGTTCCTAATATTCTACGGGGAAATATCTACGGGGAGATCTGTTCAAGATCTTTTCCTTTGATTGAAAGATGTTTTTTTTTAACTTTTTTTTTCTTTTTTTTTTTTTTGTGTTCTTTGGACAAACAAACGGTATTAAAAGTATTCGAAGCGAGCGAGAGGGAACGAGAAGGCGAACTTTTTATACAGGTTGGAGAGTTGAATTTCTCTGCTCGAGTTTAGACGAGTTTGTTAGCGCAGGAGAATGACTAATACTGAAACCATACCGTAACCGACGTGCAATCAATACTATCGTCGCTCGAACGTTATTCCATACCACCTCAATAATCACTGTGGTACCCGAGTCGAGTTATTCTCGAGAATATGCTGTTTTAATCGAGATACAAGAATTTGGAAAATTTTCCACCAAGCTTTCATTTTGATTTTTTTCAAATTACGAACCTATGCTTGACGTGAGAATTCGAGAAGATTCTTTTTTAACGTCGAATGATTGAAATTATAGAAAGATGATAAAAATCACTGGCCATGATTTCACTTCGATATAATTCGATTTAAATTAAATTCAGAATTTTTGTTTTTTTTTTTTTCTTTTTTTCCTAATTAGAGAATTTATGGTAGAAATTACTTTTGTAAATCTGTTTTTCCTTTCCTTTAGAGAAAAATATTCTAACATTTTTATTTCACGTTTTATTTCATTTTTTACGTAGAATTTTCTCGAATAAAATACTCACGGTATATTCTTACACAGTTGTCATTATATTTCGAAAGAATTTCAAAATCAAATCATATTTGCAAGGCAAATGTGTTGTTATAAATTCCTCTTTTAGTTACAAAAAAAATATGTGCTTTTTATAAAGTTAATATTGTCTTTTTTTCATATTTTAAACAAAATTAACATTTTCAAGATATTAAAATAAAAATTTTTTACTTATACGTATGATACAGTCACATTATTACATTATCACATTACATAAATATGTTTTGAAACGGGAATTTAGTGAAATAGGGGAAAGTTGCTAATATTGCGCCATTTAAGGTATTTCGAGTTCTTGGAACTTTCTGATAATGTTTTTTAAATGAAAATTAATAAAATAACAGAGCAAGTATGTATTTTCATAATTTTATACAATTAACTTTTTTATAATTCAATTTTAAAAACGTTAAAAGAGTAGGATTTTAAAAAATCAATATCTTAAATCGTACTTTATTGTATTTCAAGATTTTACTTTCATAATTAATATTTCGATTGAAAATAACGAGAGATATGTATTTTAGAAACGAAATTATTTACTGCTATTTATTTACTTATTTTTTAATTACATTTAAGGTATATATATAAATTTTTTTTGATACACAAACTTTACGAATCTATAATTTATGTGAAACACTTGTTACATAACCTCAACGCGAATATTAACGAACAATATTATGTGCATAAATAATAGTATGAAATATACAAATTTAATTTTTACAATGTTATATTAATCGTTATACAATAAAAACTTCGTCATCAATCTTACCTTTTTTTTTTTATTAATATATCAATTATATAATAAACATTATACTGGTTTAGCAATTATAATTCCTTGTTACACATAGCATTCAAAGTAAATATATATATATATATATATATTCTTCTCCACTTCTAATAAAAAAATGTTTTTAATTTTAATTTTGTCATTTTAAAAAATGAAAATTGCTTCAAATTCTTATGCGTACAAATCTAGTTTTAATATCGAATTAATCGTAACATTTTCTTCGTAACAAATTTATCATTTCTCATTTGATATTTCTCCGTATTGGAAAACGTATTAACATTCGAGGAAAACAATTTTTCTTA
This sequence comes from Apis florea, assembly GCF_048593485.1. NCBI lineage: Eukaryota > Metazoa > Arthropoda > Insecta > Hymenoptera > Apidae > Apis > Apis florea. Next base: position 1,930,735 of record NW_028256550.1, on the reverse strand, counting down.
GAAGCAGAAAAAATTGCATATTTTTTAACATTCGCGACTCCCATATATTATTGTAATTATTCCCTCTTCTCCGCGTCGTGAATCACGTAATAATGAATCAACACTCGGTATCAAAAAAATATTTTTACAACCGTCATTCTTCCACGCCATCTTGCACTTGGGATATCGATTCGTCTTCCAATTCGAACGGCTTCTACGGGGTTTTCGTCTACGGGGGAAATTTTCAATTATATTTATATTTTTAAACCGTGGCCGATTATTCGGCCCACGTTGGATATAAATGGCGTGCAAAAAGTCATGCTTTTAACTGCACGCCATCGGCCCCTGAATTATAGCAGTTTCGCTGGAAAGTTCTCAAACAACACATTCGCCCGTTCGAGTATGCGTTCATATATGAACGAATAGGCAGGAACAACTGCGGATTTCGGTGTGGGGGGGGGCGAGTAGGAGGAGGGAGGGGCGATTTAACCGACACTGGGAGAGGACTATTGTCGAAGTTTTGAGATATAGGAATACTTGTTTTTGCAAAAGCGAGCCAAATCTCCGCTTAAACCCACGCCTAAGGCCTACGATTTCTCAGGGGAAAATCGCGAGCAACGAATCGGTAATTGGTTTGTGAATAACAGAGATTTTCCCTCCCCGAACTTGGACAATTGGATCGTGAAAAGTACGAGTTTCTTGTTTTTTTTAGGGGCGGAGACGCGCGTGTTGTTGTTCCATTTAAGTTGCTCGATTTATTTACAGCGAAATGTAAAATTTGGTATGAAATTTTTTTCGACAATAAAAGTAGATAATAATACACGCGTATTTAAGAGATAAAACCAGGCTTTCCAGATTTATATTCCTTCTTAAAATCTAGCTCCCGATTTGAATTAAATTTTTCCCTTAAAGTTCTAAAGTTCTTTCTTGTTTGTTTGGTTAAACTAATAGGTTGAATGTATACAAAAATTTACAGCGTGTAAAAAAAAAACGTTCCATTTAAACTCCAAACTTTTATTTAAATTGTATTTATAGAAAATTGATCTTGCACGAAATGATAAAAGAATTACGAAATATGAGAAATGCGAGAAAGAAAAGAAATCCTTTAACAATATTTTTATTATTTATAAAAAAATAACATACAATCTTTTTCATTCTAACAATGTAATATCTATAAATTTAATCCCATTTCACCAATTCAGAATAATCATATAACAAGGCACATTTCATCAGCGTATCCAGAAGAATCTCTTTAAGCAATCTCCATGTCTGAAAATATGTTTTTAATCGTTTCATAGAATTTCCTTTTATTATATCATAATTTCACCAACAACGGTTGAATGAAACGGTTTAATTAGGGAGCGTTTACATGATCGATACAACCTAAAACCGGATTCAATTGTGTTGGCCACGAATTACGAGAGTGACGCGATGAACATAGTTGTTGCGCGAATTATGCGAGCGTTCGCCAATTAGCAATACTTATCTACACAGGAACAACCTAATTCGTGATCCAACTCGGATGCAGCGCCGCTTTTTAAAACGAGTAACCGCAATTTAACCAGAAATCGGTAACTATGCTTCGATGAAATTCGTCGAGAGAGAATTTTTTTACTTTATTTTCATTACATTGATACCAAGAGAGGATTACTTACGAGCGTTGCGTTTCGAAAAAAATAATACAAATATCGAAACGTCAATTTTGTTATACGAAATATTGATGATCGCACGAAAAAGTTTTCTCGAAACGATTCTCTCTTCGGTCAAGAATCCGCGTTACATTTGCCCCACGCAATATGCTCCACAAGTTAGATACATCGTGGATACAAGTGAGTTACGACACTTGGTTTGTGTGCATCGAAAAAGTTTCAGGGGTTGATAAATTTATTAAAAGGCGGTTGGTCACGGTTATTACTTTTTCATGTAAATATTGTGGCAACCGCAATTTGTTAAAAAAAAAAAAAAAAAAAAAAGGAGGAAAGTTGATAAATATTTTTTTTTTAATTGCTCCGTGTAAATAGAATGCACACACGTGTCGCGCGGACATTTTGATACATACGCGCGAAAAGTTTACTTTTCTCGGCTTTTAACGAACGTTTCGCGTGAAATACGAAGTATTTTGCAAGGATGGAAAGAATAGTTCGTCTGTTTGGTTAAGATAAGAGCGATTAATGACCAGTAATAAAAAAGGATCCTTTGTTACTTTTTATATTCTGCAGAAAGAAAACAAAATTTACTTTAAGTGCAATACTTAAATTTTGTTCAACGAAGTATCGCATTCACTTGTAAGTAACATTGTTAAAATCATGAATTTCAAAACGATTTTTACTATTTGTAATTATTAAAATAAAATTATAGCAATATTTAATATTTGATTCAATTAAGGATAATTTTCATCGTGATTCCTTCTAGCTATTCCAACTCGTTCTTTCCCATTGTCGAATCTGTGAGAATCTGGAAAGAAAAGCGATACAAGTTATTAATACACCTGTAAAATAGGATAATTCACGAGATTGATTTTATCGGTAGATGTCGGTGACAGACGAGTTTGTCTGGGGTTGTACACGGGATGCTAGGTTGCGGTTAGCCTCGTGCATCCTGTGGTATCGGTCCATTATCTCCTATCCGCACGTATCGCGGCACAGTCGCGTAGCAACGATTAGTTTGCCACTTTATCGTTTAAACCCGAGTTCATTGCGAGAGGCTCCCTTCGGGTGAAAGGTTGACTACGGTAAGGCGAGCCCTTCAGTAACTTGAGATGTCATTCGAGCCACCGGTTACCGCTCGTCAACCTTGCTCCATCTACCGCGAGATCACTCTTTGAACGCTTTCGAGCCTTTAATGCGGCCCGGATCATCGTTCGTATGAAGAGCACGCTCGTATATGGGCTCTTGGATGGCCCACGTGACCCACGCAGCGTTCTCTCGTCCAACGAATTAATTGTATCGGCAGAGAAGTGGTTCCTCTCGATCGATAATGCAGTTTCGAAGTATATTTTATTCGATTCGTCTCGTCTCTACGTTTCGTGCGAGCGATCCATTTTTCGTGTAAAGGAAAATTCATTTCACGTAAGAACGATCTTACGCTTTCGACGCGGCAAACACACGATGGTTAGACTGTTGCTAGACAACGGATATCTCAATTCAGACTTGCGTCTGAAGGGGCTTCAAGCTTGGATAAAACAATGGAGATTTGAGACGAAGACAATGCGGGCTGCTTCGTTGTTACACTGAGAAGGTGCTCGGCCTGAATTCTGTTCATACACGCGTGTGTACCTAAACTAACTGTAGCCTCTTCTAACTAAGCCTCTCTGCATTTTCATCTTGTCACTGGTGTGTCATAGTGCGGAAATTCATTTCAAAAACGAAACATTTATTAGTGAATCCGATTACAGCTCTTGGAATTAGGATTTAAAATTTCCACATTTTTTTAAAAATAAAATTGACTAAGGAATCTATTTCTTTTTTTTATATTTGATGAAAATTTTGCAAATTTGATATACATCTGTAAAGAATGGAAAAATATTCTGCATATATGGATAAAATATTTCATTTTTATTCTATTTATTATTAAATATCGTAAAATAATATTATTTAATAAAATTGTTAAGAAGAATTGAAAACGAATGGTTCAATTCCAATTTGGATGAGATTTTGCAAATTTGAAGAATCAAAAATGATATAAATTTTTTCTTAATGTGTTTGATAATTTAATTTCTTTTTTTATCCTTTCTTCACAAAAATAATACATCAACGATATTTTTTTCGATTCGTCTTTCTCTATTAATTGGCTTAATAATACTTATCGACGGATATTAGGAATTCAGTGGGTAAAAAGGATCGTTTTAAAGACAATTCTTCCAATTTTGGTATCGATCACTGGTGCGAAATTGGGAATGTTTTCCAGACGGGTGCAAAGGATGGCGAAGAAAGAGATTCAATCGGGAGGAAACAATTTGCAGGCGGGCCCGATCGACATCCACTGTTCGATCATCCCTTATGGGGCTGCTCAGCCACGACCCTCGTAATTGTCCAAAGTTCCTATTTCCCCTCCACACCATGTGTATCACCACAAGATTAATTCTTCTAGATCTTTCAAGGTCTTTCTCCATATTGGTAGACATTTTTAATTAAGTTTATCGCATCTTATTTTACTCGAGGATCTTTATTCAACGAACGAAAAATATATTTATTTTTGCTGCTAGGGATTTATGATTTTGGAACTAAAAATATACGCGTGATAAATATATTTACGATTCAACTTTGTTATTTTTTAATACATAGATATACATATAGATATTGAAATAAATATTATAGATTGGTACATATTATCGTAAAATATTCATGTTTTATTTTCTCTAATAATTAATGTGTACAAAAATATTTGAATATTTTGAATATATCGATGGAAACAATTAACAATGAAAAATATAACTTATATTTTCTTCGCAGTATGCATAGTATCATTGAAAAAATAGATACAATTTGTTTATTCACATCGAAACAGGCGATTGTTTAAATAATTTTTATTAATTAATTCGTTTCTTATAATTACTTACAATCTAGAATCCTACAAACTATTATAAACTAGAGAAGTTTCTATTGAAAATTATTTAATATATTTTGCATTATATTCTGACAATACGTCATCAATTTCAGATTTACTATTTGATTTAATTTTTTTATTTACCAATTTTTGTTTTTTTTTTTTTGGCTGTTGTTCTAAATTTGAAATAGATACTGATATTAATACAAATATCTTGGTTTTATAAGTTTATATGGTTGTACCTTAGAACATGAATATTTTTTTATTTAACTAAATGTGAAGATGAAAATGAATGGTAAAAATTTTCAAAGTATAATATCAATAAATATTGCTATACAATTGATCAAAATATTGATACAATTTCAAAAAATACCCGAATATAAGATTAAATAATTCTTTAGAATGCTTGTTTTGTTATAATAAAATATTTTTGAAAGCACTTCATTAGGATTTTTTAATATTACGAAAGTAAGTATAGTACGGTTTTTACCTAGATATACACGGTTTTGTACAGGTTTCCCTATAATAAGATAATAATAGATATGTATTCACTAGTATAACATACAGTTAGATTTCTATTGTAAATGTTGTTATTATATAACTCTATGAATTTCTCTTTTTTTTATTTAGTGTAACTAATTACTATTTTTTAATATAATTACTAGTTATTAATATCTATTTTATTATTTCATTTGATAAAATTATGAAATTATGAAATTTTAAATTGAGAAGATTTCACGTAAGATAAATGAGAAGTCTATAATAATAATAATAATAATCCAGTTAACATCCATATAACATCCATAATCCATAACAAGTTGCTGACAATTAATTAACGATCTAGTAACAACTAATCTAATGAAAATACATAACACGATTAGTAACTTTTCAATAGTAACTTTTCAATTCAACAAATATTAATATAGTAACATTATTAATTGATAAATTATCCGTAAGAGGGTTCTGCTAATCGGTTTAAGATTTCTTTAAATATAAATATAAATATAAATAATACATTTAATTCGATCAATAAATCAATCTGAAAAAACAAATTGAAAATATCTATGACGATATATATAATCGTAGTTTTTTCAGGTGAAAAATGATCGTAGTAAAAAGTAAGAGCGAAAATTTAGCATTAATAGAAAGAAATGGTTTCGAAATAAATCAACGAGGTGGAGCGAGAAATTCTTCTTCGGTTTTGCGCATGCTCCCCATTTCTCGCGTTCGTATTTTCATTTTTGCATCGGATTCTCGAGGCTGCCGTGAAAGGATCTACCAGGATCGATAACCTGATCCCCGTGGAATCGTGAGTTACGATCGGCGGCCTTCCCGGTCTTGGATATTTCGTCGTTATTTTGCTCTTCCAAATGGAAACATTCGTGGACATTCGGTAAGGCGGTTTCTCGGCGAGTTTACAACTTCGATGAATAGAAATCGTGAATAGGAAAGGTTAATTCGTTCGAGTGGGTTTTTAATTAAAGTCTACCGTAATTGCTCGGCACTCGAGGATATTCTGAAGCAGCTTCTTGGCGGTCTTGGAACCGCTTAAAAAGTCAAGATCGAAATGGGAATGAAATTTTAATGGGTTCTTACCGCGTTTTCTCTATAAATCCAAATTAGCTAATTTGAAATACATACATATACATACATATATATATTTTTAACAAGTTTCTTTTTTCCTAATTTAACGAAATTTTCAACATGTTTTATATTTTTTTAATAAAATACGAGTTGCAGCAAAGTTTATTGGAAAGTAGTAAAATTTTATATACTATATATGATAAATAAAAATGTTCTGATACATTTAATACTGAAATAATCACTTAATCATTTAGAGAAAACGAAAAAGTATTTATAATCAAAATTTAATCAAAATTTGCGCAACTTGCAATTATCTTTGCAATTCAAAAGCAAGCATAAATTTATAGTATCTCGATTAAAAAGTTGAAATTTTTGTACGTTTTGAATTCGATTTAAAGTGCCTGTTATACATGCAATCTTCTTTTTTTTTAACGCACACCAGGCCAGTTAATCACGATTCCAAAAAGTTCACCACTCTGTAATTCCATGGACACTTTTCGTACACTTACTTGCGGGAAATTATGCTGCTCGATTATTTCTCGAGAAAGTGAAACGAAGTTTCCAACGCGGGTACCCAGGTGTCTCCTTCAACCAACTTCCACACAGTCCCTTCAAGCTTCGTAAATTACAAATTGCCAAGTTTTTTTACCTATACTATTTACTCACTACTCTACCCCAGTCTGGTCTCCATTTTTAATCCCGAGAAATGTTTATGCTTGAAAAGCATATCTAACGTAACCTAACCTAACTTTTCACATACAGCTTTCTTGAACGAAACTGATGCAATTTCATAATTGTTGGAAACTTGATGCCTCGAACCCTTTCTCGAGTAAATTTATTAAATTTATCCTTTCGTAAAAATACAGAAATTGACGTAAAATTGCACTCGTATTTTAATCGACTCCTTTCAAAGATCCTTGCCTCGAGAATTTCGCATCAATTTCGGCTTCAGTTTCGTTATCGGCATTGGTGCGCTATCAATGCTCTCGAACAACAACGCTGGGGGAACACACCTTTCCCGCGTTTCGAAAATTTGTTGCACGAGTAACGACAGTTTGGACAAACACGTCCCCGCTCATAACGTAGTTAGTTAACCTAGTTGTCCCCGTAATTGTTTGTACGTAAGCGATACGTACGCGCATGCGCGTACGCAAATACAGAGGGCGTTTGTCAAGGGAGAAATTATTATTGTATCATCGTTAACAAGTCTTGACACGCGATGGCAAGTAATCAGATTATTTTCTATACAATCACTTAACTCGATTATTTTAACGCGATACAACCCGAGGTATTGTATTATAGCCACTGCTAACGACGGTATCCGATCCCCGAAAATATTCGGACGTTAACGTTAACTTTAACCTTGTGTATCTTTTTTTTAATTATGGAGAGAAGCGAGTTTAAATCTGTTTCTGTTTCGTTGTGTTGTCGCGTTTTGTGCATAATTATTTAATTGATTAAAAATTGAGACTGAAATTAGAGAAGATTGTTAAAAATATTTTAAGAGTTTATAGTAAAATAGTTAAAACGGCAACTTAAAGAAAATATTTATTTTCTTTTTTCAATTGCGCGAAGAATCGGACGATTTATTTATTTATTGAAAATAAGTTAGAAATAGGATTTTTGTATCAAAAAATAATTATTATAGAATCAAGAAGATGTCGATATTTAAAGTTTTATATGAAAAAATTGCTATTTTATTTTATTATCAATTTTTCATCGACGTGTCCATTATATTTTTTTTTTACGATGCGACGAGAAACAATTAGTTAAACAAATTAGTTTGGAGTTTGTTTCTTTCATAATTAAAAAAATACACGTATCGTTAAAATTGTATTAACGTTGGAACATTTTTGGCAGTCGTTGTCACATCGAAATACGAAAAAAAGTCGTCGAAAGAATTAAAATAACGCGAATTCAAAATGGAAATGTAACGTTTCGATGCTTTTATTTTATTATCACCGTCATTTATTAAATTTATTATGTTGCATCAAATGTTCGAATGAAGTTAATTACAATGAATTCAAAAAAAAAGAAAAAAAAAAAAACCATATATTATATCGAATTCCTTTCATCGAAGGGTAAAGAATCGCCGATATTTAGATATTTTTCATTAAATTTACTTTAAATGACGTGACGCCGTTAAAATTCATTATCCTCGTGTTTGAAACACCTTTAAAGAGCCTTTAAAACCTTTAAACGGGGAAGCAAAAGCGTATGGTGAAGGGCGGATATTTTATAATTAACGTAATAATTTATCTCTCTCTCTCTCTCTCTCTCTATCTCGAGTGGCCGAGTACAAGAGATACGACTTACTTTCATAAAAATTCCGGGGCCAATGGAAAAATAAATAAAAAAGGGGAGAACGGGTGGGCTGTGCGGGGAAACCGTGGAAAATGATGTTATTAAAAGTAGCGCGATGGCACGCGCGCGCACTCGCATTTTTTTTATACTTCTACTTCTACGTGCGAATTCCTTTCATAAATCGTGTGTGTCTGCGTTTCGAGAAGACACTCGTGAAGAAAAAGAGCAAATATCGCGCAATTAGAATTCTATACGAATTAATAATAAAATTGATACACGTTAAACGTCGTGTGAAATTACGAAAGGTTGCAAGTGATAATATCGTCAGTCGGTAACAAGTATTTTCATTCATTTAACTTAAGAGGAATAATGCATATCCCTCGCGCAAATATCTCGAAAGCGAAAAGAGGTATTTAAGAAAATCAAGACGAAAAGAAACGAAGTTTATTAGGTTTTAGAATTTTATGTCTTTTAAAATAATGTAAAATGTAAAGAAGTGTAAGGAAGCACAGTTCGCGTTGATACGTTCTTTCAAATATTCCAGTGATTTTAAATTCGAAATTATTCGAAACAATGAATATTAAAAAATACGGATAGAACTGATTCAATTTTAATTTCTTTAGAGCATACAATGGGTGATAATGAATGACATATATTTGTTTACCAATGTGAAACGAGTAACAAATAAATAATGTTATATTTATAAAAGAAGCTAGCTAGGAAGGTAGCTACGTGTTTGATTGAAATTTTGTGAGCACGTGACATTTGTCCATCGAAAATATGCAAATATACGCAATACGTGGAAAATTTTTTTAATATGCAATATAAAATTAAACATATTAATTTACATATTGTATTAATGTATATATTAAGTATTAACAATATCAAATGTTAATTGCATATCATATTAATCCTCAATCTAAGTCCATTTTATATCCACAATAAATTTTATTCTTTTTGATAAAACTTTTAAACATTTCACTTTTTTAAATTCAACGATATTGATTAATTAGTTTATCGACAAAAAATGCGTACTAAATTCTTCACGATATACTTATATTATTGGCGCACTACTTTAATTTTCCTTCGAATTTTATTTTTATTTTTACGTTGGAAATTTTAGAATTAAATGTTCCCTTCGTTGCTCATTATTTAATTCTTAAAATTTTTTTCGTGTTTTTTCAAAATTATAACTTTATACATAATACGAGATGGTGTAAATTTTCGATGCATGAAAAAAAAAAAGAGAGAAAAAAAATTCCATTCAAAATATGAAAAAATATCGAAGTTTTAAGGATTGATCTCCTCCTCGAAAAAGATTTTCCATTGATAAAAAAATTGTTTTAAATATAATTCATGCTCCATTCTGCTCTGTATATACAACTAAACTTTCATTAAAATGAGAATTTTCGAATTGTATATCAAGAAGAAACAGCGTATGAAAACTTAACCATATTAATTATATATATATCTTCGTTATATTATACGAATGTTCAATAACTTATATTTAATAATTGCAATACGATATAAAAAGGACAATTATTCACTTCAATTTGACTAATTTTAAAACGTTGTTTCATCATTGTGGAACTAAAGTTAAGTATAAAAAAAAAAAAACACTCAAAATTTACACATTTGCTTCTAAACACAATATATCCTCGTATTATTCCATTAGAATGCTCGTTAACATCCCTTTTACGAATTTTCGTATCTCGATTCAATTTTTAATCTGGAATTTCAATCATTCCGCAATTTTACCTCCTTTCAAGAGTTAAGAGAGGGGGGGTAAAGCCGCGATATGGTCGATTTTAATCTCGATAGCTTAATCGAGGGGGAGGGGAAGAGAGAGAGAGAGAGAGAGAGGAAAAAAAAGAGGGTCAGGTCGTGGTAAATCGAAAAACAATATTGATCGCGTTCAAACTTATTTAACTCAGGCTCGGCCAAGATGGTGGGCATTTGTTTATGTAACGCCCCCTTTACGATCCTCGTTGATGACAACGATAATGGATGGAATCGCCGGTGGAACTTTACGACGTTCGCGGCAGCCGCATTCTGAATAGATATTTATTACACGAACGAGGCAGCTAAAGAACCTTTTTCGCGAGTATCGTCGCATTTTTAAGGTCAATCGATCGTGTTAACTCGATACGAAACGATAGTTTTTATCGAATTTGCGAGACACAGACATTCGAGTTGAGGGAAGACTTCGTTTTGCTGGGATGATTACGAATGAATTTTCGTATTCGTAATTCAGAAATTGAATCGTTTATATTAATTTGTGGTTTTGTTTGAAATGTTCGAGTTCGAAAAAAATTCGAAGAAATAAATACGTGAATTTTGTTTGAAATGTTTGTATGATGTCGATATTTTTAATCAAATGCGAAAAACGAATTTATCAAAGTATTGATAAAAGAACATAATTTATTGTTGCTCGTTATGTGTCTATCTGATGATTTATTTTTTAAACTCGACGAGAATTCTCGAGATCCAGAAAAGGAGATTTAAGGAATCGAGGAATGATTTCAATAATTCCGAACTTCTTGAAGATAATCGATTTTGCCATGCATGAAAATTGAACTCGTAATAAAATAATCGAATCGACCAAAATATAAATTCGTGTATACCACGATCAATTCTCGTAAAATGTCATTCATCGTTTGAAAAAGATAGCATTCCATTTTGCAAGTTTCAGAGTTAACTTAGGAAGATTGGCAGAATAATCGTGAGAGAATTTCAAGGGCAGGCGAAGAAAATTAGCGAAGAAGGTTGCTTAGGAAGGAAAATGCAAAGGAATGGGGCGCGTTAATAATTCCAACGTTATAACGCGCCCATCTGAGATATATGACGAGCGATTTCTGCGTGCGACCTGCACGTGAAGTTTATCGCTGCCCCTTCCGTGTCGGACGCCCCTCGATGACAGAAAAACTGGTAGAAAGAGAATTTATACGATCCGTTTCGTCCACCCTCTCTCCATACCCAAGCATTTGCCCTGCACACCAAACTCCTCGTTCTTCGTCGTGATTTATCTTGACCGAGGCTTTCGATCGCGTCGAAAAAGAAATAAGATTAAATAATACAATCTGCCCACTCATAATTGCACCAAGTGATGAGATTTCTGGAATTTTACGTTATTTTGCGAAAGAATAAAACCGCGTTTAATAAATTGTCAAAATATTCAAACGGTTTGAAATTTGTATCTCTTCGTCATATCGAAAAGTAATTTTCCAAAAGAAAATCAGATGATTGTAATCTAAAATGTAATTAGAATCGAAAACGTTGCAAGTTGCTCGCAATGGAATGTTGGGTTAGAAACATTTATATTTAATAATAATGTATTTCTGCTATAATTTGAATAGCAAAAGGGAGGGGAAAAAGACGAGGAATGTGATTTTTAATTTAACGAAATTCAACGAATCGATGTATCGATTAATTTAAACTATTTTATAATATCCCACCTTTTTTCCCTTCCTACCCTTCATTTATATTTTTTCGATCAAATTCCAACGCATACGTAACCTGAATACAAGGTTTATCAAACAAATTCTCTGCATTCATGATCGATGCCCATTTTCACTCTCACTGTATATATATATTTATCACGGATGATTAGAATTACGTATATAAATAAAGAAAATAAAAGTTGATCTTTCAAGTTAAACATCTCTTCCTGAACGCAAAATTTGGATTATATACCACAAAAATTTTAAATCGATCGAAAATCTCGATAATGTTGATGAAAAAAACAATGGAATTTTCTTTCGACGTTTGATCGAGCGAATTTTCGCTTTACGAAACTTTTGGTTATCCGAAGTTTAGCAACAATAGGCCGTGCAGCTTAATCCAACTCAATGACTAATCCAAACTTGCTCCTCCCTCCCTCCTCCAAAACTTCATCTCCTCGGTCGAAAAGAAGGTAGCCATCCGTGTTCAAACTTGCGAGCCGTTTCTTCCGCTCGAGACGTCATCACTCCTTTCGAGTCGAGGTTTGTTTCAATTCGAAAAAAGGGGGAGATGTTTCTTGGAAATGCAAATTTCCAATCCTCGAACGCGTGGAGGGGAGGGAAGGAAGAGGAGGAGCGCGTTGGACTTAATCGCGTCTGTTATGTGGCGCCATTTTCTCCTGGCGGAATTTTTTCATCCGCCAACGCATCCCAGCAATTTGAGCAATTAGGTAATTGGCACTTCTGGTAATTGTGCCTCGAAGGGAGCATAACTAAAATTGCGACTGGCCGCGTTTCGAAACTATTTGTGTACCAGCGAAAATCGCATAGTTCAAGTCTCTCCATATCGATTAAGCTCAAAGCCGTTTTATTTTATCTCGCCTTGATAAAATTAATTATGGTGGTGGTGTATGTTGGAACAGGGTTAGGAATTTTAGAATTGGAGAACGAGTGGGTTTTTATTTTTAACAGAGGATGAGTTAATGTTGAGTTAAGTAGTATTAGATTATTTTCAATTCTAGAGTGGAAAAAGTAAATGAAAAAGTTGAACGTACGAATAATCGTCGATTAAGTTTGAAACGAATTCAATCGAGCCTGGAATAACTGTTAATCTGATATTTTTGTATACAAACTTTTTTTTTTAACTTTAGAATTGATTGAACAAAGTAAATTAAATTTCTCCATGTATTAATATTTTCTTTGCTCGAGATTAGACCTTTTAAACAATTTTCATAAACGACTAGTCGGGAAACGAATAATTATTTTCTAAGTTACATCCTCTCGTTTTAATTATATTATATTATATATTGTCAAATGCGAAGTAGATTAATAACACTGATATTTGAGTGAAAATTAAATTCTTTACAGAGTTATAGTTTGACGTCAATTGACGTTATGTTACATTGATTAAATTAACTTAATAAAGTTGATTCAACTTCCACAACGATTTGCGTTGAATTAACATATTCAACGATATTGTTGTATAATATAAGAAATAAATGCTCAAGTTACATTTTTATAATTCTAATTGTTGATCGTTAGATTCTCCATTGTATACATTCAACTCGGAGAAATCTTTGTACATTATTTTATAAGAAAAATCAATTTCTATTTTACAGAGAATTTTCAATCAAACTTCAAGACGTTTTATCAAATTTTCTCCTAAATTTTATGATTTTTAATGAAAATTTGCACGTATTTGAAACAAAACGAAGCGATTAATTTCGACGAAAAATCGTTTATCTAATGCTATTCCAAAAAAAAAAAACATTGCCCTTCGTACAAAGTTTCATTAAAAATAAAATTTTCCCTAGTTTCGGTAATACAATATTTACGTAGGTCGAGCTTATGCGAGATTTACTTTCTTACAGCTTATGGCATCGCTTATATCGAGTTGCGTTCTGAAAGATATAATCCCGGTACCTTGCAAGAAGATTGTCGCGTGAATAATAAATGAAAAAATACGTTTTAAATAAGGGGCGGGAGGGGCGATGCTAAAACGATGGCAAAATCACGGCGCAGTAACTTCATGGTTAAGCTGACGCGCACACATCCTTCCTCCATCCTTAACGCTCAAGAGCCCTCTACCTCCCGTGAAAATAACGCGATAGTGGCAGAAATGCTGAGCCCTAGTTCCTTTGAGTGCCGAGCGCATTTTAGGGGGGCGTGAGGGGGGAGGAGTGTCTAAAGTGCTCGAGCATCCCGAAGGGTTCTTTCACACCCTTGTTCCCTTCCATACCACGCGAAGAATGGAATCGTCGCGAAGAACAGATTGCGAAAAACTCTGGATAATGAAATCTTCCACGGTTCGTGACCGTGTCCAGATAACGTTTCGAATAATTTCTCTCGTTTCGATCATCGCGTTCGTGCACGAATCAGAAACGAAAAGAAAGAAGAAGAGAATCGGGGAGAGAGAGAGAGAGAGAGAGAGAGAGACTTATCTAGAAATAGTTCGAGAACGTTTATTGGTTAGGAGGAAGAGGTGACTATGGAACGATGACAGCGCCCTCTCGGACACTCGGTTCTAGTTTTTTTTTGTTACGGTCACCGGCTCGTCAGCTTTTTCCACGCAGCTCGAACGAATTTTACGGTTTCGTTATTATCGAGAGCGCCTCACATTGTTGGCTTCTGCTTTCAGCGACATACAACGTAACGATCGAACGTTCCTAATCATCGAGCACTTTGGAAAGCTCTCGTTCCGCTGAGTGCAAGCACTAGACGATGCACTAGGCAAACCTTTGCATAGAGGAGAGAAAGATAGAAGAGGATGGAAAGGCGAGAAAGAGAGAGAGAGAAGGAAAGGGAGGAGGATAAAAGGAGAGAGAGAGAGAGAGAGAGAAGGGTCGGAACTAAATGCGCCAGTATGTGCAAACTACCATTCAATCAAACAATTCTGCACAATGGACGCAGACACTTGTCCTACGTATCTGGTGGGATACTACAACTCGGCCGCAATTCCTTTGGTAGTCGCCCCTATTTGCTGACTTTGTTAGACGGCCCTCGAGCTGACTGAAGTCTTTTTGATCCATGAAATTCGTTAATTCTTGTGTCGTCGTGAATCTTGTTCGTCCGCTCCGCGGATTTTAAAAAATTTTTCACGATTCGTGAAAAAAAAATTGTATCCGTTTCGCGCACCAACGAACCTTATCGAATCTGTCCTCCTCTGATTGTATCTGGAAATATTTCTCGGTTAGTTGGATCTATTCACCGGTTGATTAAGGAGCGGAAAGGCGGGGATAAAGTTTCAATTAAAGTTAAGATATGCCGTAATTCCCCAACAACTTTACGACCAATTTCAGTCACGGAATCTTGACATCTGAAATTTTAATGGATTCCGTGTTTCCCTGGAAAATTTAAGGCGATTTCTCATGTTACAATGTTCCTCGGCAAGTCTCTGAAGACTCTTGTATAAAGCTTCTTGTGTCATGTAAAACTCGTGCACAATAGGCACGAATGAAATTTCCACGATATTGTTGAACTATTTCATTTGATATATTATGAAAAGGCTTTTTGTTTTAAACGATCGTGTTCGTTAATCTTGGATTTGAATTTTAATTCGAAACGATTATATTATTTTAGAATCTTTGTAAATAGAAATTGAAAAATTTTATACGATTTCTTAAAATTATTCTAATTGAGGATAATTTTATTGAGTTAAATCTTTTTGGATAAATTTTCTAGTTTTTTTTTAATACGTGAAAATTAAACAATTTTCAAATATTTTCAAATAAATTTGATTTATTATGCAAAAGAAAACATATTTCTATTTTTTGTTTTTTTACTGTATTTTTACATAAGATATAATTATTTCTCTATAATATATATAATCATTTTTAGATATTACCATAGGATTTCTCTACAATGTAACTTTTTTTTTTTTTTTTAGATATGTTAATTTAAATATATATGTAAGTATATATTTAATTTTTCACACATATTTATTTTTTCAAATTTATTCATATTTGTTCGGTTTTATTCATATTTTACTTTCATTTACATGATTTTTTTCATTCACGTTTTATTTATATTCATAATCGTAAAATAAATGAATAAAATATGAATTTTTTTAAAATATTTTTTTTTTATTTTCTTCAATATATTAACTTTGTTTTTTTATATCTATATTTTATCTATATTATATCTATATTTTAGATTTCTTCAGTCTTTAACTCAAATTTTGTATTTTATTGCAAATTAATTGCTATATGATTTTTTACAGTGTGTATATATCATATAAAAAGATGTTTTTTTATGCCAAATTATAGAATACATTTATATATATTTGTTTGTAATAAAATATACCATTGTATAAAAAAAAAATCATTCAAAATTTAATAATTAAATTCAACGTAGTTGAATAAATATTTGTTGCATGTTAATTTAAAATTGCTGAATGCAATATTGTTCTATCATAAAAAAATAAACACTATAATAATTTTGTATTGTAGCAAAGTGTGCTTCAACATGTACTTTTAAGTTTAAAATTTAATATAATTACTAAGAAATGTAGTGGTAAGAGGATAAAAAATAAATCAAACGGTTATTTATTTAATTTTACTCTTCAATGAACAAGATATATTGAATTAGTTGAATCAAACATTAATTAATACACATTATTTTCAATAAAATTGTAATAAAAATTTTACAAAGAATTCCATTTTCAATAATCCATTTCTAATATTAATTCCCTATTAAAACCGCTCCCCTTTAATACAAAATAATATTAAGAATTAAGAATATCCTTAATATTTTTCTAAAAGAATAAATAAATAAATATATAATAAGCAAATATGAATTATTTATAAAATTTCATGGAACATTCTCACCATCCAATCCAACAGTTCCCAACCCGATTTCCCCGTTAATTCTCGAATTAATCCACAGATGGCTGCATCCACCATCGGTCCCGATTATTTATCAATGATGGCGAAACGGCGGCCCATAAATTCGAATATAATGCCGATGGGCGCAAAAGAAAACGGCACCGCGTTATCTTTCCGCGTGGACGAGTCGAAGGAGAAGGCTGTATCCGAGGAGAAGGGAGTTGCCACTTAGGCTAACGAGTATATAATCGATGATATACTGCCGCGTGGCTTAATCACGCGCGAAGATAAAACCGTTCTCTTTATCTCCGCGCCGAGTTAAATCTAACCCCTCGTGTCATCTGCCCACCCCCGAGCTTTCTTCCCGGGCGCTCATTATACGCCGTTGGACAGAGGAAGATTTTATTACGACGACGTGGAAGACTGTTTTTTACTGCTCGCAGGAAAGATATTTCGCGCGCAGAATTTCCCAACGATCCTTGAGCAACTTGATTCTTCGGGTTAATGTTGAAGCTTCTTATTTCTTTCTCGACGTTCATCGCCTGTTTTTTTTTCTTTTGCATCCGGTTCTAAGGATAGAAAAGCTTAGAGTATTATTATTATTATTTTTTTTTTTCTTTTACCTTTGTATTGCGCGCGGATCAACCAATAAACTTTCTCGAGTCGTAAAAACACACTGCGCTCGAAGTGTAAATTTTGTAAACGATTTTTACGACTGATTTTACGAACCATTCCCGATGCGAGGATAGTCTCGCGATCCTTTTCCCTTTTTTCTCGTTTCCTTTCATCCTCTTCGTTGTCTCGTGAGGTAATACTTGCAACAGAGCTTGTTTGCAGTTCGTGAGCTTCAACCAATGTAGTTTCTTGGCTTGTGCACCTTGGCGAAAGATTAGGCACGATCGCTACGTCTCACCTTTCGAGTAACGAGGATCGAGTTTTTAGCCGGGGAGCCAAGGTTCTCTTTACGCGTTCCTTCGAATCTCGATCCAATTAACGATTAGCCACACACTTGGTTTTCCACTTTTGAACCGTTGGTAACAGGATGTTTAAAATTGTTTGGTTAATCTTTCGGTCGTGGGCAGAGTGTTATCAGAGTAATTTTTTTCTAGAGATTCGTGAGAGATTTGAAGCAGCTGTTTCTGAAAAAGGAAGTTAATAAGAAATAGAAGGAGGAAGAGAAAGGAATTGAAAGAGAAAATAGATGATAGAGGGAAAATTGATATGATATCCACAATTTAAAAAAAATAAATATGAAACTTTGATATAAAAGTATTTCAATTATTGATGTCGTTTTAACTTTGGTTATAAATAATAAAATTTATCATATCTTCTATTTTTTTGAATTTTAAATTTTGAATTTGAAAAATTTAAAATAATTAATAAAATAAATATCCTTTGATAAAAAAAATTGTCTTCAGAAAAATTTGAAAGAAATTAAAAAGAAAAAAAATGATAACAAAAAAATAAAAAATCTCATTAGAAAAAAAAGATTTGATAAAAAAACAGTTTCTACAGTTTCTCTTCTTTAATTCTGACGCCTTCTGAAACATTTGAAATATCAATAAAAACTCGACACGATTATCCTTAAATTTTTAGCAACACGTAGACTCCGAAGGTTATATACAGTTTATTTCCATCAGGTGAATCTGACTCGAAGATTGCCGGATAGTTCCACTTGATTCCTAGTTTTACCCGACGAAACACACGGGTGACGTGCACATGTCTCCACATACTCATTCTGCCGGTAATTCACAGCCTATCTACTTCGAGCGGGATCTATTAGGTATTAGGTAGCCAAGTGGATATAGGCATTGCCTGATTATGGATTACCTTCCTGTCGGATGACATTCACTGGCATAGATAACTGCAAGTAGATACGTGCACATGTAATATCTATGGGGAAGTGAAGTGTATTCGGCGCTCTGTGCACTCTGATAGGTTGATAGTAACAGCTTTGAACTACTCCTGTTATTATTTCTCTTGGAAAGCCAAACTCTTCTCCTATCTTTTTCTTAATTACGAGATTATAGCTTAATCCTGGAACTGAAATGATTATTAATCGATAAAAGATGTAAGGGGACTTTTGATTAGGAATAATTTCATTTTTTTTTTTATTACATCACGTTAATTTATCGCGTAATCGATACGAGTGAAATTGATTAACAAGGAACCGAGTTGCACGCACAATAGAGGTTCACACAGGTTATCACATCAGATTTTGGTTGTTAAGGTTTATCTGATCGAGTCGCAATGAAAAGCGGCACATATATTTCCCTGGTCGGCATTATGCTCGACAGATTGGCTTTGATTTTGTACATGACGCGCTAGTGATTGTTTTATGTGATAATAATATTGATGCATTAGCCCAGTTCGTGTATCGATTATTTTAGAACAATGATTATACGTATGTATACATACATAAATCGCAAACTTCGGTATTCAATTCGAAATATTATTATTTTTATTTATCTTGGATAACAGGTATGAATGATTCGTTTTCCTTCACAATATTTAATTATTAACTTATTTCCTATATCAAAAACCGCGATAACGATTATCGTTTATTCGGCGTGATCGAATATTTATCGTTTGAAAGAAATTCTGATTTTAATGGCGCACCGTGACATATTTTTTTATTCGAGTAATTTTTCTACCGCGTCGCGATAAAAGGTTCGGTTTTAAAAGCCGACCGAAAACTGCATAAAAAACGGTCCAGACGAATTTAAAACGCTCCTCTCGTGTACAAATCTCGCATACGTTCTTAATTAAACTGTGCAAGTGAAATCGATACGAGTTTAAAAGGACTTTCGTACATATATTTTTTCCGCGTTGAATAATCGGCGGTATTCTTTTTCGATTCAATTACTTACTGGCTCGTGCGCGCGATAACGAACTGTATTAAAAAACAGGGGAAAAAGTAATGAAGCAAAATATATACCGCAAATTATTCAGAAGCTACAGTGCAAGTCTTTTAATATCGTCACGTTGAAATTGCTAGGAGAATTTTATCGATTATTCGAGTTCGTCTTTTGCTCGAGATATCGTATTTTTTCTCGCCTTACGCGAGAAAATCGATCATATTGTCGATACGAACGAGCGCATCCGATTCTCCTTCGGTAAAATTTGTAATGTGGATTTTTCCCAAGAATGCATCAGATGGTTAATAATAATATTTTATTACCAATGGACGCGAATTCGATACACAACACAAATGTTAAATCAAATTAATTCGATCGAATTTATACGCGATGAATGAATACATGGATAAAAAACATGTTCTTAAAATATTTTTACTAAAATATTTACTTTAGAATGAAAAATTTTCATCTTAGATTCTTTTCAAGTTTTTCATAATTTGTAAATTTTGTTTGCACATCTTTCTATTATCAAAATCGTTATGCAGAACACATTTATTCATATTTATATTTGCAACTTTTCATTTTTAAAATTTTCTTATCCATTGCTATTAAAATTTCACATCTTAAATATTATAGTCACAATATCCAAGTTTATAATAATTTATTCTCAAAATTCTATTTCTAATTTTAATTCCACGTGTATAGTTATTTTAAACAACATGAGATTTGTCGAGCAAAATTTAATGATGTATAAAATAATCGAATAAAATATTTTTCGTACAATGGAAATTGAAATTTGTCTTCACAAGTAACGATTTATTCATTTGTATATTAAACACACAGAACACAGATATTTCAATCTTTCTTACAACAACAAAAATGATTATTTTAACGAAAACTCTGAAAGAAATATTGAAAGGCACAAAACGACAAATACTCTAGATAATGTCACGTTATAATAATATGAATCAACAATAAAATGCACGAAATCATACATAATAATATAAATATCGATTGCACAATCAGAGGAAAAAAAACACGAATTCTTAAACACATCACGACATATCACGCAATGCATACTTCTTTGCACAAAGATATAAGGAAACAAAAGGATAAAAGAAAGGAAACTCATTAGCCTAATTTCTATATAATTCGATCGCCACGCCATCAGTTGTTAATTTGACGGAACTATTCCTCTTAATAAGTAACGAATAAAAAAGAAATTAAACGAAAGTGTATTCGAATCATGTCTGATATCAGTTTAAACAAAGGAATTCAAGCATATCCTGTATCTATTTTTTCATTTTCAAATTTTCCGAGGCTGAATCAACTAGTTAGCCGATAAACGTTCTCTTAGGGTTTAGTGACACGTAAAGAGGCTAGTATTTCGTGGATCGACAACGATTTTCATGTTACGGATTCGATACTCGTTCGGATATCGAGTTAATCAGCCATGCGAGACTGGCCGTCCCGAGCAGTCGCGCTTTTTTTCGAGATTATCGAGCGACCTGTGTGGCTGAGAAGAAAACCGCTGCCAAGAAATTCTAGTATCGACGAAAGGAAAGCTGTTCTGCCGTTGACTTCGCGAATAGGAATACGGGTCAACGGGTATCCCGAACAGAAATAATGCTTCGGTCATTTCTATCGGTCAGCACAAGTTGAAAACTCGTCTCTAGCAGAATTTTTTATCGCGTTTTTCCTTTTCGTTAGTTTTTTTTTTCAGCTTGTTTCACGATACTTTCGTGAAAATGTGTTGTTTTGTTTCTTACGATCTATAAGTCTTTGAACAGTTGATAGATGAGAACACTTTTGTCTATTTCTATTTTCCATAGAAAAAATGGTTATGTGTTTAATGTGGAATGTGGAATTTTTTTCGAAAACTAGTGCATAAAGTGATTTTAATTCTTGATCCTACATTTTTCTTCTATATCTAATAATTTCAAATGAAAAAGAAAATTTAATTTAATTAGAAAATTTTATCTTTATTTGAAAAATCATAGAATAGTTGAAGAAACAAAAAAAAAGAAAAAAGGAAAATGAAAGTTAAAAAAAACTTCTTGATTTCGTGGAAATGTTCAAACTATGATAAAAGAAAAAAAGAATAAAAGGTTACGTTTGAAATTTTGTTCATCTATATTCTCATGTCATTTTTTCGTTCTGCTGCAAACATGTTCCATTGTAAAATCATAGGTATGACTTTAATATTGATTGCATTGAGAGATTTTACATTTATCTCAATTTTACATTATTATCTTTTCTTCTATAATTAATATAAATTTATAAAATTTATCGTTTAACTTTTCATTACAGATAAAAAATTGTAAAAAAATCTTTTGTTATTTACTATTTTCTTTATGATTCCAACTAATTGCAATTTTTTAAAAATTGTTTTTACACATCATCTAATAAATTAATCCTTTTTTTCAGAAAAACTCAAGTTGTTTGGTCTATTTTTAAAAAAATTATCCTATTGTAAAGAATGATCGAACTTTTTGCGAGAGATTGTACTTGTAAGAAAGTTTTAAAAGAGTTTCATCGTGAATTCTGTTGTGGTACGAAATATACAATTTATGATAAAAAAAATTTTGAATGCGTCTTTCATTTCATTTCGAAATTGTTTTCATGGAAAATATGTTTAATTGATATTCTATGGGAGCCGCAGGTGGCTCTTCCCTACGAAATGGACCGCAGTTCACGACTTACATTAACTTATGGAAACATACTATTCTCAAACTGCTGGATCTTTTCCCTAGATTAATTTCAGACACTAGTCAATATGCATATTGTAAGCATATTCTTATTCATATTACAATTTATTATTATTCAGCAAAATGAAAAATCTAAATCTAAATTTATCTAGCATTATATTGTTTCTCAATCTTAGATTATATTTTATTTCAATACTTCAAAGATTTTTTTAATATAATAATAAAGTAAATTTCTAAAAATATATAAAATAAATAAAAGTTTTACTTCTTTAAATATAATATATTAAATATAGAATTTATATTAAATTTTGTATACTTAAATGTAATATATGTAAAATATAATTTTAAAAGATTAAGATATTAAACATATTTGTATGAATTTTAGGGACATTAAAGATTGATATAATTATTATTTTTTAAAAAGAAAAAATTTAGAAAATAAATACATATTTTCAAACAATACTTAATAGTTGTCTACTTATATAAATATTTTTGACATAATCAACATTTATTTTACAGCATTTATGATGTAAAATCTTTTTTTAATTATCTATTTTCTATTTGTTGCCAATTAAATGTTTCAATCAAAGGCCTTGTAACGAGGAGAGCAACTTTATTGTAAAGTTTTAAATTACTTTGTATAATATTATGTAAAATATAAATGTATATATATATATTTTTGCATTGTTTTGATGCAAATTTTATAAAGATCAGAGGAATACAGAATAACAGAATAGATAATTAATATCTATCTACATGTATTTTCTTTTTATTTTTCATTCAACAAAAGATGCCAATCATTTTCTGCACACATTTTTTTATAAATCTTCAAAATTCATCAAAAATTTAAATATTGACTTACCAATTAAATAAATAGTATCTAAAAAAAGAAAAAAAATATTTCTTTAATTAATATTTTCCTCTCAAGTCTAAGTAATAATTTTAAAAGGTTTTTTTTAATTTTCTTAAAATACAACTGTCCTTCCCTTAACTGCAACATAGTCTTGCAACATAATTTTCTAATGTCTTTCGAAACATTCTTTCGAATGTTCTGTCTCGCTTCATACTCTGGTAAGCTACCTACCATGTTACAGGATCGCATTTCCGCGAGCATCGATACGTAGACCTTTTTATGACTCCGTGAAACAACGAAAATAGAATCCCCGGGAAACGAAACTTTTCCCTCTTGTTCCTTCGTTTTTCCGGGCCGGGGGAGCCACGACATTTTTTCCACCGAGATGATTTTTCGAGGTAGGCGAATTACACGGTTGTCGGACGCAGCGTCGACTCGCCACCGACTTGTCGCTTAATACAGAAACGGCGAAATCGAGCGTGATAATCCGTTTCTATCGTTCCGTAATAATTGAACCAGAGCCACCCTTTTCCCTGACATTCATTCCATTTTGCACAGCCATGAACCTACCTACGGGAAAATTAACTCTCAGGTTTTCAGTCGATGATTCTTCTTGGTAATGGCAATTCTGCCGACAAACTTTATCCAAAGAGAGAGATGGCTTTTTCTACGGTTTGTTTCGACATTTGTTGGCTATCGAGTTTTACCTTCTTTTTTTTTTATTTTTGTCTTCTGTGATATTGATATCGAATCTGTGAATGATTCCTCGGATATTCAACCGTGGAGGGCAAGGCATTTGGAAAGAAAAAGTATAAATTATTTGTTTAAATATCTTTGTTCTTGTACGAAGATACTAAAAATATTTTTTGGTTATGTTCATGAATAATGAAAATTTTGCTATTATTGTTGCTATTATTATTACTGATACTGACTGTTGATGATTTAGACAGAACATAATGAAGTAGTATAAATGTAAATTTATTTTTATACAAGAATTGAGGTATTTTATAAATAAAAGTAAATAATTGTCACGTACCATATATTGCTGATGTGAATGAAATTAAATCTTGATTTTTCCTTGTTGCAATTGTGAAAATTAATAAAATAAAATTGTGATAATGGTATATTTGTAATATTTATAAAGAATACATATACATATTCTAAAAAATAAAAAATAAAGTGAAAAAAATTAATACTTAATACTATCATTAATTTAATTTCTAAACAAAAGTATTTCGTTCATTTATCTTATATTTCAAGTTATATTCGCAGATCCGGTTTAAATAAATTTAATCTCAAGCGTGTCTCTCTGATTTAACACCAAACAAGACGAACGTCTTCCTCCATGTTTCGAACACAGCATATCACACAGATTAAAGACGTCTGGAGACGTCTGGTGGTAGTCTTTTAAAATAATCGCGCGTAATTCATGTATAAATACAGAGAAGAGAGGCCATGTATTCTGGCTCGCGCATCGCTTTAAGATTGAAACGGCAACAATGCTTTGGTCCAAGCGAGATCCTCCTCGAGCATAGAAAGAAAAGAACCAGACGGCGAATAAATATGGAGTTTGGAGCTTTGTCCATTGCCATCAATGAAATGCGACGCAGAGATGTTTCGGAATTGCAATTTTCTCGTCGCTCCGCGGGAATACTACTTTATTTTCGCTTTTATTTTAATATTGAAACATTGGAACGTTTCGAAAGTGATCAAACGAGAAAAAGATGCGGGAAAATATTAAAAGAAGAAAAAGTATACCAAGACTTATTGGAAACTCGAGTTCGATTGAAATGTGTATACGCAGTGCGTGTGTTAATATATTTGTGGCTTTGTAGAAGAGTTTATAGTGCAGAATAATATCGCAAGTGTGATGCTATAATATAAGTGTTCTGATAAATAGAGTATATGGAAATATGCAATAGCTGAACGTAGAAGATAGAAAGAGAATGTTCATTATTTTAGAGAACATGTTTATATATGAATAAACAATTTTGATTGATTGACAAGCGATTGATATATCCAATTATTAATATATTCGAAATTCAAATTTTAGAGGTTATGATTTAGAATCCGTATGATAGAAATTATTCCTTTCGTGTGACAGATAAATTATTCAAATTTTTTCAATTTTCAATATCGTATCGTGATCAGAAAATTTTATTTAGAATATGGTTTATAAATTTGTTTATAATATTCAATTATTATAAATTGTAAAAAGGTAAATTAATCAAAAGAAAAATGTGTATAAAAATTTATAATCTACGATTAAATTTTCAAAAATGTTTCACGAATATATTAATATCTTGTATATAATTTTTCTCGATACATTGGTGGTTTGGATATCGAATTGGGGTATCGAGAGATAGCTTTGACTTTTGTTGAGATTGAAATTCAATGTTGGATAGGAAAACAAGAAGACGCGGTGCTCAAACGATCTGCTGATTATTACTTATTTCTGACGTTGCAGAATTTTTTCGATAATGAAAAATTTAATCGCTCGTTATAATCAACCGTTCCTCGTTCGATTCTTTTGTTCCAAAAAAAGCTGAAAACCCATCATCGACGGGATAATACTTCGAAACTTCGGTGAAGAGTGTCTCGAGATCACTGTTGATATTGGAATAAGCATTTATTCATTGGCTTGAAAATGTTTCACCTCCTTTTCTCCCGTTCGAAAAATTTGTATCTTTGTTTGCAATGGCGTATAGAGTCTTCTAGAGATTAAATGAAATTACGTAAGAAATGAAATTAAATTAGAAAGTTAAAAACTTTTGAGAAGAGTACTTTTCGTAATAATTCTAGAATTTTATAATACGCGTGTACATTTGTTTTAATTTGAATTTTAAGAGATGAAATTATGAAGTATGTATGTGTGAATTTTAATACAAATATTTAAAATAAAAAGTATTCTATTAAATATATTTATTAAATATATTTATCGAGTTTAAATCATTTTTACACGAATTCTTTTTTTTTTTGGAATTAATCTACCATGTAAATAAACAATTAAGCGTATTTCATAAAATTGATCGTTTTTAAAAATAAAATAACTTTTTTAAAATCGCAATTAAAGAAAAAAAAATTGAAAAAGATCCAAAATTATAAAATCTAATGAATAAAAATCCAAAATTTTTTCGTCTCCAAATAATCCTGAAATATTAAATCTAAAGAGTTGAAGGATTTGAACAATCGACAAGTTAATTAGAAAATCTTAAAAAAGTAAAGTTTCTCGAAAATTTAATTCGAAATTCTATTTTATCTACGAATAAAATATCCGTCGAAGACGCAACGAGGCGAAGATCGGAGGAGAAAAGGAAAGAGACGAAGGAAAGCGAGATGCGCGTTTGTTAAAGCCTTAAAAAAAAATTCGAAATTAAAAAAAATATATATATATATATCCAAGGTTCAAAAAATTCCCGCGGCAGAGTAGCAGCAACAGTAGTAAAATATTTCAAAACAGGCCCTTCACGGCGCAACCTATTTTTTCTCCCCCAGCGACGTTATGTCTTTTCTCTCCTTTTGTTGAGCGGCTGGCTATTCAAAAAATCGAAATGGGAGCGAGGAGTAATTAACTTCCTTTCCGTATTGTGCGCCACGTACGCGTGCTACCAGTCGGAATAAAAATACTGTCGGGTAACTTATTTTCGTTATTACTACAAAAATAGAGTGTCTTTTAATGAATGAACCGGGAATCTATTATACTCAATGACCTAAATAAGAGTAGCATCGTTCATTGGGGGTGTTGTATTAACGTTTCTATTTTATATATATATAAAAACATCAAGTTTCACGATTAAAGGAGCATCTCGATTTTTTAAAAATCTCTATCGGTTATATTAGATTAGTTAGTTAACAAGAAATAACTCTCGATGGTAATTCCTAAGGATTTTATCAAATATTTGCACATTGAGGATACAGTAGCAAGTAATTTGATATGAGAAATTATCTCGTGGGAGTATTTGAGGTTATGATGGGTGAATCGTTATTGTTGCAGACAGTTGGAGAAAAATAATAATCTAGCGTATAAATAAACATTTATTCTCTTTTAAACAATGAACTTGTGAACGAACAGAGCACAAAATATTTGTTGAGAGTTAAGTAAGAGAGTCATCACATTTTTTTTTTTTTTTTTTAAGTTTACAATGCGATTTTAAGAGCCTTCTTTTCATTTATATCGATTTATTTTTAATGTTTTTTTTTTAAATTTGTCAAATTATCGAATCGCGAAAACTTTTATAAATATCGAATTCTCGCATTTCTTTAATATCCAGTTTTTTGTCTGTTTCTTTTTCTTTTTTAAAATAAGTGATTATGCTATATGTAACTTGATCTAACCTGATGACTTTACACCAATGATTTTTATTCTGCAATGTTAGTTTTTTTTTTTTCTATTAAATTTCTCTCCACCACTTTTTGAAATTGATAATTATTAGGATTATTATAATGATTATAGCTGATATAATTTTTAAAAATGAATTGTAAAGAAAGTGCTATTTCTAATTATTTCTTTCTGGAACTCGATTATCTAATGGGTCTTGATTTATCCAAGCCATATTTTAAATCGATTAATCAACATTCTATTTTACTATGTTTTTTTATAAATCGATTTGATTCGTTGTTTACTTTGTATTCTTATTCATTGATCAGCAAATACGAATCTCTAATCTCGTATATATGTTTCCATCTTTTTTGGAGACAGGATAAAATTAAAATTTTAATTAAACAAAATAAATTAATTAATTGAATGATAATATTTTCATAAGATAAGTTTTGTGAGCGTAAATTTGTGATTAGTTTTATATGTTTTATTTTTAAATAAATCGGTGAATTGATTTTATTAATATTTTTGTTTTATTAATTCAAATTTTCCGAGATTAATATTATATGATTATACAAGCTTTATGATTCGGAAATAATATCCGTCGACGTAGATTGTATTTCCATTTTTCTCATTTAAATTTTCGAAATGTTTATCTCTTCGATACATCGATTTATTCGGACCAACGAGTTGCGTTATCTCGCAATACGCGATTTCTACGTGAAATATGAGACGTACTTTTTAATAAGATTTCAAAATTCCCGCCAATAAAAATAGGAAAATCAAACTAATATAGTAATTTTTCTATAACTAACTAATTCCTTAGTTGATCGATTATTTAATCTTAGATAAATTCGTTTATTGTCAATAACGTAATAAATTTTGTATAAAATAATGTCTGTAAAAAACGCAATTATTTATTTTTAGTAAAAAAAAAAAAGTTAGGTTAAGAATAGATTAAGAGATAAATTTTGTGTTGTGAAAATGCAATTATTTACCTTTGGTGAAAAGTTAGGTTATGTTAGATCAAACTATTGCAGAAATTTTTAGACAATTTGTGGCGATAGTAAAATAAGACAATGGTTTCGACAAGCGCGAACAAATATTCATAAAGAAGAACAAAATAATGATTGGTAAAGATGATATTTATGAATAGTGAAATTTAATGAAGAGAGTTGATGCGATATCATCTATCGAACGTTCTAATATCGCATGTATTATCTCTGAATTAAAGTTACTAAAGAATAATTCACAATATGCATAGTTTTGACAGATTTCTCTGATATTAGAATGAAAAAAATAGTGATACGATATCAAGATTCTTGTAGAAAGATCATTTGATCATGTCTTATCTGACTCTAAAGCAATTAGATTTTGTACAAAATTATTGAAATGTTACTCTGACTCATGATAAACTCACTTATATCGTATATTTGTATTTTATAATTCAAAAATTTTTGTTTTACGTGTAAAAATTCGTAAATAATTCCTAATTGTTAAAAAATATAATTTATCAATTATTATAACAAATATGCGATAATAATTCCACTTTATAAAATAACATTATAAAACAACATTATTTATTTACATCGATAGATCGAAATTATTAGGTTTCAAGTTCTTGTAAAACAAATTAAATTTCCTTTATTGTTGTTTTACAAACAAAATTTTAAGCAATATTCACATGCGAATAATACTTCATAAAACTTTTCCGAAAGAAAAGTTTCGAACGTTGCTATTTCTCTTGAGACAATTTATTGATTAAAAATATTATCGAAGTTACGACTATCAATTCATATATTTCCAACTTTCGTAAAACTCATTCTCTTCCTTCTTTCGTTTCACCTGTTCAAAAATATAGATCAACGTAGCGCTGGTGTATGTAATCCGACGAAGAATTTTAAATAACTCGCTTATTCCTGTCTAAATAATTGTATTACAAACTTCGACTATATTTACATTTCAACTTTTGAAAAAGTTTCGCCTCCACTTCTTCCTCTTCCTCCTTCACGTTGACGCGTATTATTCTTCTTGTTCTCTCTCGTCTGGCGCGATTCCGCTTCGAATAGATGCATGTTTATTGCTGCATTAGCGCGGCACCGTTCCAGGATAAAGCGAGCAGCCGGTAGGATTCCTTTGGTTTAGGAGGATCTCGTACTTTTCCGCAAAATATCCTGGCCCTGGAAGATCTCCGCTCATCCGCGCAACAGAAGAAATTTCCAATCTGGTAAACCTGGATGATTTATCGTGATTATTGAATTTAATCTCATAGGCGGATAATGGAAAATCAAGTAGAAATAATTCTGATCCACGATAATTATTTATATTTATATTTTCGAAAAAGAGTAAAAGTTTCGACTTTAGAGGATCGAAGCATTCGTTTTTATAATTAACGTATTACATCAATTTTATTCGATAATGGAGGAAGAAAGTGACAAATTATATAACCTTACTTTCAACTCTATTAATCTCGTGTTTCTCGTGCCTATGCTTCTCAATCTAAATTACAGAATAACGATGGCTACAAAAGTGCTAACAAATATATAACAATTATAAAAGAATAAAGCTTTCTGAATATCGTATAATTCGCGGTCGAAATCGCGCAAAACAAACTGGCAAGTCTGGTGTAACGTCTGAACTATAGAAACACAGAAGCAAAACGAGACTCTCGACTGCCATAGGTATATTATTCCACAATGGCGGAACGATTAGTCAGACTCCCCACGCACCGCTGACACTCGCACGCGCAACCTGCACATGATTAATAATCATAGCTGACCGTCGTTATTGGCGTGGACGTTATCGTTATCTTCCGCCTATTTGCTCGCACTTTTCAGCGACGATGAATCGCGACGTTGCTGTCAGAAATTAATCCGTCCATCACGAGGAGGCGCGATCGAGTATCTTACGTGTAAATATACGATCAAATTTAAAAAGAAAGATTTTATTTGGTTCGAATTGAGCGGCAAGCTAGGGGAAAGTAGCGGGGAAATTTGTCAATTGTTAAGTTTTATGAAAGTTTTTGAAGGAATTTTATTGGAAGAGACGGTTATTGGAAAATGTCTATCGTGAATTTAACACGATTGGTGGAAATTGGTGGAGCTAGGGGAAAAGATGGTATTACGGTTGAGATTCCTTGCTGGTAAATTGGCGCCCTAGAGATTTTCATATTTTATAACTAGACCGTGGATGTTTACGCATTTATGGAAAGTTTCAATGTACGATTTATATCGTGCGCGTGAGTGACACGAAATATTCAAGATAAAATAAATGTAAATAACTTAAGTTGCAACGAAACGAAAGTTTTCGTTCTTGACAAAAGAAATAAGTATAAGCTAAAAGTTTTTAGAATTATTAATGGATTGACTGTCCATTCATTAAAGAATTACATGAGAAAATTAGAAGATTGTAAGTAATTATAATTTCTTTTTTGTGATATCATAATATTAATTAACTCTTAATTAAATACGATTTTCTTATATTATAGTTTTTGTTATTTTATTAATTAAACGTAAAAAAAAAATCTTTATCAACTGTATCAAAATAATTAACACCGTTTTAACCTGTATTAATTTGATGCATATAAATTGATAATTTAATCCAATGAATAAATTAAATATTCATTACGTTAAATAATAAACAGGGAATTAAACAAAATTGCAACGATTAAATTGAATTATCTATTTCTAACAAGACTAACCGTTTCTTTATCAACAAAACAAGGTAAGAAGCTAATTTCAATAATCAAACGACGAATCCTAACCTTGAATACCTAATGAAACTGAAATGAATCGCTACGTTAATTTTTTCACGCGCTTAAAAATTTATAAATTCGTTCATAACATCGCTCATTTGTGAAACGTTTCAAATCCGTCCAGGCAACTGGCTCCCCCCAGTGATTCGACTCGAAAATAAGGTCTCGCGCGACGACGTTGAACGAGTTGACCACGCAACACGAAAGATTATATTTCGCGAGGCGGGTGCAACGCACAAAGCGTGATGCTCGGGCGACGACATGTGCGGCGCATCTCTGCACAGAGGGATGAATTATTCGTTGTCTCCTGCACTCTGCATCCCGGACACTGACATCACGTTGCCCTGTCCGCCGCGTCGACCTTCTGTCGGTGACACTGTCATCTATAACGTTCCACCGACACACGCGCCTCCCTCTCTTCTTTCTCTCCTTTTTTTTTTTCTTTCTCTCGCCAAGAAACATTCGACGTTCTTACCCTCCTAAAGGCAAAGTCGAATATTCGAGGGATTACAGAGAAAGATCGTGGGGATTTGCAAAACAAATTTTATATATATATATATATCGTTTGCGATTTAATATGGGAAATTAATCGTGTAAGAGTTTAAAATTATTTTTTCATTTGAGATTTCACGCTCTCGTACAAAAATTTGACAGAAACTTTGTTATATAATTTATAAATAAATTTAATTTAAAGCGCTCTAATTTTTTGTACAATTACGTTTCGTGGTTGGGTGATGATGCTTATTTGTTTAGCATAAATAAATAAAACAGAATGATTGTATAGAATGAAATCTTGATTATTTTGTTCTTCCAGTTCGACAATTATTTTTCTCGAATTATTTTTTTCGTAGAAATATCAAATTCAATTGCGAAGAGAGTCAGTTATGAAACGCTATTGAATAACACGCAATAAAGAGAGAGAGAGGCTCTAACTTAGCAACTTAGAAGGATCGTAATACCATTTTCTTCTTCTTTGTTTTTCAATTCAAAAAACTTCAAAAACTTCGATGAACAGGAATATAGAATAATTTCGAGGAGACCACAACCCGCGAGAATAAGAAGTGAATTTGTCCACGAGCATCGAAGGAGAGCAAACGTTCGAAGCTGATAACAACGTGTAGCCTGAGGAGGAATCAGAAAAGGAGGGAGGGCAATTCGAGCGGCGGGGAGCCAGGAATATCTGAGCTCCGTGGCGCTAATTAATTGGTCCGTAAATTAGCAGGCAACAATGCCATCGCGCGACCAACGAATTGCCGGCACGCGTGCGAACGTAAGAATACGCGTGATCTATGCGGTATTCGACCCCTAGCGTCTCGTCGTTGAATTTCCTCCCCTCAAACTGGGGAGCAGCATCCCCTTTCGATCGTCCCTTTCCTCGAATCGAGAACAATCACGTTTCGATAAATTAATATCGCGTGTAAAAACGAAAATTTTCGACCTTCTACGCGAATCTTATTGTATCGATCAATTAATTTTCAGAAAATGTGAAAAAGTGAATCTTACAACATTGCTCAATAAAGTAGTTTTCTGGTAGTTTTCTTTAAGTAATAAACACATCGACAATGATTTCGACGCGAAGTCTTTCTTTCGTATAAATTTTATTGTTTATAATTTTTTTTTATCGATCAATTAATTTTCAGAAAACGTGAAAAGTGAATCTTACAAGATTGTTCAATAAAGTAGTTTTCGATAAATTAATATCGCGTATAAGCGATGTTGGGAAAAGTATTCTGGAAGTTTTTCGTATGAATTTTATTGTTTATAGTTTTTTTTTATCGATCAATTAATTTTCGAACAATGGACAAAAAGTCGAAGGAAATGTTTTGAGCGGTGAATCCACCAGTGAATCTTGTATAACATTGTTCGATAAAGTAGTTTTCTGGTATGTCTTTAAGTAGCAACGCTGTTCCGTTCGATCTGTTATTTACAGACACGCTCTTGGTTGTTTGCCGAGGGCAAAACTACGGACAGTGGAACTAGCTGAGTGGGGACTTGAGATTTTAGGCCCTATTGGGCTTAAGTACTAAGTACTTACACTGTCCGCCACTCTTCCCCTGCACGGGCTGAACTGCTGAACGCCGCTGTTTTGTAAGCTCTTTAGCGAAAAAGCTATTCATAAATCGAGTACTTGCTAAGTAAAATCGGGGCATGATATTATTTTTTGCAAAATGGTTTTGGTGCGATGAAAAGTTTAAAACAATTAATCTCGATTATATATTTAAATAGATTGAGAAATTAAATTTTTATCGCCGATAAAAATATTTTACGACGATTATGTATCAATTACTTTTGATTCTAAGGAGTGCGTTGGTACAAAATTTGGTACACGAAAATGTATGGTTTATTTATTGATTATTAAAAAGAACTGAAGTACTCTTTTTATCTTTTTATCTTTAGTAATGGCGCGGATACTAAGCGATCTTTGTACAGTGTTGCCATTGCAAGAGTTTCAATTCAACTTTAAGAAAGTCCAGAATTTTCGATAGGCTTCGTAAATATTTCTTGATACGAGAGAATATTTATTTTATTAAATTGTAGACTGATTTGAAAGCAATAAATAAATAGTAAAATGAATAATAATAATGGCAATAACGAAGATATTTGTGTGCCAATAAATCTTTTAATACATTTGTTCTAAATCGATTCACAAAGACTGTGTTGGAATCTAAGAAATTGAATTTATTTAACGGATAAAATATTACGAAACATATCAAATTATTATCTTTTTTTTTTTCCCCTATTGCTCAACGAAGAAGAGTTTTCTCCAACAAAAAACAATTTTAATTTTCCTTTGTTCCAGACGAGTCGAAAGCGTCTCAAGTATTAGTCTCTGCTTCCAATTCGATCGTCGATGTGATTTTCCCCGGTAAGTTTCCCCCTCTTTAATTTTGATAAATAATCCTTAGAGTAATAATACACGATGAAACACAATTTTTATAATCCGATCGATCACCCGATCGAAACTTATCCTAAACCAAAACTCGCGAAGATCCAACAAAAACGATCCGCCAACCGAACGAGAAAAACCGTTTCATTCGGAGGAGGATGAAAAAAAAAAAAAGAAATTCACGGACCACCGGGAATCGTGCTTTTCGAAAGTTGAGCGATCCAGAAAATCGCAACGTTGAAAAATTAAATGAAAGGGGAGAAGCGGAACAAAACGTGCCACCGTAAATGAATCGTAGCGACTTTCCATTTCGCTTAGTTAGAAAGAGAGAGAGAGAGAGAGAGAGAGAGAGAGAGAGAGAGAGAGAGAGAGAGAGAGAGAGAATACAGCGAGCACAACGATAGGAAAAAAAAAAGAAATAAAGATAAAAATCGTGGAAAGGACAGGCTTGGAAAGAGGACGCTCGTAGGCACGCGCATCAACCGACGGTCAGAGAGAGAGAGAGAGAGAGAGAGAGAGAGAAATAGAGAGATAGAGAAAGAGAGAAGAAAAACACCCATGTGCCTTTTACGAGATCTTCCATAGTAGTTTTCGGTTCTTTCCAGCAACCGTCCTTTGTGTATACCTGCGGTAGCAGTCAGGTCGTAAAGGTCGTCGCGAATTGAGTGCACCTGTTGCGGAGACTCGTTGCAACTTATACATCCGCCGTGTACAATGCGAGACACGGTTGCAAAGTCGTTTAGAATCATAATCTCGTTTCTTCTTTTCTTTTTTTTTTTTAATGCTACAATCAGATTGTATGGATTTTGATCAAAATAAGATGTTCGTGTTACGTATACAAGAAATTCACGAGCATTTTGCGACTTTAATAACAACGAAATATTAATCAAGATATACATAAAGTAAAGAAATGTGAAATATCTCGCTTTATTTTTAAATGTAACGACTTGTTTGACATTTGGACGAGTCTTATATAAACAAAAGTCACACGATCCAGTGATTAAACGCGATCACAACTGCGTTACGCGACTCTCGCGTTTTTCTGATCGTATCACGTTCGATAAATAATTGGAAATTTATGCGTAGGAGAAACCTGTGTTCAAAAGCGTGTGTTTAAGCGTATTTTTGGAAGTTTGTGAACAACGAAATATAATCTTAATATTTATTGAATTTATTTTCACAGAAGAAGCAAAAAGAAACAGTATTAAAAAAAATTATATAACATCTGAATACAGAATAATCGCCCCGATTTTCAATTGTTTTCGACGTATATTTATTTTTAATCAAAAGATCAAGTAACTTTTTACTAATTCATTTTCTAATGTTTCCTCTGTTATTTACATCCACGTGCGCATTTTTGAAGAAGAATTATCCTAAAAAAAACTCAACAACGACGATCGAATTAATTGGCAGGAGGGTGATAAACTAAGAATCGAATCCCTGTGTGGCGCGAACGAAAAAGCATTCCGTCCAAAACGAGGGGACGACATATAAAATTCTCATACAGCTTTTTTCATAGAGTTTTATAAGTGCGTTTAGCCGTCGGGCGTTTAGCAGATAAGCCGTGTGCAGGCGAACGTTTCGAGCGCAACCAGTAGAAACGTTTTGTTGGGGAATCGAACGCGGCGTTATTGGCTGGAAGGTTGATAAGAGAGGTGTCCTTCTCCCTTCCGCCCTCCTATCCATCGTTGATAAAAAGTTAATCGCAAATGATCGTAAATTCAATTTCAACGGCGGAAGGGGAGGAATGCTCGGTGCAAATTGTTTGATCGAGCTTGCGCACGCTCCACTCGAACGAACTTTTATTCGTTTTAAACGAACGGGCTAATCTTGTTTTCCATTTTCACATTTACACATATTTACGATTCCTTCTTTTTTCCTCTCCCCTCCCTTCTATGAAGAATTAGAAAGTTTTATTATCTCGCGTGTATATCGTATATCGATCGAGAATTATATCATTCTTGAGATCATCGTTGTGCAATGTTACGATCGTTCGTTCGATATATTGAAGCTTCCAGTTTGTAAATTCCATTCTATTCTTCCAGTGCAATAAAGAGCTGTATTTTCAATGTTACAATTATTACGACAAAATGGACACCTGTTACTAAATTTGAAAATGTTATATTGTCTCGATCTCTGAATGGCGCGCGTATTTTTCACAGATGTCAAAAATGGGTCGGAACGGGGAGGAGGGGGGGAGCGATATCGATATACGAGAGAGGAAATTGCGGAATCTCCGTTCCTTGACTCGATTTTGTGTACAAGCACGGCTCGTTGTCGAGCCATTAGCGGGCTACTCCGCTTTTCCCCCCTTTTTTTCTCGTCGCTTCTGTTTTCACGCCGACACCGCCAGCCACCACGGAAGCTCATAAGGTTTCTTGTTCGCGTCTGTCGACATTTCATGTCGGCCAGGTAACGATTTCTCCCTGGATGAAAATCGACGATCCTCTAAAAACGAGTACAAAGCAATCAGAGCTTTTTTTCCCCCTCCCCCGAATCGACCCACTTTTTTGCAACCATTTTGCATCAGAGATGGAAGGTCGCCCCATCTATAATCGTTATTTCCTTTCGACAAAGTGTTCCTGCTCGATCAATCGAAACAATCAAACACTGGATACTCGATTCTTTTTATGTAATTACATAATTACATACTGCTCATTTTTATTTTCAGCCGAGTATGCAATGGTTGATATTTGGGAAGTGAAAATCTATTCTTTGGTTAATTTCGAGAAAATTAAAGGTTAACTAGATTATTCAAAAATATAAATTAATCGTGATGTTTCCAATTATAAATCTCTTTTGGACGAGTTTAATTAAAATAATATGTATTTTACACCATTTTTCATAATTCATAAAAATAATTTCAATTACGAAAGATATTAAATATTATAATTTAAAGTATATATTTGTTTATAAATAATAGCAAGAAACAAAATTGTATTAACGTAAGATATTGCTCTTTATATGATCATGGCCCATATCCTTATATTTTTCGTACGTAATAGATGTGGCCAGGGCGATTCTTTCAAATTTTATCGCCCGACACGTAGGCGATAAATCTAAATCTGTCTTAAATTCTGTGCCCGCCATCCAATATCTATATGAAAAATTCGACTTACCCAATCAATCGCAATAAATTCTTTTATTTGGCCCTATTTTTTAAATCGAACAAACCGTTGCAAGCATTTTTTAAGATGTTAAATATCGATATTAGTTACAAATAAAAAGCTTGATCTCTCTCTTTTTTTTTTTTTTTTTTACCAAAATGGCCCATTTAATTTCCTATTTCCTTGCTCGATTTTTTCTATATTTTCAAAAAAAGAAAAGTGGATCGACGACAGATCGATGGATGGCTCTACAAACATGTGTGTACACTATCACACACCGTGTGAAAGAGGAGGTGTGATGATCCACTGTGCCTACAACATTGTCACCGCTTGTCGTCCACCCCTTTGTACAGCCGAGTAGATGCGGGCAACAATGTCGTGTTGCAAGCTTAGCAGACCTCTTTTTTTTTCTCTCTCTCTCTCTCTCTCTCTCCTCCCAGCGAAAATCCACGCTTCAGATACACCGTCTCAGGATGGATGAGAGACTTCCATCCAGCTGAGATACATAAGTCTTTCGCGTGGAAATCGGTCAAAGGATCTTCGAACCGCAGATATCAAAACGTGGGTCATCACTCGATTCGAGGCATGGCCATGCTCTTCTTCGGTTCTTAACCCTTTCCACTCGTATGTCGCCATTTTATTATACATTAATAAATATATGTATGATATTAATTATTTACATTAGTAAACACATATATGATATTAATTATTTATATTATTTACATTAGTAAAGTTACTTGATTGGTGATCTTTTTAAATATGAGCGCAAGGATGTTCCCTTCAACAGGAATTTCGAATGTCAACTTGGAAAAAAAAAAAAAAATCAACACCTTCATTCTGCAACCAATCCTTTCGATTTTTATTCTTTCGTTAATTACACGTTTCTTCCATTCGTTGGCGATGGCTGATTACTTATTAAAAGATCTAGGGATTTTATGGCAACGATAGTTGTCGCTATTATTATCACCCGGTTGTGCGTGCAACAATGGGATCAAAATCATTTTGCGGTTTAGAGTCAGGGAGGACATGGTGTCTGATGATACTCGATGACCTCAACGAAATTTGGCACGTTAATTCAGGTGTTGTAACGATTGTAATTACAATTATTCAAATGATAGGATATTTGCAAAGATTGGAA
The DNA here is from genome assembly GCF_048593485.1 of Apis florea. Lineage (NCBI taxonomy): Eukaryota > Metazoa > Arthropoda > Insecta > Hymenoptera > Apidae > Apis > Apis florea. The sequence goes on along the minus strand of NW_028256550.1, from coordinate 1,892,437 downwards.
GAAAGTGTTTGTACGTATTTTTTAAAATATAGTTTCTTCGTATATATAAATTATTGATGTGAATTTCGTTCGTTTTTAATTTTACCAAAACCGAGAAAAAAGAGAAAAAAAAAAAAAATGTTGAAAATTGTGAGTGCTTCTAATTTTTTTGGGTTGTTTTCGAAGCCAGGTTTTCCTTGAATTTTTTGCTCGAGTTTGTTGAAACTTCAGTAAATTTCATGATCCATTATTTCTCGATCAATTTGCAATAATAATAATAATAATAATAATATCGAGAATGAATATACGTTTTCATTTTTCGTTCGTCAGATATATTATATTATGTACAATGCTATAATTTCTATTTTCTATTCCAGTAGAGTAATCATTTCCAAATAGCAATAGTTTTCACGAAATTGCTATCAAAATATAATATTTGAAGTATTATTCCTTCGACAAGATCGAACACATATTTTTCTTCGATCTTATAAATTTAACATCCACGTATATTCGAAACAACGTCTTAAACAACGATATATTCATTCCGTAAAATATCAATTCAAGTAAATTCCTTTCTACTCTTTCGATCCAATTTTCAAATAAGCCCAATAGATTTTAAAAAAGACTTATCGTTCTCTTTTATACTTGTTGTTACCTCGATATATACAAAATCGAAATCGAATCTTATTTTTATAAACTTTTTAAATAAAAGGGAAGTGCAAAGAAAGGAAGAATAATATAGTATTATATCCGTTTGTACTGACATTCGAAATCATTCACAGAATCTCTAAACTGTAAAACCGACGTGTAATGAAATTAGATTAAAGGCGTGACCGCGAAATCGAATTCGAGCCGTGACAAATTATTTTCCGTCGGTGTTGGAAGAACTTTTGGTTGATCGATGGGAACAAGCGTGCACACCACGCCTGCGATGTCGATTTAGCTACACGTTCATACATAATAATTTATTTATCTTGCTTTATTTCTTCTGTCCTCCTGTTCTTCCTGTTGTAGAATTTCTAATTTATTTATTTTTAGAGATTTATTTTTATAGGCGTAATAAGCAGAGGATAATAATACTTATTATTACTTTCTATTATTTCTCTCTCTCTCTCTCTCTCTCTAAAATCTAATTCATAATTTAAATTGTATGTAAAATGCAAACACTAATTGGCAAGAATTACGCGCGACGAAAGGTGAAAGCAAAAGAGAAACAATTGAATTGAATTTTATGATAATGATTTACAAAAGGTAATATAATCTTTTTTTAAACAATAATAATTGTAAGAGATGATTCTTGGATAAACTTTTTTTTATTTCTCATTATAAAAATCACACGTTTTATTACGTTTATTATTATCCCACTTTTTCTCACTCATTCTGTATAATTCTTTAATTCATAAATTGGATTTATTAATCCAGCCACAATTTTAATGTTAAAATTGTATCGTGATAAATATGAAATAATTTATACTAAATAATTCGTTTTAGAAAAAAAAAAAAGAATATATACGTTTCTATCCATCGAAACATATTCTCTTTTTTATTATTAACGTTTAATTATTGTACGTCTGATAAATTCACATATAAATTATTCGTCTATTATTTATTGCGATAAATGTTAAACAGATTTGTCAGTCTTAGATTCTTCTAACTCTCATCGAAGCTTTTAAAATTATCTAAAAAAAAAAAAAAGAATATAAAAAATCGAATTTAAAAGAGATATTTATTTCTCAGTAAGACGAAAAAAGTTTTGTTTTATAGATCAAGTTATTTATTAAATATATAATTAGCGACATTTCATCTAAAATAAATTATTTCTTTGTTTAAATTATTAACGTATCTCGAAATTAATTCTTTAAGAATTTCGTTATTATATTTTCAATTCGTGGATTATTAAATTTATAGATCATATTTTAGATTATATTTTGTGAAATAAGATTCGTTTCGCACGATTATCTCCACTAATTTTATTTTCATTTTCATTTTACAGAATATCGCCTACATGATAAGAATTTTTTAACAAATTGAAGCCGAACGATAGCAATATAATTATTTTCAAAATTAAAATTCGCCAAGAAATATAATTTTTTAATTTCTATTTAAATTATTTAAATAATGATCCTCCATTTGAACACTTTATACACAAATATATTTATCTATTTTGATTATTTTAATAATTTCTTTCAATTTCCTTTAATTACGAAACATCTATCGAATATCTTTCGATAGATTGCTTGGTTATTATTTAACCCTTTACTTTCAAACCGACTTCACTTATCGATATTTAATTGTCTGTTCTTGTTTGTATTACGCGCGCAGGTATGCGAAATATCTTTTAACCGGTGCGTTTATTCCGTTCCTAGGCACCCGTTTGCGTAACTGCTTTATCGATCTGTTTTACCGAATGTCAATAAGTAGAGTGATTTATACACGTGTATCACACAACATTTGCAATTGGGACGGCAATCATCAATAGGACGAAAATAGGGGAAGCATTATCTGCCAATTTCATTAATGCGGCCGATCAAGTAATTACTATTTGTCGTAGCCGACCTATTTTTTATTTAATTTCGTACAAAAGTTTATAGTCGAATAAATGCACAAAGAAAGCCGATACACCATTCTCCTCCTCCTCCTCCTCCTCCTCCTTCTCCTCCTTCGTTTCACGGATGAGGAGGATCCTTTTGAAACGACAGGCCGGGTACAACATTGTACTTGTACGCTTTTATGGTCGATAATAATTTTCCAACGGAACGTATCGTTACCTCGTACATTTTCCATACTAGTTTCCTAGTTTCCCGAGATGTTCTGGAATCATAGCGAATCAATACCAACGGAATGTTCCACCCACGTTCAGGCAGCGCGCGTTGGAATGCAATATCTCACTATTGCGTTATATTAAATAAGTTAGATTACACCGGTTAACGAGCCTATTCCCCGCAAATTTAACGTCACTGCTTCGTCCAATTTTTGCCCCCTCCCCTTGAAATTAAAGATTAAAAATCCTTTTCACCACACCTTCGTTCGATATCTCTCCTTTTAAACATGGATTTATAAATCTACGATTATATATCTACACTTTTTCACTCTCAAATATATAATAAGTATATCCTCTTCCATTCGACCAGCCGGTTCAATTAAAAAAAACCGTAAAGATCGCTCACGTACACGGAACGATCTCTAATTTTTCACAACGATATTCCATATATATATATATATCGATTGATTTATCGATCGCGGAGCACTGAAAAAAAGACTCGTGAGAGCACGAGCCGCAGTCAGCTCATTACTCGACGAGCAAAGACTGGGTGCGCTGTTGCCGCTGTGTATCGGCTCGCGGTTCGATTAACGTGACGATGCATCCTTCCCATAAATACACACCGACACCGGGTATAGTTAAGCGTAGACGGCGATGCGGTCGCCTTAAATTTGCGGGCTAACGTTACCTTAAATTTTCCCCGCTCTCTCGGGAGCTTAGAGTGCTGTTCTACATCGTGTTTCTTGTTTATCGAATGGCCCGTTTGCTACGACGATTAATTCGTTGGCTCGTGTCGCGGTTTTGTACCTCGGGACGTGCCGATATACGTGTGCCCGTCCTTTTCCCTGAGCTTTGGCGCGAGCTTTTCTCCACCAGCGGTTAGCAGACTCTCTAGATTTTCTTAAAGTGATCTTTTAAAACGGGGGAGGGGGGATGGGTTGTGAAATGTTGGTTGGATAGGGGAGAAAGGGGGATAGGAAAAGAGTGCAATTATGTATAAAAGGTGAGATTTCTTCTCAAAATTTGGAAATTTTGAAGATTTGTGGATTTTACGCGCATCTTTGAAGAATATAAGAATATAAAAATTGGACAGTTAAGTTAGATGGAAAGAAAGTGGGACTGTTTTCGTTGTATCATTGTTTCTTAAATAAATTGCTTGTAAATTTAATAAAATAAGCCTCAATTGATAATTTTGTACATCAGTAGTTGTATTTGTTGTATTTGAGCCTTAAATATATTAACACCGTGTATATGCCTGGTACGTGACATTGTTTTTGAGTTATTTTATATTGCAATAATTTATTTCATGTATAGATAAATGCTGGCTTTTTATTGTATAATTTGAGAAGATGAAATAAATAAATGAATTTATGAAAACTATTGTTTATGGAGCTGTTATTACAGTATCTAAGCTATATGTAATGAAGCAAGATTATTATACGAGTATAGTTATATGATAGTCGTAAAAATGAATTGTTTCAACAGCGAAGTGACTTAATCTTGCGGAATATGACTGGACTTTGTGAGTTAAACTCTTAAGAATAATTTCAGAATTATTATATTGATGTGAAATAAATAACTATTATAATATAATAGAGAAAATTTATTAGACAATGTTTATACGGTTCATTTTCGAATTTCAATCTATTAAATCTCTTGTTGTACATTGTACATATTATGTGTATAAGATTCGAATTATATTTTTAAAATAAGAAGAGTGTTATAAGAATGTTAAGACAATTCAAAATTAATTGGTTTAAAAGATTATTATAATTTAAATTTTGCTAAAGTACAAGAAAAACATAGATATAAACTGTATTGTTTTATATTCTTCATACTAAAAATTCAAATTAAGTTTTGAAACGTTATAGCTATTTCTAAAAGTTTCTAAAAGTTTCACAGCGATAGGATTTTTTCGTCGTTATTATTATGTTATATCACTATTATACTCGAATAATTATAAATATTCATGTATTCAATTAAAATATTATTATATTCAATTTATACTTTTATTATATTATAAAATATTATCCTGATATTATACACTGTACACATTCAAGCATATATTAATATTTTACCTGTGTTATGTTATTATATTAATATTTTATTCTTATCTCTTATATTTTATTCAGAATCAAAATTATTCAAAATTTTATTCAGATTCGTATATTAAATATAATTTTTATAACGATTGAAATATCTTATAAACAGTTATAATATATTAAGCAGTCCTATAAATATATATCTTTAAGAAGAATAATGATGATCTTGGTTTATATTTTATTTTATAAAAATAATTTCTATTCTTAGTCGTTTTAAAATACGAAAAATAGTGTATAATTTTAATTCTTTTTTTCTTTTTTTCAATATGTATATTTTTTTAATATAATATAACAAAAATGCCAATGAATAAAAATAATCAAAAAATCTGACAATTATAAATATATAATTATGAATACGTAAGCAAATAAATTCCATTTTATTATAATGCTCGATTCGTTACGAGCACTAAATGATTCCAAGTTTAACACAATTAAATTTTATTTCGATCGCGTTATCCAAATACTACCTTAGTCGTTATCTTCTTAATGATACAAAAAAAAATATTATAAATATTAATGCGCGACTCATAAAGCATCATACGTAAAAAAAAAGAAAAGAAAAATTTCTAAAAAATTCATTTTATCAAAAGAAGAAATCTTATTTAATCCAAACGTAAGAAAATATATACGTACTTGATATCGTTTCGAACGAAACGAAGCCCAGTCGGTAAAGTGTGAATCGATTTATGAAATGAACGGTAGAGAAGAAGAAGAAAAGAGAACAAAAAAGGAATATATACCGAAGCACGATGAAGAATGGAGCGTCGGTCGTTAACGAGGGGGGTTGCTCGTCCTCGAGGATGATGCGGCGTGGTGTGTGCAAGTGGTTCGTTCCCGGCCGGTCCGATCAGCGTGTGACACGGTGCGTCGTCAACGTAAATAGACGTGGAGGTGGCCGGTGGCACCGGTGCCACCGGTTGCCACTTTGCGGGTAAAGCGTGCACACGATCATTGGACGCATGCGCACTACCGTTATGTCAGTTTATAGAGAGGCCGAGTACACCCCCTCTTTCACCCGTGCACCCTTCGCCTGTCCATCGATGCGTTCTCCTAACCAACCCGAGTGGGGGTAGAGCTCTCCTCTCCGCGGGCTATCCTCTAGGAGGATATCAAACTCAGTCGCAAAGCGTACGTTCGCGCGTGTGTTCGTTTGCTCGTTTCCCTTATTCAAAGACAAAACTTGCTCGCTTGCTTGCTCGTCGCGTGACTTTCGACATACTTCAACGCGCTCTTCGCCGGATTCGATTTGTGCTTTCGTTTCCAGTTGGAACGGTTCGTTTATCCATGTGAGTGGTGAAACATCGAACAATCTCCCTAGATAGTGACTTGTTGAACTTATTGCTACGAAATGAGGTGATTATTCGTGATGGAGTCAGACGTGTGAAGGGCGAAATGAATTATTGAAAGATATTTTAAGAGTTTTTTTTGGGAGGGGGGAACGTTTCTTGAGAAGATAAGATCGGTTTATTCGTGATAGATTTGAAGGTTAGGTTACTCGATGATATAGTTCATTTCAAATTTGAGACTGCTCGATATATTTGTCATGTGTCACATTTGTCAATATCGTTGGAAATTTTCTTACCGATATGGTTCCATTCTTCCTAGCGAAACGTTGAAATGTTGTGAATTTTCATTTATCATCTCGAGATTGAAATAAAGAAATATCGACTTCGCATAGACGTCACCGTGTCTACTTATGCCTGCCAATGGATCTCTAAGTTTCGTCCTTCACCCGGAAAAGGAAATTGAAGACCATCGAGGTTCGGTTTAGTGCCAGAATCAATAATTCCAACGGCAGGCGAAGGCGGGACACGCGAAATATTCTGGCAAAGGAGACGATTACGCGGATAATACCGGTCCATTACTCTGTTGATCAGAAGAATTACGAATCAATCGATAGGCGGCGACCTAAATCGACGTAAATTAGTCTTTTTCTGTTGCTCTCTCGAAAGTCGCAAATAAACGTCGAGTCGAATCGATAATCCAAAACGAGAGTCGAGGAAAAACTTTTCCCGCGGTCGAGGAAAACCGATACTACTTTGCTTCTTATTCTCACACAAAGTATTTCGAAAGTTTTTTTTTTCTTTTTTTTCCTTGTTTTGTTGCTACCGCAAGCAAAATCGTCGACTTTTAAATTGATCGAGCAGATTCGTATATTCGATAATGGATTTCGAACCAACGATCGATTATACTGTTCCATTTTCCTTTATTATATTTTCCCGAATGAAGAGAGCTATTATAAAAACTTGGATGCACATTTGTGTGGTTTGATCGATAATTTGCGTTATACGATTTTCTTGAAAATGAATAATTGCCTTAAAACGAGATACTCTATTAAAATTCATTCGATAAGAAATCGTTTTTTTTTAATCGCGAGTGTCACAATACTCCTCCACAGATTTCTACGTAATGCGTCTCGTTGGTCTTCGATTTTTTTTCTTGTTTTTGCTTATTTATCTGCTCGTTCTCTATTCTCCGCTCTTCCTGTCTCTCGTCCGTGAGAGGGAAATAAAAAGCCAACAGGGAGAAACGCAAAACAAGATAGGATTTCCGAACAATAGGCAAATTTTATCTCTAAATCGTTACGAAAAGTTGGCGGATTTTGCTCCTCTATTTTTCCAACCTACATTATCCGATCGGTTAATTTGCGAATAATTTGTCGATTTTCGTCAATATTTGAAAGCATTTAGAAACATGGAACGAGTTATCGAGAGATAGTTTTATCCGAGCAAATTGGGTCACTGGTATCGTGTTGCCGAAAATTGATCGACAAGCGATTGATCGAATCCTCCTTCCGTTCAGTGTTTCTTTTTCCCCTTCCCTGAATATGATGTTTTCCCAACGATAATTCATCATATCGTTTTAAATCCATAACGGTTTTTCTCTCTCTCTCTCTCTCTCTCTCTCTTTCTCGAAAGAGCATCGAGGTTAATTCATCGTTAGATAAGAGTGATCGATTATTCGTATTGACACGATCGATTGTTAAAAAGCAAGAAGAGCGGAGAGAATTAAATCTGAATCAAGTGTATAACATGGGGAAGTATGCCTGTAATTTCCCAGAAACACGTGGATTTCCGGTGACATAGCCGAGGATCACGATGAGTGTACTGCACGAGAGAAACCTTGAACTTGAATCGCTGAAGATCGTCGAGGCCTCGCTGTCTTAACGACTTGTTCTCATGTAAGCTGAAAATGAAATTGCATTAATTGTCAAATTAATTTAATTTAATTTAATTTATTTGTATGTATAGAATGATTCATTATAACGTGAAATATTGGTTTGGAAATATATATATATAGCAAATAATTTTTTTTAAAATTAATTAAAATTTACACATAATTCTTTAAATTCAATATAACATAAGTGGTTGAAAATATGAATTATCTTACATCTAATTATCATAGTGCTGAATAAAATGATAGGATACTTGTTGCACTTGAATATATTTCGTATTATAATTAAAAGAAGGAATTATACATTCTACATTTCCATATTTATCGCATACTTGATATATCTTCTGGAATAAGACTAATAATAAATTGTGCACAAAATAAACGTATACATCTTATACGTTCGTGTATTTATTTATATCTTTATGATATTAAAGATATTAAAAAAAAAAAAAAATATAAGATTTTGATTCAGACAAAAAAATTGCTTTAGAAAAATATTTTATCGAATAAAATAGATATTAATATTTGAAATTATTTTATATCGCGTTTCATTCATTTCCATTTTATTAATAGAAATCAATTTTTAATAACCTTTATTTTTTTAAAAATAAAAAAATCATCGAATCGATTTTATTGTGTACAACATTATTCACACTGAAAAATATTTATTTATTTATTTATTAATAATATTTTTATTTCTCTACAAATTTCTGTACAACTTGTCAAATCGTGTTTCTATTAATTCGATATATCCGCGGTTATTTTTCATATAATTTTCATTTTAATTTTCATTCAATACCGTTACAATATCGTCTAAATTTTTCTCTCTTTTTCTCGCGTCGTAGAAATAATAATTCTACTTACCCATCTTCATCGTTGAAAATTATATTTCTTCAGGAAACATAATCATGTGCAAACTTTGAGCAGGTTTCCCTCCAGCTTTTCTTTTTTTTTTTTTATATAAGACATCGTTTAATATTATTGTTAAATATATATCTATCATTCTATACATACTTTTTTCAATAAAATAATAATAGCAAACTCTTGTTGTCCAATGTTTAATCCAATTATAAAGCTTTTCCATAAATTTTCAACGATTTTTTAAACGATCATAATTATTTTTTAAAAAATGTAATATATTTTTTTAGAAGATTTTACGAAGGTTGTACACTAAGCTTCTAAATTAATAATAATTTTAATAATTCTCTCTAATTTTTTAATTGCAATGATAAGAATCGAATTTGGTTTTTCTTTCAATTATTGGCAGAAAATGGAAGGATCAAAAATATGACAATCTTCAAAACTTCAAAACTCAAAATTCATTGTATTTATAGTAGAATCTTTATTCAATGTGCAGGATATGTTCTGTTACTCGTCGTTTAATCAGAATAATGAAAAAAATAAAATTTGTTCATTTGAATACTAATTTCAAATCCAATTTTGAAAGATTTTCAAATATGAAAGGTATTTTTCTCTTCCTCACTGAATTGGAAATCGATTAAGTTCATCTTAATGCATTTTTCGAACGCGCCTCTTTAATTCTGTCTATAAATTGTATTATCGACATCCTCTAAACTCTTCCTTTCCAACTTTGATTTGTTTGGTTTGGATATTCCCTGTAATATCCATGATGAAATATTAAGAAAAATAATTCCGCGGGGAGAATAATAATTTTAACAATAAATCGAAAATATAGAGTAAAATTTTGAGACTTCATCCTCGAATAAATTAAAAAATTTTAAAAAAAAAAAATTATCAAGTACACGAGCGAAAGTAAGTAAGCCCTGATTAAACACGAATGAATTATCGGTAAAATTCTATGAAAATATAAAATAAATTTTTTTCAAAAGAAATTGCTATTATTTGTATTTAATTCTAATCAAGAATTACTTATAAATTTTGTATTTGAAAATTTTTTAAATTCAATTTAAAAACAAAAATTTAAATAATAAAATTCTGTTCTTCCCCTTTTTCGATTTAATTTCCCACGAAGAATTGTACTCTTTTCCCTTATAAAACAATTTTCTTTTAACAATGCGAAATATTCGAATATATCAAGTTCATTTTATCGTTCATATTTAACAGTTTGATCTAAAATAATATTCTCATAAAATGAATTTATGTATGGTTCACGAGGCTCACTTGAAATTATTTATATTCCAAGATCAAAAACTTCCCAGTTATTAATTTTTGTTATTGCTAAACCGATAGAAAATTTTCTTGTTGTAGATAATAAGATTTTAAAGAGGATTAAAGTGATGATATTTTTTTTCCTAAAATAAATCCTCTTCTTTAACAAGTTTTATATGATCTTGCAATTTTTAAAAATTATTCAGAAATCAAATAGTGAACTAGCATTGATAAAAAACCGAAGTTTCGATAATCCCATTTATTATTTTAAGTTAGATACAAATAAGTTATTCTAACCACTTACGATATTAAAATCAATGAATAATAAATATACAGGATCATAAGAGTTTATACTTTACACTAAATTTACAACGAGCACTTCGTTTATTTCTCAAGTTACAAACAATTTATTTAACTTTATACCAGATAAAAATGGCAATTATTTCCATTTCGTTTTATCCAAACGCAAACTTCATAACTTAATAATTCGCTTATACCACAATTTTTATGTCCATTTTGAGAAATTGATTCTTCAAATTGATCCACGAACATATTAACATCCTCTGAAAACACTTTATAAAATTAAAGGATACCAGTTTTTACTTCCATCAAATATTGACAGCTTTCTTTTAATATATAACGCAGAATAACACGTTGTATTCATTCGTTATTAATACGCAACGAGAAAAGTTGGCCGATATTAAACTCGTCGACTTAACCGGACGACAAAAAAAAGTCGTGAAAAGTTATGACCATTTTGCTCGTCGCGTTATGATTCCATTAAAATTTACACCGGTTTTAACTTAAGCCACATAATAGCCGAAACCGTTGAGGCAATTTCCTACGGTAAATTCACGTTGCTCGAGCATATGCTTTCATTCCCCTTCGCGTTTGTATCACTGTTTTCACGTCGCGTGGATTATTCCCAATTCAAACAATTTCTCAAATTCTAATCCGCTCGATTAGCGGAAGGCGCAGTGATGGAACACTCGGATGTGCTTAGATATATTTCCAAAACGGAGTGCATTTCACACGTTCTGCGTTTTCGATTAAATTTGATATGAGAGAGAGAGGAATGAAATTGGAAAATAAAATTTGAGACACGAGTTGATTGACGAGCGCCATATTCTTTCTATTTCCGCGCCACAATAATTGTTCAGGGAATTGATGTAAAAGTAAACGTGACAATTCTTCAGTCGTTTACAAAACTTTTGCAGATATAATATAATTGGACGGAGGAAGTCGAAAACAAACAAGTCACTCGATTCTTGTTATTGCTATTTAAAAATTGTGAATCCCATGAAAATCGTAATGTAAGATCATTTGAAAAAAGAAAAAATTTAGGAGGGAAAGAGAAGAAGAAGTGGAAAGCCTGAGAAAACGTGACAAACGAGTTATAATAAATATCGTTAATTCAATAACTGCTAATGAATAATAATTTTATTTATTATATTATTACTCGATACAAATATAATATACAAAAATTAATATACAATTAATAAAAATCTTTATTATTAAATTAAAATTTGGATTTACATAATTGCATGTGCCCAATATTTATAAATTGTAATATCAAAAAGTAAAAGTTGGCATTTTTGAATGTCAAAAATTTGAATGAAGAACAACAGTTGATATCTTCTATTATAAAGAATTGTTAAAATGTACGAGAATAATCTTAAAATTCTCAATCGATAAAATAAATGACACTTAATAAATTAAGTTCATTTGGATTCAAATTTATTTTCTATTTCATTTACATTTAATTCAAAATTCCAAAAGATATCCAAATTATTTCAAATTATTTATATATAATTTATTTCATAACATCAAACATATTAAACTCGTCTATAAATTTTCTACAATTTGAAATCCATGATTGTCAATTTATTCGAGCCAATAATCGATTGCCAATAATCTAACCTCTAATTTAATACAATTTCTACTTTGGCAGGAATGAGAAGAATATCGCGATTTATTGTTAAGAGAGCCTATTTAGAATTTCATTTTGATCGTTTAATATTGCACGCTATGCGCAGTGTGTCGCCACTGTTTGCGTCATCGTTGTGCGCCACGGGCTGTTTCCCGCCCAATCTCGCCATTTTGGCCTAACCTCATCCTTCGACTTCGCAAAACTTTCATTGCCAACCGTGCGTGGTTTCTCTCGTTCCTTCGTTTGGCGTTCGCATGTGACACACAATGGCGGAGATATTTCGTTACTCTTTCCTTAATTCTTTTTTTTCATCTTAATTTATTTACAAAAAAGAGGATCTTGTTAAAATGTTAATATATATTCGACCAATTTATTTACAATTTTTCAATGTATCGATATATTTTAAAACATTGATGAAGAATAGACGAATGTCGTTTCTTTTCTTCTTCCTTTGACCTTGTGTTCTTTTACGAGCAAAAAATAAAATGAGTCTTCCATCCAAGTCTATCTCACCAATAATTTTTCTCTAAATTTTGTACACCCTTCGAATATTTTCCTTCGTGGCATGTTCATTGAATAAAACGAACGAGTTCGCAATGGAAGTATTTCCGGGAAAATAAATTTCTCCACCATTTCTCATATTAATTTTAATTAATAATTAATTGATATAATAACTTAACCAACAAGAGTTTAAAATTGTGTAAAATGGCGAAATACAACGAATTCGATCTTTACTCATTATGTATTAAAAAAAGTATTTGAAAGGAAAAGGAAATTAGATTTAAACGTTTTTCTAAATTATTTTTTTAAAAATTACAATGTATAACGTCGACATAGGAGTCTTGAGCGTTCGATCTGCTAAGTGAAAATTACGACACGCGTCACGGTTTCAACAGCGTTTTGAGGAATAATTCGTTTTTCGCTCGAGCGAACGGTCAACCGTTTCTTCAAGCGATGAAAGTTTCGTTCGCTTGGCTGGAATTAAGTTTTTCTTCTCTTTTGCATTCGATCGAGTCTTACAGAAGGAAAAAGATAAATCTAATTTTGATATTCCATGATCGATTTTTCACGTCGACGGGGGAAAAATAATGCTGTGAATAATTTCATATATATATATATATATATATCATTTCATTTATTTTTCGTATTTTACACAAGGAAAATGAGGAAACAAGAGATAGAAAATTTCTTCCGAAAGGAAATCCGAAGAAAATTAAATTTTCCGTCAAAATTGCAATTTAATAAGTAAATGTAAATATAAAATCGATAAATGTGGCGATTTATATTGGTTTCCTTTCATTTGATGGATATTTATAATAGACTTTTTCTTTTTATTTTTTTTTTATTATTCTCGAAGAATTTAAGTTTTTGTAAAATTTTTGCTTATTATTTTCTACGAATTTTTGAAACGGATTTTAATTACAAATTTCGTTCTAAATTGCTCAGCAAAATTATTAATTTTCCAGTTCTCGATTATAAATGTTTACATCGTGATTTTTCTCTTTTTTTTTTTTTTTTTTTAAGTAATGTTAATAATTATTATCACATCTGTGCTGATTAAATTTTTTCCTCGTTTCCTCTTTTTTTTTCAACATTTTCCTCCTACAAATTTTAATCTCGTTAATTATTCCTGATATTTAAACTTTTCAGAGGATGTTCAACTTTCTCACAAAGTTGCGAGATTGCATTTTACTTGTCGAATCGACTCGATGATCGTTAAACAACTGTTTGTTGCCATTTCTTAAGATTGAAAATAATAAGGGTATTTTATAACAGAATCTATGCAACATCCTCGATAAAAAAAAGAAAAGAAGTGGTTTAGAACGAATTTAAAATCGATTTATTGTATTAGTATTAATAATAAGTTTCGACCTCGATCCTTGTTAAAGATTCTTACAGCATATTCTGGCTAGAAAAATTTATCAAGATCAAGACAAGTTGAAAATTAATAGTGTTGCCGAAAGAATGAATAAAATCTTCTTAGGTGGAGATTTTAAATAAAATAAAAAATGATTATTTAATTGATAGTGTTTTTAAATATTCGTTATAAGTCAATAAAAAAATAAAAGAAAGTATTCACCAAGTATTCTTCTTGAGTGAAAAGATAGTGAAATTATATATGCAAATAGATTCAATTTATCGTTGCAATTGCGTTCGATTTGAAATTATTTTCCCTTTCTCTCGTTTCCTCACTTGTTTGCCACGTATCGTATTTTAATTTTTTTCAATTCTTATTCATCATTACCTTGAAAATTGTTGAAATATGGATGAGATCAATATAGGTCAAGTGTACAAATATTCTAGCATTATATATCTATCTATATCCATATGTATATTATAATAATTTCTGTGTTATTTTGAATATATTATTATAATTAATCATTGTTTCCACTCTCAATGACGCAAAACCATTTTTCCTATACAAAAATAATCGATCTATAATAATATAAACTCGCACAAAAAATATTCATTATATTTTATTATTTGAGAGAAAAACAATTTACTCTTTCAATGGCTCATTCACATCGATATTACGATTAACGTGTTAAATATTAAATATTTAAAACTAATGATAAAAATTATTGTTATTTATAACAGAAGTTCATCTTCCCTCCTTTTAATTAACGAAAATTTTCCAGAACAGAATTTGATTTGCACGAAGAGAAGACAACCACTTACTTTCTCTCTCAATAACACCAAGTTCTCCAATGTTTCCACAATTTTTATTTATCAATTATTATTTATTCACTTATCTCGTATTAAACATATTCTCGATAACAAATTCAAATTCGACTCACTTTCGCGCCTATGTTTCGGCCGACCGAGGCGAGATGTCGCCCTCGCAGAGGAGTCACGTGGTGTCATCCTTCCATTAATTTCACGCGGATCATCGAGCGCCTGTGAGATTTGCAGGAAACGGTTTTGCCGATCATTCCTTAAGACGCGTCGCAATGATTCAATCAAGCCGCCGGGGCTTAACAACGCGCCGATCCGACAGTTTTATTGTTTCGAGGGCGGAGGAGGAGGCGAGGCTGTGAAACTCGAGCGTTGCGATTCCCTTTCCGCCAAGATTCGCGTTGATTAATGATCGAACGCCGTCGTAAACGTTCCGACTGATCTCGCTCGAGAAAAAGGGAAGGAGAATTTCGTTCTTTTTCGAGCAATCTTCTCCTGTAATATTTCAGAAATCGTAGAGTCGATCTTCGCGATTACGGTTGTTGCTCTTTCTGTTTTTTTTTGGAAATAATTCATATGTTATGTAACTTGGTTTTAATATATTTAATATATATTTCTTTTTAATAGCATTTTTGATAAATTAATGATAAGAGATAGAATTCTAAATTCGAAATTAGAGGGTAAGATAGTAATTGGTTGCATGTGTCTTTTTATATTTCGTTCGTATTTTGCAACAGTTTTAGAACAGAATAAATTTTGTTCACAATTTTCGTCACTGAACGAAACACAGTATTTGAACACGTGGCAATCCGAGGAGCGATAGCGTTGTGAAAATATATATTATTATCCTCATCGAAATAGTTCCTTTTGAGAAACTTTTACAATCGTTCCCATTTCTGGTGAAAAAGCTTTCACTGAAATTTCAGTCGGTCGATGTTGTATCATCAGTGTTGTCAAAATACAAACAGCTAGTCGAGCCACGTGGATTATTAAATAAATCATCAATGTTCAATACACGTGATGCTTGTTGCCAAATCGTTTGTGTTATTGGAGATAGCGGTGTACAGTATTGCCAAATCTTTCTTAAACACGCCTCGTGTGAATTGTGAAAAATGCAACAGTTAACACAACATTCTTATAGCTTATGATTTATTTAATCGCACTTTAGAAAATTATATTGGAATAGTTTCAATGGCAAACGTGTAAACAATGACACGTGAATTTCGATGATAATGCAAAGAAAGTTTATACGCATCTATAATCTTTATATAATACGATTTAATACACGTGGATAGATAATTTTCTTCTATTAATTCTGAATCTCGATCAATATGATTTAAATACAATAATGGAATGAACGAACCATGTCGTACGAGAAATATCGTAATATTCAATCGTTGTATGTAGTTATATGTTGGAATTTGAAATAAATTAAAAAATAAACTCGTAAAAATACTGAATCAGTGTTATTGTGTTATATCATTGCACGATTATTAACATACAAGCATTCATTTTATTTATTTTTGCTTCGATTTTTCTTCGTGTAAAAATCTTTTTTCTTCGAACTTTATCTATACAGTTGGCGTCTTATATTGCCTGTATGATTTTTGTGACACTGTTTCATATAAATATAAAACAACCGTTTCTTTTTAGCCGTAATAAAAAATTATTGATTATTGATTCACATTCGAAAAATTTTTTTTTAAACGGTTGAAAAATTAAGAGATTGTTTTCACAACAAACAGTGTTCCAAACTTCTTAAGTCTCGCGATTTAACGGCGTGAAAGCACTTTGGAAAAAATTCGAAATGTTTGTATATTCGCAGCTATACAAATTGATGATTTATAGGCATTAACTGTTTATACTTTAACGTTTATACGACGCTGCAACAATGAAATCTTTTTAACGCTTTTAAAGCTTTGTGCCGTGATATTTACACGTTCCTCTTTCCACAATTCTGTTTAACTGTTTCCTTGCTTGTTTGTTTCGACTATTATTCCGTTTGCTTCCGCGTCATTTTTACAATTGATTCCTTTTTAGATTTTTTTCCAACTCGTGCCAATGGCTATAAAAAGAGCACGTTCGAATGTTATATTGTTTACGACAGCGTGTAAATTAATTACCTACAGGCGTAGAAGCCTTCGTTTACACTTTACATTCAATTAATAAGTTGTCAATCAACTTGTCGTTTGTTTATCAAGACCGACGATAATTCCGTCCCCTATGAGACACCGTGAAATTATGGATTATGCGTGGAACAATTTTTTTTTTTTTTTTTTTTTTCTCCATTAATGGAATATCATTTCGTAGAAGTGAAATCGATCTTTTGAACTTTTGAACGTTTTTTCATTTTCAGATTAACAAAAATAGATTTCAGATTTCCTCCTCGTGTTAATAATAAAAATTGTTATAGAAAAAAATTTTTTCCATAATCATAGGTAGCAGGTGTTAAATTTGTAACAGCGTGTGAAAACATCTTCGAGTATAATTGTATAAATGCAAAAAATTTGAACGTGTGACTCCGTTCAAAAAAATAAGAGGATAACACTGTGTTCGGTATTCAGATTGAATTCGTACTTCACCTTGTAAAAAAATTTTGCCCATCATCTTTCCATCGAGAAATCCCCAAATTATTTTCATGCTTCGAGCATGCTCGTTGATTTTTTCAATAGAACATTAAAACACTCGTCAAATGCTACATACCGAATCATTTCAATCGTTCATTAAATAATTCGAAGAACACGTAAGGAATTCAGAGGGTCTCCCGTCTTCAATGTGTTGAAAAACGATAGATAGAATAAAAAGAAATAAATATATAACCTGCTTTTAACGAATTTCTGCGAATATTTTCGCGAAGAGGATCAAACATAGGCCACGTGAAATTTGTATTTTTTCTTATCTGCGCGGGACACTTTACAGAGACGATGCTGTTCAGAGCAGCCGAGCGTTCAAACGAGTGTTCCTGACGTTTGAAGAAGCGGCGATAACTTGGATCTATCCATCTATATATATATATATACGAGTGCAACTTTTTCGTTACTTTTTCATAAACTGGCGAGTTGGAGGAGAAGGTATCGATTTTTCGCGGAAAGAAGAGAAATTTTCCTTAAAGAAACGAGAATCCCCTCCCCCTCCACGCTATGTTTAGTTGTTATATAGAAACGGGCATACCAGACGAAACGGACCTGTGTCTCCTTGCTAAAACCGCGCGTCATGTGGCTAAACTTGGAAGCTTAGGCTATCGTCTGGCTTCCGTTGAGCGCCGCTCAATGTATTCCACCATCTTTCTTTGAAACTGTTTTATATAATCCTTGCCGCGCGAAAACTCGCTGCCCATACCGTATTATATTTAGATCGTCGCTCTTATTTTAACCCTTTAGCGCCTCGTTGATCCTTTCATTTTTCATTTTCTTTTTCTTTTCGATCTACTCGAAAAGAAGAAAATTCGCCCGAGCGATCTTTGTAATTCCGTACTTCGGAATTAATTTCGCAAAGGTACAAATGTAAATGTTACCTGTCAATATGAACGAAGAATATTGTGTTGAAATATTAAAATTATCTCGAATATTAAGTTGTATTTATACATGTTTTTTGGAAATGAATTATATTCCGATGAGAGAAAAATCTTTTTTACCTTCTTCTTCATCTTATTTTGATTAGTTTCGTTTTAAAACGGTCAGTAAAATTTTGCACGTAAATCAAATAAAGGGAAAAGATGATTTAATGCGTGTATCAATTTTCTCACTCGAGAGTATCTTTTGTTAAGTTAAACATTCTTCGGCCATCCAAATTGTATGCTAATTGTATTTGCGATGCCTTAATGTAAATGCAGATACCTTTTATTACCGATAAAATAATAGAAATAAATTTGAAAGTATTCGCTGAATATATTCAATATACAGCATGTATGTTGAAACATGCATGCATTTATTAAAACGAAATCGAAAATAATTAAGAAATTAGAAAGCGGTTAGAGTGCTACAAAATGAGCAAAAATATCTGTAATTACATTGGCAATTCCACAATATGATAATAAAAAAAAAAAAAATAGAGAAATTGCGAGAATTGAAATTGAAAATTAATTTTTTAATTACAAATTGCACATTCGTTCGTAATAATTTTAACAATCAGAAAAGTAATATAGGATTCTTAATTTTCATAAATAAAAATCATTTTATCCGTTCGTTTTAAAAAAAATTATTTGAATTATATGAGGAGCTTAGCCTGACATATTTTTTTCTATCAGAGTAACAAATTATACATTCCTTTATCCAAAGGAATTTTTTCTTTTTCCATTATTCGTTCGAATAAATTCAATTTTTCCTTAGACTTTCTCTTATCCACCATTAGATCAACGAGTAATCAACGTTTCACCGCATTTAATTCTTTTAATTCTATTTTTCAAGTTTTTAGAACATGCTATATTCGCTCTTGCAATCGATTCCCGAAGCAAAATTCCGAACGAAATTATTTCAACATCGAGTTGGAATAACTCGAACGAAACATTATGTATACGTGATGTACGTACAGGTTTTGCGTGTTGTTGTTGACTTTTCAAACATGTGGTACCTATAAGGGAGTGACGGAGCAGTAACTTGGCCAAGTCGTCTATTATTTGACCAAGATTCGCTCTACAGTGTGCTGCATCTTGAAATATTCTATACTCGCTGTCCTTGCCCACCTTCATATATTTCAAAATGTCTGACATTGTCGCTATGGAAGAGTAATGGAACGACAAATAATGTGAAATAATTACTTTTCCAGAGATGAAAATTGAACGAATTTTATACGATCGTATATATAATGTGAGCAATAAAAATTCTTGATCATTGATAAAATAATCTGCCGCAGGCACAAAGGGATCAAAATTATATCAAAAATTATTAATATTTTTACGATTTCGAACGAATGCATTATACAAAAATATATTAAATTCTTAGAAATTAAATATTAATAATTTATATTAATGCGTAATAAGATTGATAAAAATTTTAATTAACATAATACGTAAGATTTCAAATTTTTTTTTTTTAAAAAGTGTATTATAAAAATTGTGAAAAAAATTTTGAATTGTATCCAGTTGTCATAGTGGAATATTGACTCGAATTAGAATTTTTTTTTTTTTAGAATCTTTCAATTTCAATTTTAAGATCAAAGAAAGTTTGCTGGTGCAAATCAAGAGGATGGAAAACGCAGGAATTTTACTTTCGTTTACTTAAATACTATTATTACCATTATTATTATGTGTTTACAGATTCGAAATGGCGACTGTTGCATCGACAATTGTTAATGACGCTTCTAGATAAAAAAGAAATTTCTCTGTTTAACCACTTTCTCTACTCTTCTGATTTAACGTTAGAAGGCTTTCTTTAATCCTTAAAATAAAAACTGAAATTGAAAAATAAACCAAGATTCTAATCCAAATCTTAATGATAATGATTTTATTGGATTACTTTGATAAAGTAAAGATATTAAAAATTCGCAGTCTTCTGTTTTTATTAATTTTTGCTGCATCATATTATCAAACTTGATATCAAGATTTTTTTTTTTATAAATTAACTTATCGCCAGAACAAATTGTAATTCTAATAGTACGAAATAAATCAATAAATTTGTAAAAAAAAAAAAAAAAAAAAAAAAAAGAATTAAAGAAAAATTAGACGATTTAATTATTCAAAATTCATTCAAATGAATCACATTACACATACTTAATATCATCGTATTCTTTTAATAAACATCCACAATTGAAAATTTTCACTCGCTTCGCGTTTCTCGTTCTTTCCGATCGATTATTATCATCCAATGACTCTCTCTGCATGCACGCCATGATCGAAAAGAATTTGGACGAATTCGAAGAATTCACAATCCACACACCACGTTCTCCACATTTTCGTCGAAAAAGAACGAAAGAAAAATCATCACGTTCGATCGACGAGGGAGGAAAGTCTCTTTCAAGCCCCGTTCGATTTTTCGAGTATAAAGTAAATCGGTGCCAAAGTCGACGACGATGAAAATCACAGGCCAAGAAGACAAAAGGAAGCCCAGCAATTCCGTGGGGGGAGGGGGTGAGAGGTTGGAGGATATGAAGAACGAAAAAAATGCGGAGGGAGGCTGTTACACAGCGAAAAGAGAGAGAGAGAGAGAGAGAGAAAAGAGCGAAACTCTTCGGCTGCGTAGCTTTCTCATTATCGCGATTGTTCCACGATGGGTTCCACCGGTCGACAATGGACGACACAGTTTTTTCGTCGTGGAAGAAAGAACCTTATATACCGTCCTGTCCCCTCCTTTTCTTTCTTCTCTTGCCGCTCTGTCTCTATTTCCCTCCCCCCTCCCCCCCTCCTTCCCCCTCCCGTGTCTTTTTTTTTCTTTCTTTCTTTTTTCTTACCTCCTTTCAGCCAAGTCTTGAGTTGCTATACTTTCCATTGTGCAGGGACATAGGCTTGAAAACAGAGCCCACAAAGCGTCAATAGTAGGTCATCGGCTGGTACACGCGCTTATTTGCTTCCCCTCTCTCTCGCTCTTTCCTTATCTCTCGCCTCTCCGTTTTCTCGCATTTTCTCCTCGAGGCTTGAGAAAGGCGACGAACCGTCGATCGTGGATAGAAGAAGAGGGAAAAAGGCCGCGAGTCCGTTGATCGGTTAAAAAGACGGTTTTGGATTTCGAGAAATATTTGGAATTTCGCGAGTCTTCGATCGATTTTTCTGGACAATTCTTCGTAGAATTTTTATTTATATTTTAGAATGGATAATAATAATAATGCGTATCGAGCTCGACGTATCATCAATTTTTGAACAACAAGGTTCTTGAAATTGTTGCGCTTGTAAGTTGTGGCGTTTATTCGCTCGTATATTTTGGATATTAGCGATGCGTTTGTAGAAATGCATAGTAGATAAATCATAGTGAGATGTATATGCTGATATTTTGCCAGGTCGAAATCGTGGTTTCTATCTCAACGTATTTGAAATGTCAAGGAAATCAAAGGATTTTCTGCGATTTCGTTTGAAAATTTTAATTTCAAAAATCTTAATTTCTTTTGCGGTTTTTTAATTTCGTTATTATTATTCGAAACATCGCGTATACGTAATGCAGATACGTGAGAAACTTCTTACATACTCTTTTCCTTTGGTGCACAATTTTTAATTTAAGATTTCATTAAGTGAACTTTTCTCTTTAAAATGAAAATTATTCGATGCATTATTTCGAGCTATAAAATTATTTCAGTTAACAAAGTAATATTTAATTTTTCTATTCATTGTGAAATTATATTGTAACATATTCTATAGAGAAAAATATAGAAATCAGATTTAATTTTTATAAAAGGGAAGTATATCGCCAATTCTGATTTCTGACTTCGTTATAACGAATTAAATCGAACGAGGCAATCTTAAATTGCAGATCCTTTACTCTCGAAATTTCGAATCTTTTCCCCTCAGTTAAAATCGATCTCCACCGGGATTCCCACAGTCGCGCACACCCGACTCTGTTTCCTCGACTCTTGTTACCGAAATAATTCGCAATTAAGTCACTTGGTGCGTGGCGGCGCAATCAACTTTCCTCGTTTCTCACGAAACGAAAACTCCTTTTCACGCTCTCTTTCCCTGCCTCCGGATTAACCTTCACATTTGGCCAGGGAATTCCAGAAGGATTCCAGAACAAAAAGAGGAAGAGGGCGTATAATTTCATCCCGGTGATAAAACTATCACGCTCTTGCAATTGGATAAAAGCGGCCGTCGGGTTTCGCCACGTCTCTCGTTCCACCTTTTATTCCCGTTGGCGCGACCGGCAACAGCGCAGGCGCGTGAAGAGCGTAATAGGCGGCCGCGAATTTCGGATTGAACGATTATTGTTCAACGAAAAAAAGTTTGGGATTCGAGCCGCGAGCAAGCAAATTATTTCTGTGGTTTTTATGCGAGTAACAGAGAGGGAAAATACTTATTCCTTATCGACAAAAGGTGTATCTCTCTATTTTATTTTCAGTCATGGCGTATAAGAACGTGCTAAAATGCTCGGTGTGTCTAAATTCGGTGAGAAACCAAGTTGCAAAGAAAGAATCAGATTTTTTTTGTGCGAAATGTAACGTTCGTTTATCGTTTATCGTCTTCAAAAGTTCAATAACATTACTTTTGTAATGTGCACTTATAATATATTTTGGCGAAATAAAATCTTTTTGAATAGTTTGAATTTTCAACTTATGCTACACCTTCGGGGATTTAATTCATAAAGAAATGCTTGGCAAAGCCATGATTTTTTGTTCCTAGGATTACAACAATTCGTAACCGAAAGGGTTGCTATAATTCGTCTCAGAAGGTGAGAAATATTAGGTGTGCAAACAAGTTCGTTCAAGAACTTTTATTACATAAATCAGACACGAGATTATCCGATTTTTCTGCCGATTCTTCTGGATCGAGCGATTCCTCTAACTGTCATCAAACTTTCTACACTTCATCTTCCAGATTAAAATTTCTGGCTATGAATCTTTAGTATCACTTTTTGCACGTTCCATAAGACACAGCGCATTTCGGTACCTTCGACGGCCGATCTTCTACGCAAAAAATGAGCGAATGATGCACGTTTGAAATTGTTGTACAAGAAACTCTTTTTTAAAAACGCTCTTTTAGATGGTGCCACGAACAATAAAATAATTCGAATTCAGCCAAAAATTATGAATCGTAGGAAAAAAGGGGAAGGAACTTATTTGCTGCACACTTAATACAAATATATTCTTAATATAAACGATCGATTCGTTTTAACTTCTTAACGCAGTTAACTCGTGAAATAATTTTGGTTTTCTATATAAATATAATCAAATATACTCGTTAACTTTTTTTTGATGAACAATTGATACAAGGTGCAACATTTTTTTTTCCAAGATTTGTTCTTTTGTATTTTAAGAAAATAGAAAATAAAAAAATTGGTGGAAAACCGCTTTTGAATTTTTAATCAAAGGTGCGTTAAGGAGTTAACATTGATTTGATATACGTTTCGATGAATATATCGAGAAAAATTCTTAGGAATTTTAGACAAAGTGGCAAATTTGTCGCGTATTCTTCGAGAGTTAAAAATAAAATGTGGATCGTCGATGGATGGATAAAAAAGGATATTTCATTAAGCAAGGAATACGAGAAAAGCGATGCCGTTATCCGCAATTTTTATCCTCGATTATTTTTATTTAGAATAAAAATTTGGAGACAAAAATACAAGAGATAAAAAAAAAAGAAAGAAAGAAAAATTGATGTTGTTATAAGTATAATGGATATATATACATATATATAATAAAAGTAAGGAAGAAATTTATTGGAAATAATTCGTTCGAGGAAAGGAAAACTCGATGAAGAAATACTTTCTTATTTTTAAAGCAGGATAAAATAATTATAATTTGCGATTTCTGAAATATCGATGCATTTTTTTTTCCTTTTTTATTTACTAAGCAAATGACGTAAAATATAAAAATAGAATAAAAGTAGAATTAAGTTTTGCTCCTATGATCTTTATTTTTACGTCAATAGACAAAGGAAAATGATAGTACTTAATATTTTAATTCTTCTATTATTAGTATATACACTTAATGCGTATTCCTTGTTGGATCTATTTCTATATCACGTGTATCTTATACTGGGAATAAAAATAAAATCTTTTAAACTTCTTCTTATAACAAATGTATTCAATTAATTTTATTTGTACACAAAATGATTCGTACAATTAATTGTATTAATTATAATCGAAAA
Source organism: Apis florea (assembly GCF_048593485.1). Classification (NCBI taxonomy): domain Eukaryota; kingdom Metazoa; phylum Arthropoda; class Insecta; order Hymenoptera; family Apidae; genus Apis; species Apis florea. The sequence goes on along the minus strand of NW_028256550.1, from coordinate 1,867,961 downwards.
TAGATTTATATAAAAAGCAAAAATAACGTGATTTTTTATTTTCGAATTTGTAACTATTAAAATATCGATACAATCTCGAGATAATGCAATCTGAAAAAATGCGAAACTGAAACTGAAACGACGGGATTGAATATTCGAATAAACGTTTACCTTTTTTTTTTTTTTTTATTAATGTCTGGCACTGTCCATTCGTCTTTTCGAATTGAAAAAAAAAAAAAAAAATGTCAAATCGTATCGCTTGTCCTTTGCACCATTTTCGAATAATAGATTTGTCGAACGACAACGCTATCAATTGACGTGTGCAACAGGCCGAAAAGCCGACCGACCTACATGCGGATTAAAAATATCGAGAAAGAAAGAAAGAAAAAAAAAAAGGAAAAAAAATGAAGAGACTGTTATGGTGGAAGAGAAATACGCGGCGCGGATGTAAGGTGTGTATGGAAGGGAAAATTATGCCGCGGAAATGTCGAGAATCTGTCGTGCTTAGTTCCCGCCTGTGAACCTGAAAAACCAGCTGTCGAGGAGGCCGAGAGAAGACTCGTCCAGACACAACGACGTCAACGAACGTAGAGTCAAGATGAAAGGGACGAAATGGTTCTCGTGACGCAATCAGTGGCGTAACCGAACGAGAAAAGAGCTCTTTCACCCCGTGAAAAACCCATTCTCCCTTCTTCGTAAAAATTCTTCGTTGAGAAACGTATCGCGTTCATGATACACGTGTTCGTTCGATACACGACCATTTCTCCAGCACTTTATATCCTTTTTGCGTTTAGAAAACTTTATTTCGAACCACACTCGCTCGTCGTGACGTTCGTAGTTTAGGTTAGCTTTTCACGAAATTTTCCTTCCCAGATTTCTCGGACAGACGCAATATTTTAAAAACGAAGACACTTCTTCCGTAAAAAAAAAAGAATACTTTTTTTAACTAACTTTACAAACACACTCAACGTAAACGTTTCGTAATAATAAAAATCCGTCGTAACGAACGACACGATCGAGGCACACAAGCGATCGCGGTGATCAGAGGGCGCCACTGATGTATCCTCCAATGATGGAGGACAACGTGAAACAACGCTTTGTTTTGGATTAAAGAGAAAAGAATAGAACAGTGATTCTCATCCTTCTCTTCGTCACGTTACACTTTTGATAATTTAAAAATTTAACGGCACACCAACAATAAGATAAATTAAAGAATTTTATTTGGTTTATTGATCTATGTGTCCATAATATATTTTGTAAATTAACATATATATATATATATATAGGTATTCGCAGTAGCCAGGGCCGTAGCTATTCTTTTCTTCGATTCAAATGATCAAATAAATATTTGGACCGAATGTAGCGCCGATTGATAAAGTAATGTAAAAGAAATATATAATTTTGATCGATGTGCCCATAATATATTTTATAAAATTAGCATATATAGATATTCGGGCTAATTTCTGCATCCTTCAAACGATCACATAAATATTTGGACTGAATGTAGTGTCGATTGATGAAAAGAAACGTAAAAGAAATGAATAATTTTCATTTCGAAAGGGGCCACTGTCCGGCAGTGAGAATCTGAAATGAAAGGATACAGTTTTTTCAAGAATTTCAACAAGATATCATCGATACTGGCGACATCGGCGACCACAGCATTAAAAACATATTCCAGATATATCAAGAAGACTCGCGTTTTCCACCATTTTCGATCCCCTTGAAGGCTGGGAAGGGCTCGCGGCTCGTGCAACACGATCCCTTTGTCGGGGAAGAATGAAAAAGTCTGGCGTGTATTGCTTCGCTGAGCGGTTCGCGACTACACAAGATGCATTAAAAGATTTTCATCGGGGATTTCTGTGTTGCCGTGCGGCGACGACGAACAAAAAAGAGATTTCTCTGAAATTCCTGCGTGCTCGTCTGCGGCGAAGTAAATTGCGTCTCGTTTCCTTTCCTCGCGCGACTATGATCGATCGAAACTCGCGGAACGAGATCGTTCCTCGAAACGAAAGGAAGGCTTTTTTTTTTTTTTTTTTTTTTTTTTTACTTTCCATCGATTAATTAATATTTGGCCGAGGTTCAAATTGCCGAGAATTGTAATTTTGGCCGAGACTTTCTTCCGGACATTCCTTACAAACATTTTCGACATTTTCGATAAATTGCTCAAGGAATGTTGGCTTTCAAGAGGCGCTGTGCCCGAGTGGTACGCATTGCGGAAGATTACAAAAATCCAGAAGTATCGCATTTTCTCGATTGTACTGATTTTATGGATCAAAATTGCACGTTAATTATATAAAAATTGGGATATTGCATCGAAGGGAAAAGAAGATGGTGTAACTTGATAAATGAGCGTCAAACAACAAGTTTTGGCGTTCTCGACGTTTTACAAAGCATTTTAACACTAAACCTACCAGAACGATCAAATTGATTTCAAACTTTTTTTTTTTATGTATTTAAACATATTTAAAGTTATCATATCGTTATCAAACTTTACGATTTTTCCTAAAATATGCGTCAACAATATATTTTTCAGTATTTTAGTTTTAGTATACAAGAAGTGTCGGTACCAATGCAATTCGTGCATATCATCATTTTCGCCTTGCGAACATCTTTGACATCTCGTCTTCTTTTTCCTCGTCGAAGTGAAACGAAACTAAGCGGGAATTATAATTAAAAATAATAAAGTACAATAAGATAGCATTTAATGAGACACGTGTCTCGCAAAAATCACGTAGCTTTTACATTTTGTTTAAAATTTTTTTCAAAACGAAGAAATTGTTCGGATAAATAAGAATAATTCGAAAACGTTTTAAGCAAAAAACTGTACAAATGTTGTGTTACAAATTGAAAGAAAGTTTTAAAAAGGAATAACTAATTGAAAATAATCAAAGACTGATATGATATGTGACGAAAATTTATCATTCGTTTGAAACTAGCCTTTACGACTTTTTAATTCAAGTGTTTTAAAACCTGTATTTTCGATAACTTTTTAATGGAACTCGTGTTGAAGACTTGTGCCTTTCACTCGCCCAAGTCAAGAAGATCGTCCAACTAAGAAAGAAAGAAAGAAAGAAAGAAAGAAAGAAAGAAAGTAAGGAATATCTCTTTGACTCGAAGTAAGAGAAGATATCTGCTTTGACCTTTCTTCCCTTTTTTTTTTTTTCATTTCCTCCCCAAAAAGGAGGGGGAGGACTCATTGACACAATTCAAAGTCTCGGCGTGTACGAAATTAAGTGGCACGTGAAAGCATTCCAACGCTAGTTGGATGTCGGGGTCAAGAGGTTAAAGCTCTGAGTACTTGCCGCGTATGGTAGAATTAAGCTCTCGGCCACGTTGAAGCATTTACGAACCTGTTCGAACATCCTCCCTCTTTTTCGGTTTTATCTCTATCAACGAATATTATCCAGAATTTAATTAGGTATCAAATGTTTTCGAGAGAATATACATGAGAGAGAGAGAGAGAGAGAGAGAGAGAGAGAGAGAGAGAGAGAGAGAGAGAGAGAGAGAGAGAGAAAGTTCTTCAGATGTTTCACACAGGAATTAGCAACGCTTCATTCTCCGAGAGATAATTATCCTAGTTTTCGAACAAATCTGACTCCAATGTTTTTCTGTCAGTCACTCGTTCCTCGATTATAAATAACAATTGAATTTCTCGATTTCGAATCTGCGTTATGGACGAGAATTATGATGTTAAAAAAAGTGATGTTAAATATCGATATGATATAAATTCGTGAGAATGATAAGACAATATTTAAAACGAGTTCAAATACACGCTTATAAAATATTTATTGATACATATTTTAAGAAGGTAAGAAAGTTGATGCACAAGTTGATATGCCGTTGTATATTCAATTCTCATCTCGCTCCATTTAACGTGAATTTAAATTGTTTGTAACTTAATAAGTCTTAACTTGTTAACTTGTAGTTTAAAGCCAGAAGTAAACAACTCGTAAATAAGCTTTAGCTCAAACGTCACGTCAAACTTTACTCGACCGCGATGAAATTTACATATCAGTTACAACGAAAATTTCGAATATCACGTTGCAAATATATTAAATTCCGAATTTACGCAAAATTTAAATGTGTAGAAGAGAAGTCTGTAGAAGTTATCCAATTCCACTTTTCTTAAATTATTTTCTTCCCGAACGAACAATTTCCCTTGCGCCGCCATTTCTTCCGAATCGAGTGTACAGTTCCCTATCGTATCGACCGATAAGCGTCACCGTTTATTTATCCCCGCCAAAACCGAACACGTTAAAAGCGCCACGGCTGTGTAATTATTAACCAAACTCGTGGCGAGGCGAATTGTCGGAGGTGAAAACGTGGCAACACGTTGGAGGAAGGAAAAATCGACACGTTCGATCCGGGTGAATCGTCGATAATGTTCTTAGCCTCGACGTAAACGCCATGCCAATTACCGGCGGGCTCGAACGGGATAATAGATCCGACGAAAGTCGGCCGGGATGTTATTCCGTTCCCCAACGTTTATCCGACATCCGCGTAACGATCCCGCACTTTACCCGCTCACCTTTAATACGCCTCTACCTGAAACTTCGGGATGGAGATTTTCCTTTTACAAAAAGAATCCTTTCTCTCCTTATTATCCCAACCTTTTCCCTCCCTCTCTCTCTCTCTCTCTCTCTCTTTCTCGTCAAGATGGTACTTCTTCTTCCTCGAAAGATCAGAGAGATTCTTTCCAATTATCATTTATTATCGAGGTAATAATTCAGGAAGAGAGTTATTATCTTTTTTGAAATTTCTTTTAATTTATGATGCGTCGAATGGATTTACAAAAAGTTGTAAAAATTTTAATTCTTATTAATATTATACGCGAAAAATGTAACATTTTAATTGATTCGTATATTATCACGTGTAAGATAGATAGTGTAAGAAAATGATCGAAGAGTTTGTCACTCGAAGTAGTAATTTTGCTTGTTCTTGAAATTGAATGATTTTAGAAGGAGACGATTGTAATTGTTCCAATTGAATTTAATTTAGTTTTTTTTTTTTTTAATTCATTGTAGCAAAAAACTATCTTTTGCATATTTAAATTTCTGAACGATTGGGAAGAGTTTCTTATTATTTATTAAGTGCGACGAATAGTTCAATTTTTTTTTTTCAATCGTTCTAAAATTATGAATATGGCTGATTCATGAATGGTGAATGTGTATATATATATATATTACATAATGACAAATAAAACAGATTTACATAATGTTTCTATGCCTTAGAACTGTAATTACACTATTGGAGCAGAATTTCCATTAATTGTATTGATATTGACCGTAGGTGGGGATAACATGGCGCTCCAATACTACAATAATCGAGATTGTACCATGCTGCTCTAATGATTTCTATCGATTGATGTTTGTTAGGTTACAACACAGCAATTAATAAACTTTCATCAACGTTGTGTTAAAGAACTCGAATTTTAAGAGTTGTTACAGAGAGTGGGAATTTTTGTACTTGAGAATTCGATGCACAAAAGTATTATTTGAGAGAAAAGAAACACGTCGTTGAAAACGTCGACTCTTTTTCCTGGAGAAGAATTCGAGATAGTTGTTAACACAAAGTTATTTGTACAAACACCAAGAATAAAGATTATTCTCTAATTCGAGTTGTAAATGGAATATTGGTAAACAGGTGGAGAATATTTGCTACAATATATCGATAAACTGGCGAATTAAATTGTACGTATATCTTTCGAAAAGTAATTTTTAAATGAAAATTTATCCTATATTCCTTGCTTATTTTATAAAAAAAATCATTTATAATTCTATATTTGATATTTGAATAAATTACTTTCGCTATGTAATTTTTTAAACTCGATTTATTCGAAATTGAAGTTTCAAAAAAAAAAAAAATGAAAAAATTTTACGTTTTCGATTTATTATCTCACGAAGAAATTCCACCCGCAATTCCACAATTTCGTGAGACGTTCTGTACGATATTTCACGTCTTCGAATATTTCAATAAACCTACGTCAAAGAAACAAAGAAAAGAGAAGATGAATTCGATCGATTTCGAGGGTTGAGAAAAACATATTCACATTCATTCTTACGAACGATACGCCACTCACGGCCAACGAGAGAACCGTGCCCATTCTGGTTTGCCCACGTGCTCGATTGTCGCGATAATGATGGATCGTTCTTTTTTTTTTTTTTTTTATCAGAATCGAACGACCTACGATTTTCATTATACGATGTATCTATTAAACTCCGTATGACGCGACAAAACGTTTGGCTATAAAGGAAAAACAGTATTAATTTTAATCAATTTTCAATTTTTTACTTTATAACCAGCCATTTGGAAATCATGTACCCTTATACTTTTTATATTTTATTATGATTTGGAATCGTGTATTGGATCGTATGTAAGGATTCGTTTCTTTAATATTTTGTTCTGTTGGGGGGAATAAAGAATGAGCAAGAGACTAAATTAAAATTCTATCTGATTTTATTATACGAACAGAAGCAAGGATAAAAAGTAATTGAACTGGGAAAAAAGGAAAAATCTTATTTCAACTTCTTGTTGTAGAATGTATTAATGAGGAGAAAGAAAATAAAAGAATTGGAGAGTGTAAGAAAAAGATTGAATTCGATATTTGATATTTTGCAAATAATATTACTTTTAATAATTTTTACTGTGTTCAATACAGATTCATCTTTCAAAATTATATAAAACAAAATTCTATTAATTTAAGATAATTATTACAATTATATTAATATTATATATTTAATTTGCGAATAAAAGAATAATTTTTTTTTAAAAGTAAAAATGGAAATTATAATAATTATATTAATTTTAATTTTAAATTTATTAAATTATAATTATAATTGAATTGAGTGAATTATATATTTTTTGAATATATTGTTTGTTTATTAATTTTTGTATCAATAATTTCATTGATATTGATAATTTTTATATCAATAAATTTATTAATATTTTATTTATTTTATGAATTAGGATTATTATTGATTTTTTTATATAGTAGAAATGAAGGTAGGAATAAAAGAAATTTGTGAATAGAAAGGATAAAACATTGTATTTTTTCATCTAAGAGAAACTCTTAAAATATTTCAAAATTATTAAAACGTATTATTAAAACATATTTCTTTATTTTTCTATATTTCTATCTAACTCGTTAAATCCAGAAAAACAAAAATTGTATTATATTCGAACTTACGAATTATATTTCTCATTTTATTCACTTTAATTTCCTTATTCATCAATTATAACGACTCTCAATTGGACAATTCTGTATTTTCATTAAAAAGTCGCGTGGCTTGGAAAACTCCCTTTTCACTCTTTGTGCGTACACAAATCCATCTTCGATTCAACTCGTATTCGATTGATACAAAATGAAATTTGATCAACCAATTATCCCCAACAATGAGTTTCACAATTCACAATTTTTTTCTTACAATACGATTATGAACCAGCTCAACGCCCACTTTCGAAAATAGAATAAAATTAAAAATCGCGAAATCCTGCGATTTGGGATTCGTTACGTCGGGAGAACGGTTCACTTCACGCGCATGCGCGTTGCGTAAAACGTGCCACACGGTTGCTTCGTTTCGAGCCAGATATATTGATGCAAATAGTAAAGGGGGATTTACAACTTCCTATTCGATAGAGAAAGTGAACGTGATTCGCGACCCGGCCATTTATGGCCACCACCGCTCTCGATTCGTCTTAATGATCGCGTGTAATACCGTATTTGCTCATCTCGTAAATCGATATTAAAAACTCGATTTTACTGCGATTAAGCAAATTGATGATAGATTCGGTGAGAGTTATTTGCTTGTTGCGTTGAGTCGAATCGAATTTTCGATCATATATGCAATAAAATTCGTATTCAAGAAGATTACTCGCAATTTTTTTTCACGTATTTTCACGTCAAAATGAAAATATTTCGCCGGGGATGTATTACGAGTTTTTTCCTTCCGAGTTTTAGTAAAAAAGAATACGAAAGATACGGAAATTACATCGTTAGGCAACTCGAACTGTTGAAAATAATTTCAAAGAAGATTTTTTTATAAACAAAATCAATCAGCTTTTCTTAACAAGAGGGGAAAAAGATCTTTTATTAACTTTTATTTATTTATTTATTTTTTTTATACATGCACACATATTTAAGCCAAAAGAAAATATTGTAACAAGAGTAATAAGAGAATGTAAATATATATATATATATATACAATAAAATGCAGGATAACGAGTGCAAAGGGTTAATACATATATTTTTGTACAATATACAAAATGAATTAAATCTTTAACGCGAGAAGAAAACATACAAAAGATCTTTCGATAATGTAAAATCAATTATACATCCAATTATATAGTAACGAGATTGATAAGATGCTCTTACAATTTGTACTTGTATATCGTTCCTGTCCAAATAAATTGTATAAAATTAGATCTAATTTATATCACGCTCAACGAAATCAGAAATAATCAACTCCTTCTTCTTCATCTTTTTTCGAAGTTTTGATCATCAATTTCATTTTGTGACAACAGTGTCAGTGATTAAGTCGAGCTTACCAATGTGATATAATTAGATAAAATGATAGAAAAAATGAATAAAAAAAATTAATTCGTTAAGCAACAATTATTATTATTATTAAAATTCTCTTTAAATTCATGATGTATGAGTGGAAACGTTGTGTTCATTAGTCGAAAAAAAATCGCAGCTTGTGGAAGAATTGAACGGACTCTTGTTACAGCGAAACCCCATTTATTCGAATATGTCGCGAGGACAAGCATAACGTAACGACCGATGATGCTTCTAATCTAATTAATAGGAATTCGTGTTTATGTAAAAAAAAGGATTTGAAGGAAGCATTTTCTCTAAAGTGCACGTCAAATATAAATATAATAAATTTACAAAACACAGCACAGCAACTGTTTAATAAATTAATTTTTTACAGGCACGTATTGCAATAATTCTCACAAATTCAAATAATAGAAAGGGCTCGGTTAATGTTCAATCAGACGTGTGATAAAATTTCATACAGACGGAGTCTCCATTTGTACGTGAACAACGTGATATGAATTGTTGTGCATATTATTGAGCACTGCTCGTCATACTTTTCGATCGTCTTCAGACGAGAATCGGATGAAATTATTAGAGGTGACCTTGATCGTTGGATTTGGTTCGCTTTCGATTTTCAACTTCAATAGATTCGAGAAGGATTGTCCAGAAAATTTTCAACGAGCCAAAAATTAATTAAATTGCATCAATAAATTAATATGATACACGAGTTATTAAACTGAATTCAATATTTCGTGGTTACACGCATAAATGCTAATAAAAATTTATATAACTCCGTTTCACCGAATATTTTCCCTGATTTCAGCTTTCGCTTTATTATCCGATTTCGCACGAACCTATCTATGCCTGCGTTGAGCAATGAACAAAATTTATTAACCGTACAGCGCGTACAATTTTTCTGCGTTAAAAATAATTCACAATAATTTCTCGACTGTTGATAACAGCGATTTCGTGATTAATCCGGTAAATTAACAAACTCGAAACGATTAAATCCGAGCGAAACTCTAATTTCTCGGGATGGAGAGGGTTCTAGTTTCTTTCTATTATGAGCCGTTCAATTTATTCCCTCGTGTGGTTTCGTCGAGCGATGAAACACCGTCACAGACACGCGAGCCCTCTACTTTCCGTCACGTCTGCGATTAGATCGATTTGAATTAAAAAAAAAGCGAGGAAAATATTATGTTTCCATGTTAATATATTTGTGAGAAAGAATTTTGGGAATAGGATTCGTTGAAAAAAAAAAAAAAAAAAAGGATCGAATCAATGAATTATACAAATTGCTCGATTCCATTTATTTTTGCAAATCGTTTTCGATGTTGTTGTTTTTTTTTTTTTTTAAGTTCATATATTCTTGGATAAACATTTCATTTTTTCAATTATTCAAGCGTTGGATTGCATACGGAGCTGCATACGTTACAACTGAACGGCTTCTGTCCACATATTTTTCTTTCGTTTCTTGTTTTCGCTTTGCCTCGATTCATCAATCATTCGTCGTATTTTTCGCTGGTAAACAGTGTAATAAAATGGTTTCGCGCTAATTGTTTGTTTGCTTTTCTGCAAATTAAGTAAGAAGAAAAATCTGAGTTGATCGAATTGAGTAAATCTGAATTAAAATTTGATTATCTTTGCGAAACGCTTCCAATGTTTCTTTATAAATATACAAAAAGATATTAGCAAGGTGACGAGACAGTATCACTTTTTCTCAAATCCCTCGTGATATTTCATATCACGAGTGCATCAAGAAGATGGCGGTTTGAATATTAAATGCTAAACAACGAGTATGATTTAATTAAATCCATCGATCACTTTCTCATATCGATCGAACCATTCCAGACTTTTGAGATCGAGTTGCAGTAGTGGCAATTTATAATGGACAAACTCTCAAATATTATGCCTGTTACACTACTTTCCAATTTCCTAAATATAATAAAATTCTTTTATCTTCTTATTTTTCCCAAAATTTACGAGAAAATCATGTGCCATGATGAATTATAAAAAATGGATCCACTCTATACGTTCAAGCATAAAAATTGATGTGTTCTTCTAACAAACTCGAATCAATCAAATAAACAAATAATGGACAATCTTCCAAATACGAATGTATTATTATAACAATGTGATAAATCGAGTCAGGTAACTCAATTTCCATCACTGAATTTTCAATAAACTCGATATCATCGAGGAAAATGAAATAGATAAAGGCTCGACAGGATTGATTTAGCCGAAGAAGAAGAAGAAGAGAAACAAGCCACTCGACGGTGCAGCCTAGATTTAGAGCGCGGCATACGAACCGGAAGACAAGCACTCGCGAGATCACCCCGCGTGGATACGATCCTTTCCGCCTTTTCCGGCCCGCTTTTGACCTTTTTCGTTAGCGCACGCTTCAACTTCTGCTTCGAAATTGCGGGACCCACGAAATTATGAGATCGAATTCGAAAAATCGCGTCGAAACTATTCCAATTGATTCCCTTCGCCTGGATTTTCTTCGTTTAAATTTGATTACTGTTAAAAGGGGGGGGGAATTTTTTAAAAATCTCGATTTCGCAGAAATGCGAGGGACGATTTTTTCTTGGTTTTCTTCAATGGAATTGGGCATGTGTTAATTTTTATTCTGTAACAAATTTTTTCCTGTAAGATACAATAAAATATCATGTCAAGTGTTCAATATTCTCCGAATAAATTTTCTATGCAGAAAGTAGTTTGATTGTCAACTTTTTCGAACACGTTAAAAAATATTAAAGCGGAGTTTAAAGTCAGTGAATAATGAAAATACACGTTTAAAGAAAATAAATATTCGATTTAATTTCAAGTCTCTTTCCAATTAATATAATTTATATAATAAAAAGAAAGGGATGAAAATCGTAACAGCACTCTATGGACTTTGCTAATTCTCACTCCTAATTGGTGTTGCCAAATCGTCGATGAAACGAAACTCGTCCCTCGTTTAAACCCGTTTCTTCCCGTCCATTCTTATAAATGGAAGCTTCGTCCTGATTCCTTTTTTACACGAACAATTAACTTGAACTTTTTTTATACGAAACACGAAAGTTATAAACTATAGTGAAAAAAAATAAATTAATTATAATCCGACATCAAATAATTCCTTTTGTCGTAATTAAACGTACGTATTCGGTCAAAGAATTTATTTGCATCTAGAAGAAAATTTTATCGAAATCATCGATAATCTTGCGATTATTCTTGTTATACGAAGTTAGAAAGAAGAACGAAAGAGTGACCACAATCGCCGATTTCATTTTTACAACGCGTTGTTATTAGAGATAAGAAAAAAATTGTTGCAAAAATAAAGGAAGGGTTTAACAACTTTTTCTACTGTGCACACATAAGCGTGTATTAGATAAGAGATTAAATATATCGCGTTACAATGTAAATTTACATTTTTAGAAAATGTTCCACGTACATTTCTCTCTTCCTTTTCTCTTTTCCTCTTCCATTTTCCATTCCCTTTATTATCTAGCTCGAAAGATGAATACACACATATACTTCGAGTCCAATCGAGATTGAATAATGTGCGTGGGTAATAGAGCAGAGAAACTGTATTTCAAATTTATTCTCGAAATTTATAAAGAGAGGAGAATAGAACGTTGCAATCGACAATAGAAGATACTAGTTGGAATCCATTACCAACCATTCCAACATGGGATGGACAAAGCGAGACAGTGTTTGGTTTTGCCATTAGAGGCTAACGTCAATTCCAATGTATACACGTAAGAAGTGGTGGTAATAGCACGGATCAATTTGCAAGGCAAATTTTCAGTAATCATTAGCGCCTTTTCTAGTGTTGTCATCAAATCATTTTTTTTATCTCTTATAAGATTTAACTTCGATACATTTTCGATTACAATTTATATGGACAAACGGCCGGAAGAGGAAAATTCGAATTTTAATCGCTCGATCTTTTTTATCGATCGAGTCGAGGAAAAAATGGCGGCTGGTTATCGTCACCGCTAAATTTCTATTAAACGGAGAGAGAGAGAGAGAGAGGAAAAAATGGCGAAATTGCTCTTTACTTATCTCTTATTGTCGAAAAATCTCCACCCCAGCAAAGAGGAGACACGTAACTTGAATTTTGGCCAAGGGGCCGGAAGTTCGGTTGGAAGATTACCAAGAAGATAGCGCGGGCGGGTTGCAGGGAGAGGAGGCGGTCGTCCTGGCGCCGTCGTCGTGACGATGACGAGGGAGTAAAAACAAAGAGGAGGCGAGTCGACAAGATTTTCCTCCAAACTACTTTCCCCCGAATCACGCGAAAAGGAATTGGAATATTTAATATTAAATATTAATTGCGATATATCGTGCGATATAAGCGAAAAATCGACGAGAGGCTTGTTTGTTGAGAATTCAAATTTCGACGAGGCAAAGAGAACGGAATGGAATAACGATGTTAAACAGAGAAACAAATATTTGATAACATTTTTCGCTTTACCAACTTTTTAACATTTTTTTTTTTCTTTCTCTCGATTCCGTAAGAGACTGGATTAATAACTCGTGTTCAATTATATATAAATACGTAATCTCTCTTCTCAAAGTTTCTTTCCTCTCCTTTCGATTTAATTATATCCCGCGGTTGTAGAAGAAAAATTGCATCGAAACAAAAGGAACGTTCCAATTTTTCCTTGGGGGAAAGACGATGTTCGAATACTTCGATGAATTATTCCCGTTGTTCCATCTTTCTCGCCCGACGAATATCCACGTTTCAACCTTAACTCGCCTCGTAAACGAATGTTCAACTGCATCGGGAAGCGGCTTTTCGGGGCCGTCGATAAATTAATATGGCGCGCCATAATAAGGAAGTTAATCGTAATTAACGGTTGGTTTTATTCGTTCGTGCCTCGAACTTGTACATCACGCGTCGAATTTTCTGAAATTTTCCTCTCCTCCCCCTCCTCCCTGGCGGAATCACTTAGGATATTATACGTAAGGATAGCGCGAGTTAATCGCGAACGTTCCAGAGAGAGGTTGCCGTATATGCGTTTATATGCGACGATAACCGGTCTGTAAACTTACACTTGGAAAAGAATACGTTGGAAAAATCCTACTATTGGTGAAAGGTTGCTGAACCAGCGGTGGAAGTACCGGTTCAATTCCTCTCCTCCAAGTCGTGCATAGCTCTTGATATTCCCCCCTTTCGTCGAATCAATTGTCTTATCCCTCGAATATTCTGGCTTGTTATTATTACATTTATATAAATATAAAAAGTGCAAGTTTTTATTAATTTGGTGTAGGTAGTTTGCTTTTACATTTTGATTTATAAATTTAAACAATCGTATCCTTATTCATTATATATTTTTATATTTGATTTTGAGTTTTAGAGAGAAATCGAGGAAGTGAGAAATCAACGTGCGAAAGACGTTGATAAAATTATTTATTTGCATTTTCCATTTTTATTCAAAGTATCGTAGAATTTTTTTTTTTTTTTTTTTTTTTTAAGTAAGATTAACGAGCGAATGAAAAATAAGAAAAATTAATGTCAAAATTATCGTATTATAGTGTCTCTTGTTAACAGTTTCTTTTTTGTCTTTTCAACCGTGGAAAATTTTGCACAAAGGATCGTGCAAAACAATTGAAAGAAGAAAAAATAAATATGTCATAATTTACAACAATGCAACGAGCAATATAATCTTGCAACAATATATGATAACAGTATGGTAAAATGGCGATATAAAACGCTTTGCCATAAATTTCACGATAAAATATTGTCGAGAGATATTTAAACAATTGTATTTTGTAGTTTTCAGATATGCATATATGCATTGATTTCTTTACATTGATACAATCTGATTAAAAAATAGCAAAGCGTTATTTAGTTTGTTATTTATTATCAAGTACGCATATATGTTTGTTATTCAACTTGTCCTTGTTCTCTCGAAGAAATGAACGGAAAACAGGTAGAGCCAACTAGGAGCTCAAGATGGCGGCAAATTACAAGTTGCTCGCTCGAGGAAACAAAGTTGTTCCTTCGAAGAAAAGAATGGAATGGCACGTCGTGTTTTTAAGCGGCTTATAAATGTTGAAACGCATGCGTGCACAAGATGACGGGTTTAAATCAATGGAAACGCATCATTTCCAACATTATGAGCCATTTACTTAAAAACCCATTTACTTCGAATCGATATGTAACACGCTTGAACGTGTGCACAGGCTTTTGTCCCGTCACCAACGATTCATCTGTCAAACGATTCTGGACGGATGTATAAATATTTATGGCTTCTCGCTCGTTCTCGCGATCTCCCATTTCGCGATTTCAAACAAAGAATATGGATATAATAATGCGCCTATTTTAAGCCAGCCTGTTGCTTATTTCGAAATAATCTATGTGAGTAGCAATCATCTCTAATCGAATCTTAGTTATATTAAATTCATTCAGAATTCTTTTCTCTTAAAATTCTGCAACGATCGTATATGTCGAAAGTTTGAAAATAAATTTTTTCGATTCCTTCTCTCGAATGCTCTCCCTTTGACAAACGGTTTTATCCCATAAAAATCCCTATAACGGTCGACTAATAGCTATAAAAGTTCCTTTAAATTTGCTAATTCGAGTCCACTCAAAACTCGATCAAAATTGTCGAAAGGATATAAGTGTCTCTACGTTTCTACAAGTGATGTAAAAAAGAAGAAACTCGGAGTATCCAATACGTATAATTCGCTTGTTAATCGATTTTTCTCTCTCTCTTTCTCCACGAAAATATAAAACAATGTAAAATATCGACGATTCCTCATCACGAGCGTAACTTCACTCGCGCTTTTCGATGCACGCGTCCGCGTATCGCGTGGATAAAATTTAACTGGTGATTGGTTGGGCGCAGTCACGTGGCCAAGGTTTGTTCGAAGTCGCGTGACGAGGGTAAGTAGACGGGGAACGCGATGGTCAGACATCGCGGCGCTGATGGGAACGAAAATTTTCGTTCGCTTTAATTCGACGATCTGTGATCGAGCGAATCGTCGTTTCGTCAAGTTTTTTTTTTTTTTTTTTTTTTTTTTCCTCTCATATATTGCCGCGAATCGAGCAATTTAGAAATTCGAACACTTTCGTTCGGCTATTTTCACCAGCCTGGTAGGATCGTCTATTTCGAACTGGGCCGATCAGACGTTTCATTTGGACAGTTGCCAGTTTCGCTACGCCACTATGTCTATAATAAGAATAGAATTATCAAGATGTTACGATACATTAATTCCCAGATATATATATAACGGAATATTAGTGGGAATCGATCTTCGTTGTTCTCGCGTTGTTTGGCCAATTTTTATATTGCGCAAAGGACACTCTGTTTCTCGAGTTATATATTCTATAATTATTTATCTTATAATAGTTTTTACCGCTTCATGCCACCAATTGTATTTTTTTTAACGGCTCGAGGATGTGCTTAGACGATGTGTTTTTAGAAAGCGATGTAAATCACCGGATGGGATTTATTATTAGAATTCATTGTGTTTACCATTCGCATTTCATCTCGTTGTTACGTTTTTCTTTTTAATCTAATGCGGAAGAAATTTTTTGTAAGTAGTGAATAAATGTAGGTGTAGAGAACATTCATTAGCTTGCTGAATTATTGATGTATACTATAACTAAATTATATGATTTAAAGTGGATAGATTAATCATTTAACTATACAGTAATAGCGTTTTGCTTTTCGTGCAGGTTCACAATTCCGCTTGTTAAAGGAATTTACAAATTTTCGAATGAATTATCCAAATTGATTTTATTCAAACGAGTATTTCAATATTGACGTTTTTGTTTAGTTAAAGTTATTGATTTTATTTTTAGAACAAGAAGAAGATCTTTTCCGTTCTTTTGACGGATTACGGATCCGTTTGTATCGATTTTGCCCGTCTCTCCTCCGACAGACAGACAGTTCGATTTACGTGTTTGTACGCGTGCATGTCGCTCGATCAAAGTTCGTTTCGAAAGTTGTGGTTGTGGCCCGGCGAGGATTCGAGCAAATGAGTTTCGAACCAAGTTATGAAGAATTTGAATTATCGCCCCCTGATCGAGGCGAATCGGTGTGAATCCATCACGAATAGACCTCCGTCGAAAAACTTTCCCCCGCTTTCTTACCGACTTTCTCTCTTGTTGTAAGTTACTCAAACTTATGCTCTCTTTTATTTGTGCGAAAAGAAAGAAAGAAAAAAAAAGAGGAAGAGGAAGAAACGCGACGAGAAAAGATTCGAGGAAAAATTCACCAATTTACCAATCTCTACCGATTTATTTAATTATTCGAATTATTCATGAAACTTATCGAATAGAAAAAAATTCGTAAAATTCTTGTTACGATCTTCTCGATTTTCGTTTATTTGTACGAATTTTTCATAATTCGACGGGTGAAACTTATCGAGTCGAAAAAAAATTGATGAAGAATTGTTGGACAGATGATAAGACTTATTGAATCCAAAAGAAATATTCAAAGAAGAATTCGTAATCTTGTTTAAATCTTCTCACTTTCTATATTTCAATGGATGAAACTTATCTAAAAAAATATTCGCAATTTTGTTACAATCTCTTCAATTTTCTATAATTCACACGGATAAAACTTCGAATCCGAAAAATATTCATTGAGGAAGAACAATTTATAATTGGACAGATGATAAAACAAACTTATCGAATCCAAAGAAATTCTTGTGTAATCTTGTTACAATCTCTTCAATTTTCATTTATTTGTACGAATTTTTTTTATAATTCAACGAACGAAACTTATCGAACCCAAAAAATTCCCAATTTTCATTTCTGAATTTATTTCCACGAATTTTCCATGATTTTCCAACGGATGAAACTTACCTTAATTCCAAAAAAAAAAAAAATATTCATCCAGAATGAATTACCCATAATTGATGACAAAATGACTAATCGAATGCAAAAAATTTATTCGACGAAGAAAAATTCGGGAAAGAAAATATAAAAATTCTTCGATTCGATAAATATCCGCGCAAATCGAGTCAAATCGAAGAAACCACGTCCTCCAATTAACATCGTCTCTCTCTCTCTCTCTCTCTCTCTCTCTGACAGAATAAACGCGCGCGTTTCGAAACGAACGATCGATGAACCGTGACGAAAACAAAGAATCCATCCCCCCCCTCCTCTCCCATGCACCCCCGTTTTGCCGACTATCCTTCAAAGATAATGCCGTGAAACGCGAATCGCAACCCTTATCAACGACGCGCGAGCCGACAAACAATGGCGGCGGACAATGGCGGCGATCGATGCCGAATTTCGCGGCTGTCGCTTTTCTACATCCCCGTTTCTCGCATTTCCGCGATGCTCCCGCTAATTAGCCCCCTCCCCCAACCCTCGATCGATCGGGTTTTTGAGATTTTCGAATTTCGTCGAAGCATTCCATCCGTGTGTTTCGTAATCCAGAGAGATAGAAAAATACGAGGGGAAAATTGTCTCGAAAGGATGGAATCTCGCTTTCGAGCATATATATCGCGCTTCCTAATTTTTTAATCCATGTCTTTCTACGTTTTTTTTTTTAAAATGATTTAAGAGCGAACAGGAAATTGGGAGTTTTGATTTCTCAGTCGAGTGGAAGAGTCGGTTCGAAAAATTAGGAACACTAACGATAATTTTTACCGATTATCGTCGTTTATCTATTATCTTTTCTTGTCAGAATTTGTCCAGAATTCGTTTCGTTCGTTTGAATCGACGCGCGTTTTTAACAAATTAAAAAGATATTGCGTGTCCTAGATACATTTTTATTAAAATCTCTCTCTGGTTATACATGAAATTTTTAAGCGTGAAGAAGGAACAGGGAATTTTAGACTTCATCGAAATATATAGTTTCGAGATCTAATCCGTTTCGAAGGATGGATTCACTCCGTTCAAAGTGTCCAACTTTAACACGCCAACTTTAAAGCGCATCCCTTACGTTTTATTTTAATCTCGCGAAAATGAGCAGAAATTCGAAAGGATGAGGAGCTCAAAAGGATGAAGAAAACTCATCCTCGGTCAGTTACACTTGTTCCACGGTGATCCCGCGGATGGATTAATCCTATTTCTGAGGAGAGACGGGGAGAGACGGGGAGAGACGGGGAGAGACAATCCGGAGGCAAAACCAGAAACGAAATCCTCAGGATGAAATTCAGAGAGAGAGAGAGAGAGAGAGATGATCCATTTATTATGACGTGGAATAGAGCAGTCTGTCAAATAATTCCTCCATTAAATAGTTAATTCGGAAGCACACCGGCTTCCAGGAATTTGCATGCTGCGCTATCAAATCTCTCGAATTACGTCGAAATCGATGTGATGCTAGAAATACGCGATGCGTGTAACGAACAGTTCAACAACAGTTTAACCCTTCGACCATGGAGTGCTTTTTAACTCTAAACGCAAAAAAAAAATATTTTATCAAAGTCGAATCGTGATATCAGACGATATTTTTTTTTCTTTGCAAAAAGTATGCGTATAAAAGTTGTTATTAAAAAAACTCTAAAAATTTATACCAATATTCGTCAACGTTTTCGTTCAACGTGCCTTTTTCTCGAGGAACTGGAATAAGTAGTAGAAGGCTTATCCACATTAAGGGAAGTTCACAGAGATATACTTTGAAAGAGAATAGCGGTGAAAATGAAACTAAACTTTTATCTCGTACCAGGACAAAGATAGGATAGGAAATAAAAGCATGTCGACCGACAAAGTATGCATTTTATAATCAACGATAAGAAAAATAAAATGAAAATACGTTTTAATTTCAGATTATATTAGTGATTTTAAATGATTTTTATTTTATTTTAAGAATCTAATCGTGTGTTGTAATCGTTGCGATTTCTTTCTTATTTTTGCATTCTCTTTGTATTTTCAATTCCTCGTTCTTTACTCACTTCGTGCTGTTCCTCCGAGTTTCGAGGAATTGATCATCCAAATAACAGAAGAATAAAATTTTTCTAATATCACAATGTTTTCAAGTTTAACGTGCGTGATTCGAAAGCTGTAAAACGTAGAAAATAACTCGAGATAAATTTCATCGAGGATCGCTTTAAAATAAACTTGGAGAGACTCGTATCTTTTATTTTTAACAATGTTCGAATTATTGTTAAATTTAAAATCAATTTATTTTCTTCATCCGACGCAAATAATATTACAGCCTTCCAAACTTCCCGTTCAAATTAACGTCTTACCGATAAATAATACAATTTGTCTCGTTCGTATTTCGTCGAAAACACGAAATCCAAAAAAAAAAAGAAAAGATAAAAGATCGTACGCACGACTACCACGAGCAGAAGTGGCGCGTGGCGCCACGCGCAAACCGCTATTGGACGGCGGAATCGAGTTTATTCAAAGATAGACATCGATTCGAGTCGTTCGAAAATGGAATCTCGTTACAATTTTAACGCGGTATCGATTCCCCGGCTCGGGGAAACAATGGACGAGAACGCGCGCGAGAAGCAGCCCCAAGCATTGCCTAGATGCACGGTTCCTCTTGGTAACAATCTCCTCCTCCTCCCCCTCCATCATCATCATCATCATCATCGCTTTTTCTACCTACGTTCGTTCCATTTTTCCACATCAATCTTTCCTCTCCTTCTCGCCTTCCTTCCTTCCTCCTCGATACCTCAACAACCTCCTGACCAATTCTTCCCCGCCATTTTCCATCCGTGTCATACGTAATTCCTCTCCACGATGGACCCGGTAACCGAGCACAATAAAACGATCCACCCAACCTCCTCCTCGTATTTATTTTATTCCTCGTTTTATTTCTCCTTACCACGTGTATTGCGCGGAGACATGTAGAGAGATAATGAACAACCGAGAAACAACCGGGGTGCGACGGTGCAACAACAACAATAACAACAACAACAACTTAGCCGGTAGGCTGGTTTGGCTGGTTAAAAGCCAGCAGCTTCTCTGCAGAGAAGAAGAGGGAGGGGAAGGAGGAGGAGAAACAAGAAGCGGGTTTGTAAAGCGAGAAAAAGCGGGGTGGCAGGAGGGGGGGGGAGGGGACGCGTACGGCTGAGATAAAAACGACGGTTGTTGGGGAGGAGGGAAAAAAAAATAAAGGAGGGAAGGAAGAAAGAAAGAAAGAGCGAGAGAGAGAGAGGAGGAGGAGGAGGGAAAAAAATGAAAGTAGGTGAGAGAGAACGAAAAGAAAGAGGGAGGGAAGGAGGGAGGGTGGGTGAGAGGAACAACCGATACGGAGGGAAAGGGAGAGAAACGGGTGAAAGAGTCTGGTAGGAATCCATTAACGAGTGCCGTTTTCATACCTCTTCTATGCCGTCCGTCCCCCTCTCTCACTCTCTTTCTCTCTCTCTCTTTCTCGTTCTCCGGTTGCACACACCCCTCCCCCGTCCCCTTACCTCGCCTCTTTTGCCGTCTGAAAGAGCACCTACCGGCACAATAGATCGTTCATTACCGATACCGGTGCGCGACGCGGACCCAGCCCGAAAGTAGAGAGATAATAATGCGAGAAAGGAAGAGAGCGTGGAAGAGGTGAGAGAAGGTTCTACCTCGGTTGTGGTGGATAGTGGGATACGCGTCTAAACGTTAACGACGCGCTTCGAGTGTTAAAATGGGGAAAATGTGTATGTGTACGCTGCTGACAACCCCATCCCAACCGTGTATCCGTCAATTTTCTTCTCGCCTTCTCGTAACGAGCAGCTCCTCTTATTTACCGAGATCGGTCGGTAAATTCGGGAAACTGTTTTATCATAACAGTTCTTCTCGATCTTCGCGAAGCGTGATAATTTTTACGAGTGTAAAATTACGTCAAATTACGTTTTTTTTTTTTTAGGTCGTTTTAGTTAGTTCTAGTTTTGGTTAGGACCGATCTTTTTGCTTGAGCTAAACCTCGAATTTCTATCTTCCTTTCGAATCTGTATTGTAATCTATATATCGGATCGAGTTAGGTTAAGTTAAATAAAAAGTTTTATCCTTCTATTTTTTTTTTTCCATAATTTATTAATATATTCCGTGCTATTATCGTTTTACATCAGTTTAATTTACTTTTGAATATTGCTCATCTCATATATGAAATTTATATATTGGATTAAGTTAGGTTAGGTTTGTTTCCCATTACATTCGCCATTTCTTGAATACGGATAATTTTTATAATTTAAAACATTTATAAATACTTTTATAAACCCAAAATTTTAAATAAGCGTTATTATCTTATAAATACATGGATCTTTTTTATATAATTAAATTCAAACTGGTAGATAATTAATTACGAACGAGATAAGATAGAAATAGAAAAAAAAGTATTTAACTGTATTTAATTATCTCAATCTTGAAGAAAAGATTGGCCTTGTCTCTTCCCAATCGTTTGGAATTAAATATATTATATGCTGAAAAAGGGAGAGAGAAAGAGAGAGCTTTCTGCCTCTTTGAATGCTAAATTTTTCTCAGGAGGATTTTTTTTTTTTTTTTTTTTCAATTACGTTCTTAAGGATCACTCAAGAAGCTGAAAAGAGATTCTTGGAAGACTAATGAGCCGATCTTCTCTCGTTCCAGCGGCGTGTCAAAATCGTGAACAGCCCCGGAAGTGACAGGACAGAGAGGGTATAGCCGCGACCACCGATGGCGGCCGCGAGCTTTCCGCCAAACTTCTCGAACGTCGGCATATTGGAGAACTGGTAAGTGATTGTGCCACAGCTTGTCACGCTTACGAATTATTACTAGAAGCCTCTTAAGAGTCTCGAAAGCTTCGTTAAGGCTAGAGGTTGCCAAGAGACTAGAGCGTAACGGATGCACAGACGCCTCGGTTTCCACCATTTTTCATTCCTCACCTTTTCCCTAGAAATTTACGATACAAACAAATTTCCCTAGTAAAAATTTATGATGTTCACAGACTTAGTAAGATTCAATTTCCATTTCCAATAGATATTCCACAATTGTTTATCAATTCGATTTGATAGAAAAGAAATTTCAATCGCGATTATTTATTTATAGCGATGCAATTTTCTGAAAAAGAGATTGTAGATATCTACAGAAGAAAGGCTCTCGAGTGTTTCTGATGGCCGACACATGGCCCCCGTCGCGATAATAAAATTCGACCGCGCTGTTACGATAATCGCAACACCAGTGTTGGCAAGCAAAAATATATAAAGATTTCTGTCGCACCGAGGCGGCTGTGCGTCAGTCAGCAAGGAACAAGCGAACCCAGTAGTGTCCCGTTGGAAGCTTCGTTGGAGCATTGAATCTATCCGTAGTGCATGCTGTTTGTGCGTGTGTGTGTGCGCGTGACACGAGTGTCGATTAAAAAAATAATCTCTACGAGATCTTGGACGATCTTGGAAAATCTATTGGTATTTTCTTATTCCTCCACGCTGATGTGGGGAGTCGAGTCCCGATGAAAGAAGAAAATAAAAACGAAATTTCGAAAATTTCCCTGATACACATATATTTATTTATTTGTTTAACTTGGGGAAACGACGCGTTGTTGCCAGTTCGAGCAAATCGGGTCTCTGAAAAACGATCGAGTTTTTTAACGTAACGATTCGAGGAAGGGAAGCGATTCTCATTTTCCACGTATCTTTTCTGTATCGAAGAAGAACCTCTTAAAAAGTTGTCTCGTACGTAGTTGGAAAGGACGAGAGAGACGTGAAAAGATGGGCGTATAATGGGGCGAATGGGCCATTGTGTAACCACGCTGAAATACACTTCGAGCGTATAACATTTGGAGCACGGTTATTGGCGCGCGTGAATCTCCCAATTTTCCCTTCGAAATATTATATCCAATCTGTCTTCAATTTCTATTAATCTCGATTTAATCGATTTAATCGAACAGATAGGAATTCGTTTTGAAATTATTTCACCGCGAAACTTCTTGATCGCTTATTTTTTTAATCTCGAACCGATTTTTGGAGCGAATATTTGAAAAATATTCATCATCGGCGGTTATTTTTATGAACGAATTTTATTTCGAAAAACTTTAACCGAATTCTTTTATCACTTAACCCCTTTCCTCGTGTAAGGACGTGCTAAATAAACGCTTGTGTTGCATGTAAATTCGGATTAGATTTTGGAGATGGTCCTGTTCGATCATCACACGTCTTCGAAAGTTAACCAAACCTTTTACAACGCACGTGCTTTGGTGGAATAAAATCTCTCCTAAAATGCCTCGTTTGGGGAACATCCTCCTCCTTAAGCATACTTTACACAACCGAAAAATCATAATTTAATTCGCAAAGAAATGCATGAAATAATCGTGCATAAATCTTCGACAAATCTTACAATTCCTTTCAACCATTGCTTCTCTCGTCCATTGCCAATTTCCATTTACCCGATCTTATCCAAACACTGCGACGAGCACAACGCCTCGAGATAGATCTTTACAACTCGGCCGTTGTTATTCGAGCCCTTTCTCCTGAAAAAGCGTGTCGATGTTTCTCCGTTTCAAGTCTCGCGATTCAAAGGCAATTTCATCACGGGACAGGCAGCAGCGAATCTCTCCACAAAGAGATTTCTCGGCTGTTATTAACGACCCCCCAGAATGGGCAGAATTGCTCGCGTTCGCGCCCCCTTCGTTTTAATATCAACAAAATGGCGGAGGGGGCGACAATGGGCGATTGTCGGCAGACAGGTCGGGCTGGAGAACGGTCAGGCAAGACGTGGCGCAACTTTGGCCTAGGTTGGCCTAGGTGAAAACTAGGTCTCTCGAGGAGGCTCTGATTAAAAATCTTTTCAGGGGGATTGCGCGTCGCAGTTTTTGCACGTCGTTCCTTTTTTTTTTTTTTCTTTTCTTTTCTTTCTTTCTTCCTTTCTCTCCCCCCACCGACAGATCCCTCGTCGACGACAGTCGCGATTAACTGTTTCTTTCTGTTGCTCTTTGTTTCGTACGAGGAAAAGCGTCGATCGAGTTTTGTTTATCCGATTTTTGCAGAGGAAAATTTTAATCGTTGATTAAAATCGTTTGCGTCGATAATGTTATATTATATATTTTAAATTATTATTTTCAAGTGTTCTGATTGTATAGTTTGTTTTTTTTTTTTTTTTTTTCTCAGCGATAGATATTGTCGATAGGCAGAAAGTCGAGTAGTCTCTTCCTTTTTTTCCAATTTTTGCAGAGGAAAATTAATTAATTTACATTTTATATAGTTTTAATTTGGTGAAATATTTGCTTCGATAATGTTATATATATAATAATTATTTAGAGTTTATTTTCAAATGTTTTGAAAATATTATATACTTTTTTTTTTTTTCCACTGACAGATCTCATCGATGGCCAGCGATGGCAACTCTTTCTTGTTGCTTTATTCCAAGGAAGAGTGTCGATCGAGTTTTATTGTGCTTCCAAATTTCCCAATTTTTGAAATGTTGTTTAAAATAATATTCTATTATATATTCCGAATAATTATCATTTATTTTCGAGTAAGTTCTGATATAATTTGTTTCTTTTTTCAAGCATATTATTCAATTATCAATAGTAAATCTGAAAAAGTTATACAGTTAGAAGAATATAAGCGTGACCCGGTTGCAAGAAATATGATGTTATCGTTGTTAATTCAGATTGGAGATAGCATCACACTCGCTTCTCCTTCGTTTAAAACCAAAAGAGATAGAGATTTCCCTTTTATTGCTACTTCAAAGTGGTAAAATAGAATTTTTTAAATTTTATATCCAATGAATGAACAGTTTACACTGGAAGAAGAATAAAGCTGTAAATTCAACGCTTGCTTTCGTGCCTTGTAAAAAATTTCAAATTTCTCTTTTAATTCGTCCGCCCAAAACGAAGCACCTTGCTCGATCGTTTCCTTTTGTGCATAAGCCACAACAGAGCCCGATCACTTGGTAAAATTCCACGCGAGCCTCTCTACGTTCCACGTCTCATCAATCATTCGCGAGGAGATTAATGGCGTTCGTTTCGAGAAAAGGGATGATGCACTCTCTATCTATCTTATTCGGGTCGATAATTCGGACCGAGTCCGAATTCGCTGTCATAATTTACCATTTATCGATACAATAACGCTCTTCAATTATCGACAATTAGAGGCGGCTGTGTAACGCCTCGTCTCATCGTATTATAAATTAATCCGACTGTGACTATTTTCGGAGGGAAGGTTCATTGAGAATCGAGAAGAGGAGACGGCTCTGTTGGTTGACTGTGGTGTGTATGTGTGTGTGCTGCTAATTTATTTCATGAGAGGGGCATACGCGCAGTGTCAGGTGCACGGACGCCCACGCGGTGTAAATTCGGCGACTGGAATAGCGTGGGTGGCGCTCTGAATTAGCTAATGTCAAGCGGAGACGCAACCGGCTGTTATTCATCGCGTGTATATCGTTCTCTTTCCTCTCTTTTCTTCCTTTGTGCGTCGGTTAAGGTTACGACGCTCTCCTTAAATGTCCATAATTTTGTTAATTGCGATATCGTATCTAGCTAAAGATATAAGGAATTTTCGTGAGAATAAGGAAGATCTTATTATGATTATTATGAATTAACTATAAGCTATTTTTATGATAATTTTTGGGAAGATTTTTTTTTTCATTCGAAATCGATCGATGAAAATTTTACGAGCAACAGGTACGTTAAATTTAAAATCTTTGGATTTTCTATAAAAAAATTCGTAAACGAACTTTAAAATTTTTTAAAATTTCATCAAAGTCAGAAAAAAGTTAGAAAAAGTGACTGACTTTCTTCCGACTAATGATAACTTTTTTAAAAAAATTGTTATCTAGTAAACAAACAAAAAAGAAATTCATCTTGTTTTCCGCCAACTTCAACTGTTTGAAACCATAGTAATTCACAATGAGATCATTGGAAACTGTTGGAATCGAGCGATCGTATATATATATATTCCTTCTTTGTCTTTCGAATTGGGAAACAAACGAATACGATGCAACGGCAGAGGTCGCCGTCGTCGCCAGACCATCGTAGAAAAGTCAGTTTGTGTCCGATCTAAAATTTGTACCGGGGCCAATCAAAATTAACGGAACAGTAAGGAAACGTACCGTTCCCTTAACGTTTATTTGGCTTTAATAATAACTTTCGAGGAGGATGGAGCAACGATTTCGAGTATTATATTAATCGAAGTAACACGTGGCCAGACAGCTGAGGAAGGTTAAATATATAAGGTGTTTAAAATAAAGCGATGAATATTCGATATTACTGTTTCGGTACGTAGTATATTTTTTTTTTTTATTCTATTTTATATAATACACTCGATTTGCGCCGATATAGATGTGGATATAGAACGGTGAATATCGGCAACGTTTCAACGTGACGCGGCCATTATCGTGAATATTGGAGGATACGCGGATACGTAATCCTTCAAAATCGGCTCAGCCTTCGCAAATCTAACGATATCCTGAAACGATAGCATTTTTATGACAACTATAAGCGATCGAAGCTTGCTTGAAAAATTTTGACGCAATTTTCGACGGGGGAGGAGAGATCTGTAATTTTATAATGTTTCCTGCGATTGAAATTTTTATATTTTTCTATTAAATTTAGATATAAATTTAAATATAAGCTAATTTTAATTTTTTCTGGATAATGTAAACTGGTAACTTAAAAATTATCTGATAGATTTTTCCAAACTCATTTGATTCAGTTTCTTCATTGATTAATTTTTGTTTTTAATTGTTATGCTATTTTGAACAAAAGTTTAGCAAAATATTTTCGAATTTAAGGCTTAAGTATATTTATTGTATTCGTTAAAAATTGTTATATCAATTTGATCGATATTTTGATCAAAATTCGTCATTTATTTAAAGTAGTAACACAATTTGATTGATTTGTTTTGATGTATCATTTATTTAACAGAGAAAAAAATATTTTAATGATATCGATAAATATAATAAAAATATAATAATTATTCACAAGTATTAATAAATATCATGATAACGTAAACTGTAATGGTATAATGTTTAATTTTACTATAAAAATATAAACTTAAAATTTATTTTAAATAATAAACTGATTCGCAGATCGAGATTATGTATTATGTAAGTAAACGAAAATAAATTAAAATATTACTTTTATGGATAAAATTTATTTATTCGTTTCGATGCAAAGAAAAAAAAAATTAATGTATAAATTTATATTTTTCGATGGAACAAGCGACATTACGAATTTTCTACATTATTTAAATTTCTACGCTTTCTGATCTTAATTACGAAATTAATAACAAAAATCTAATAATTCTCCAGAACGGAAAGCATGCAATTTAAAAAAAAAAAAAATTAAAAATCCAATATCAATCGATCACCTCAAATTTAAATGAAATTTAACGACATTTAGTTAATTTTCGCAGTTTAGTTCAGCTAATCGTACGTTCTATCGTAAAATTACCAATGCATTTAATTACTCGTATAAGAATATACTATACGATATATATATATATATACACACACATGTTTTCTCACGCATTTTAACGCATTTTACTTGTTAGTAAAATACCGAACGATACCGGGTCGAAAAACATCACATCGATCGCGGTGAATATTTTTATATGGAACGACGAGGAGAAATGAATGGGAAAAATTTCCGATAGTTGGACTCCTCTCTGACGGCCTGATCCGCGCGCCACCCCGCGGTTTTAATTACACTTCGCGCGAATTTCGACGAAATAACCGAGGATCCGTCTCGCAATTTTGCCCGCCTAACGGTAAGGAAATAAAATAGCGAAGAGATTGAACGTTGCAGATACGTGTCGAGCTGAAATATGCGGCGATACAACACGGCAAATAATGCCGAGAAGATTTCCTCGATAAACCTGTAAACCTCTATCGAGCCACGTGTTTGTGTAACTATGTACAGGATGTCTCGCTAAGTTGAAGCAATTGCTGGATCTCGAGCTTTAGAGAGAGAGAGAGAGAGAGAGTGAGAGAATATCAAATTACATCAACAAGGTTGACCTTGTACGTGTACGTATGTTTCTTAGAGAAAAGTAAAATATTTACGTCTTTTGTCTTTTGAAATATTTTTACGTATCGTTCGAAAACTATTCGAGTGGGATATTTATTTATACAGGGTGTCTGTATTTCCCAATACGAATAAATTATCGATAACGGATAATTTTATTATGCGAAAATAAAATCAAAAATATGTGGAATAATTATTTTTCTTTTTTTTCGTTTAAAAAATTAATTTCGAGGAAACTCGACTTTGTATTATTTTAGTAAAATAAAGTAGTTATAGAAAAGAAAAAATAATAACAATAATAACATTTTTTTCGTTTCATTTTCAAGCGAAACTATCTATTTCCCAATTATATACACGAATATATATATTACACGACAAGAGAGTTTTCTTTTTTTCGTTTAAAAATTAATTTTCGAAAATTGTTTATTACTTTACGAAGTAAGTAAGTAAGTAAAGTAATCGATAGATTGCTCTACTCTCATTTGTCTCATCCTATCGGAAAAGTAACCAACTAATTTCAAACTTTGAGCAAACACGAAGCGAAAAGGAAAAAAGGTTATTCTTTCACTTCGATTTGTTTTTAGTAGAATCACCACGATTTCAAGAGAGAGAAAGAGACCACGTGTATATATATATATATATATTTTTTGCTACTAGTGTATCGTAACAAATACGGCTCGTTCGAAGCATTGCCCGCAAAATGTGAAAAATCCGGGCCGAATATTTCGTATCGTGTATCCACGAGAGGCGGACACCGGCCCCTGATACGCGACTATTAATACGAGTATTAATCGACGCGTGTGCCAACTGCGCCGTGAATCTCCAGCTTTTATTTTAGACCTCCACCACGTTCTCTCGTAACCAGGATGCGTCGCTGCAATTTCATCGCGTTCCACTGCTAGACTCTGATCCCAAAGTTAGATCGCGATTAATCCTTCGCCCGTGGCTGTCGTTGATAAACAACGATTTTAAGATACGCCGTTTCATCGAGTTTATTTGTTGTTTGTTGTATTATTGCGAATATATATATGATCGTAGTGTTGGATTAAAATCGTGTATGGTGAAGGTGTTGTTGTTTTCTTTCTTTCTTTCTTTCTTTCTTTGGAGGACGAAGCCATTACGAATTATAATTATAAGTGTTTTTAGGAAGATGTGTTTTTTAAACATGTGTTACACGATATATTTTTATATAGAAAGTTTATGATTCCAAACTTGTGAAAAAGCGAGAACGTATATCTTTTCTTGATGTAATAAATTTTTCAAAGAGACCAAAATCAAAGAAACGAATGGAAATTCGATATTTGATGAATATGGGACGTTTTTAAATGTATAAATTTGATTTTGTGTTTCACGATTATTGAAAATGTTTTTGGCAAAATTAATATTCTATCTTATTGAGATGGATATGTAATTGCACGTATATTTTTGTTTTCATAATTTTCATAATATCACTTCAATCATAATTAAGATATTTAGACCAGTAGTTCTAAAAGATTAAAAAACTATAGATTTACTTTTTACTTGGAATAGAATCTCGTGAATAAATTAAAAGCTAAAAACGTAAGGAGTACGAGAATAATTAAAAACGCTTGAGTCAAAAAAAGACAAATAAACGGAATTAAAATAGAGGGAAAAGAAGGAAAAAATTATCGTAGCGATATAATATTTCACAGCTTCTTCGCTGTTTCTTTTTATAAGATGCAATAACGAATAAAATAATAACAAACTCTGTATAACCAGATGTTTTAGATAGAAAACGTCGAATACTTGTCGAATATTCGCTTAATCATAGATAAATGAATCGGCACAATAAGTAACTTTGCGTATTTTGTACAAAAGAAATATCACCGAATCGAGAGAAAAAAAGGAAAAGAATTCCATCGTGTGTGAAACCACGTCAATCTAGATCACGATACTCTTAATTATAATTATCGCGTGCAGAGGGCCACTTGAACGAAAGGGAATTCTTCTTTCGTTTCAATTATCCCGCTCGAGATAACAAGGTTGATGCTTGACGCGGATCAATTGCGTTATAACGAAATTAATTACATTGTAATTAATACGAAACGGGGTTGTGGGCCCTGCTATAATGATAAACTGTGTGTCGATCGATCGAAATCGGCTTGTTGCGTCTCTCCAATTCATCATAAAGTCGAGGAGCGAGAAAATACGAGGGATCGATAGAATTCAGAATATAAGCGCGTTTAATCCGATACAAAATGTGGTGAAATGGGCCGCACTGTTTACGAAACCATGATTCTTTCCCAAGCCCCAAGAGAGTTGTAAAAGCAACCTCGTAACAACTCGGCTCTCCTCCTCGGTTGAAAGCAGGTTCCTTGCTAACATTGCACCGATTTCACTCGAGAAAATGGCCGATACTGAATTGTAAAAGTTTTGCTTTTCTCTCTCTCTCTCTCTCTGCTGTGATAACGTTTAGTAGCATTCGTGGAATTTCTGGCGAAAGAGGTGAATAACTTTTTTTTCGAGGAAATACTTAATAATAAACAGGGGGAAAGAGAAACGATCGAAAAGAATGCTTATTCATATTCTTTCCCTTTCCCAATTTAAGTAACGAATTTACTTATAAAACGGGCTAATAAAAAATTACCCTGTTGACGTCTACGAAGATAGAATCTTATATCGAGGAGTGTAAATCTTGTTTTTCGAATTATTTCAAATTAAACGAGTTGCATAAATCTTGGCGGGGAAGGAAGAGGAGTTTTTTCGCCTCAGAAAAAGATTGCGTTTCGATAAATAATTTCGTTCCAGTTTCCAGACGTACAGCCAGCCAAGAAAGTTCTTGGCTACGCAACATCTTGCGCGGGGATTTCGAAGGATGAATATATGATCCATTATAATTTATCTTGTATTCGTTTATACGAAAAAACAACAACATTTGTCGATAAGATAAAAATTTTTGCCTCGAGCCGATCGATTCGTGAAAATCGAGAAAATTCGCGACGACAAATTACGTAATACGTCGTGGAACATCATTCAAATAACGAAGGATGGTCTAAAAATTGTCCAAATAAAATTGTCGCGTGTGTAACGTCATTTGACTAGAAACAACGTTACCTCGATTCGCAATTTTCCTATCTATAGGGGAGGGGGGGGGGAGATAAGCAAATACAACGATGCAAAAGTTAACGAATTTACCTTTTCGCGGAAGCCCCCGGTGATTATTCCCAGAATTCAATTTCATCGATTCTCTTCTCTTCCCCTCCCCAATGAAGTGCATAAGTGAACAAGAACTAAAAAAAAAAAAAAAAAAAAGATCGATTTTTAAAAAAGAAAAAAAAAAAATTAGAATCCTTTAGAAAAATAAACTGAGCGCGAAATAACGGGAATAAGTTGAAAGTTGACGAAACTCGATGTCGGTGAACGCCGAGGTCTTGAGACTCGGCGTTACGCTCGAATTAACGCCTCTACACGGATGGCTTCCCTTCCCTGCGTGATCCTCGTTCCTCTCCGTTTACCGCGGAAATGCGAATTTAAAGAGCGCATTCGTCCCATCAACTTGGCTATAAATAAAAAAAAAAGCCTCCTTTCAACGTCTCTTTCTTTCGCGCGACGTTCGCCATTCACGTGAGTAATAAATCGCGAGGAAAAATAAAGGAAGGAAGAAAGGAAAGAAAGAAAGAAAGAAAAAAAGGAGGGGAGAGGCGAGAGAATATCTTCGAATCGATTATTCAATGCATCGTCGCGAGAAAACAAGCCTTCTAACAACTTTATATCCTCCTTTCTCTTCCTCTCTCCCTCTCTTTTTCCCCTATTTTCTTCTATTTTCCATCCAAGAACGAGCGAATGCAACTTCTGCTCGATCTTCGTTCCTCGACCATAAGTCGAACCTTCACCCGGCCACCATTCCCTAATTCCGATTTTTCTTGGAACGTACTCGAGGCCACGACTCCGCGATTCTTCGATCGGAATGACCCCAGGCCTGTCGATACTGGTTCCGGTGTCCGATAAGGGTAACGAAGGCCCGTACTTACTTTTGTCGTGCGAGGAGAATACTACTACTACTTTCTCGCTCTTCTCCCCTCCCTCCGCTCATTTTCCTTTTCCTTCCTCGGCTAGCTCGCCCCATTCTTTCCTCTCTGCCTATTTCCTTTTCCTCCGCCTATCCTTCCCCCCCTCACTCTGCCTACTCCGTCCCTCCCCCTCCCCATCGCTCATCGGCTCACCGCCGCCTCGCTCGCTCGCTTCCCCCTTCCCCCTCCTCCCTTTTTCTCTGTTCCACCGTCTCTATGCCTCCTCGAATCGATACGGCATCAAGGCTCGAAACAGGGCCGGTGTATACGAGTCGATGGGTATACGACAAGGTTTTGGTAACGATCCTCTCCGAACTCTGATATATACCCGACAGAGGATATCCCCGAATCGACACGGACTCGAAACGTTCAAACGTTTCCGCCTTCTGACGTCCTCCGATCTGTCTGTCTGTTTGTCTGTCTATCTCTCTTTCTCGTTCCTTGCTCGTGACTCGATCTCACGTAAGGAGTAAGAAGCAATACACAGGTTTATCGCGTGAAGGTCTTCACAAGGTCTGATAGTAGGATAATAATAAAGCGAGAAGGAGGATGTAGAATTTCGATCTGTTTTCGAAACCTGTGTTCGAGCCTTCGAATTTTCTTATTCGAGGAAAGGTGTAGAGTAGGTAAGGAGGTAGGGCGTGGTGGATGCAAGCGGCGAATGGTAAACAGTGAATCGCGAAATGGCGAATGGCGGGGATAGAAATCGTTCTCGCGGAGCACGCATTCTCGTCACGACGTTGCACCGGGTGGCACGGCTCGGCAGACACAAGCCGTACTTTACTACTTACAACCCTACCATCCCGCTCCATCCGTTTCCTTCATCCCCCTTTACGAACGCATACTTAACCTATTTATGCGCGGAATGCCGAGAAATTCGAGATTTCCTTCCTTACCGACCTCGTCTTTCGTTCTAATCGTTCGAGAATTAATTTTTTCTCTCTCTCTTTCTCTCTCTCTCTCTCTCTCTCTCTCTCTGCACGCATTGCACATTTTCCACGCCTCTTTTTAATTCTCTCTCGAGCTTTACCTCTCTCTTCGCGCCCTCTTTTTCTTCCCTATTCATCGAAATAATATTATTGTCATATATTTTTACGAGTCGTGAGAAGAGAGGGTGGTGGAATATTGTAAGGTAAAATTTAGTCACGTGATAAGATAAAAATGGTGTTTTTAAACGTAAATAAACGAACGAGAGGAGGATAGAAGGGAGTGAATCTCAAGGATATTTGACTTCTTTTTCACCGCGTTTTCAAATATTTGCGTCGAATAAGAAGTTTTCTTTAAATTTTTTTCGAACAGACATCAGTAAGCTTCGTTTAATTATCTCCAAACGGTTTTCGTCGTGTATTCGAGATAATTTTTCGTTGAAGAGTTTTAACGCTTCGAAGGTACATTTATATATATAACGTTTGTATCAAAAGTTTATAAATAAAACATTATCCTCTTTGATTTTTTGAAGTAAGTGGGATAATTAAAAGATTTTAAAGATTGAATAAACATAAAAATTTAAAATATATATAAATTTTCTAGGATATTCTATTTCCATTTTTCATTCAAAATTGAATTTCTTATAACTTTAAGGATATTTATTTATATTTGTTATATATATATATATATATATATATATATATAATATGAAATTTTTTATGCAAGAAAAACAGAATTTCATATTATCTATGTTAAATCTACATTAGATTTCTCGAATAAAAAAGTGTATTTTTCAAAATAAAAATAAAATTTCCTAATTAAATATTAGGAAGAAATATATCGACCAAATTTAAATTAATCAATGCACTATTTTTAAAAAGATCATCTGAAAGCAAACTCTATAATTCTAGCATTAATGCATCTTCTTATGAACTTAGTAATGAGACGAAATTAGTATTCAAGTAAATTTATAATTTAATTTTATAAGTTTTATAATTTCTCTTTTAATAAATTTGCCATTAATTAGATATGAAATTATAAAATTACAAAAGAGATATGTAAAATCTATAACTCAACAACATTAATGCTATTAATGCAAAAATAATGCTATAAATATCATTATTGTGTAAAAAGACATAGGTCCTTGATATTATTTTGAGAGAAATTAAACTTCTCAAAAAAAAAAAAAAAAAAACTTTAGATTATTGCTATTCGTTTCATATTTACAGACCGTTTTAGAGTATAATTTACCAACTCGACTAATTGTTTCTTTAATTGTTCTTCATTTTAAGCTCCAGTTGTACAACAATTTAGAAGCAAACCGACAAAAATACGTTCCTCATTCCTTCTAAATGCTAACTTAATCTCGTTCTCCAAGAAACAATGTCCATTTGAGCCATTAGAGTAAAATACTTGTAATAATAAGATTTTAGTATGTCGATTGTTATCTTTAAAGCATTTCTGTCTGAATTTTGCAAAACATCTATTAACATGAAAATCAAGACAAGAAAATTAATTTCTCCTATATTATAAATCCATACAAATGATAATAATATCATTGCTTATGTGAAATTAAGAGATTACCTGGAATATAATTGTAAAAAATCTTGTGATCATTTTTATTATTGTAACTTCCAGATTCCAATTTTGTAATCTGACAGATTTTAAAAATATTAAAGATATTAAAATAAATTATTTAAAAATACGAATTATATTTATAATAATTGTTTACTTTTCCAGTTTACATCATTTAATGTGTTCGAATATATCAAAAAGTATTTTCATGTTCATTTTCATGTTGGAGATAAAGTTAAAAAACATTTCCTTTATTATGTTGGATGCAGTGAAACGTAACAATCGTTGTCTGTGCTTGCAATAACACGTTTTTGCGTGACTTTTACATACATAATTTTTGAAACTCAAAAAATTTTAAATTTATCTCAACCCTCCAAAAAGTTGTATTCTCTCATTAAAAATAATAGGAATGAAATTAGAAACACTTTCTACGGATTTTTTTCATATTTTTTATTCAATTTCTATTAACTCTGTACGAAAAATTGATCGACTTCAGATTTCAAATTCGTTATATCTATTCAAGATTCATTTGTACAAATTTCTCCACACTGTAATACTATCGAATTATTTTCAAATAAATATTCAGAAACTCTCGAAGGAAGGAATATTTGGTTCCATTCTCTCTTAGACTCTATTTCATATCAATCGTCCCTTTTTTCGCTTCGTTCGTAAAGGAAACGTATTCCGCATCTTGTCGCGCTTAAAACTTGCACGAGACACGTTGCTCTCTCTTTCATTCTCTTTCTGCCTCAATCTCGAGGTTCACGCAGAACAATGTAATCCTATATCGCGTTTCTCGAACGAATAACGCACGTGGCGCGCATCACGGCCAGTTCTCTTACTTAGAAAATCGAAGCGCTCTTACGATCCTTTGAGCCTTTGTCCTCTCCCCTCCTTTTTCGCCCAAGAATATTTCGAGTCGCAGCAATCGCCACTAGCGCCCTCCAACCATTTATTCAGCATTATTTCCTCTTTTCTCAACAGATTCGTTCCATACTTTTCTCTCGTCGGAGACGACGTTGTTGGGCAAGTTTACGCGCCGTAAGCCGCGAAATTTATGGGAACAAGGAAATTTATAGATTCAATTTCCGCGATATTTAATCGAGGCCGTGTCCGAGCCCGCTTAGAATTCGCGAGCAGAGCCCTCTCCGGTTAATCGTTTCGAGACGAAACTCTTTCGAGCGAAATTCGTGCCAGCAAATTTTTCTTCCTCCTCTT
Organism: Apis florea; assembly: GCF_048593485.1. Lineage (NCBI taxonomy): Eukaryota > Metazoa > Arthropoda > Insecta > Hymenoptera > Apidae > Apis > Apis florea. The sequence continues at coordinate 1,831,872 of NW_028256550.1, read as the reverse complement.
GCATCGTCGATCTTTGAGTCAATTCTCGTCACAATTTTTTCAATTTGACCGACCAAGAAGACGGTTCTATAAATAATAATCGCAAGTTGTTTCAATTTGGTTGGTATTATAACGGATATTTCAATGTAGTTAATCTCTGTGATTTATGATTTATGATTCATGATCCCATTAAATTCCCAAAAGACTTGGCAGAAATTTGCTAAGTTTACGAAGATACGAAACTTTTTCGACTTCCTCTTTCTTTAATTTTCCATTAATACTTTGTTTATTCTTTAATGGATATTCTTTACGCATTTGAGTTGGCTCTTTTTGCAATAGTAAGTTGCATCGATTCTTTTTCTTGAAAAATTTTGCAGTCGTGCGAGTCGTGAACACGACAAGTTATACATTTCAATGTGCAATTGTTTTCTTAAATTCATTAAGTATACACGTAAGTAAGATATATTTTCTTCTTTTTGCTTAATCACTTTGATCTTTCTAATTTTTACATCTATTTTGTTGTATAAATATTATTGTATAACGATAGATTTATACAACTTCTTCTCATGTTGTTTTCAGAATCTGTATACATTTTTAGAAATTGTAAACCTATTTTATATAAACTATTCTAATGATGATATTTTTAATTAGAAATTTTAGAAATGTTTATCAAGGTTATACCCATTAAAATATATCAATTTTTATCTTTCATTATATTTTTATATTTATTAATTTTATTAACTGAAAAACAAACGTTATTTTTATTTTAGGTTAGTAAGTTTTAATAATATACGTTAGAATAAACATACTTTTAATAAATTGAAATTTTTCTTTGAATTGGACTGAATACATAATTATAATCACTAAAAATATGTTGATCTTTTGACATTATGAAATTATTCGTTTCTATTTTAATAAACATTGTTATCACTTCCATGAAACAATAATAAACATCATAAACAATTAAGATTATTGTTAATGAATTAAATTATCTATTGTGATATCAAAATCAATATAATATTTACAATATAGTGGTAAAAGTTGCAAAAGTTGTATTATTTATGAAAAATACTTTATATATTTTACAAATATAAATTAAAATAAAATTAAAATATCTGTAAAATATATATATATAAATATATATCATAAATGTTAACAAAAATATATGAAATATAAAGTTATATACAATAATACAATATAAATATTATTATTTTTAATTCAATAAGAGATAAGATAATGTATGTATGTTTATGTTCTCTGTAATAATGTTCATATAATATAAGTTGATACAAGTTCTTCGTTGAATAATTATAATATATTCAAAAGTTTAATGAAATCAAACTTGTAGGATTTGTATCAGAGAGATGGATATTTCATTTTATTTATTTCATCAGTTTCTATTCCTTATTTTAATTATAATTATTCTAAGTACGTGTGTTACTTTTACAATAACAATTTATATTGTAATAATATATTAATAAATATTACATCAAATATTATAAATAAATATTACATAATATCCTAATAACATCTTTCCAATATAAATATAATAAACTGTGCTAATATAATTCAATGCAGATTAAAAAAATTAATCAAAGCTAGTTAGAATCATTTAAAATTAAAACTGGTATATGATGTAGAAAAAAGTTCATAAACAATTCATTAAAAAGATATGAATTATGAAAGGTAAAGAATACATAAATAATCTTATTTCTCTTATTCTATTTCATTAAGAAGCAAGATGAGATATAATATTTATAATTTTCTATGTATAATGATATGTATAATTTTCTGTCGAATAAATTTAATAGTTCAGAGATGTCAGGCTTGTATTCATAAAAGCAGTTACATTTTAAAATTGATATAGATATTTATAGATATACCATTTATATCATTTTTCATATTTTTATTCTAGTTTTTTTTTTAATAAAATATTTATGGACTTTTTGTTACATGATATTTTAATTTTACTTTTATCTGTAGAATATATTGCATTGGCAGAATCATGAATGAACACTTAAATAAAATAATATAAAAAATAATATGAAAAGTAATTTGCATGTATCTTTATTTTCCAATAAAATACCTTTTTGTCAAGCTTCGTATTTCATTTTTATAATATCAAATTTTTCTAATCTTCTAAATATGAAAATTAAATAACATAGATTAAATAATAAAAAATTTAAAAATATAAGAAATATTCTTTTTTTTTTTTTATATATATTTAGAAAGTCCCAAAATAATCAGATAAATAATTTTATGAAACTTCATATGAAATATACTGTATAAATATGATTATTTCAAGGCTTAAGAAATTTGCAAATTTTTTACGTTTTCTAAATCAAAAGAAAAAAAGTAGATATTCAAGTCAATCAATTATAATAATGCAATAAAAATTTATTTTGATTCTGAATAATCAGATTGCGGATATTTATACAGAATTAAATTTTTATGAATGCGATTAAAAAAAAATGGAGATCGAATTAAACAGATATCACGAATCTGTACTACACTTTCTATATTTTCTTATCCATTCTATAGATATTTGCATTCAAATTTTATACAAATATAAAACATTCACGGTCCGAATAATCGTGTAAATTTTATTCTATACAATGGATTCATAATATGTGATATTGAATCTAAAGTTTCTAATTTCTCTAATTTCTTTTTTTCATTATTCAAGTTTATATTTTAGCATAAATAAATAAATAACAATCCATTTAATCATGCATGAATAAATTTCAAATGTTTATATTCGTTATTTTACTTCGATATATTTAAAATAATTATTCTAAGATTATGATTATAATAAATTATCTTTTTTAAAAATTATAAAAAAAATCGGAATAAATCTGAAATAAATTTCATTAATACACGTTTAAAGAATGATCATGAAACAAAAAAAAGTTAACGACTATTGTGAAAAATTATTACAATTTCACAATTTCATATTTTAAATAACTTTTAATTATTGTTAAAAACTTCTCATTTATTATATTATATTTGCATAAAAATTTTATTATCTCATATTTTTATCTTACCTCCTGTGTCATCAATATCATTTTCTCTATCAATATTAAAAATAAAAAAACTTGAAGAACATCGAGATTTTTTTATTTCATTTTAAAACTTATTATAATAATTCACGTCAGAATATTTCAAATGTCTACTATTAAATCCTCATAGAATTAAAGTTAAGTTAAATATGAAATTTACAAGTCTCTTTGTTAATTACATAAGCTTTCATAGAAAAGAATCCCAATATTTGAAACAATTTTTTAAAGTCCTCCTTCAGAATTCAAATCGTTATAAATTTTGCATTTTTTTTTTTTTTTTTACAAATGCTTATACTTCAATTAAACGAATAAAATATAAGCTGTACATACATAAAGTATTCTAACTTGCATTGTAAAATTCTACGATGAATAATTAATGCAATTAATTTTAATTTCGATCAACTTATTTTAATTTTAAAGTTTTAAACTTCGAAGTTTTAATTGTTCGTAATTGTCATTTCGTGGGATAAAAAAATTTTCAAACGTGAAAATTGAAAGATTATCCTCCATATCACGTTTGTCCAACAATTTCACTCGCGTGATAATTCCTACGATATCAACAAAAAATAGATTTGTAATATATTGAAATTCTTGCTACGGTTGACACATCGCAGACACGTTTCCTTTTGTTCCATCTATTTTTAACATTATTTATACCGTTACGGATAAAGCAAGCTTACTTAATTAAACACGATTTGTTTTATGCATGATATCGAGATAAATATCGAACACTGGATAACGATTATTACGTGCCCATTACAGCGATATAAATATAATGAAGAAATAAAGAAAAACGTTAATTGCCGGGAATCATGAGCATCGCGGTAATACAATTTCAAGTTGTGATATTCACAATTTTGTTTGTTTTTCGCATTTCACGGATATGCAATTGCCAATTAATTTTTCAAGGAATATTATCGGCATTGATTAATAAAATTAAATACTTTTTTTTTGACACTCCATTAGAAGATACGGCTAGCTTATTAATATTTACTTGAATTAATATTAACTAAATTATAAACCTGTTATTTCTTGTGCAAACAGGAGTGAGAGAATGAATATAGATATGTCTATGAATGATTTAAAAAATACAAAATGTACACGAATATATGATATTAGATCTTTGATTAAATATCTAAAATCTTTTGCACATTCTTTATCTTGGAATATTTATTTAAATATCTATAGTATTAATAACTGTAGTAAGAATGATATTTTACAAATAAAATAGCTATGATTTTTTTATATGATTTTTGTCAAACTGTATATGTAGCTACATATTGCATAATCGAAGAAATAAATGATAGTTGAAAAATAATAATTAGAAGACGGGTTGAAAATGAATTTGCTATTTACATGCTATTTTAACATGTGATTGAGCATTATCCTGTCACAAAATGACTATTTTGATCGACTAAAATAAACAATATATTGTAAATATAACTTTTGAAAAATAAACAAACATGAAATTTAGAATCATTATGCATAAGCATTCTTCTCTTCTCATTTACCAATAAATGAGTCAAAGTTGACCAAACAACCAGTTTTAAACTGACTGTTTTTAATGATCTTTTGTTATTCATGCGGCAAAAATAGGAATATAGAAAATATACACGTTTAAATACTTGAATTAATATAGTCAAATTGTAAAGTAAAAATTGTATTAATGAAATAAAATAAAAGTGAAGAAGTAAAAGTGATTATTAAAAAAAAAAAAAAAAAAACACAAAACTTGATCGTAAAAATTAAGAAAAAGCATTCTACACGCAATAAATTTTTTGAACTAAACTCGAATTCGAACCGACTACAATTCTGGATACCCAAAATAGCAAGTAATTTTACAAACTTTCGAAATCCTGATCCGACCAGATCTCCAGAAGATTTATGACATTTTGAATACACATCTAGTGTTAATATATTCGTGGAAGGACGATTCTAAAGATTGAAATGCAAAACTTGTATATAAAAATGCCAGTTAAAGATTATTTATTAGGTTATAAACAATTGAAATATGTGTTGGGTGAAGCAAAATGAAAATAGAGTCTGTCTCTGTCGCATTCTCTGTTCCTCGCTTTATCTAACGCGAATTAAATTGTTTAAAACTTAATAAATAAGGCTCGATCGACATTTCTATATTTATATTTATATTTATATTTTATATTTATTATTATTTATTATTCGAATCCCATTTTTTTTAAGAAATTCACCTTATTCGAAAAATTCTGATTGTATTAAAAGTTTATATGTATGTAGAGTGAGATGAATTTTTCATGAAGCAATTTTTTTCTGATAAAATATCAGTTTAAGGAGATGATATCAAAAGTTTTAATACTTTTTCGTTCGTTTGAATATAATCCCGTGGTGATGCGAAATAAAGTAAAATTAAAAAAAAATGTTTCGTTTTCAGTGCTGTGTCGATCTGTCGTTGAAAAATATTGAAATTGAAATCGTATCCAAAATTGAAAAGATAAATTTTGGAGATTGATTTTGCTCACTTCAAATTAATATTCTATATATTGTATTCAACAAGTGAATTTCAAATAATTCTAAATATAAAATTCGAATACTTGTTGAACTGAGCATTGACATTCAAGCTTGAATTATTAAAACATTCTAGCACTTCGAAGTATCTGAGAAAATCTGAAATTTCACGTCACTTTCTTTGTATCGCCATTGTGAAGACGAATAAATTAGAGTGCTTTTGAGATCTCTGAAAAAGATCTCAGAGATTTTTCATTTTAACTTAAGACAAAGAAGTTTAAAAACTAAATATTAGATTGTTGAAAATTATTTGACCGAATTTTTAATTAATTTTTAATTTATTTTAACGTTTGCAGCTTTATTGAAATTAATATTAATTAAAGATTGGTAAAACAATTTCAACCTTATTCACGAGAAGAAAGCAAAATTAAAATTATTAAATTGATTTTCATTAATTACATTTCTCGATTTAAATTTTTAATTATTTATTTTTTTTGTTATCTTTTTGAAAACTCTGTTCATGTTAGCAATAATTTTTCTTATATTAGATATTTGAACAAAATTAAGGAATACTAAAACAAATGAATAAAAATTTATACGTTTTTTTTTTTTCAAATTATAAGAATTTCCTATCTTAAATACGCACAAGAATTAAATATACATTAGATGTTGAATCGAAGCACAATTATAACCCCGTTTTATAATTTAGAACAATCAATCAAGACAACTGTTTAAACTGCATTCAAATGTTGTTTAAAGTTTCGACTCGATATGTATATTAATTTAGATGATATCATATTAACAATGCAAATATTTAACGATACCCGTATCATACCGATTGAATTCCAAACAATGAAACATTGATCAACAAAGTGATATTGAAAAATAAAACGTTGGATAAAATATTTCAAGAAAAATAATCGCAAGATTCATTTAACGATACAACATTTGAGATTGCTTATCAATACAAATAAATTCATATTTCTACTACATATATACACACACACATTCACACACTTTGACTCTCACTTAGATCCTATCTTGTTATCGCAAGAAAATTGCGATAACAATGTTTTCACCCCTTCCTATTATTGTAATTAATCCTTCGCCCAAAATCGATCTAACTTCCTTATCGCGCATTCATCAAAATCGGAACATTCCCAAGGAGAATAGCTCGCATCGGATACACCATGATTCGAAGCTTTTAACGTCCTCCGGGTATCCATTCGATAGAAATCAATTACGGCATACTTCGTTAGCTCGATTCGCCAAGTTATCTCCCCGAAGGATGGCGAATCGATCGCGCGCAAGTCGTGTCGTGTCGTATCGTGTAAATTCAATTTACGTAATAAAATCGCGCGTCCGCGGTGTCTCGAAGTCAGGAAACGAAACGGGGGAGTACTTACAGGTTTCAACCGGCGACGTCAGAAGCACTACGACTGTGTCACTCACCCGAGCCGCCTCCTCACCCTCGACGAGCTTCATGTTACCCGGATGAGGAAGTCCGAGAGTACTTCCTGCGTTTTGTCCATGTCGAATCTAGAAATCGTATTTTTCTTCTTTTCTTCTTCTTCTTCAAACCTCGTACATCTAGAGTTTTTATTTTCTCTCCAATTCCAAAATTCTTACGAATCATAATACGAATCAATGTCAATGTGATACTTCGTCCCTCGAGAAAAAGTGTTTCTTTAAGTAATTACACGATCGGAAATAAACGAGTTTATACGGAAATACGATGTGTACTTCGCGAGATTAAAGCCGTGATATTGTACATTTGCACCATTTAGATATTGGTTAGAGCGCGTGTCCGTGTTATTTGAATATCGTATCGATATTCGTAATATCGACGGACCACCGGATCGATATCCGCGAGTTGAATGAAAAATATCGACAATGGGAACAATACGATTTGTTCGATCCTCATTCACGGATTTTCGAAATAAAATCTAGAATCTGTGCTTTTTAAACGAAATATAAAGATTATTTTTCATTCATATTCGATCGGATATGCTCGACCCGTTCATCGCCTTGATTCCGCGTCAGATATAGATGATTATAATTTGCGATGTAAAAATTTTTTTTTATGCCCCATAAGTTTACCGACGCACGGTCGTCAAATAACGCCGACACATTTACCTTGGGTCGAGACACGCACGTCCAGAATCTGGATAGCGATTTGGAGACCGGCCAGCTAGTCTCGATCCTGACCTGCCCTCTTGACATTCCACCGTACGTTTCTCTAGCAAAGAGACGGCGACCGGTACGAGCGAGTGGTACAAGGGATTAGGCCTGAGAAAAAATACAACCGCAATTACAGTGACAAGTTGGGTATACGCCGGTACATAGACAAATGTAGCCTCCTTTTGTTGAAGGCAGTATCCCAAGAAAATCGAAAAAGGCAGTATAACTGTATTGTCGAAAAAAAGTAGAATCTGAGAAATGTATCTATAGTGATAAATAGGCGTTATTTTCCCACTCATTCCCCTCTGTTTAGTCTCTCTCTTTTGTATGTCTGTGAACCATGTGTATTATACAGTTGCATAAGTTATGGCGTTGGGTCATAATGTTCCTCGTCTGATGTCGATTTCCCCATCAAACCCACGTCCCTTTGTGTCAAGGCGCACGTGTCGGGAGAACAGCGAGGCGTTCTCGATCGCAAAAATGTTTTTCCTCGCGATCATGGAAAACGAACGAACAAACGTTTCCGGAAAAGCGTAATATTCGTTCCAATAACTGTATTGTTTTCGGAGAAAATAAGTATACGAACTATTGGCATATTATTTACACGTTGATACAGCATTGAATATTTTAACCGAATGTGAATTTAGTATTATATTTAACTTGTTGGTAAATCAGTTTTCATAACGAAACAATTCGAGTTTGAAATAGTATTGAAATAATATCAAATTTCTCTATTTTTATTGAAAATTGACATAAGAAAAAATTTATAGAAAAAGTTAACCTAAAAATCCATTTGCACATATTTCGTTCGATTCGCGATCTCGAAATCTCGAATATGTCGGTAATAGAAGCGAGCTAGCAGAAATGCGTGACACATACATTCGAACGAGCGTAAAGCGTGTCATCAATTAGAATTCTTAATTCTTTTCGTCTCCAGTAATGTAATTCGTTGCACGAACACGAGAGCTCTCGGCAGATGAAGTGTCCTCGTAAAAGGGCTTGAAAGCAAGAGAAACACACAGTTCTCTACACATATATGTGTGCGATAGACGTACATAACTATCTTGGTCATCTACTATCGTGCCATCAAAATAAACGCAAGTTTATATAGTTTCGAAATAGCGAAACTACTAACGCTTCGACATACATCGGATAATATATATATTTATCGTTCAATTTTTATATATTTTTCCCGATTTAAAATCTATTAAAATTTTATTCGATATAGAGAAACAAATCACATTATGATACATACATGCATGATGAATTTCGTTAACACTCATTTGTTTATTTGCTGAAATGATGAATAAATCAATAGACAATGCCAATAATAATAGATGTTATTAACGGGATAGGAAAAGTTTCGTCACTTGTGAACCGTATAGAATTGGAAAACCGATATTCAGCAGCATCGTTAAAGCAAACGGTTAGTCGAAGTCGAGAAGTATTTAGTGAGCACCACTGCAAAGACTGGACTCGACCGCGTCGAACAGCACGAAGCGTGGAGTCTCTTAGCGAAGGGCAGAGGAATTGGCGAACCGGCGTACATTCTCCGTGTGCGTGCGCCTGTTTCGTAGTACGCGCCACGGCCGCGTTCGCATAGGGGTGCGCTCGCTTCTCCCTCCAGGTGTCCCAACCTAACCTACCCCTACTTCGCAGTGTATCCCTTGGTTCGGCCAATCCCCCCTCCCTCCCCCGACATTATACTCGTCGTCGGTCCGTGCGGTCGGTTCTCCATGCTAGAAATCCCTTCGCCTATCCCCTCCACCTTCGACGATTCCCCCACCAACAAATCGAGGAGGCGAGCGCACAGCTGCCACACTGTGAAGTGCGAGGACTGGAGAGACGCGCAGCGACGCCGTTATCGTCTGGCCGGTCGTTTGGACTAACCTACAAAACTGTCGAGGAAAGAAGAAAGGGGGAGAAACAGTGAGAGAGAAAGAAGGAGAGTGCATGAGAGAGGGAGACAGAGTAGCCGGCGTGCGTTTCTCGTGTTTTCCGGTCTCGCGGTGACTCGCGTCCTATCAATCGTGGGTGCTGTTACCGCGTCAAAGCCGGTCTTGACTGGCAACTCGTCGTTGCTGTCATCACGGCGTTCCTTTCTTTCGTCCCTCCGTTTGCGGAGGCAACGCTAGTCGAATACCGACATAACAGTCCCTTTGTCTCGAACGCTTGGCAGTTGGCTGGTGTGCGGTTTCGCGAAGATTAGCCGGTCGTGGTTGTTTTGGCGGTACCGAGTGGGAACTCGTACGATCGTGTATAGTCGTGGTTATATTATATTTGTATCGTCACGACCTTGAACTTGTGTGCCTACATCAAATCGTGTGCTTGTGTGTGTTTCGTTTAACTTGTGACATCGAAACATAGTGCAAAAAAGAAGGTAGAAGAAAAGGAACTAAGGAGATACTGGTTGAGAACCAAACGACGAGGATCCTGGAAGTGACCGCGTCCAAGAATGTTTCCTTACACGACTTTTCCGGCAGTAGGGTAAGCAAGTGACTAGTTTTTATTTTTTCTCGCGGTTCAAGTCGTTCGACAGCGATTCCCTGTCCTTTTTTTTGTATGTCGCTCATCATACGAAAGACTGGCTTTTCTCTAGCAGCGAATATGCAGTTCGTTCTCCTGCATCTCACACGCTTCGATCATCGTGTTTTCGTATTCATATTCATGCTCATGTTCTCTCCTGTCCTCGCGTTAACCCTTTCATCCTGGACTGTTTGTTTTCGTCGTGCTCGACTGTCATGCTCGCTTCGAATCGCTTGATAATGAGCTTCGCGTACATACACGTTGCCTGCGTATTTGATCTTGTGCCCATGCTTTATTTCGCGTAGAAAACCGGCCAGAGGAAAAAACGCGTGCAACTGGCATCGCGATACGCGCGCGTGTGTGTATTGTGTGTGTGTGTGTGTGTGTCGATGTTGCACGTATTCTGAAATGAGAGAAAGAGACGGGACGTACGTTGTGAGCATCGGAGACAGAAAACGCCGGACCGAGAAACAGAAAGAGAAAGAGGAATGTATGCACGTTTCTACGGGATAGGAGGTACGCCCGAACTTCGAGCGCGTCGACGCTTTGTCCTTTCCCCCTTTGCTTCTTCTCTCCCTTTCTCTATCGCACTTTTGCCCTCGCGTATCTCTCCCTCTCTGTCGCTCTTATTGCCTCAATATATGTACTGCGTGCAAACGTGTAGATATGCGCGTGTATACCTACGAGGATTGTGCGGAGCCCTTGCTGGCTGGTTTCAGGAAATCAATCGTGTGCAAACGAGAATGGCTACGAGTAGACTGATTCGAAAGTTGACAGAAAAGTTCACGTGACGAACGACGATACCGGGATCGTTCCGCCATACTGTCTTTTCGCTCAACAGACAGCCAGAGAGAATAGGAGGGGGGGAATGAGAAGAGAGGTTAAATATTGCGAGAAAAGTAAGAAACGTTACAAGATCCATTGAATCGCGATTTGAATCTCGTGAATTGCGTTTCGTTTAATCAAGGGTCTTCTCTGTTGTCCTAGCAATGCAATACACCAATTCGACATGGTTCGCGAGGGGAAGAAAACAGGGAAAGGGAAGTAGCGTGACACAAGAGCCGTTATGCTTGCAGTTAGGTTAGATCCTCGTGATTCCGATATTCTTTAACCTGGTTGTCATGACGATGAAAAAGCAACCGACTATTGGTACTATTAACTAATTGGTAAAGTTAGGTTTCCTTTAAACACAAATTTATATTTATTTTAATGAATTTCCGTTTCATAAGTTAGAATGTTAATAATTATGTATAATTGCTGATTATTATAAGTAATTATATATGTATAATTATAAATAATTATATATTATCTAATTTCAGTTCTTAAAAAAATTATTTCAAATAATTATGATATAGCTGTTATAAATAATTACATAATAATAAAATAATTGATTATTTATTTTACTTTTATATACGTATACGACGATAGATGTGTATTATAGAATTTATCGATATTTTATAATATACATAGATATTGGCGCAAATGAGATAAACGATTATATATTATTTTTGGCATTTTTATCGGAAAAATGAGAATAATTTGCAAATGCCTCAAGTTATATTCGACAATTAAATCTCGATACAAATGACTATGACTTATATCGCACAATCATACGCGATACAAACATATAAATTTACCCTCATTTTCAAATTTTAAATTACGTTAAAGCCATCTTAAAATTCCTGACAATTTTCCAATATTAATATTATATAAAACAAAATTCTCTAATTTAGTAATTCCTTTAAATTTAAAGACAAAGATTTTCGAATCATAAATTAAACGAATGATAATTTGTGCTGCTCTTTTACATTTTATTATTAATAAAAATTGTTTTAAATAATTAGATTTCGATTGTTTCCTCTAAAAATTTATTTTGAATAGGCCATTCTTTCTGTTTTTACTTTGTGAATTGAAAAAAATTTATGTTCAAGGATTGTTTTGTACCGAGTGGGACGGCAGAAAACAAAACTTTTTAGTTTACAGGCGGAGGAAGCTGAACATGGTTGCTCTGACGTACAAGGCTAAAGTTTTAATTGAAACGTAAGCCTCGCTGTTTTCTCCTATTGTTTCAATGAGTCATAATCAGTTGTACCATGAAAAAATGCGTATCTGTGTATCCATCTGATGCGGTATGCATGGACATTAATTATTAGAATTTTTTTTATTAATTCAATAATTCAAATAAACGTGAATAATATCGTAATAAATAAATTAAATGATTTTATTATCTATACACTATGCAAGAGGGTAAAACACGGACGCATAATTGAATAATACGAATGATGCAAATCTCTTCGGTGAGGCTTCCTTGGGAACTGCAACCTCGTCATTGCATTAGTCGAATATTTATCGCGTATTTGTATCATTGATTCGATAAATCATGGAATTGTCGATGTCTGGAATTCACATTTTTGCATAAATATTTCATAATTAATTAACGCGTTGCTCTCTCGTTTATATCCGTAGTCATAAAATATATAATTATCGGTTATAATGAATAATAAATTCATACGCAAAAATTGTTTGAAAAAAAATTAAAATTGCGTTTCTATTTTCGATATTAATTTTATTTTCAAATTTCGATAAGTTAAAATTAGAATGATATTAACTATTACTAGAATAATATTGAAAATACCTATAATAAAATATAATCAAAAATATTATAATTTCTTATATCAATAAAAATCAATATAAATTACAAAAAAAGACAATTTATAAATGTAATAATTTTAGCATCAAAAATTTATAATTTTATTTTACGAAAGAACGTCGTACTGGATTCTTACCAGAAAGTTGACAACCTGTGAACGAAGATTGTCGAAGAGTCCCGAAGGTATCGAAGAAGCACGTCGAAGATTGACCGTGCAATTTTTCGCTTTCGTTTCTTTCCTATAATTCCTGGACACGATTCTTTGGCAAAAAACCCATGATAAACGGAGATCAGAGAGCAGCGAGTGAACGTTTGTTTCTCAATGGAAAACGTAGTTTGTAATTAGTTTGGACGATAGGTCGGCCAGTTATATCGAGGAGCGTGCAATTGGTTTTGCTAGAATGGAGAAAGAGAGAGTCTGGTTGCGCGGCGCAGCCGGATGGATGCCGTGTGTGCGGGACAAAGAGAATGAATAAAAGGGATTGAGTCACGTGTTTTCTTCGACCAGTGGATATCCGTCATTGTGCAGTCGATAACCATTGCGGGCAGCTACGATCCACGAATGTTGTGTCAATAAATGTCCATCACTGACATCGTCAGATGCTTTTAAAGCGAGTCTGGCCATCGCCACAACTGCTCGATTATTTGCTCGGTGGAGAATCGCGCTCGAGGTGCTTTCGATGTCATCGCTGTTCACTTCTGTTGTGACTTCAACATCAGTCCGATAAATATCGGGAAATTTTTCTTTGCCTCGCCTTCTTTAAAGACATTATTCCTCCTCTCTGACTTGTTTTGCTTTTTTAATCCTTTGCGCACAGTTGACCGATTTCTCTTTGTAATTTTATTCATTCTTATTTATAATATATATGCGCAAGAGATCAATCAAAATAGTGAATTTTTTTAATCGAAAGGAGAGATTTTATTCGTTCTCGCGACTAATTATCGATTCTGGCAAATTTTATTTTTGATATCTCGATCACATAGCATCGCTCGATACGCGAGATAAGATTGGTTGGCCGTCGGTTCCCGGGACATTGTGTGCAAAAAGTAGCTTAGCAAAGGGAGAGAAATCGACCGACTACCGGTGGTATCCAGTGACAAAGACCTCGGTCGATGCACGTGGTAGCGTACGGTGGCGCACTATCAGGCTTCTCTCTCTCTGGCTTCGCTCCTGTTCCTGTCCTTCTCCTTTTTCCTTACTCCTCTCTTACTCCCATTCCTCTCTTACATTCTGTGTCTCTTACGCTCTGTTCGTAATTCTCTTCTGATCTACAAATGCGAATGAGCTCGACTTCTCTTCTCGATATATATATATGTATACCGGGTGCATCCACAATTTGGCTAATCGAAAGGAAATAAATCAATGTCACGAGTTCGGTGGAGAAATTTTATAAGACTGATTTATTGATCTCAAGAATGGAAGCTATTTAATTAGAGACGTTTACGCGAGTTTGCCCTAACACAAATTTCGTTTATGATCAAATGATTTCTCAGAATCGATTCGAAATTTATGACAATATTCTTTTGTATATTCATCATTAAAAATTTGTTATCTTTTATATTGAATATATAATTAATAAAATTAGAAACAATATGAAAATTTTGATATTTAAAATTGATATTTGAAATTAGAAACGTTAATTTATGCTCTCTTTAATTAAATTTTCATTTTGTTCGTTTTGTTTTGACATGGGCGAAATTTAATATAAAATTTCATTTTTTTCAGTGTCATTCGTAAACGAGAGATACAAATTCCATTATATATATAAATACGTAGGAGTTATATAATTATAATTGGCTGCATAATTCGTAGAACTAATGCTTATTTATTGATTAAAAAATACAATCCCCTCTCACGTAACAAATTTTAGATATTAACATGGGACAGAATTCTGTTTGTAAAGAATTAAACACGATGATAACAAACAAAAAGAAGAAAGCAAAGTAAGCACGGTTCAAATCGACTCATCAAAATAGGGATTTTATATTTTTGCAATTATCAAAAATGTGCAAAATTAATTTGAAACTTTATTGAAACAGAAACATTATATTCGATAAAATACATTTATATGAATATTATAGCTCGAGTGTTTTATCTTTTATTTTTCTACTTTTTGAAGTTCAAATTCGTTATTACATCTCTTTAACCAATTTTCTCACTATTCATTCTCCTCGTACTCGCTTCACAATCGGCTTTTCGGTAAATATATCCGTTTATTCTCATTCACACGTGCAGAATAAAATTGAAAAAAATTCCTTTAAAAACTAAATAAAACTCGGTCAACGTATTCGAACTTTTTCAGAAAAGCTCGCGCAAATTGGAAAATGTTTAAATTGTCGCTAGCATCGCGTCAAAATTATTTTTACTCGAGCAGGATATTAAATGAAAACAGTATACACAAACAGCGTTCAAGATAAAGATCAAGGATGTTGAAAGCAAATTATGGTAGACGGGACACGCACTCGTCGCCATATGCTCGTTGGACCGAGACGGTTGACTTTTCTATTTTATTGGCGAAGCACCGCTCTTTCGGTTCGACTAGCAATCGATAATCGATACCGAATTGAAGCGGCATTCGATCGAATTCGAAAGATTTATTCGTCACGATAGCAGCGTAGGTTTCCGTTTGTTCGAATTACTCGCCTGGAAAAACGTGATTTCTATATTACCGATGGATATCAACGGGTACAAGTTTGTCTAAAACTCGTTGTTGAAAATTCGCACGCGCGGGAAATTCAAATCGATATCGAAAAAGAGGTTTTTGTTTCGTGCCTCGCAAGATTCATTCGCGAGGAGTTGCTTTCACGCCAAAGTTCGAGTCAGAAATAAAACAGTCTTGGGCGAGCATTAATTTTACGGCTTAAATTAACACGCGATGTACGACAAATAACCAGAGAGCTGTAAATTTATACTTCGATGCTCCATTAATGATTTTGTCACAGTATTTTTTGGCATCGTTGGAATCGGTTCATGGCATTCTCCTTGGCAAGAAAACCTTCTCTCAGATTAGATAAGATTAGAAATTATGGCGAAAAATTTGTTTTCTTCTTCTTCTTTTTCATATTCTTTAAATAAAGTGTTAATTTGTTCGAGATAATCTAATCTCGCTTATTCATCAAAGACGAACGACGACTTTATCGAGTAAAAAGTTCAGTTCCTGACGAAGGATTTAAAAATTTTTCCCCCGATAGGAGTTCAATTTGAAGTGAAGTAATCAAGGATTTTCATTTACGAAGTACGTTTCTTGAAATCGAATCGAACGGGCGGCCTTCACCGTGTTCGCCCATATCGCGTGTATCGATTTAAATCGTTACAGCAACTTGCGTAACCTGGTAACGTGACACGATCAAAATGCTTTTCGAGAATCGACCTATTCGTTTCACCTTCTCACATACAAACAACGTTGTTGACTCGTCAAAGTCAACTTTTCCTCCTCTCTTTCTTCCTTTTTTTTTTTTTTTTCTAGGTCTTAAAAGAATTATATACTAGTTGAGAAACTTGTGAATGCATTTGAGTCACGCTCGAGCCATTCGACAACCGCGCCTCTCCGGAGGAGGATCGTTCGAAAAGTTGTCTTGATTGCCGCCACGCAACTCGTTATTTTCTTTTCTTTGCTGTTTCTTTCATCTCGTTCCAAATCACAGCCTCTCGCGGAAAACGGCGGCGTTTGATACTTGAAAGCCATCGAAAAAAAAAAAAAAAAGAAAAAGGGAGGGAAAAAGGCCGTCTCAGTGCAACACTCGGCGATAAAAATCGTGTGCCTGATGGATTTCGATGAACATCCCTCGAAAGCTCAAAGTAATGCTTTTTAGAATTTCCTTTCTTTTCTTTCCTATATACACATATATATATCTTCCTCTTTTTTCCTCTCTTTTCTCTCCATTTAAACCGTGTCACGATGCATTTGTGCACCGCTACCTGCAATCGAGCGTCGAAACCCAGGAGTGCAAGATGCGACGCGTCGTGGCCGCAGAGCCACGTTTCAAGAAATGCTTCCCCCTCTACGGAAGCGAGGATAAGTGTTAGGAACACTCGATTTGTGCAGCGAAGGGTTTGGCCATCGATCGATCGGCCTGTCTTGAAAAATTCAAGTCTTGGAAGTTATTGTTATTGTCGAATTCGTTCGGCCTGATGAAAAATTATATCGGAAGGAGCGATAGAGTAAGGTATATGAAACAAAAATTATTCGTTCGATAATGGTTGGTATGGCTGGCTAACGAAGGACAGGTAAACGAATTAATAATCCAATGTTGCGATAAGAAGAAGATTATAATGGCGCGTGCAAAATGATCGGAATAAAGTTTTATCTCGGATGTAAAGTTTTCTTCTTTTTTTTTTTTTTTTTTTTTTAATTACTTTAGTAGCGAGGGTATCCAGCTATTCGCTTATACCGCCTCTGCTCTTGTAAATCGGGCCGGTAGATGGTAATTGCTTTAATACAATCTTGCCTAATTAACGATCGTCGAGAAGCTTAAAATCATTTATCGTAAATCTGATTTTTACATCGGGAGAACATCGGCTGTTTTCTTTGGTTAAATGGTTCTGTATTACGGTTGGCTGCGTATTATTATACAGGGATAACTGTTGTGTACGAACAAATATTATATCGATTCACCGTTAATCCGATTTCGTAGTGTTGTTTCCTCCGTTTCGATTATTTTTGTTATTGCTAGATCGAGTTGTTGTAATCATTGAAAATAAAGAATAATTGATTTCTATTCACTTTCGTGTAATGATGTAAATCACTGATCTTCTAGTCGTCGAAAACATCGATTAAAGTTAAATTTTCAACAGTTTTTGCGATCTACTTTACATTTCATTTCTCGATTATTCATTCAAGAAGTGATGAAATGTATTATGAAGAAAATTCTTTTTGATAATCCGTTCGTTTTTCAAAGAATTTGTAAAAAAATCCAGAATCAAAGAATCATAATATCTCGTAGTTATCTGTTTTTAATCTCTTAAAAAAAAAAAATCAACGATCGAAGAATTATTATCAAAATATTAAAAATGATAATCTTTGCTCGAACAAGAAATGAGAATATGGAAGGAAATTTCGTAACATTCGTACATATTCGATGCTACATCACGAAATTCAATTATCCAATTGCGCGTTTGAAGAATGGATTTTTATATTTCCATAAGTTTCGTAAGCTGTTTTCCTGCCCTCGTTCGCGTATCGTCGCATTGTTTTCCCAACAGGACGCATAAAAATGGAAACGATATTTCTCTCGTATTTCCGATTTTTCGTCACAGCGAATGGTAAGAAAGAAAGATGTATGGGTAAATAGTTTCCCACAGTTGCGGTTCACGATACCGTTTTCGATTTATAAAAGAATCGTTGATGCGTGGCAATACAAAAAGATTACTATTCCCTGGTTTATTTAGTGGTATATACTTGGCGGCAAATTCAAACGATTGAAAAAGTTACTAGTCGCGCATTCCTTTTAATCGAAATGAACGCTTGGAAAGCGCGCCATTTTCAAAATGCCGTGTTTTCGACACATAACCCTGGTGCACTCAATTTCATCGGTGCACTCGTTATTAAACCTGTCGGCATAAATTTCGGCTGAATTGGCGATGGGATCTAATAAACGTCAGATGGCTCGATAAAATATCAAATCAAATTCGGTGATGATTATCGTTGCATTCGCGGCTAATGAACATTAAAAATAATGTAAAGAATGAGAAGAATTTTTATACATTTTTATCTCTTAGATAAACTTGTATATAAATAGATTAGGAGAACTGTTTGTGTAAAATGGACGATGCTCGATCTTTATTTCATTTCACGTATATAAGTGTCGAATATATATATATATATATATGTTCGAAAAATCAATAAGACGTGATTTACAATCGAATAATACGATCGAGACGACTTATCACACGCGTTACCACGAAAATACACCAATTCTATAAATACATTTTGTTACTGCAACCGGCGCATCTGTTAGCAATTCGATAACACGTATACGTACTTACTCTCTATACCTTTGGCTTCTTGTCAGCTAAGCATCTATCTCCGGTACTTCTTTGGACAACCGCACTGGCTCGAATGTGGTTCACCGAAACGAAAAAGAGCAGTTGTTTAGTATTCCACGGAAAGCGTTAGAAGCTAGGCCGGTGTGGCATCTCGTGTTGTGAAATTCGTTTCAACGTTTCAATTTATCAGAATTTGAAATAACTTGAATTTTATTAAGTAACATTCTAAGAATAATATTAATGACACATCTTTAAGAACATTCTTAAAAATTCTTTTTTTAATCCGTACATTCAATTTTCCCTATATTAAAAAAAAAAAAAAAAAATTGTAGTACAAAGGAAAAGTAACACATTCCAAAAATATCTACTGCATATTTCGAATAAATAATTCGTCGAATTATTTACGAAACTCGATTAAAAAAAAATATATATTTCGAGAAATGCGAACAAAATTTAAAATTTTGCTTAAATTATGCACATATTTTTTACACAGCATTTTTAATTTATCCCAGTACGCCTGAAAATCCTCCGCTATATTTGTTCCATTCCTTTTATCTTTTATCCCGATAAAAATAACACTGAAATTTCTGGACAAAAAGAAAAAAAAAGAAAGGAAACGAAATCCGCTTGTAACCAACGTCTTTCGTAGTGCAATTCGAAGAAAGTATTTGAACGATCGTACCGTATAATCCCGTGTCCTTTTCATTGTCCGCCAATTTCATTGTCACGACCGGCTGTCCCACAGTGGATACTCCCACACGAGCAGGAATGGAAGGCGGCCGGCCCGTTCTCCACGCTGCACGATGCGGCGACTTCTATCCTTAGCCTTCTCATTCGGATGGACAGAAGTTGCAAAGCCTCCAAGCAGGCGCCAAGGCCGAGCATTCCTTCACCTCGCTCGATTTTTGCTCCTTTATTTATTTCTTCTCCTTCCTTCTCCTGCGCAGCGATCCTCCGTCGATAATCTCCTTCTCCTTCTCTCCCTCCCTCCTCCCCCCTCATCCCCTCATTCCTCGGCTGCCCAATATCTCGCCCCCCCCCTCTCCCTCCTCCTCCTCTTTTTTTCGCGCGTTCTCTCTTTTTCATCGTTTCGTTTCTTTCCACTTCTCCTACCTGCTGTTTTCTCATTTGTTTAACGTCTCACGCCGTACACCCGCCCGCCTTTCTCGCTTTTTCTGTCCGCGCGTGTTCTACCAGCGCCTCGAACAATAGAACTGTGCATCGTCCGTGAAAGACAGTACGCATATTTGTGACGGTTCTCGTCTTCTCCTTCTTTCCTTTTTTTTTTTTTTTTTTTTTTTGTGAAGACTTTTATTCGCGCGATTTTGCGAACGAGACGAGGAGGACAAGTTGCTACCTGCCCGTGAAAACGCGTCGAAGATGTATACTACTTGGCACTTTACTTAGGTGCGCGTACAGCTGTTTTTTTTCACGAGGTTTTGCGACTATATTGTACAGTCGAGTCGAGTGTGTGTGTAACACATATCGGCTCACTCAAAAGTTGGCTGTAAATAAAAAAATTGTTGTTAAAAAAGAAAAAAAAAGGAAAAAAATACGCGTGTTAAAATTAAATTTAAAAAAAAAAAAAAATACCGATGTAATTATTATAGAAAAATTTTTATAGTGGCGTGTATGTATTATTTTGAGATGAGTTTTTCGATGCTTTTTTTTTTTTTTTTTTTTTTTTTTTTTTTTTTTTTTTTAATATAACGTCATACGAGATAAAGCAAAAGTTTATATAATATTAAATTTTCGAATTTTCGAATATTGTAGAATAAAATATTTCCAACAAAAATTGTGTTGAAAGTATGAAAGAAATATAAAATTTTAAAACGTAATGGTAATGATTGGCGATTCACAATACGTTTCATATCGATTGAATTCATCTGATTTTTTTCAAACATGCATAGTCCCGTCAGTGAAACCGATTTTATCGATCGATTTTATAGATCGAGCGAATTCAAATCGCTTCGTTTTTACGATTTAGTTTGACAGATGTCAAGTCTCTTTTCTGGCGAAATGCATTTTTGGAAATTTGATTGCTTTTCAATATCATTAAGAATCTAATATTAGATTCTATTATTTAGTAAAAAATTGTTCAATTATTCATAACGAATCATCTTATTTTTAATAATGAAGATATCAGATCAATTCATTTTCACTAGTCTGAGATATCGCGATTAATCTATCAGAAAATATTATCCATTTAAAGAGATTTTAAAGAAAATTGCCTCGTGTAGAACCCATTATGTTCTATAAACTTTCGTTGAAATTAAGATTTTTCGAATTAGATAAATTTCTCTAGAAGTAAGAGAAATGTGTTTCGTGAGTATGTGTTTTATATTATTTCTATTTAAATTTGAAATATAAATCGATAATAAATGTGTATCCAATTCGATTTGGAAATGGTTTTGATTGGAATGGGACAGGTTTAAAATTTTATCTCAAGTGGAGGGATAGGCGAATATTGACATAAGATAACAACGGTATGCAGCTTTGGAAGTAGAGATTTTTGATGAGGATTTCGATAGTTACGGTCACCGATTCGTATGAAATTTAACTCGATTCTCATGACAATAATAAGTTCGTGTGTGCAGGTAATTAATTATCTTGTTATCTGATTGTTCGGTAATGAAAGGTATATATACTTAAAAATGAAATATCGTTAATTATCGTAAACGTTTAAATAAATTGTATTGAACGTTAAATAGCGATATTTATATCTTGTCTTTGAAATTAACGTTTCGAATCGTTGAAATCAAATCAGATTCGGTATAAAATTGTGGAAATATGGATTATAAAAATATGTGATGAAGATAATAAAAGAAGCGTGATAATAATAGTTTAACGCTTCGTTAAAGTTGGTGAATGTTTCATTTCGCGATAAAATTTGAATAATTAAGTAGTTTCGAATAGAATAAGTAATTTCACTCTATGTATATAATAATATCAGTATTATCGTGTACTGGTATCGAATCCACAAAATTAGAAGTCGAAACATTGATTCGTTGATTTGATTTCATTAGACTTTCTTTTTCGCGGTTTTATACTTTTTTTCCACGAAATATTTTACACACACTGACCACATTTTCACCGAATTCTTTTGAAAAATTGTAAATTACCATATATATATATATTATGGTTAATAAAAGAAATTTTGTATAAATAATTTATAATTCTTTAAAAGGATTAAACGTAATTATTAATTCTATATGATTCGAAAGATATATATTTTTATTTAAAGTTTGTAAAAATATATTTGAACAAAACAGTATATCTATATACTTAATGTAATAAAATTAATAAATTGTAAAGTGTGTTTTTACACGTACAATATTCTACATTATTTTATAACAATTACTTCTATACAAAATTTGTACATGTACAAAATGTTAATATATTCGTGGAACATGTTTCTAGAGATTAAAACAAAAGTTGAGTATACAAAAATAACACTTTAACATTCCGTATATACTATATATTTTGATAAGAATGAAGTAAAATGTCGAATCCAGGCATAAGATCATAAAAGAGGAGAAAGCATTAATATAGAGTCGTCAATTGATTTAGCAGACAAGATACTATATCCTATACATGCAAATAGCTATTGAGGTCGCTGTAATTTCGATCGTCCAAGGGTTGTTTTATATTTTACTTTTGCATTCCATGGATCCGAAGGAATGACCAAGCTTATAATAACTTCAGTCTTGGAATACTTAAGCTCAACACGATACGTTGACCAGCAGAGATCAATACTGAAATAAAATTTTTAAAGACATTTCCTATAGCTATGCAAGACTTTGATGGAATTTTGTGTATTTAAATTCATGAAACATGATGCAGAAATAAAGAGATCAAAGCTGATGAATGTAAACAGACTGTGAAGAAATAAAGTGTTATGCTTAAGTTACGAAAATTATATATATTGTTTAAAATATTGATTTTGGTTTGAAAAAAAATGATTTTTAAAAAATCATTGAAATTGAGAGTATGTCTGTTTTTTTAAATAATAAAATTTATTGGGCAGTAATTCTATTGTAATAAGATGTTGCATTTATATGATTTATAAGCTTTTGTTATATATTGTTATGTTTCTGATATTGCTATAGAACTTCTTTTACTTTGTTATAAAAAGTATCAAATATAAGGGGTTATGCAATTTTTCAAAATAGTTTGCATAAATGAAAACGTATCATGATATTATATGAAAAATTTAATATTATGGAAAATAAATAAGAAAAGCAAGAGTATTTCTATAATATAATGAAATTTGTTTTACGTGATATTGTAAATGATTCAAATTTTTAGAATTTAATAACGTTTATTAATATTAATTGAAAGAAGAAACATGGAATGGAAAAAAAAATATTAAGCATATTGGAATTGGAATTACAATATTAAACAATATGGTTGATGAATTTATGTATATTGACCGAAGAAAAATTACAAATGATGTTGTGTTAATATTGATTCTTAATGAGTTAAATACATACTATAAAGCTAAAATTAATTCTACATTGTAAGGTGAATACATAAACATCGTACGCGTATATAGTTATTGAACAAGATTCAACTTCCTTACTTTCCATATTACGGCCAATTTACTTGTTTCGCTCTTGAAAACATGTAAACTTTAACTCTTGACCGATTTCACAATATCTCTTCTACTATATACGTAGACTTATCCTGGTGGAACACGAGAAAGCACACCACGCCCTTTTTAAGTAGTATGCCTCTCTTTTACCAGATGCACAGAGATAGTATAGGTATAACAGATCCGTGATCTAAACTGTTTTCGAGTGCTCCCTTCCCACGGCAGCATGAGAGAGGGGCAAGAATTTTATTATTACCTATATACTCCAGCGAAAGTTTTCTTCGAGCAGTAGCGAGGTGAATATAAAATGACCGCCAATTACGACCGAGAAACGCGTTAACTATATGTTACATTGACAGTCTTTTCATTGTTTACATTTGAATGATTATTCGATTACGATAAACAATACGAAATCACCGATCTTCTTCCAAGGGCAACATTGTATCACTATATTTACGTTTCTATAGTAAGCTCGACACGTTTGTTATGTTTCTTCGCGTGATGATAAACACGCAACGATTAAAGCGTATTTCAACAAGTATTAATTTGTTTAGAAATAGAATATCAAAGTTGTCTCTGTTTCTGAACGCGATTTTAAGCTCGTACGCAATCTATTTTTAATAGATATTTATACGAGATTCTTACGAAAATAGTATTTATGACACGTGCAAATTCAGTTTATGAAATTTTGTGAACATTTGCGCTTTTCTATCGTCATAGATAATTATAGTTATTTAACAAATTGAAAATTTTAACAAATTAAAACTGTTAGATTTTAGCGATACATCATAATTTATGGATATTAATAAATGTTTTTATGTTTTTATGTAGTAACATTTTAAGTCTTCATAGTATATTTACGTAGCATTGGAAAATAGTGGTTTAATGTACACTAATGATATATGATTTTCGGTCAAAATTACAGCATTAATTATCTTAATATATTTCGACTTAATGATTTTTTTATTTATTTTTTATGTTGTACCAACACAAGAAAACTTTGCCATTGATTGTTAAATTTCAATATTCACAATAACATTGTTGCCAACTTAGGCAACCGTTGAAACGCGTCAGTGTTGTAATTGCAATCGAGCCTGGTACAGTTTGCCTCGAGAGGAAAAGAAAGAGAAAAAGAAAGAATATAAACAAGGAGACATGTTCGGTCGCGGGTAAGCTACATATGTTGATTCACTTTCTCGCTTCGACGAGCAACTTCTTTCGCTTTCCTTTTCGCGCTCGCTTTCGCGCACCGTCATTTACCGCATAACAGAACCGAGCCAGCCCGCAAATTGTCCGCTAAAAGGCCTTTCGAAATGGACGGAAAAAGGGAATGCGAACGTTCCTTTTTTTTTCCTCCCCTTTCTTTCTCTCTTTCTTTCTGCTTTTCTCCGCGATCCCTGACCGTTTTTCTCGATTTCGTTTTTCAACTTGTCGGTTTTCAATTCGTCATCTCCGCCGTTGTCGTCCTTATTTTGATGAAGTTGACCGCAATTCATAAATTACGTATAATTTTTGCTGCTCTGGTAATCGTAATCGCTCAGATATATTTTCAATCAAATTGAAAAAGTTTAAGTTTAAGTAGGAAAAAAACAAATGAAGATAAATATTGATAGGAATAGAATTAGATAGGTAAAGGATTGTTATTTTTATTGATTCTATATATTTTTGTTTAATAATTTACAAATATAATTTTTATTTTCTGTAAAAATAATTTTAAATGAAAAAATTAGATATGATATAGAATAAATTATCATGTATATCATTTTTAATTCTTGCCTATCGTTCTAAAATACCCGATAAATGTATAATATAATATTATTAATTAATAATTGATAGTATAATAAAGATAAAAATTAAAAATAAAAAATATATTTAAAATTATAGGTAAAACTTTTAAAACAGTTTGAATATTAAATTTACAGAAACTAAATCTGGAATATAAAGACATATTCCTAACCTCTAAATTCATCAGCGAAACAATTGAAAATCTTTCACGTTTATTCGATTGTTTTATTACTTGAGATTGAAATTCGAGGAAAGAGTGAAATTAATATAGATTTCTTCTAATCATTTAATATAGTTTTCGCCGAGAAATCATAGTTATAAAGCACGTTATAAATCTTCGATACGCATCATTGTTCAACCGTAATAAATCGATTCGTTGCAAGATAGTTGTCGGTGTTAATTGAAAAGTTAATAGAAAAGTTAGTAGAAAAGTAATGGAAGTACATTTTTCTTCAAAATTGAAACAAGTAAGTGATACGATTATTTTCTAATATTAATAACAAAATCAAATTTACTAAATTTCCATATAAATATATGGAATATATACAATCCGATTTACTTACCTAAGTAAGTTGATATAGATATTATTTAGTATATAATATATTCAGAAATCCCTAAATTCGGGATTTCGATACATTCGTACGAAATCGAATATTATCGAGATCCCAATAAGACTTATACATTCGGCATCTCGATGTATTATATACTTTCCCGAGCCTGCCCGATCTCGTCCGATTTTTCCCGACTAGACCCGAGTTCGAAACGTTGGCAACTCTCGTATCTCGTTCGATCGTTTAATGTTTCAAAGTTAGAAATAAAAGAGGATCGATTAAAACTTAATATTGCCCGCAATTTTTTACAGTTTAAGATATTATCCCTCGTACATTTCCTTTAATAATTACGATTTAATAATCGAGGACTAATTGCTCTTTACATTTGACTCGTTGGAAAAATGGTTTTGTGAAAACACGATTGCTGGCCATGTGCGAGAGAAGACATCGACATAGATAGGCTTGTTGCAGCGGTCTCTCCAGCCAGGGCCATTGTCCGTGGCTGAATGAGCTCTTTGTCCAGGCACATGCTGCTCCCGACGAGGTTGTCGGAGGTAGCGCAATCCTGGTCCAGGTTCGACCGGCTAAGCTGCGACCTCGTGGAAGGGTCCACTGGTGAACCACGTTGAACGACCTGAACACGATGTCTAATGTATAGCTCTGATGTATGGCCTCGTGCCGAGACGAGTAACAGCTGTCGCTAACCTACCTACCTTCCACTGCATTAAGGGACCCTCTCTCCATTGCTTTGCGTGGGCTATCACCTGGTCGGATATACCTCCGCGTCTAGCCGTGTTATACTAGTTATTTCAGAAATAAACCACGCTAGTTGTTGATCAGTAAAGTTTCGCAATCCGAGTGTTTGAGAGTCAGTTGATTCACAAAGAAAAATTTTTTTGGATTATAATATTAGATTAGATTAAATTGTACTATTTTTTTTTTTATTTTTTTTATGTAATGTTTCTAATTTTCTAATTCTACAACATAGTAATATTTAATAAAAATTATTATAACATCGTAAATTGTTGCCACTTCTCCTTTTTACAATTCTTAGAATTCTTCGAAAATTTACGTGAAAATTTAAATGTTACAAGTTTTCTTTCCCAAAATCTAACGTTACGAACTAAAAATATTAAAAATTTTATTAAAATGAAAAAAGAAATTATTTAAAAATTAAAAAATAATTATAAAAAAAGCGAAAGTATAGTATATACTATCAAATATTTATTTTTGGAATCCAAAGATTTATCCTAATTATTGAAATTTTTCGGAATTAAATTTACATTTCATTTATATCTAAAACACGAATCTTAATTTTAACGGGAAGACGTGCACATTAGGTCCGAGCATAAATTTATCATTTCCCTAATTCATATGGAGCATAAAAAAAAGAAGAGCTGGTATCGTGCACTGCGTCACTTAACCGCGAGCTTATAATCGAAATATGATTACGTTCTTATTTGGAATAAAATCGTGTGTCGGTCGGAATCGCGTTTGGAGTTTATCCAAATTGCACGCGACGACGAGTATTTCACTCGTGTAAAATACACGATCGTTTGTTAGTATGCTAGTTACAAAGTGCTGGAAATTATCCAAAACTAATTCGAAGCAGCACGTTATCCCGACGAACGGGGGATCATAGATCGGGGCCTGGATCGTATTATCGTTGCGAAATTATCTAGTTATTACGAACCGTCTGTGTCCAGACGATTTAGCCTGTCTATGGGGCATCAATATCGGGAATAGACGGGCCACGGATTCCGGTCAATGTTCGTTCGTGGACGTATTTCACTTCACGTGTTACGTAATTTTCGCGTGAGACAGAACTTGATTTCGGCCGATATATCTTATTGTTAGTCACGGTCAATCGCGCAAGAGCGCTCGTTTGGAAATTAATCGAAATGATAAGGCGCATTTGTTATCCATTATCTGGGAGCGGATATTCAATCCTGCAATGGCACGCCACGATCCTGTTGCAAATTGATCGCAAGTCTAAAAAGTCAATCGTATGTATATTTCAATTATTCCGTTTGAAAATTGTTGCGGAATAAAATTTTCAGAATTTTTAATTTATTTTGAACAGTTGGAGAAATGTGCGTCATTTAAAATGTTAATCGATAATTTCAAAATGTATCTAAATATAAACTTTTACCATTCGACTTCCACACGGACGGATGTTATTTTGCATACACTTCAACTTTTATTCCTAGAATTTTATTTTTGTGTAAATGCGAGAATTGTTGAAATGAGGCAAGGTAAAATTAATATTTTTTTTTTATGGCGAATGAGATGTTGGAACATTTAAGCGGCGACCAAACCAAATTTTCGACCAAGTCGAACAAAATGGAGGAAAACTGTGGATAACTCGTGTAAACGGGATACCGAAATGATATTATTTGCTTTGTACAGAGAACGGTTAGAAATGCGGAGAATTTTCATTGAATCATCGTCTCATGGTGTATAAGCTTTATTATATATCGTGGCGGAACGTGCAGCAGCTGCTAAACTTTACGCTAGGTAGACACTATCGGACATCAAAAGAGAGGAGGGTTGTTGTTCGCTTTCTACAAACTATTACACCTGGCGCGTAACAGCAACGCGTCTTTCGCGTGGCCACAATGCGTAGATTAATACACCCTTTTTTTCATTCGAAAAAGCTGGCCTACATTTCGATCTCCGCGTTTCTTTTTTCTACTTCCATAGATGGATTGCAAAAAACGAAATTGGATTTTCGAAAAAAGAAAAAGAACAACTTTTGCCAAGAAAAATCATCGTATATTATTATACTATCATATATACCACCTTGTTGTAAAATAGTTCACGAATAATTTAATTTCGTACAACAAAATTCCACGTTAGATATTTAGAAGCTTGTCTGGTGAAAAGTAATCCCACCCCTTCTTCTCCATTATAGCGTATCCCTCGGCCAGGGTAGGAGGAGCAGTCTCGTCCGGCCCGAGTTCATTAGTTTCATTTCCATCGGCGTCAAGCAATGGCTCTTTTCTCATCAATCGATAACGATTATCCAATTGAATGGCGGGTTTCAATTTGCGCAGCTTCCATATCTGAAAACAAAGGAAAGATGTTGTTGAGAGCGCATATTAAACGCAGAAGCTAAGGAATAATAATTAGAGACGACCGGTTGCCCAAACATTTCTGGCAATAAAGTGTCAGAAACGAGTTGGCCGAGCTTGGTTCCCAAACGTGGCTCTCGAAGCGAGTGAATAGAAGAATGCTTCGTTCACCCACGGCGAGATGTCTCCACTCGAGATGGCTATTGGATAGAAGTTAACTGCGACGTTGCTGAAAATCGCAATAAGCTGCTTACACTCCACGCCCCCTTCTCTGCAAACTCCTCCTCCCTAGACACGCCGGAACTTTCGTCGTTTTCAATATTAAAGACAGAGGCCTTTGCTGCACACCTCGATTAATCGTCGTTCGGCTCGAATGATTATTTCACGAATTCTGAAGCGAAAACTTGTCATCGAAGGGGCGTGGAATTCGTTTCGCCCGGGTGCATCGAGCCTAAAAAGCTTCACTTATTTATCCACGGATGATTCTAATGATGGTTGGATATCCCGGCGGCGACCACGCTTGCGTGCTGGTAATTATAATTACAAGTGGTGCACGTCACAGCCACCGAGACTTAATTAATTCCAGTCTCATTCCTATTCCCTTGAAACCTACATTCTCGTCGCGCGACCATCTCCTCCTTCGACCGGGAACCGTGAAAATTCGAAAGCTTGGCGGCCAATTCTAATTCTGTTTTCGAGTTTGAGGGGGGAAAAAACGTCGTTGCGGAGCTCTCGAAGATTTGGAGGATCGAAGGAGGATGGTCCCACTCGTTTCGCCTTACGCGTTCTTTATATACCTCACCTGGCTGCTTTTGTTCGCGATAGAGGATGAATGCGATAGGGGATAAAGAGATCAAATGATGATGGCGGTGCCATCGTTTGAATTCGTGGTGAAAGAGGAGTTGAATTATAATCCGGCTTTATTTCTTCCTGTTGCAATCGATTTCCAACAAATTTATCGATCCTGTTTCCGATTTTTATCGATCAATTAACGTTGTAATATTATCGAAACGAATCTTCTACTGCTTTCATTTCCTTTCTAAATGTTGTATTTGAAGTATATTTATTTAAAGATAAATAAATAATTAAAGTTTTATAAGACTCTTTTCTTTTGTCGAAAAATTTTTAAATTATCTCTGTAATTAAAAAGGACTCGTATGAATTCTTTTATAATTATAATAAACACGTGTTTGTACGTGTTCTATGTGTTAAAGGTTTGAGCTTCAATTAAGTTTAATTATATAATATTGAACCGAATTTTTATCGGTATGTTCAAGTCGTGTGTACGCATTATTTTATCAATTGTCGTAACAATGAAATGTTGTCTTATTACTGTGCTTATTAATGTATTTCAATTGTTGTAAAATGTCTTGTAATAATTTCATTTCTATATCGTGTTAAAATTTTTCGAATTTATCGTTATAATACGTCAAATATTTTAAAAAAAAATAATTGCGTAATTTTTGTTTAATGAGAAGACGCGAAAAAATGTATGTAATTTATGGACAAATGTTTCATTGATAATTTCGTCAAAATTAAATGGTTGCTAAATTAGTTATAATGATCGTCGATATAAGTAAAAAACATAAATCGTAAAATAATAAATCTCTTATTCGTTCATTTTTTTTTTTTATTATAGAAAGAATCCATTCGTGTTGAGACGGAATATGGAATTCTTAAGATAACAGTAGCGCAATAATGCACCTGCACAAATATTAATTTTTTTTGAGAATAAATTTTTTAAAACCATTCTTATCCGTTAATTCGGAAAAAAATTCAAAAAATAAATCTTTCAACAGATGTGTCGTGCGGTATTAATAATCTTTTTCATACAAATGGATTAAGAGATTATATAAAGATCGATTTTATTTTGTTATAATATAATTTTCGATGTAACTTGTTCTATTTTCTAAAAGAAAAAAAGCTATTTGTTTCGGAAAATCGTTTAGGAAATATTTTAAGCTTGTAAAATTATAGAATAATAAGGAAATTGTTTTTCATACAACAAACTCTACGAAAATTACATCGATTAGAACGTTAAAAATTATACGATTCCATTTACCAATTAACCAATTCCATGATATACATACTCTACACATCCAAGATATTCCACGTCAAATACTTCTTAAAGAACATTTTTTTTTTATAACCCCAATCCGGAATATTCCACACTCGTTTCAATTAAACGAAGCTTCCCCTAATTGGTTTAATTACCCGGATAATCAACCAACGTGATCCAACCAACCAAGATTTGCAAATCACAAATTGAACAATGCTGATTGATTCAATTGAACAAATGATACGGAATTTCAACAAAAAAATTTCTCTTAAAAAAAAAAAAAAATGATAAAAATTACCGACAGAATCGGCTGACGAGACGATAACTTTAACCATGCATATTGCACGATATATGGAATATATATATAGAACGATTCGTTCGCAACGCTCGTGCGAAAAAGTATTTTAACGAAGGGCTGATCGATTGTTAACACGCTACACACGAATCGCATATCCGAAACGCATTTTGAATATTGCAAAGCAGGGAACAATGTCTGGTTTGCCCGATATTTAATCCACGCAATTTCGCGTGAGACGCGTGTGTGTGTGTGTGTGTGTGTATCGTTGTGTGTTTTTCAAACTATCATCCTCCCCTCCCCTCCTCATAATTTCTCCCCCGTTATCGAGAAACCGTAATTCGTTTAAAATCTACGCCCGATACTATAGAAAATCTATAGTAATCTAATGAAACGTTTTACGGGACACAATGGCGGGAGGATCGATCGATCGATCGATCGGTGGATGCCACGTGCTGATGACTTTGCACACGATTAACTCGTGGAAAAAAAGAAAGAGAGAGAGAGAGAGAGAGAGAGAGAGAGAGAGAGAGAGAGAGAGAGAGAGAGAGAGAGGGAAAAAAAAAGTTTACACGGAGACACACACAAGAGATCACGGAATGTTAAGGGGGAAGAGTGCTAGATGGTGCTCTGTGCAACCTGAAAATCAAATTATCTCGTTAGAAGCCACAAAGCGGAGATTCCAAAGAGAGAGGAAACCTTTGGAAACTACCCTCGTAAGCCAAATGCCTGACCCGAATTCACGGGTCTTCTTTGCTCGTTTTACGATGGACTTTTTCTCTCTTTCTCTCTCTCTCTCTCTGTTTAGCTAGGCTATCTATCTATCTATCTTTCTCTCTCTCTCTCTCTCTCTCTCTCTCGTTTTCCTTCTATGGTTTCCAAAGCGCGTGATATTCTAAATCGTTTGCACTTCTGTTTCGTAAATTCGTCCGTAAACAAAGAAACCTTCTCCGGCGCTGTTGTAATAGATCACTCGATAACAAGATTTAAAGCATTCGTATCTACATTAGGAAGAGGAGAGTACTGTGGTAGATCGTAATAATATACGATGTTGATCCGTTATTGCGTAAAGGATATTGTAAAATATAATTTTCTCAAACAGCCGTCGTTAAAACAGCCTTTCTTCAAGTGTAAAATTCGTATTTTGATATTTTTATGCGGTACGTAGTTTCGTGACGAATTCTTTTTCCTGAATATAATTTATCGTTGTAGCAATTGAAAACAGGTGAAACTGGTGAATGGACGATTATTATTTAATTCGTTAAGCTGGAAATTTTAAAAAAAGCGACACTTTGCGTGCATCGGTTTAATAAAATCACAATTTCCTTTTCAGTGGGAAGGAAAACGCTACTTAACACGCTCGTGTTTCAACTAATTATTTCATTTAACGGCATACGTGCACTTTAGAAGCGCACACCTATAATCTGAGTTATCGAGGGAAGTTGAGAAAATTAAAAGCGCTCTAACCTCCTGGGGCATTTCTCTCGTAGACTTACTGTCTACCCGTACTGGTGTATTGATCTTAGGGGCTGATTTTTAAGACGAGTTTCCCGACAACCGGCACAGATGGCGCCACCTTACGGGCGGAATCTCCTCCTCGCAAAGACCATTCCCGTCCTCGAAAAATTCTTTTATCGATCCGATCGCCCTCACGCCTTATTATTTTTATTCATCCAGCTCCATTTCCAATAGAATTTTTCATACCATTTATCCAACGTAATTTTTCCCACTTTATACCCTGCTTCGTCGTTCGATCAAACGAACGTTATAAATTTTCGTTACTATTGCCGATTTTAAATACTCACGTTCGTTTTTTTTTTAATTTTAGAAGAATTTTAAATCGATAAAACGATTATTGCCATCGTTACGAAAGTAATATTCGAAATGCAATTTCTTTTTTTCCTCTTTTTTTTTCTTTTCGAGGAAGTTTACTGTAACTGGCAAAGGATAGGATCAATAGCTCGGATGATGGCGAGGGAAAATTCAGTTCTTCAGAGAAAGAGAGACGTGCAGTGTGATTTAATCGTCTTCGAAGAAACACGAGCGAGCGTGTTCAACTTCCATATATCGGAGGATGATATTTGTCTTCGTAGTTGGAAAAAGAATTCTGAATCGTGTTAAAATTTACATTTGAAACGGCGGATGTAAACGGAACACGAACAAACAAAGGTTCGCCGCGTTAACGATACTCGATAAAGCGACCAAACGATGATACCTTTTCTTTCCTTTTTCTCGCCTCGCCTCTTGCAAAATCAATCCAAATCACGTTCACTCGCAATTTCTTTCCCAAGTTAAGATTTGTCAACAAGATACATATGAACGTGCAATTTTCCATCTATCTGTATCCTTTCGTCCAAACGTGTCTCTATGTGTTCACAAAGAACGAATTTGAAATTGGTTGATCCACAACCGTAATCGAAAATTAGGCTCGAAGCGTGTGCGTCCCCTCCCCTCCCCCAAACAAGAAGAACGTTGATCGGAGACGCGATAGCGGCCGATTATGTCGCGGCACACCGAGGTTATTGACCAGGGAAGATAGGTTCGTCGGGGGTTGGCTAGCGGAGGGAGAGGGTGTCGGCTGTGGCGGAGACGGTGGAAAAGGCGCCTCGAGGGGGGAGGCAGAGAGTGGAGGAGCGGAGTTTGCCGGCTGGTCTCT
This sequence comes from Apis florea, assembly GCF_048593485.1. NCBI lineage: Eukaryota > Metazoa > Arthropoda > Insecta > Hymenoptera > Apidae > Apis > Apis florea. Next base: position 1,797,996 of record NW_028256550.1, on the reverse strand, counting down.
CAAGAGCCAACGTCGAGGGGTGGGATTTTGCGAGCTGCGCGTGGGAGAGGAGGGGAGAGGAGGGTTTGCAACAGATCTGCAATACTGCGCTCGTTCGCGCAGTCCTTTTGCATGCCGTTTCCACGCACGTGGAAGAACCGCTCCACGACTTCTTGGTGGAGGGCGAGGGATGATGAGAGGATGCTGAGGATGAAATTCTACTCCTACTCCCTTTTCGTAAAACGCGATTAAGAGGGGATGTTATTTTTTTTTTTTTTTTTTATATCTTTCGAAGGCAAGAGGAGAGTGTGGAGTTATTGGCTTTTGGAATATTATTGTATTATTGATATTTCTAACTAATCTGATTGGTAGAGAAGAGATTGAAGATTAATTTAATTAAGAAGAGACAATGTATCGTGAACTTTGCGGCGCGATCCTTTCGTAAAGAAGAATTATTCGATTTTAATTAACTTTTTAAGAAATTTTGTAATCGAAACGTGTAATTAGCACGTTTTATACTTTATACTTTGACGTTGAGTGATTTAAATCGATGTTTTCCGCTTTTTCAAACATTGCCGGACGATATTTTTTTTTTTTTTTTATTTTTTCAAGCGTCGCGAGTCGACGTTTTTTGACTTTGGATAATAATAGGAAAATTTTATATATATCCTTCCGAAGTAAAAAATTTTTTTTATTAATTCTATTTATTACAGAAAGAGAAAAAAAATATCACCATTTCTTAAACATTACATTTTCGAAACGATATTAAAGTAACACTCTTTCGAACATACTTGTGCATCTTTTATCTATGAAATGTTTATTGTTACAACTATTTGTTACTGCTTCTTGAATAAACTATCAAATTCGACACAAACCCGAATGCATGAAGATCAATATACAACTCGATACAACAAAAGGAATCTGATGTAACGCTGCAGGAAATCGGCATTGGGATGAAAGGTTGCTCGTTAATTCGTTGCACGTGCGGAAACTCGTTAAGAACGAATGCAACGAAACGCACGCTCGTTAATTCACGACGAGAGAGGGAATACGTTTTCTTAGTCAAATCACGAGGAAGACGTGATTGTGATTGAATTTTCTTCCATCGATCGAGGAGTAATTGGTAAACGTATTTTGTTACGTTTACATTGCCATCCATTGTATTGGAAATTTTTTTTCGCCATTTCTAATATTTCACGTTGGTTCTAACACATAAAGGTTGGACCTTTATAACATACCTTCGAAACTAATGATTTCTAGTAATTGGCTCGCTCAAACGATCGAATTTACGCTACGTGAACAATTGATTAATTAATTATCCATTTCAATTGATTAATTAATTAATTATGCAACACGGTATAACATTACATTAATATCGTCCTGATAATTATTGTTACAAATTTTGGAATCTCTCTCTCTCTCTCTCTCTCTCTCTCTCTCTCTCTCTCTCTCTCTCTCGTTTGAGAACAACTGTATATAACAAAAGATTACTCGATAATTTTCAAGATAAAAATTAAAAGGATTTCAAAATAATTTAACATAATCGTTTTGACAGATGTGATGAAGATGTATAAAAGTTTTTCTTTAAATAGAATCACGCATTATTTATTATTCATTACGCTAATGAAACTAATTCTCAATTATTAACAGAAAAAAAAAAGAAAATTTATTAACACGTGTAATTTTTACACGTGTAAATAAAATGTAATAAAAATCGAATGTTTTATGAAACTTTGTTGTTTCATAAAATTCGAATAAAAATTCGAATTTATAAACTCATGGATTTTTCTTGTCATAAAAAATTACATTAATTAATGTAACATAAAATTTCAATACTTAAAAAAATTAAATTAATTTTCACCCGTTCTTTTATATTTCATTTATTATTAAAAAAGAGAACTGTTCCAATTATCCCTCCCTCCAAATCACCCAATATCTTCTCGTCGAGATCATTACTTATCATTTCCTTGCCGACTCCATTGAAATAAAACAAAATAACCAAACCGAATAATATTAACTTATTCATTACGTTTCACTTAGAATTGGTTTCACTTCAGAAAAGTTGTCATTTATTTCCAAAGATTCATTCGTTTCATTCCAATTTCCCCACAAATCATTATCGACGATATTAGCGTCCCCCAAACACAGCCAAACCGAGGAGATCCTCTTCTTCTCTCCTGTTATTCGACTGTGTTTAATGGAGCTGCATCTACTACGCCCACGAGATCAACGTGGGCCGAGGAGAGCGTAGGTTTCCACGCGCATTGTTCTCGATATCCTCTCGATTCATCGAGAGAAAAGGCCGGAAGAGGAGAAGGCGCAGAAAGGGGTTGGTTGATGATTCGACCGGCCTTGATTCTCGCAGGAAGCGATTTTATAGCTCGCTTATCTAACCTCCTCTTTCAAAATAATCATCAGCTTTTCCGCGAGAAGCTAGGCAACATCTCTGCATCTTCGAGAATCGTGAATAATAATCCTTCTTGCTTAATCTGACTTAACGTCACTTCTTTCTTTTCTTTCTTTTTTTTTTTTTTTTTTCTCTTGAATCTGTCTCTCTCTCTCTCTCTTTTTCTCTCTGTTTAGTCGCCAGTGTACACAAGGTGGTCTGTTTTCAAGAGAGATCACCGAGCTCTCTTGTGCCTTTCTCGAGGCACTCCTCTCAACCTTGAAGCAACAGGGTCATCCAGAAGCAGCCTCTTGGGTCCCTCGTTTTTCCCCCCCTTTTTCTTTGCTTTTTTTTTTTTTTTTTCACTTCGTTCGCGCACCAACTCGCCAACGTTGGACGAAAATATGGATGATTTTGGAATCTCGTGTCAATCCATTTCCACGCGAATTTTCTGTTGTTTCTACGTTCTAATATTCTAATGATTTTACCAGCTATGATAGTAGACATGGAAGAAGATACTTCGATATGTAAAATTTGATGAGTTTTTTAGAGTGTGATGATGATTCAATCCTATTGTATCTATCAATTTTTTTTTTTTTTTTTTGAATCAGTATATAATTTTAATAATTGATAAATGATATATCGATGAAAAAGAATCATTGTCCGTTTGGTATTTTAGTTTCGCGTTTTATGCTATGCGATTCATAAAAAGTGAACGAATGAATGAATGAGATTGAAAACATAAAAATTCGAAATATCGATTATTAGTTCAAAAAAATTATATAAACGTTTTTTTCTAGTAGATTTTATTATTGAAATATTTATTTACGAAACGAGTTTGATCTTCGAGTTTTTTTTCGAATTTTTTTTTTTTATATTTGTCTATTTATTAATAAAAACGCGAAGTATTTATAACTCCGCGGTTAAATATTTGCAAAAATTGTACACTCAAATTTAGTTATTTATCTAGGCATGTGGAAGAGAATATCGATATTGTTTAAACATTGTATTAAACACACGTTCTGGTATAAAATGTGATTTTTTTTTTTTTTTTTGTGAACTTTTTTACAAGAAATCTTTGCAAGCAAAATTGAATTGAAATAAGCGTGCACATGTTTGAATAAAAATGATTTCATTCCTAAAACATTCAAAATAATTAATTATTTAATAATACAAGAAAATATCAAACGACAATTTATTCTTTTTTAAAAAGATTTACATTTTTAAAATTAACCCTTGTGCCAACAATAAACAAAAACTACATTTTAGATTCGAGTAATTTTCTGTAAAATTGATTAACAATGTGAATAAAAAAAAAAAGGAATTCGAAGTATTGGCAAAAGGGTTAATTTAATGCAACGAAATGATTTGATGATCGTACAACAAACAACACATGTGTATCGTTTTTTAAAATCTACTTGTGGGCTTGTGTTTAGAAAAAAAAAAAAAAATGACTAATTGATCTCGATAGTGTGTGTACCCTCTTTCCTCATAGGTTAGAAAATAGGTTAGTTTGTAATGGGGGTTGCTGGCGTTGCAAATTAATCATAGCGATCGACATAGATGCAAAAATGCGTTTATTTGTGCATAGTAACAGCCATCTAACGATCACAAGCTTCGGTTTACAATCACTGTTTGTAGATCGTATATACGTAAATATATATATATATATAAAATACATGTTTTTACATATATATGTATATATATATATAAATATCGCTTGTAGTTGAAATATTCGTTTTAACCTGCGAGAATCCTTTATTCGTAATTTAGTGCGACGACATATTATTTATACATATCTGGTAATGCGGCAGATTTGTCATAGAAAACATTTTGTCGCTTCTATATATATATATATCCATAAAATACATATGTATTAGATATTAATATATTCGTGGGATAGAGGATTAATTTTAAAGATAAAAAAGAAACGGAAAAATTGGTATATAAAAATGTTGGTTGAGACTTAAGTGAAGTTAAATGAAGCGAGAGAGAGAGGATATCTCGCTTTATCTAATGGAAACTTCAGTCGCTCGTATCTCGATATAAATAAACTTAATAACTTAACCAATATTTTTATATTGTATCAACTTTCGTTTTGTAATTTTTAATCTCTTAGAATTAGATCCAATAAAAATGTTTCACGAATGTATTAACACTTTGTGTACATATATATATATATATTGTATATAAATTAGAGCAATTGTTTATTTATTTTTTTCTTCCTCACTTTTTCTTTTCTTCTTTCTTTCGATTTCATTAATTCAATGTCATATAAATATATATATATATACACATATATATATACATATATATAAATCGAGTAGTGTCTTAGTATTATCTATCTATATATCGATGTACATTAATATTATTGTTATTTATTACTCGTTGTTAGATTTTATCACTCATCCCTATTTTTTCTAACACCGCTCTCCAAACGCCAAAGGAATGTTTGTCTTATAAATTGTATATTGTCGTGCCACCGATAATCATAGATTAACCACCATTGTTATTAAGATCTCTAAGATCGAGCAATACATTTCCCGTTCCCCTGGTTTTAGAAGGCATAATAATTATTAGTTTTTACACGAGCAGTCGAACGATCTTGCTGTATTCTCAAACGGTTCGAGAGATCGCGTAATAAGTCAGAACGAGTTTAAAATGACGAAATACCCTTCTCTCGACCGATATTTGTCTCCTTTAAGCCCGATCACGTGTACCTTTGACCCCCTCCCTCCCTTCCCCCCCTCTCTCCTCATATTCCTCCTCCCTGTCCTCAATCACCATTTTTCTTCCAATCCATTCCTAATTTCTCGAGTCTGTTGTATCACTTTCTTTCGGAACGAAAACAAGCATCGACGATTTTCGCAGGCTTTCCACGACTCTTCTCGGAGAAGAGGATCAGAGGAAAGAGGGGAAAATGAGTTAGAGAGACAAAGGCGCAGAGCAACAACGAGCCGGGCTACACACGAGACCGAGCACGAGCCTTTTCACCCGAGAACCCCTGTTCCGTCTCTCTTTTTTTCAAGGATGCAGGTACGAATCCTGGTCGCCGGTCCTGGTGAACCGACGTTGGACCACCAGGTGCGAGCACGAACAACGGAGCGACGGTGACCGGGACCCGGTATATTGTCTCTCGTGAGTCCCTAATTACCGAAACTCTCTGATCAATGCTGCTCAGGTAAAGAGAGAAAGGCAATCGGAAAGGGCTGCGGACCGTCGATAGCTATTTTTGTACTTTATCAGGATTCTTGTTTTAAATATGAACATGTCCAAATGGTAAAAAGTAAAAAGTATTGGAAGAAATAAAAGTTACGTATATTCGTAATACGTAGTCTCAATGCGAAAGGCGATAGTCTTTCGGTTATTTTCGGCTAGCTTCGGTAAATTCCGTCTTTCGGTAACTTTCGGCTGATTTACCGACGTTAGCCGAAAATAACCGAAAGACGATCAATCAATCGAAATCTTCGAAGATGATGTCTCAGTGAAATATCCGGACGATTTTTGTTTATCTGGACGTTTTTTTTTTTTAAATATTCCGATATTTCGCAATCAACGATTTTAATATCTCGAATTATTTCGTTCATCTAGCTATGCAGTTTCAGCTCTTCCATTCGATCCCGTTCGTAACAAACATCGCGTATTTACTCGATATGCAAACATTTCACGAGAAGATCAGTTTTCTGGCAGTCCTACTTTTCCACTCTCTCTCTCTCTCTCTCTCTCTTTTTCTCATACACCCTTTCTATGCCTTTCTTCTCTCCTCTTTTACGATTCTCTTTCTCCATTGCTCGCAAATTCATAGGCAAACTTTTTTTGCTTCTTCGCTTTTTCGCCTTTCTCTCATTCTCCATTATCTTAATTCTTCGTTCCAAAGTAGGATAATCGTTTAGCGAAGCAGCTCGAAGCATGCGTTGAAATACAAGACGAGAAAAACATAACCTCGTCCTGGACGAATCTAGATCGCTAGACAACCGTTAGATATAACCAGTATCGGAAGTAGATGATGACTTACATCGCGTCTCTCACCTTTCATTTCGCGATAGGTAGCAAAATTTATGCGTATATATATATATATGTCCGGTTGAATATAAACTAAATTTGAACGTAATTAATTTTTCTTTATGCAAACTTTATAAATAATAATGCGCTTTAATCAAAATTTCTTTCGTATTAATTTGAAGGTTATACGATTAGTAGTCGTATATAAATTCATAATATCAATGTGAATATAATCGTTTGAATTGTGCTTAGTCATGAAAAATAAGTCACAAAAATTCGATCAGTTATCGTGACACGAGTGATGGAAGCACGAGAAGATCGATAAGAACGGTTATAAATCGATGTGGTTGACCAACTTTGGTAACCGATGAAACCGGTTCCCCTTTGCCTATTCTGGATCAGCGGATTTTATTCGGTTTGTCAACCGGCAGCGAATGTTGGATTGGTATCGCTTTAATTTCTCCTAATTAAAGCCAACGGTTGGTTGTGTGGTTACGATCAGAAAATAATTGACTCTTATCCAATCTGTTTGTATGGAACTCGTTACAGGGTTAAATTACACGTTAAGACAAGCTTTAATACATATCGATCATTTTCTTTAAATTAATTTCTCTCTCCCTCCTCTCTCTCTCTCTCTCTGATTCTCCTTCTCAATTGTTTTTTTATCGATAAAAAAAGTCACGAATGAATCATCTTGCAATCAATAACTCGTGAATGAAAATATTACAGAGAGAGAATTTAATCTAATCTAACCTAACCTAACAACAAATTTCAAGTTTATTAAAATTCATTAGACAAACTGTATAATATAATATTTCGTTAGAATTTACTTACAGTATAAAAAATTTAAGCAATATTGTCTTCTAAATTAGAAAAAATAAAAAAATATTTTAATCTTATTTCGGGTAATCGTTGACTCTTACTTTCGAAACGCGTTTGAATAATATTTTTTTGCACGTGTTGTTGAATAACCGATTTAATCCAACGAAAAATTGTCGACTTTATTCCCCGAACCGTATTGTTCTCGCGTAATTGAAAGGTATGTACACCAATGTTTTTTCAACGGAGTTTGTCATCGATACGCAACAAATTTCCGTATCGATTGCCACGAGGAGAATAGCCTCGCGCGTTTTATTGCGCGAATCGAACCTCTTCGACGCTGTGAAAAATCTCATAACGGTGGGGACGATTAAACTGACGTGAATGAAACGAGCATACGCACTTCTATATTCGCAATGATAATAAAAAATCGATTAGCACATTCCCTGTCACGACGACGATCATTTGTGATCGACCGCCATTTGCGGTCTCTCTCTCTCTCGAGAGAGAGAGAGAAAAAAATATTACGCGCGTGAAAAAAGATCTCTGATATTCATAGATATTTTACTGAAATCCGACGCGATTTAATAAAGTGTTATAACGTTATTATTGTAGTTTGTTAGACAACTTTGTTAGCCAGTTATTTTTATATATTAAAACTTGTTTGAATAAAAGTATATACTTTTAATAAAAGTATATAATAGTATAAATTGTGAAGAGTTTAATTAGTAGAAGAGATAACGAAGAGAAACACGAGAGACGTTAATTTAGATATAGAAATAAATAGATAACGTAATTTCTAGACAATAATGAAATCGTTAACACAGTGATTAAAATTTAATACTGCACAAGATTTTTTTTTTTTTTTTTATTCAAATTTATTCTTTTATCATTGAAATGTGAATATATATTTCTCAAAATACATAAGTATGAAAGAATGATAATTATTGGTATATTTATTTTCATTTACGTTTAATCTTAATTTTATACTGTGGTTTTATGGTTTTTTCCTATTTAAAATGTCTTCGTTTGTTAAAATAAAAAAAAGAATTCAAGACAAAATAAAATGAATGTTACGACGACCTTTCGCATTATTCAGTCGCTCTTGTTTATTAATGTTTCCTTTTCGTTTCTTCATGTAAGAAGATTTTGTATATATTAAAGAAGTTTATTTTGGTTTGTCATTTCAAAAGAAATGAAAGAAACTTGTTCTAGGATTATTTTTATCAATTTAGACGAGAATATGAAATATATATTGCGTTTTTTAGATTATAGTATGTGTAAAAATTAATAACGGACTTGATGGATTGAAATTTTATGAATAAATAAGAAGTTAGATTTTGAAGGCTTGAAGAACTAAAATGAATTGCGAATTCAATTACTTAATGTTTTCTCGAATAAAAAATTTACAGTTTTCTTAAGTTATTTACAACACTTATATGCCATATTTTATATAAAATTTTCTCACTCGTTTGTTTGATTTTTCATTCAGTTGTCTCTCTTTTTGATTTTTTTAAATCAAAATACAAAAGAAAAAAGTACCTCATATTTTTACTTTTTCTTCTATATATTTTTTTAATAAAATTTCGAACACATTAATAATCTCGTAACAAATCAATTTTTTCAAATTTTCAAATAAATACTCCAAGACTCTCGAACAAAGAATATCTTAACAAAATACACACATTTCTTAAAATCTAACATCCCAATCCATAGCTTTATCGAATTAAATTGTGACGAAGCACCTCGTAACGAAATGTGTCGAGCAAACTAGAAACGCCAAGCAATTCAGTTCGATAATTGATGTCGAGTACGTTCTTTCTTTCTTTCTTTTTTTTTTTTGACGATGATTCTCTCAGAATCGACTGCGCGCCAAGAAAAATCTCCTCTAGTGTTTCAAAAGGGGTTGACGATCGTGAGAGGGAGGGAGCGTTGGATAGGAAGATCGGCGCGATAACGCGCGCCTCCGTGATTGAGAGGAGTGCTGGTTTCGAGATTGGCGATTAAGCGGAGAGCCACCTCTGATCTTGTCACGTTGCATCGTGTCGAAGGGAAATCCTTTTCGATTTTACGCGAGATAAAGAGGAAACGAGATCATGCGTGGGGAAGAACAGGCGTGACGATCTTGTACTCCTCGTCTCTTCGTGTAGATCGAGCGAGATTCGTGATTAGCGACGTTTCTCGAATGAAGAAGAAGAGAAATCTGGTTGTAAACGCCGCGAATCGTGTAACGCATAGAGGATGCAAATGCGATTCTCGTGTATATGCAACAACAGTGTTCAATCAAACGTTTCCTCGATGTGAATGCGATATATAACGATTGGGGAGGTGTAATAATTTAATCGGTCGAACATTGGTGTAGAAATTGTTTTTATCATTTTTCGTGTACGATAAAAATTTTAAATTATACGCTGAATTAAAAATCGAATCATTATTATGAATTTCGATCTTGAAAAACGATCGTAAGTTGATTGTTGCGTAAATCGAATTTGCATTTGTGGGTATTTTTTATCGAAGACTTTAGGTTTTCGAGAAAATTTTCATGGAAAAGAGTTTTATCGAGCAGGGAATACTTCTATGGAAAAATCAGATTGGAAATATATAAACAATATTTGTATAAGAGAAAAAAAAAATAAAAAAAAGAGGAATTAGAGTGATGGTGGTCTTCGTCGTGGCAAACATGTTCTTCTCTCTTAGAATAATTATAAGTAACAAGATGGCTTAATGCGTTACTGTTCGTGTTCTGTAATCTTAAAATGAAACGATGCGATAGAATCTTTTTCATAGGATATTAGTATTCAAGCGAGCAAGTTCATATTCTTTGAAACGATCAAAGTATCTTGGAATCGTGTTTCTTGGATCAAACAATCGATCAAACACACACGGATTACAGATACAGTTTGATCACCGTAAAATTTTCAGCAAATTTGTCAATCAATTATATTATTTGAATTTCCTATTTATTTTGAAACAAGTTGTGGATAAAGTTAGAATTATTCGCGATACGAACCTTGCTTCTTGCATGGTAAATCGAGCAAGTCGGTAAGGCAGTATATTCTCGGTATTACAGAATTTTCTGTTACCAACTATCGACAAACTTATTTCACTGGTTTTCTGCTCTATCTTTTGATAAGTTAATGATAAACTAATCTGTAAAATAATCAAAACTTTTCACGATCTTTTATTCAATTTGTTTTTCTTTCTTTCTTTTCTTTTCTAGAATGTTTATGTATTACTTTATTTTAAAAAATATCTTCCACCCTTTCTGGATAGAATAAGTGAATTATTTTTTTCTAAATAATTTTGCAACCTTAAATAGTTTAATCATCAATATAGATTTATTTAATAACGAGCATAGCTCTTTAACCACTTGTATGTACATTTTTATCGATCAATTATCGATAAACATCAAATAAGACGAATACTTGTAGTACTTGTGCTCACTTCTGATAAATAGAAGAATTAATTCATATAATTTAATTTGATTCTCATATAATCGGATAATCAATGATTGCCAGCTTTTACATTTGTATCCATGGTTTGTTTGATTGATCAACGAAGAAAAAATTTGTCCCCATGAAATTGTGCCGCGGAAAGGCGATTAATTAAGTGCAAATACAGCCACGTCTCAAATAGACAAAATACAATAACCGCATGAAATTACGGGGCTCTCTGTGTTAAACGTTATTCAACGATAAGCACACATTCCATTTCCCTTTTACACCATATTTTATCACAATTGAATTGCCGTGCTTTGATGACAAAAGTTCTTTGATAATTATGTTAATTGAATGCAACTTAACAACCACCAAGTGACAATCCAATTTCACACATACATAACTTGGACACAGAGATAATTGCACGATTTAATTCAGTTATAACATGCAAGTTATAAATTAAAAAAAAAAAAAATTGTTCGAAAAACAATCGAACCAACTCTTAATTTCACTAACACACTTTTTACAATAAATATACCAAATATATCAATGATAATTCTTTCATACGAAAATTTTATAACAACATATATCTTATATTTTAAACAAATAACAGTATGCATCTGGACGAATACTTATAGATAGAATTTCAAGAAATATTCGAATTCAGTTTTTTTAATCAATGAAATACTTCTCTCGTCAAAAACTAACTCTTCCTTCTTAATCCTGTAAAGGAAGGATCTTGTTACAACGAACATTGTACAATCTTAATCTCGGATAATTGCGATCCAAACCAAAATCCAACTCGAAAAAGAAGATCTTCGAGATTTTTCTCTCCTCGGTCGCCACGACGAGGAACGTTCGTAGAGCACGATGAAACTCGAACTCCATGTAGGTCTGCTCGTTAGTCTTCGAAACCGATGGAGTTGATGAGTTTCTCGAGTAACAAGGGTTGGCCTAGATAGAAGAGTTTGCCATCGATGCCACGAAGAGGAGCTCCTCTCCTATTCGAGCAACACGCGATCAACTTTGCTCTCTCGTCGTCGTGTCGTTACCGATCATATCCCAGACTTTGGATAACCGTTGGAAAGGGTTGACGGTGGGGTCGAAGTGAAATGAAAATCGGGAGGAATCGAGGAGGTGGAGGAGGGGAAAGGAAATTGCCAACGAGAGTTCTCCAACATCCCTTACGATTTTGATCGTTTCTTCTTCGTTTCGAATATTGTAAAATTTTTAATTAATTTATTTTGCAAGGACAAGGTGTTTTTTAATTCATCATTCTCAATTTTTTAATCGAAAATTTGCAATTTTTAATAATGTAATAATTTTAATAACGATTTGATTATTATATAATAGGAGGTAAATGATAATTAAGAATTTTATTCGCGTTTGCATCATTAATCTTTTCAAGAAATTCTAACCTAACTTTTGCAAGGTATTAACTTTTTAGTCAATAGTGTACGTAACAACACAATCTCAAGAAGTTGAAAAGCACTTCTTCTAACAAAAAAGAAAACGACTCTTGACAACTTTCGTCTTCTATTCTTCTTCAACAAGAACACTTTGATCAAACTTTGTAATTTTCGTTTTTTATTAATTTTCGACCACATCGTGTAGCAATTATATCCGATTAAATCGTGAAATTGATTTATTTCACATAATCAAAAGCACACGTTCCTTTTTAAAGCTAAAAAATTTCGAAAACTTTTTCGAATTATGAAATTCCAATCTTCCAAAAGCACTTCGAGAATTCTTCTAACAAAAAAAAAAAAAAAAAAATTCTTCTTCGTGTAACAATTATATCCGATTGAATCACGAGATTGGCTTAATAATCAAAATTTCACGGCTAAAAAATTTCGAAAACTTTTTTTTCGACCGACGTAGATGTCAGAATTACTGTCGATACACACAGTGTTTGCGGGTTTAGGTTTAACGTAGGAAGAGGGTACGGTGTTTTCCATAGGCCGTCTGTCGAGGGCACCCCCTGCGGATTAATTGGAACCTAACCCTGCGCGTATTGATCCAATAACATGGGTGCTGGATACACAAACCGAGGGAGAGAAAACTCTGAGTGAGAGAGAGAGAGAGAGAGAGGAGGGGTGGGGAGGGAGAGGGTATCCCGAGAGAGGTAAAAGGAAAAAAGTATCATATTCGATATTCAATCAAATTAGAAATTCTACACCCTTTTTTCTTCTCCTCTATTTTTACTCCACAAATTATTATATACTCTCTTTCTCTACGTTCTTCTTCGATCTAATTATCCAACGTTTAAAACATCGCAAATATCCACTTTCGAACGGTCGTCCACGCGTTGCAATACCGCTACACTTGACCCGTAGACGATGATACATGTATATACGTGTGAACGTGACAACCGCGGGTAGAAAAGAGAGGGAGCGAGGGTTAGGCCCCAACCATGCATCCTCCCCCTGTTGAAGAACTTGGCATGAAAGTCTTTAAAGCGAGAGGTTATTTTCATCTCCTGCGACGACGTGTTAATTGCGCACCTTAATTAAAATTAATACCGTCCAAATTAAAATAAATTGAGCCGCCCTCCCTCCCTCTCTCTCTCTCTCTCTCTCTCGTTCGAAAGAGGGAGAGGGAAAGAGGGAGCGCCGCGAATTGAAACGAGCAAAGGGTTGTTTCGTGACGCGCGACACTTAATCCTTTCGATCACGGCACGTTGCAATTATTTTAATGGACGTTTATGCGTGTTACTTGCAAATGAGTCATTCGCCCTCCCCCCCCCCTCCTCGCCTCCCCCCTCACTCCCCTCGTTTGATCGCGCTTCTTTTGAGAAAAGAAGGCTCCTTCGATACGTTCTCGCGTGCGTTTATCTGGGTATCTGGGTATAACGAGAAGAAAAATCGGAGATCGAACAATTTCGTGATTCCAAGCAATTTCGATCATTTATTCTCAAACGACTCCCTTCTAACTGTCTTTCTTACATGTATGTTGTTATTATTATTATTATTATATATCAGCCTTGCAGGCAGGGTGATAAATTTTCCTTTCTCGCGTGTGTATTTATATATCTAATAATACAAAATGTATTCTTCTACGTGTGCATCTATACGATACGATAAGAGGCAGTGATATGATATACTTTTGTATAACGTACAAAGTTTACGATGATGCGTTCGCAATGCATGCAAATTGCTCTCTCGAATCTGCTATCTCTATTCTCGTTCTATTCTCTCGTAAATTGTTGTCGTAAATCGTCGAGAAAATTGGATTCGATTTGGAAGAAAAAAAAAAAAAAAATAAAAAAATGTAAACACGTACAATATAAATAAAGATGAAGAGAGAGAGAGAGAGAGAAAAGACGTGTATCGACGCGCGCGCTTCGTACATATCGATATAACAAGCGAAGAATAAGAAAATAATTTCTCGTTAAATTTTTATATATACGTGTATGTATAAACACAAATGTATATATATATATCTAAAACGGATATCGTAAATGATCTAATCTATGTAACAATGTCTACACAACAACGACATCTGCGCGTAAACGGTGCGTAAACTCTAGGCTCTACACATCTATGGGGATTTCTCTTGCGTCTAAGGTGTCTCTCACGGGGGATGAATATGGCGGAGCGTATTCTGTTATCTTCTGGTAGCCTTCTCGTTTTTCTTTTTTTTCCACGGATTCCTTCGATCGATCGTGCTCGAAGGATTCTCGAACGGAAATGTTGGTCCGCCGATTCAGGTAGGAAGCAGCCACGGCCCTCCTGGACACAACCTCCTCGTGAAAACGAGCCAAGGGGTATACCTGCCTCCTGTGCCTCATTTTCCTCACGATCAAACGTGTCGCCGCCTGGCGGCTGTGCCCTCTACTAACCGGGGAGGAAGGTTAAATGACAACCCACCCCATTCACCCGGCATACTACCACACCATCACTAGCCACCACCAGCACTAGTAATCACCATCGCTCTCCCGTCTCCACGTGCATCTACGTGGAGAGCACGACCACCAATACTGTCACTACCACTACCACAACCACCACCACCACCACCACCACCACAACCACCACCACAACCACCACCACCGTTGAAATCCGACTCCGACGACCACCAAGTCTCTCTCATTCTCGCTCACGCTCGCTCACGCTCGCTCTCTCTCTCTCTCGAATCGTGCAAACGTGCCGCGCCCGTTAATTCAACGGCTGCTAATCAATTCTCATCGCGATCTCTGCATGCCCCAACTATAGACTCGATCGAGACCCTCTTCCATTGTTTCCTACGGACGATCCAGGTGTCTTTCGAAATAGTAGCGCCAGGCTCTCGAAATAGATGGAATGGTTTCGAGGGGTCGATGGTTAATCGAGTATCGAAGATGTTACGAAAGGAGGCGTTGGACGGCGATTCCCGCCCTTTCTCCCTAGAATTCCTCTCGGATTCGTAATGATTAACGACTCTTCTCCAATCAACGGCAGGCACGAGTGGATGGTTCATCGTTAGAATCTTGTGCCATTGCTACTTTGTTTGTTTACAGCGTCTGATGAATCGAAGTAACGAAACGAGGAGACGGAAAGAAGAGGAGAGAATTGCCAAGTGTGCGTGCGTGTGCACGTATACGTGTGTATACGTCATTCGAACACCGATCGAACGTCGCCGCTCTGTAGAGGCTCTGATCGAAACTAGGGAAACCAGCCAACCTAGGGGGGAGTCGGTTAGAGGGTGGGAGGGAAAGAGAGAAGGCCGGCGGTGTACGATCGACCTAAACCCGACGTTAACCTTTTCATCGACCCCGTTCTTCGAGTTCTTCGCTGCTGTGGCGCCGCTTTAATTCGCGTGCACCACGGAAACAAGCCTGATCCATTTGTTCGCCGATGAATTTCGCGGATATTGCGGATATTTCGGGGACCGCGTCGGACACGCGGGGACCGATGATCCACCTCCCTCTTTTCTCTCCCACCCCTTTCCCCTCCCCTCCTCCCATCTCTCCCCTCCCTCCCTCCCTTCCCCTCCCCTCCTCCATGGGAACTAGGCCAAGCAAGGCGATTATTCTCCCTAGTCTCTCGCAGAAACGGAGGAATTATATTGTTATATCACTTCTTTCGACGACGAGACGAGACGAGACGAGACGAGACGAGTTTGTCGAGTTAAATAATAATTATTCACTCATTTTTCTTTCACGTGTATATATTCCTGAAAATTATATATATATATATAGATAATCCCTCTTCGAAATCGAGGGCCTTGAAAGGGGGGAGGGGGGGGGAGAGAGGGTTGAAACGAATATATCGAATCGGCGACGAACGTTGACACGACGTCGGGGTGAAAAACACAACTTGGACGCTAAAACTATATCACGGCTCGAACGTGTTATTACTGTGGCATCGCCATCTTGCCAATACAGGCATCACGATACGAACTCCGTTCAAAATTTCTCCGTTTCACTTGTAATCGCCAAATCGCCCTTTCGTGCCTCGACGAATCTCCTCCATATCTTCTTCTTATTCTTGTTCCTTGTTTTTTTTGGGGGGGAGGGGGGGGGAGAGGGGGGCGAACAAGAAGATATATTTGGACGGAAATACTTCTTTTTTCATTCTTCCCCTCCCCTCCCCTCCGCCCTCCCTTTTTTTTTTACGTAACATCGATCCTAAACGCGATACACGTCTCTTCCTCCTCTCGTTCGTCTCTCTCTCTCTCTCTCTCTCTCTCTCTCTCTCTCTCTCTCTCTCTCTTTTTTCCGCGAACCAAACCATTCGTTCGATCAACCATTCGTAGCCGCACCTCCCGCAAGCTGCCTTATCGACCGGAAACGCCGTGGTGGCATCCACGCTGGCAAGAATTAAGAGACACCTTAGCCAAGCAAGCAGTCTTAGCTTCCATCTTTCGACGTATCGGTGGTAACCTGGTCCTACGATTAGACAACGCCTGCTCGCGTTCGACACAAAATCTTCTCTTCTTCTTCTTCTTCTTTTTCCTCCTCTTCTTTCTTCTTCGTCCTCTTACCATCCGGCTTAATAATCACGAATGCGTAATCACGAAGCACAAATACGTGGGGATACGAAGACAGAAACACTCTTTTCCCCCTTCTTCCACTTTTTATAGATCTATCCAAAAAAAGAAAAAAAAAAAAAAGAAAAAAAAATAGAAAAGAAAAGAAAAGAAAAGCACAGAAGAAGCGACGAAGGGCCACGGGACGAGGACAATGTCCCATCACACCAGTAACTCTTTAAAGGCGTACTGCTGTGACAAGACAATATCCCCGGCGACGTGGCGGCTTCCTCCTCCAGGAAGCTTCCTCTTCCAAATCCAACGAACGAATCCTCCATTTCTCCTCGTCCTCCTCCTCCCTGTTTTTTCTTAAAGAAAAACAGAGGAGCGAAACGGTATTATTATATTCGACGCGAAAAATTGCCGCGACCGTGCCACCCGCCGCCCCTCCCTCCCTCCCTCTCTCTCTCTCTCTCTCTCTCCCCCTGCTGGATCGGTTCGCGCGGCAAGCGATGCATGACCGGCGAGCCTCCTCTCGTGTTCCAGGCTATACAGGAAAACGGAGGGTAGCAGTGGTGGTGGTGGCGGCGGCGGCGGCGGCGTCTGCGACCGTTCGCGACCGAGGGTGATATCGCTCGGTCGAGCGTCCCGACGGCACTGCGTCGCTCGCTGGCGACGGCTCCTCCGCACCCTGTCCCTCCCCTCACGCGAGCACACTCTCTCTCTCTCCTCCCGCGGCTCGAGCCCCCTCCCTCCTCCCCCCCCCTTCCCTCGAAGGGTGGCCGTGCGCATATTCCGTGGCTCGAGGGAGGGGGGCGCCTCGGCCCCAGGCCGAACAAGGGCGGCGGAGCAAAGGGAGGAAGGAAAGTAACCCTCGACGTTGCCGAGGGCCGTCGGGGAGGGGGGGGGGGCTGCTGCTCGCACTCGCACCCTGCGGGTGTTGCGTGTATTTTCCATTCTCTCCTCCTCCTCCTCCCGCGAGAAGACGAATTGATGAATTTCGGGGTCATGGCTGGCCCCGATTCTCTGCCTTCGACCACCAGTTGTACCCAGATCCTCCTCCTCCCGATGAACGGAGGACGTCGTCGAGTTTTGAATTTCCAGGAGAAGAGAATTTCGATCTCGAACGATTTGACAATGACGATCTCGTCGTGTCGTTGGGGAGGGGGGACGAGGACGAGGTCACGGTTAATTATCGCGGGATATCGCGAATAATCGGGGAAAGAAGCTTTTCCAGGGGAAGAGAGAGAGAGAAAGGGGGGGAGGGGAGAGGGAGGGAGGGTGGGAGGGAGGGAGGGAGGGAGAGTTGCTTTGACCGGCGAGAGTGCCAATGAACCTGGTTACACGTGGAAACGTGTGTAGATAGTTTCATTGAGATACGTAACGCGAGCCGGGATTGCGACGCGAATAATAAAAGGGTGGAAAATAAAAATTGCACGGAATAACGGGGGAGGGGGGGAGGAGGAGGAGGAGGAGACGCCTTTGTTCTCGGATCTCTTCTCGTAACTTTTTAAAAATAGGGGGGGAGAGGGGGTTTGAAAAAGTTGAAATCGAGCCTCTCTGATTAAAGATCTCTCGAGTCGAACGAGAAAAATAGGGGAGAAAAGAAATATCGTTCGAAATTTTTCCCACGAGAACGAGTGGAAGAAGAGAAAAATCGAAATTCGGATCGGGTAAGAAGGCGGCAAGGCTTGGAAGGAAGGAAGGAAGGAAGGAAGGAAGGAAAGGAAGGGAAAGCCGGCTAATGCGGAGGCTAAAGAGAAAAAGCAGCGTCGCATCTCGATAGACGTTCCGCAGGGGTGGAACATTGCGAAAGGGGGAGAGAGAGAGAGAGAGAGAAGTACGAAGGGGAGTATTGATCCACCAGCTGCGCGTTCTCTCACCCTCCACCCCCGCTCTCTGCCCATCCTGTCGTCCCCCACTGGCCGACTCCCTCGCCCCGAATGGCTCGCCCCGTTTCACTTTGCTTCCACTCCTCTTTCTCCTTCCATCCTTCGCTCCTCGACCGCCATCGACCTATCGTTCCAGCCAATTCCCCCCTCCTCTTTTCCATCCTCCTCCTCCTCCTCTTAAAATTCTACAATTACAACCCGCGAAAAATATCCTTGTTCCTTTTTATCGTATCATGTTTAAACCTTCGTCGAGTCGAAGCCATTCCTCTGGACAGATGCATCGCGAAGAATCTGCTCGTCTCCGACCCTCTTCTTTCTCCCCTCGCAGGTGTACGCACCAACGTCTCTTCTTCTTCTTCTTCTTCTTCTTCTTCTTCTCTTCCTTCCACGAGCCTCTCCACCCCCCGGGGACCGCTTCTACTCTTAGACCGCGTCCCCCTCGCGGCGATAGAACCGAATCGGAGCAACGTACGTGCGCGCACCCCTCTCGTCTCTTTTCGTCCGAGCAAATTCTGATGGAAGAGAGGATCGTGGATCGGGCGATCGATCGAATTTATTATATTAGGATAGGATTTTGTATTTCGAGGTTTTTCGAGGATGGTGAAAAGGAGCGTTAAATATTCAATAATGGAATATATATATATATATGACGATTTATATAATTTTATAAATGTTGTAGTAATATAAGGATGCGTATATTGGAATGCAAAGATATCAATTGCACGCGTGGTAGAAAGAAGAAGGGAGGAACAAGGGAGTAGAGGAGGGGTGAGCGATAGCTTTCGGTCCAAAGTTGGAAAAAGATCTTCAATCCCTTGTCAAAATTATAAAATATTGGAAATGTAGATGTGTATATGTAGATATTCAATACGCGTTTTTGTTTGTTGATATTGAAATTTATTATAAAATGTGGTGAAATTGGATCTTCGAATCAGGGGTTGTCTACCGGTTTTTGTAAAAAGTTTATATAAAAGTATAAGGAGATGAAATAAATTGATACGTAAACTATAAATGTTTTATTTCTCTTCTCCTTCAAATTGAATCTGAAGAATTCAAGTGTATAAAAATATTTTCTTGAATATCGAGCTAGGAATAGTTTATCTTTCATTTTGAATTTTAATTAATTGAATTGGAAAAAAAAAATCTGTTAAATTATAAAATATTGTAAAATGATTAAACTCTGAGATTCTTTTTTAATCTAAAAATATTGTTACTGATGAATATTCGGGTCCTGCGATAATACATGATATATATCAATTTAGAAAGTAATTACGATTTTCAATTAGAAAAGAAATTTTTATATATTTGTCTTTGTTACTCTTGTAATCTATCTATCACTCTTTTTTGGTTTCAATCGAATTTGATATTTCACAAATTAAACGATCAATGTAGATGTATAGAATTCATCGATTACTTTGAAAAAAAAATTATTATTATCTTTATTTATAATATTATTTAATCGCTTGAACAATTGATTTTGATAGTTTTATAAATTAAAAAATAAAATAAAAAAACAACTAATTAATATAATTGTTTTCATAATTTATTCTTCGTTCATTCACTTTCAATGAAATTGAACAATATTCAATTCTTAAAGTGAATTTAATAAAATAGTAAAAAAAAAAAAAAAAAAAAATTACATATTATATAAGATATGTCGATATACGAACATCTTTGAAAGATCAATTCTAAAGACTAAGATAAACACAGAGAAGTATATAAAAATATCGATCGAGGCTTAATTTTCATTAGAGAACATGATATCATGAAGATAGAACTGTTTCAATCTATCTTTTTTTTATCGTCTTGTCTAATGCAAGCTCAAATTGTTTAAGAAATAACTTAATAACTTGAATATATAAATTTCAATATTTTTGCGTTTATTTTGACCTCTAAAATCGACCTTCCAAAAGTCTCATACGAATTTTTTTAACATTCTGTATATACATACTTTATATGATCCCAAAGTTTCAAGTTAATTTTTCGAATTTACAGGTTAATGGATTTTCCTTATTATTTGGATGCATTATTTCTTTGATAAGAGAATCACAATGACACGAGTCATTTATCTTTTTATATTCTCAGTTTTTCAATATTATCTAAAACTACATATTTTAATTTGTAACTAGTATGTTGAGATAATTTATACCAAATAATTTAAAACAATGTGAGATTATAGCACAGTTCCATTTTCTATCGATTACACCATTATAACTTTTATAACCATATTGATATATAGTTAACAACGTTTATCGCTTATACTGATATATACGACAATAATGATATGGTATAGAGATGCATAACAAGTGTAGACGCAAATTAAAGCTTGTAATTCAATAAAAATTATGAATTAATGATAATTATATAATGAAGAGCAATGACATTATCCAATTCATCCTTTTTACACTTTAAAACCAATCGCATTTTCAAACAATTTTTATCTTTCCCACGTGAAAACTACGTTATCTATTCGAAATGTTTATCGATCGTTGGTAAAACAAACATGTCGCGCACTTTCTTATCGATCGAATTTAAACCTTTCAGGCGTGAAATAAAAGCCGCGTTTGTTGAAAGTTGTTTTTCTCCTCGAAGCAATTTTCGTTCCACAAATCGACACTCGATTTTCCGGTATTTATAATCAAACAAAAGAGATCGATCAAAGAAGATTTCACTTACCTTGAGGACTCGAGGATTTCGTAGATCGTAAAATCCTGGAGGAGACGTTATCTCGTAACGACTATGGCCGCGTATCCTGCGTAAATAAAATTCACGATTACTCGATCTCGATGATTCGAATGTAATTAATTTACAACGTGTTGATTAAACTTACTGTATTTCAATTTTGGTGAAAAAAAATCTGTGAAAGCTTATGGTAGGAATGGCTAAGAGCACGCATGCTTTCAGTACTAACAATGGTATTATCTGAAACGAAGAAAGAAAATATGATACTTGCAATCATTTGATTTTTAATGAGGATAAATTTTTTAAATATATCATGATACAATGTTCTTTTTTTTTTTTTAAATAATATAACGCTATATATTTTTATAAAATATTCCCATCTACAACGCTCTTCCATTTTACATTAATTCTTTTAAATCAATATTTTTCGATCCTACTGCAATTACTTTTTCCTATAATTCAAATAACATAACAATTCATACATTTCCCTCTCTAAATAAGCTAAGAAAAATTGATCAAGTCAATGTTTTTGGTTTTATCAAAACGATTATTCGTTCATAGATCCCTCGCAGTAATATCATATTATGTTAAAATAAATATTGAATTAATTGAAAGTGGCTAATGACTCGAGTAATTACTATTTTCAATACCTTCTTCCATCGAAATAATTACTAATGAAATTTCACAGACAAGAGATGCTAGCGCGTGCCAAACAAAAATGTGTGCGAGGAGTCTGATTTGAAACATTGCAACGCGTTTGAAGTATGTTGAAACGTAAATTCACGTAATGCCGCGCGATGCATAGCACAAGCGTGGTGAAAAGGAAACGCGAAAGCGCTCGGTCAGAGCAAGTTCGCTCGCGGATACAATGAAAATCCACTTGCACTGGAAAGCGTTTTTCCACCCGCTCTCTCTCTACCCTAATAATTAAAATCTCACTTGTTTTTAATTACACACAGTGATATCGAGTTTCGTTTACGATTTCCATTCGTTTCACGCTATTGTAACAAAATTTAATCGTCTGCGAGATCAAATGAGCTTCGTGAAAATTTCGCTTTTGCCTAAAAATTATAATTAATAATTGAACGTATCCTTCTTTATCTTTTTACATAAAAGTATAGCGAGTCATTGGTTATTCGTACTCTCGAGCATCAACGAATCAATCTCCCCTAAGATAATTCATAATTCATTTTTACTTTAAACAAAAGATTAATAATTTTTTTTTTCTTTTCGATTAATTTAATAAAAATAATGTGATTCCATTTTAATAGATAAACTCGATCTCCGTGTACAACTTGGAAAAAGAAAAAAAATGTATTATCATATTATATCGATATTTTTCTCATAAAACGAATAATTTATTCGAATTATTTAAAGTAGTCGTATTACGAGGTTCTTATATATAATACAAATAAGAATTATCCAGTTTTCAAACAATGAGAGCAAAAGAGGAAAATTTTGACGATAAATCCTCTTTCTTCTCTCTCTCTCTCTCTCTCTCTCTCTCTCCCCCTCCCCCCCTCTCCCCTTTTTCGTCGAAATAAACAAATTATGGATATGAAATTATGGACGTATCCAAGAAAAAGTAATTTAGATTGTAAAGACAAGTGAATAACGAACCTCTGTCTATCCCAACAAATTATTATTTAATCATATTTAATCACCTAGGAAGAATGCCTAATCAATGGACAAATCGATGTATGTTTCAGCGCCGGCATGGAGGCGGCGAACGGTGCGATCGAGCACGACTTTCACAATGCTCTGGTGCCTATAAACGGTAGCCATTCCGGCAGCTCCGGGAGGAGTACACCGAATGGCGGCGACCCAGCACCCGGCAAACTGTTCGTGGGTGGCTTGTCCTGGCAGACCAGTAGCGAGAAACTCAGGGAGTACTTCGGCATGTTCGGTACCGTCACCGATGTCCTGATCATGAAGGATCCGGTTACACAGGTCGGTTTACTCGATGGAAGCTCTCCGTCGGCTTGTCCATCTCGATCGGTGGCCCGTTTCGCCGGTTCTTAACTCGAACGATGATTATAAAAGTTCTTTTTCACTTCTGGGGAAAGCGTTCGTATCCTTTCTCAAAAAATATAAAGGGAGATGTGCTCGCGGACAGGCCACCGAAAATCGTTGAAATTTTTTTGTCCATTTCCTCCTCGATAGGTCAAATCGTTCGCATCGGCGTTATCGGCCGAGCCGAAGGGAAAAATTCGGGATCGGGGATGGGATGGGAGGGCGTAAGAAAAAAGGAAAAAAAAAAAAAAAAAGAAAGAAAGAAAAGAGAAAAAAGAAAAGAAAAAAAAAAAGAAAAAAGAGAAAAAGAAAAGAAAGATCGAAACGCAATTCGCCTCGAGGAGATTCGATGCACCAGTTTCTTCCTTCCACTTTTGCACGAGACTTCACACAGTAGATCGTAGAGAGAAAGTTGTACTAATCGATGTAACTAATTGCTGAGACAGTGTAAAGGAAGTAGAAGCGTATTTTTGGTATTTTATTGTATTAAAACATGTATTTAAAACGTAAAAGGTGGAAAAGAGGCAGAGGCTCGTTTCTAAAAAAAAAAAAAAAAGAAAAAAAAAAAAGAAAAGAAAAAAAAAAAGAAATACGTTCGCATATTCGGGATTCGAAAGAGATCACGAACGAGGACTGTGGGCATAATAGATTATTATCGTATTCGGTAGCGATGCAATTAACTCGACCGTAACTTCAGTTGAATCTTATATTTATTCGAAGTCCTTGTCTCACGTAATCCTAGAATGTTTGTCTTACATTGGCTTGGACAGTCTTGCATGTAAACGGTAGTTTGGTAGTATTTAGTTAACTGTACATAAAAGGAGATTTTATATGGTACCTATATTTTACATACAGAGTACGATATCGAGATAAACGAGACAGGATACGTTTTTTTTTTTTAATTTTTTTTTTTTTTTTATAATATATATATTTATTCACATATATATATATATACATATAAAGAGAACGCGACGGTAAATGAAAAATGCTCGTTCGGAGAGCAAAGCTGCAGAAAAAAAACGCAAAACAAAAAGATGATCGCGTGCGTTTTAAACCGATTAACCTGCTCGCTACGTCCTTCGAGTCACCGTTGATCGATGTCAATAACTTTCGAAGCAGCGAACAGGTTAATAATTGTCAAATCACCGGATACCACGATGATGATCAATTATTAGACAGGTTATCGGAAAGCTTAAAAAAAAAAAAAAAAAAAAGGAACAATCGTTATATAAGGAAACGGCGTAAGCGTGCGAAAACGAGACTGCACGAGGCGAACTGGCGAAAAGCAAAAAAGGAAAGGAAGAGAGAGAGAGAGAGAGAAAGGAAGCAAGATTGAGAAGGAACGATTAAAAGAGAACGAGAAAGACTGGAAGAGCGAACGAACGAACGAATGAACGATAAAGAACGAGAGAGAGAAAAAGAAAGAATGTATGTAAGAGAGAGAGAGAGAGAGAGAGAGAGAGAGAGAGAGAGAGAGAGACGAGGAAGTTGGAAGAGCCGTTGTGCATCGTGGCCGTTCTGGCTTGTTCGGTTACAGCGTAGTCGCGGCTTCGGTTTCATCACATTCGCCGAGCCCGGTAGCGTGGACAAGGTGCTGAAGTGTCCAATCCATACGTTGGACGGGAAGAAGATCGACCCGAAGCACGCGACGCCAAAGAATCGCGCGAAACAGGCGAATCGGACGAAGAAAATCTTCGTAGGTGGCGTGAGCCAGGACACGAGCAGCGACGAAGTGAAGGCCTACTTCAACCAGTTCGGCAAGGTGGAGGAGACGGTGATGCTGATGGACCAACAGACGAAGCGGCACCGCGGCTTCGGATTCGTCACGTTCGAGAACGAGGACGTGGTGGACCGCGTGTGCGAGATCCACTTCCACACCATCAAAAACAAGAAGGTCGAGTGCAAAAAGGCCCAGCCGAAGGAGGCCGTCCAACCGGGCGCGTTGACCCTCGGCAAGAGGGTGGTGTTGGGTGCGCTTGGGGTCAGGCTGGCGCCACAGCCCCCCCTACCGGTCGCCGCGGCCTCGCAGATCGTCGCGGCCCAGGCCCAGGCCCAAGTGCAGGCGGCCGCGGCCGCGGCCGCGGCCGCCCAAGTCCAGAACGCCGTGGCCGGATACGGGAAACTGTTCGCCAGCAGTTACCCGGCCCTCTCCGCGTACCGATACGCGCCCTATCCGATCCCGGCGGCGGCGGTCGCCGCGGCCGCGGCCGCGGCAGCACCGGCCCCCGCTCCGGCCCCGCCTGCGGCCGCCGCCGCCGCCGCCGCCGCGGCAGCCGCCACCCCCGCGGCAGCGGCCGCGGCCGCTGCGGCGCCCGCCAACCCCTACCAAGGCTACTCGCTCACCAACGTCGACATGTCCAGCTTCCAGGGCGTCGACTGGGGTTCCATGTACGGGATGGGCATGTACGTTTAAACGATACGCGCCGGTTGTTTCGCGGTGTTGCCTCGACGGTCGGCTTTTCTTACCTCGAGACTAATATTTTGCCACGCGACTTCGACAGGAATGTGTATTATATATGTTGCGCGACCCTTTCGATCTTGTTGGCGCCGACCAAGTGTCCGCTGTCTCTTCCTCGTTCATCTCGTCTCGATGGACGATTCTCGGTTCCCTTCTCCTTCTCCTTTTCCTTCTCCTCCCTTCCCTCCTCGCGAGGAGAGTCTTCCTGTGCACGTTTGTACAAACGGGCGGATTGTCTTGATGATCATGATGCGCACGATCGATTTTTTTTTTTGTGTTTTCTTCTTTTTTTTTCGCGTTTTTCGTTTTTTTCCATTCTCCCCGCCTACACCCCTCCCCCCCCTACCCTACCTCTACCTCGCCTCCTCGTTTTTTTCCCCGCTTTGGACGCGAGTAGACGGCATCTGACTTCTCGAGTTACGTGTTGTTTGGTGTCGAAGAAGGATGAGACGTCGAAAGCGGTGGGGTGTAAAGGAAAGGAGAAGAGAGCGGTCACACAATTTGAGAGGGAACTCGGAAGCGTGTCAGAGTCTGAACATCAGGGCATGGAAGGGGAGTTTTCCATGCCCTGAAATCGAAGTCATTCTTCTTACGTTTGCCACTTGTCATTATATCGCTTGTCGATTAATTTATTATTAGCCTGAGTGCGAGAAGAAAGTTGGGAGAATATTATTATACGCATGTGTGCATGTGTGAAAGAGAGAAAGTCGCGCGTAATAATGATCGCATAGCATATTTTTATTGCGATACACATCTTCGTTCACTCTTCGTTTACGAATTTTCTTTCCCCCTTTTTTTTTCGTTTCCTTCTTACTTTTATTCCTTTTATATATATATATATATATATATATATATATATATAGATATATATATATATCTTTTTTATTTCGTCCATTTCTATCGTTTCACGCGCTTCGCGTTTTTCACCGCATTCGGTTCCTAGTTAGATTAGCACACCCTCCACCAACACGATACGCGTGGCGTTTGTTCGACCGCGCCCACCTCGTACAGTAATTAATTACTTAATCAATTAAGCGATTATCGACGGTCGATTCGTGACCGTCGTCTCACTCTCAAGGATCTCGATCACGAAGCAATAAAACAGGGGAGGATAGAATGAGAAACAGAGATGAGATAGAGGGCAAAGAAATTGGATGTGTTACGCCGTGAACGACCTCGCAAATCGATTAAACGAGGATCCGTTCGCTCTTGCTTTTTCCTTTTTCTAACCAGAGTTTCTTTCGAGAATCATCCTATATATATATATATACATATATATATCTCATTCTTCGACTTCCATTTCGAGCCATTCTTGGCAAACTCCCAAAAAAAAAACGCAAGCACGCGGGAACGTAACGCGATTCGCGGCATACACACACACACACACACACAGCCATCCTCCTTCCGCTCCTCCAAGAACGTGAGGCAGTTCTCCTGTTTATGTCTCGCGACATACTTCTCCTTCGCCTCGGTCAACAAAGTGCCAAAAAAACGAAGCTTGTTCGTCTCTCTATTTTCCTTTTCTTTCTCTCTCTCTTTCTCCCTCCTCTCATATTTTCTCGGTTTTAAATTTTTTTTTCCCCTCCTTCTCCTTCCACCCGATCGTTGATGCGTTCTCGCGCGCTTTCGTTCGAAACAAACGGCTGTCGCGTTCGGTCACACGGTCGTAAACACGCACGGTCAACCACGCGACTCACGTAGGGAGAAGCAGATATAACGGCGTGCAAGCATATATTGACACAGATATAACCACGTAACACACATAGACGGGACGCGTCTAAATAAGAATAGCGCATAGGTATACATATATTTTTCTTCGAGTAACGGAAGACAATATTTCTCCAATTGCGCGCGAATAACACGAGCAAAACACGATCGCGACGTAGAAAGTGAGAAAGAGAAAGAATGTGTGTGTGTGAATGTGTGTGTACATGTTGTGAGAGAGAATGAAAATGAGAAAAAGAGAGAGAGAGAGAGAGAGAGAGAGAGAGAGACAAATACATTTCTAAGGGATACTCGTTTCTAGGTTATATTAGAGGTCGCGAATAATAACGCGACGATGCGGTAAACAGGAACCCAAGATTGAGATTAGCTCAGCGTGTTACATTAAGCGATTTTAGTTTGTAAGTTTGAAACAGATTTAAGATAGACTTTTAAGGCGTTCGTAACAAAAACGAGTCGATACTTAATTTATACGTATCCGTGGACACCGTGTTCTCCGGGTTTTTCGAGACGCCGAATATCGATCGAGATGCCGATCTACCTCCGCGGTTCGATCTTCCGCCTCTTTCGATCGATTCGCGTGCTTCCAACATTTTGTCAGGAATGTACAAATGTCTTCGCCATCGATCCTCCGCTCTCCCCTTCAATATCTCTCGTGGACACTTTTTCCTCTCCTTTCCTATATTACTTTCACCAGAATTCCAATTTCTTCTTTCGCTTTTCTTTTCTTCCCGATAAGGGAAATAACATTGGTTGGATCTCGAACGACGGGAACGCAAAGAATCGATCGCGATAGGCGTGAAAAAATTTCAGATCTAAAAAAAAAGCGCAAATCGATGACTCTCTTTTATTTATTTATGAAACGTACGATCGACGAGAATTTCGAACGGTCGAGAGGAAGATCGACGGCCTTGTGCGTTGCAAACACAGCGATTCGATACAATAAAGAAGAAAGAAAGAGGGAGAGTCGTCATTGACGAGAGGAACACGGTGTCCCGAAACAAATGTGAGAAACGTCGAGCAATAAGCGATTTACTGAAACTTTAAGCTGTGTACTGTTTAAGTTTAAGGAGATACGGTAAGCGCGATTATGCGAGAAAAGAGTTAAAAAGAAAAAAAAGACAAAAAAAAAGAGAAAAAAAACGAGAAAAAGAGACGATAATCTGTATGCGTAAAGAAAATAATTAAGGGGAAGAGAATTCCGCTCCAAACGAGGATAGAGAACAAGAACCGGTTGTGTAGAAAGGAAAGCGTGAAAATGGAGCGGAAGAAATTCGAGGTGTTTATCCTCTTGCAAACGACAAGTAATATTCTTTAGTGATATAACTTTAAACATATACTTAATATGTACCGTAATAATTAATGACGACGACAAAGCTCGCGAGTGATATTTATGACTTATAAGAAGGTACTTAGATGATTAAGAAGAAAAAAAAAAAGAAATTTGAGAGAGCGAGAGAGAAAGAGCGAAAGAGCGTGAGAGAAAGAGAGAGAAAGAGGATGCAAAAGAGCAAGCGAGTGTGTGTAAAAGAGAGTGTGAGAAAAACGAAGCACGCCTTAAAAGAGATAAACCGCGAAATAAGCACGCGCACGCATGCGCGCGCGCGTGCGCGCGCATATACTCTAGCGAAACCAAGCAAGAGACAATGATTTGATTAGAGACCACGGTGCAACCGAATTCTATTTTCCACGGTCTGCGTATTACGGGACGGTACGCAGTATCGAGATAGAACATGGGTGCGTACTTAATGCTGACCTCGAAGACAACCCGATATCGGTGTACCCTGTAACCCGCAGCTTCCATTTTTTCTTTTCCTCTTCTTTTTCCACCTTCTTTCTCTCTTCTATCCTCCATTTCCCTTTGCGGTTGATCATATATTGCAAAACATCGATCCATCATTTTTTTTTGTTTCTTCCTTCACCCATTTCTCTTTCATATCCAATTCTTCTTCGTCTTTCGCTTTTCCTTTTTTTTTCCATCTCCCCCCTTCCCCATCTCTCAGTAAAGTCGATCAAAACATTCTGAAAATATCGATCCATTTTTATTTCGTTTTTTCCCCTCCCCTATTTTTCCCTCTCGTGTAATTTTTCTTCTTCTTATTTCACTTTTCTTTTCCTTTCCTTTCATTTGAAATATGTTCACAAAAATGTCGATAGAAAGGAAGGTAGGATTCCGCTCTCGCGCGATCTCGCGTGAAAAATGTAGATCGTTTTGCTCGAGAACGCGACGACGTTGGATCTCTTCCTACTCTACTCTACCGATACGAGACCACGATCTTTTTTTTGTTCCTACTCTACGAACGTATCCTTATTTTTCCTGAATTTTTCCCATTCTCTATCCCCTCTCCTCCCCTTTTCATCTGCCGGTGATTATGTATTTTATATACGCTACACGCACACGCTCATACATAAACACACGTACACACGTAAAAAGTACTTATTGCGAATGTCGAGAGTAATTCTTAGCGTAGTTAGTATTTTAATGATCGCTAACCATCCATTAGTTGCGAATGATCAGTAGGTGAGAAGCATGCTGGTTGAAATTTATCTTTAGAATCCGAATCCCGTTGTTCCTTCACCGC
Organism: Apis florea; assembly: GCF_048593485.1. Lineage (NCBI taxonomy): Eukaryota > Metazoa > Arthropoda > Insecta > Hymenoptera > Apidae > Apis > Apis florea. The sequence continues at coordinate 1,768,078 of NW_028256550.1, read as the reverse complement.
CCTCGTCGTTTCATTGTACATGTTTTAAGAATAATATTTCTCGCTGCTCTGCCTTCTTGCAGACAATTAAATCGCGACCGTGTCTCATCGAAATCAATATTCGATCGGACATTTCTTTATCCACATTTTTTTTCCTTTTACCGTTCGTTCTTTAAATTTCTTTCAACTTTTTTTTTCTATTGCATTTTTGCGCGCGTGCGCGCGCAGTATATTGTTTCACTGCTTTTTTTTTTCTCCCTCCCAAATGTAATATTATCGATTTAAATGTATATTTGCGTAAGATACAACGATTGAATGTATAATTATTACTGGTAATTTTATATTGTCCTTATATTATTTCCTTTTTTAATCCAGTTGTTATTATTTTTTTTTTCCTTTTTTTTTTCCGTATATCATGGCTGATCTCTACATCGAATTCACGACGAGATTAATTTATTTTCGGTCGACAGAGCAGCATTAAATGGATTAAAGATGAATTTTTCAGAGGATCGGTTGATTTTAACGCGAAATTTAATCGCGAATTTTTTTTTTTAATGAACTCATTCCTATTAATATTAATATTAGTGTCTTTTTCTTTCAAAGCGACTGTTCCTCGAAAAATAAAAGATAAAGCCTCGTACTGCCGTTTTGGTCACGGAACAAACGGTTTTCGCCACTTTTTTTCGACTAAAGCGACGAAAATGAAGCGATAATTGAAAGATAAAACGAAAAGAGACGAAGACATGTTCCTTTTCCAAATTCACCTTCATCCGATACATACACCTCTTCCCTTTTACAGAAAAATTATATTCCGCATTACCTTATTGTTATTATTATTATTATTATTATTATTATTATTATTATTATTATTATTATTATTATTATTATTATTATTATTACTATTATTATTATTACTACTATTATTATTATTATCATCATCATCATCATCATCATCATCATCATCATTATTATTATCATTATCATTATCATTATTATTATTATCACCATTATTATTATTATTACTATTATTACTATTATTATTACTATTACTACTACTACTACTACTACTATTACTACTACTACTACTACTACTACTACTACTACTACTACTACTACTACCACTACTACTACTATTACTACTATTATTACTATTACTACTATTATTACTATTACTACTATTACTACTTTTATTACTATTACTACTATTACTACTACTACTACTATTACTACTACTACTACTACTACTACCACTACCACTACTACTACTACTATTACTACTACTACTACTGCTATTATTATTATTATTATTATTATAATTGTTATTATTATTATCATCATCATCATCATCATCATCATCATCATCATTATCATCATCATTATTATTATTATTATTGACTTATCATTAACTAGTTATTATGAATATTAATATTGTCATCATCATTGTTATTATTATTACCGCCATTATCGCTATTTCATCATTGTTATCATTATTTTTTACCCACCGGCATCGTCATCCCTTCAAGTACGATTGCGATCACTATTGCTATATTGCGTATCATCATGTTATTAATCGTCATTTGACCTTTTTCTCTGCGAACTTACAGTGTAATCGTAATTACCAATGAATAGTTCGCTCGCAGGGATTATTTCCATCGCATTATGAGATTTAAAAGGAACTGAAGATTCATTGGTAATCGCTTAAGAAATCTCATTGCCAATCTTCGTCTCCTTTCTTTTTCCTATCCTCAGTTTTACTTTTCATCCCCCGTTTTCGTCTTATTATTGTCCTTGCAATAAAGATCGTCTTTCTTTTAACAACACAATGTACTGAAACAGCATCGGCATAATCATAATTATCGATTATTTATTACTTTTGATAAAAAGTTTTCGCTCGAATGAAGTAACACGAAATTCTTTTAAAAAAAAAAAAATATTAAGTTTTTATAAATAATAGTGAAATAAAATTCACGAAAATGTTAAGTCGATATGGTATTAAGCATATACGAAGAAAATAAATTGAATAATAAATTAGTTTTATGTTTAATTATGAAAAAGCAAAATAGGAGTTGTATATAAAATAATTATATATATGAGAAAATGGAAATATTAGATAATTATAAATATTTAAAAAAAGATGTTTATTTCTTTATGAAAGTAACAATTTTTTTTTTTTTTAGGAGAATATCTGCCTATTAAATTACTTATTTCCAACTACTATTTTATTTTATTTTATTTTTTTCTTCTTTTCGTATTTACTTTATATCACATTGATTTAACAGCGACATGTGCTTTATATGTATACATGTATTACATATTTTAAAGATTATTACAGTCAAGTATTTTCAATGAATTTCGTATTCACGTACGGAACTTTTTGCTAGAAATAGTAACAGCACGAGACAGCATAGCAACTAATATGATATCAAAATATCATATATATATATATATATATTATTTCGTAGTACAATAGAATTTCTATAATTCGACAAATGGTAGACAATGCTTGATTATTCGATTGTATCTTTAATAAGGTAGAACAAGAAAAATAACATGAAAAAAACCATCATGGTTAATAACACAATTTATTAATAAAAATATATATATATATAAATATATAATATATAGAATATGAGAAATTAATATAAATATATCCATAGGATGTAGAAGCAATGATGATTACGAACAATATTCGTAAGATCATGATTGTAAGATGTAATAACTGAATATTGGAATTATGTAGAATAAAAATAATCTTTATCACGATGCGAGCAATCATTTTTTTATAATCGATAAAACGATACTATTGTTTAGATCGAAACAATACGGAATAATGGTGTCGATGCTGTTGTCGTTAAGTGGACAGTTAACTTCTATTAAAAATGTATGTAATAACGATGATGATATGCCGATGCTTGTTCAAAGCCAAAGCTGTTGGACGGACGACGATCTTTTACACTTATATTGTCATCATTATTTTATTTGATTTTCGTTTGATTTTATTGTGCCATAAACGCGGAACCGACCGTTCAATGAGACTCGAGCGTTCCCCGCAGTGATAAAAGGACGAGACACAAAATATATACAATATATATATATATATACACACACACACGTGCGATTATAATAGATCGACGATTCCAAACCGTGAAGGGATCGAGACACGGCACGATACAGCAAGAGTACGCAGGGCGGCGAACGCGAAGAACGCCAAGAACGACGGATTAATTAGTTTAGTTCGATGCCTAGATGAGTTGCCAATAAAGTAGTTCGTTTCAAACTTGTAGCTAACCTGTATTGTGTGTACGATACCCTTTTCCTCCTTCGTTGTTTCTCCTCTCCCTCCTCTTTTTTTTTTCTTTTTTTTTCCCCCCCTCTCTCTCCGTAATAGAAACCTTTCGATCGTAATCTGTATTAATCGCGGCTAATTATATATCGTTTTATTTCATTTCGCCATAAAAATGGGAATACATGTGGGAATAAAATTCTCTCGAGAGCGTCCACAGAGAGAGAGAGAGAGAGAGAGAGAGAGAGAGAGAGAGAGAGAGAAAGAGAGTGAAATTGATCGATTGATTTTACTCGCACATGTATTCGCATCCTGAGTAACCTTACTTATTTATTTATTTTTTTTCTTTCTTTTGTTTTGAGAGCTGTATAATTTTTTTTTTTTACTTACTCACTCACGTATGTATTATTGTTTACGTCTCTCTCTCTGTATAACTCATTTGAATCTCAAGTTTAGAGTATCTAATCAGAGTATTTATTTAATTGCCATCCGATTCTGATGGTTTTTGTTTTTTTTTTTTTTTTTTTTTTTTCGTATTTTCTATTGTTTTTCTCTTCTTTTTCGTAGACGATTTATTTTTAATATTTGTATTTATATTTATTTATTTATTTATTTTATTTTATTTTACTTTTTTTTTTTTTTTTTTTTTTTTCTTATTGAATTCCCCATTCGGTCGGTAGCGTCGAAGGTTGGCGCAATCATCGGTGCCGGAGGCACAGTACCGCGGGCGCATCGCTAATTGGCTAATTAATATTAAGCCGTAATTAGCCTCGTTAACCCCGGTAGGCACTCGTTTCACGCTGCTCTCTGGTTGGCCGGAACACGAGCGTTGCGTGCCTTTTACTCGTTACCGTAGTTCTTCCTAGCTTCCTACCTTGTATCGCGTATCGAGGCCTTCCCTCGCTAACGCTATTTCTCGACCGTTTCACAATTTGCCAACGGCCATCAACGGCGAGGTAAAGCCTCGCTCGCATCTCTAACGCAAATTCAATCGATGCTCGTCACTCGAACGACCGAGTTAATGGAACGATCGCGAGGAAACGATCGCGGCATTATTATATATAATTAATAATAAGTAAAAAAGGTTATTTTATCGAACAATTTCGTTCGATGATCAAATTTCGTCTTCTCTCAAACGAGGAAAGAAAGAAGTTTCCCGTCGTGCCGGAGAGCGGCGTGCCATCCTCCTCCGGTATGCGTTTGCGCGTGCGCGTCACGCGCGTAGACGATAGAAACTTTTAACCGTTACTTTCCTTTTTCTGTCGCTCTATGTTGCTTCTTAAGCGGTTCAAGATAGCCAGCGGATGTGTTGTAGCGCATGCATACTTAGTTAGACCATTCCTGGCGCACTCTAACCAGCAAGTAAGAGTAAGAGTTTAATAAATTCGATATGTACACAGTTTTTTTTTTTAATTTTTTTTTTTTTTTTTTTTTTTTCTCTCGTCAAATATGTAATCCAGCGGGCCCATCTTGCTCCAGACGATCCCTAAGCGATGCCCTTGCGCGACAAGGGGATCGTCCACCTCTCTCGTTCCTTCTTTTCCCCCTCCCCAAGTGATTTCTCATCTTGCAAACGAGAACACAGAGGCGCGCCGACTTTTTCCTTTTCGCGTCAACTTTTTCCCTTCTTTTTTTTAAACCCTTTGCAGTTGATGAGAGGGATCTCGATCGGGAGCCTCCCAAACTATCAAAGTTTATCTTTGACCAAGAATATCCGAAGCTTGTTAATTGTCGATAAATCGGAGAAAGTTGGGCCGTGCGCAAAGGGTTAATCTCGCGAGCAAGTTGGTTTCGTTTCGGCGCCGATTTCGGATAAATGTTACCGTCTTCCATCCTGTCCCTTTCGATTCGTATGCCCGGGTAAACGAACATCTTAATTTCTTAATTTGTGAAATCTCGGTTTATCATAAATATAAAGAAAAAAAAAAAAGAATATTCGCCGATGATGGTTAAAGAAAAATGGATCGCTGTTCGCTCGAGCATACGGAAGCAACCGAGCACGGAGAAAGGATCTTTCCGACTTTTCGATCGGAAAAAAACCCGAAATTAAACCGCGTGAAAAGACGCGTGAAATATATATCTTGCCTTCGAATCGACCTTAGATTAAAAAAAAAAAAAAAAAGAAAAGAAAAAAAAAAGAAAGAAAAAAAAAATTCAACGATCCTTTTTTTCGAAAGTGGGATCGATGTGTACATATCGTCGTCGTCGAGTGTTAGTTTAACGCGAACCTTAGAAACGTAGTTCGTTTTATACCTATACGTCGCGCTGTGATTTCTCACGTGTGATAACTCGTGCCCTGAAAAGGGGGCAAAGAAAGAGAGAGAGAGAGAGTGTGTGTGTGTTTCGAGCAGCGGAAAGCCAAAGTAACGCGAATTTTCCCCTCGTCATAACGTAACGGACCAATTCGGTAGACATTTGTGCGTTTTCCTCGGGCGTCTGGATGCTCGCTTTCGATTCTTCAGCTGCGTCGGGCACGGATTAAATACATATCGACTCGCGCAACATATCATTTCGTGATTTGGACCGGGATCGTGCGAGTGTCGGGGAAAATAAGAGGATTATCGAATGGGATCGAATGGAAAATTTTGAAACTATGAATTTTAATTCGTGAATTTGAAAGATTAAATATTCTGATACGAATCGTCATTTTTCGTAATAATATCTGTTTCTTACACGTTTTCATTGGCATCTATTAAAAGAAACTTATTGTAAAAAATATTGATTTAACAAAAATAACTATATTGGCTGGATAATTAATGCAAGGTAAGTTTAAAAACGACCTAATAATCGCCTAATACGTACGAATATCCGTTAAATTCATTTCGAATCGTCGATACCATTCGAATCGATACAGCCTTGCATCGAGACATCGCAATGAGCAATGAGCGACGAAACTTCTTCCCAAATACTCGCATGACCCCGGAGAGGAGCTTCCGCCAGATATTCGATCCGGCTGCCCGCGAGTGTCGATCACAACTCGATCGTGTCAAGGAATATCCGGTTTTTTTATCCCAGAATCTCAGTGCTCTCGATTTAATAAACGTAATGCATTGAAAGGAAAGAAAGAAGACAAAGGAAAATGACGGAGAGAAGACGGGCGCGAATTTTCGGCGCAACAGATTGCACTTTCTCCGTGCAATCGGCTAATATCCTTTCCCCTCGTTTCGCCCGATTCATCGATTATTCAACAGAGACCCGAGTGCCTTAATCCGATCTCTATCTGAAACCTCCCTCCCGCCCCTCCACCTCCTCCACCATCTCCACCTCCCTTCACGATTCGAAACGTTTTTTGAAAAGAACAGAGACGAAGACGAAGATGATGGAAAGGAAATACAGAGAGATAGAGATAAAGAGATATGGAACGAGCGAGCGAGAGAAAGCGAGAGAGAGTGAGAGAGAGAGAGAGAGAGAGAGAGAAATTTTGCATTTCACAAACAAAAGAAAAGAAAAAAAGAGAGTCGAAGAGAAGAGAAGCAGAAAGAGACGATTTAGACGCATATTAATTCCCATAGGCAGAGTAGAGTTGATGAGTGTCGATCGATAGAGAGAGAACGCGAGAGAGAAACCGCTTCCACTGATTCAGATCCACGGTTTTGGCGAGCACCACTCGGCTGAGAATCAGGTAAGACCATTTTCTTTTTTTTTTTTCTTCTTCTTCTTCTCTCTCACCCCCCCCCCTTCCCCCCTTTTTACCCCCATCATACTTCACCATACTATTACTATTTTTCATGTATATATGTATACAGACTGACTCGAGAATCGTAGTACACTGAGAAACAAAAGAAACGACAATATACGCTTCTCTTTCTAAAGGAAAATTTAATTTCCATAATATATATATATATATATATATTATATATATATACATACACATATATATACATACGATAATATATATATTCCATATACATATTCTTCTTATTCCTTCAAAAAAAAAAAAAAAAAAAAAAAAAGAAAAGGAAAAAAAAAAGAAGAAACGAAAACGAGAAGAGGTGTGCTTATAGTTGCTAACTCTCGGTCGTATCAAGATTTTCGATTCAGCAAGCGCAAGATTGGACGCAATATTACACGATACTATTACAAAATTTCGCATTGTTTCACTTATTATCTTACAGTAAGTAGATATGTCGCATAGAAAGCGGTAGATATTTGCGAGGTTTAGCGTATTAGTTGCGAGCATTATTTATTGTCGATAACAAATCTCTTCGTGGCCCGGTCATCATCCCAGCCACGGATTATCACTTTCTATCTACACGCATTGTAATATATAATAAATGTTGGTAGTTATATCAGTAGATCTGAATATCGTCGATGACGTAGAAGTAGACGAGATGTGCACAATTGAAGCGGTTTTTTTTTTTTTTTTTTTTTTTGTTTCTTTTCCTTCTTCTCTAACAAAATCAATCTTAATCAGTAATTCTAGAGCCAGTCCGAGTTGAGAACGGTTGATTTTCTTTTTTTCGTTTATTTTTCTTTTTTTTTTCTCTCTCTCTCTCCTTCTAATTTGAATAAAACAGAAAAACGATCAGCTTTCTTTCTTTCGTTCGTTTCTTCTCCCCCTCCCCCTCCCTCTTTTTTTTCTTTATCAGCCACTTAATATAAGCGAAAAAAAAAAAAGAAAAAAAAAAGACTTAACCGTGCTCGAGCAACAGTGGTTCTAGATATTACACACGTCGAGAAATTTTCCACGCGGCAACGGATCACGTTCGAATCTGACTCGCCGGAAGTTTTCTTGTTAACGAAACTCGCGACGAAGCAAAGCGTCGTCGTCGACTTCCTTAACTTTCTCTAACCGTCGAATCGAGAATTAATCGTTATAAACCGCGTGGTTCGCGTTCATTCGCATTCATTTGTTTCCGCGTGGACGATTCCATGACAAGAAAGTACTAATACCAGTGTCAAAGCTATTCATCGATGGCCAGTGTAGATGGCGCTACCAGTAAGAGTGTGTCGTGCATGTGTAATGACTTTGTACATACATACTAACACGTGTCTGAACGATTATCTCGTATTCACGCATGATTTTTTTTTTTTTTTTTTTTTTTTTATCACTCCGATAACACCTTAGAAGAAGAGACCTTAATACACAATCTCGATCAATTTAAAGGGGTTTGGTGGTTAAAAACAGTTTTTGGTGATACGAGACAGTCGTGCCGGATCGAGGCAAAGCGAGGCCTTAATTTAAAAAAAGAAAAAAAAGTCGAGAAAAAGCAAAGAAACAGAGGAACAAAGATATATATATATATATACGTATATATATATATATACGTAATCTTTGCAATCGTTGATCTCGCTAAATGATCCACCATTACTGCCACCATTATCACCCACTATCGCTTCTGTCATCAAGTTGTCTCCATCAACCAAAGAGCGAGAGAGAGAAAATGAGAGAAAGAGAGGGAATGAGCGAGAGAGAGAGAGAAAAAGAGAAATGAATCGCTTTAATAAAGGTATGGTGCACTTTTAAATGTCCGCTTTTATGTGGTCAAGCTTTCCAACGTGTGTAACGGATGGAATCTATCGAAATATGACGGATTTCAGATTTTGTTTTTAAAAACAAACATTGGATAATTTTCTGACAAGATCAATTCAAAGTTTTGAAGATTGAGATATGAAACGTAAGCCAATCAGAAACTAAAAATTGATCAATTCCATTAAAAAAAATTTTAATTTTTAAAATTTAATGATTCTAGTCATTGATCTTTTGTCATCATATATTATGATATATTTAAATTTGCATTATAGAATTATAGCAGTTCTAATGTCGATCTAAGCGTTAAGAAAAAAAAAAAAGGATAACTCGTAAAATAATGAATTGATTAAATGATTAATTGTGGAAAGATTTTAGTTTCAATTTTTTAAATACGTATAGAACGTGCGTTAAATATGCGGGACATTAACCGAAGATTACTGAGATAATTTCAAGCCACCTTTTTCTTTGCGAAAAGTATATATATACATATTAAATGTAACGAAAATAAGAGGTGACGATTAGAGAAATACGTTATATATTTACGTAATAATTCTCAGAGACGATTAAAAAAAGGCTTAGGTAAATAAAGATCCTAAATTTTCTTTTTACGTGTGAACGTAAAGCGTTTGGAGAGCTTGGCTCTAGTAAAAGTTCAAAATAAAAGGAAGTTCAGCCAATCTAACTCGTGTTTCGCAAAGGATTCATTCACGCGAAAACATGAATTATGGTTGAACTTTTCTTTTACGTTTTACAAGACACTTTTTCGAAATGGGACCCACTCGCGTTTTACGTAGCACTTTTCTCGTGCCGGCGAATTTGTTCGGCGTCTTGTTCTTCCAGTGTACACATGTGTATATATATATATATTAGACACACATTCATACGTACACATACGCATACACGATTATAAATTAACAAAAAATAAAAAATAAAAAAAAAAAATATATATATATATGCAGAAATATGCGTATATGGTAACGAAATGTATGAGTTAAACGAAAATCAGCGATCAAGCCGACTCTCGACATAACACTCGACAGGAGGAGATCTTCGAATCGATATCGAGAAACAACGAAATATCGATCGTCGCGTTGTTTAGAAACAAATTTCTCATGTAATGTGAAGGTCATACAGATTGGTTATCGAACGGAGATAAATTTCAATAATTTTATATTTCAAAAGTATTATTGATAAATTAGAATTCGTTTGTAAATAATTCACTTTAAATCGATCGTATAGTAATCGATCAGTGATCGAGCGTGTATAATGTTCAATTTCATATTAAATTTGAGTCTTGATCTTTATTTCTATTATCGTGATATCAATCGATAATGTTTTATTTGATTGATTAATATTTATATAATTAAAAGAAATTAATAGTATAATAATTTCGATTTTAGATTTAATCGATGTACATTTTTTATTTTTTATATTTTTTCATGTTAGTTTTATTCACTCGCGAATAAAAATTTTATACAGCTTATTATATTCTTCTATTAAATATATTACAAATCAACTTGGATGTAAAGTTTCAAATTTTTACAAATGTTACAAAGTAGAATCTAACCTAAATGAAATTTTTTTTGAATTATTTATAAATATTTTGAGAAATGTATATAAATATATGTTGTATTTGATGATACAATGATAATTTTAATGTTAAACAAGTAGATATGAATCTTTTATACAATAACAAATATATAATTTGTATTGTATACCAACAAAGCAAAACATAACCTTTTATGTAATAATGAAAATTCAAAACAATTCTTGGCACGAATATATATTAACTTGATAATAATGAATTTAATTAAATGTTATCAAGTATTTAATATTATTGAATAATACTTGATTCCACTAATTATATTTTTCTTACGAATTTGTGAATTTGATTCTTATCTATATATACGATAAATATATGTTTTAAGAGACAAATGAAACATGAAGCTAAAAGTCAAAGAATCGTTCATTGATCGCATTGTAGTTACGATCGATGTTTTTGTATGGAGTTTTGATAAATTATTGATAAAAAGGTTTAAAATGAGAGTTAAATTTAAACTGGTGAAGGAAGCCAATGATTTCTAATAAATTTTAATAAATGAAGTATATGGTGTAGTGCAGAATAAAGTACAATATTATTCATAACCTTTAAAGGTGAGTTAACCTTTAACAGTAAGTTATTCTTTATAATATTTATACTATTAAAATTTAAATTTGATAAAAAAATTTGTTAAAATATCATTAACTATTCAAAGATTATAACTGTTATTGATTTTGTTTTATGAAAAATTCTTGGAATCCTAATGAAATTAAAATATACTTTTCGTGAAGAATGAAAATAACCTATTTTAAAATTTTAGAAATTAACTTTTATAATATTTTATTATACGATTTTGATTTTTATTTTTCACTCTAATTTAATGATATATTACTCATTCAAAAAGATAAAAATTTTTAATAAAAAAACTCATTTGTTTCCTTCAGCCAATGCTATCATTGCCTAAAGTTTGCTACTTGTATTTTATTAACGTTCGATATTGATAATTAGTATACAATATCCTATTTTTTTTTATTCAATTTTATTGAAATATATCTCGTATCGGATATTATTATAAATATTATAATAAAAAATGAAAGAGAAAAAACGAGAAAAGTAAATGTTAACTAATTCGATCAAGCTTTTTCAATTGTTCATTTTTCGAGTATTTAATCAAATTCTCTTTGGAAATTTAAATTTCTATTTTTTTCCATTCCTTTAACAATATCGACAAAGTTAAACTGAAAATCAGTTGCAATAAATAAATTTTTAACGACACATATAAATTGGCTCAAATTTATACGATCGCTTCAGCACGCACGGTTAAGTCTTTTTTTTGTTTAATGAGCATATTTCATATCGTTTATAATCAGACGCTTTGACGCATCGATCCAACGTTACATGTAAAAATGGCAAAAAACTGAATCGTTGATATAAGGCAATGTACGATCCGAATTTCAAAGGCAAAAATATTAAAGAACGAAGAATTTTCTCGATCTCGCCGATTTAAGCGATCGTTTGAGCGTATGTTCGATCAATGATACATGACAATTATGAGTGAGAATACTTTGTAGTCTCAACAATATTGAAAAAGTACAAACCGGGTTGACTAGTTATGATAGACGGATAGAGAAGATAAAGTCCCATTTTCGTGATCCTTTTTCCAATTCCGAAACAGAAAATCAAGAAAGAGAATTTTCTTGGAGAATTTATTTCTGTTGACCAGGCTCTTTGATCACGGGACTTTTTTTCTCTCATTTTTAGCGTCTAGTCACAAATGTAGCGACATATCTCGCGTGACAATTGCAGGTGATTAATGTCGATAATATCGTTACCTATACACAAGTATTATCATCACCATTATCATCATCATCATCATTATCATCGTCATCGTCATTATTATGATTATGCGTCAAGTAGCATCGTGAACATGCCATTAGACGTAATCGTCGCGATTAGTATTCTTATTTTTTTTTTTTTTTTTTTTTTTAATCAATATAAATTTGTTACTGCGTGAGTTGTACACTGAACAGTTTTCTTCCTTTCATTTGACTCGTAAGATTCAAAGTTAACGTTTTGACAAAAAAGATTACTATCACATACAATTGGAATTGATGTTTCTTCTGTAAATTTCAAAAAAGCTTCGACACAGCGCACCTTTTCATCTCAAGCATTCCCGCGGGCGACGATCCACTGACTTTCCAATAAAAATCTCCATATTTGTTACCTTCGAAGCTTTTTTCGTTCGTTGATACGTGCTTCCCCAGTTGTCCGTACGCGGCGCCCTTCGACGTAACAACGTGATTGTCAATTTTCATGAAACATCGTGTTTTTATGGAAAACCGAGATAGATTATGCGGATAAAAAGATCTCTATAGAAACGATCGCGTACAATAGGTTAGATATACGTTTATTGGAAAGATCACGAAATCGTAGCCAGTAGGTTAACCCAACTCCACAACGCAATTAGTATAGTCTGAGCTAGCTAGACAGCCGAATAGTGAACACAATGTGTAGTAAACTTGTGTAATTCCTTACTCAATTTAATGGGTAAGAACGAAAAGACAGTAATAAGTGAGGTTTAATTAAGTAGTAGTTGAACGCGAAACATAGCAGCAGCGAAGTAGCGAAAAAAAGAAAACTTTGTGCGTGTGTGTGTGTGTTTGTGTGTTTGGTGTGTGTGTGAATTTATTGAATGCGAGGGAGAGAAAGAATCGAGTGAAAGAAAAATAAATACGGAAATAAAAAAAAGGAATACCGAAGGAATAATTATCAACGTATTTACTGCAGGTAAACTGGTTACTGTACCTGTTGTTGTTGAAAACATTAAAAACACTCTTATTCCATGCTAATACCGCTTAATAATATATCTATTATTTTACCTTCCTTCCATAAACTTTCCAAAACTTTCGATTGATTATTGTAGATCCTTATCGCACTGATTATAGCCAATTATAAAATCGTTCTAAATCGATAGAAGAGATATAAATGAGATGATATCAAATCTTAATAATGTTAAGAAAGATTTTTAATTTTCTTTTCCTTAATAATTAGAAAATCAATCATTGATTTTCGTATAATAATAATAATATTAATACGAAAAACTTATCAAAAATTGCCTCGATTCAAAATATTTTAAACAGTCTTAATTTTAATTTAAATATTTTTCTTTCTGTATAAATGTTTTGATTAAATATGCTTTTAATATTGCATATATATGCATTTATAATGATCAAGATAAGAAAAAGTGATCTTACAGAAATAAGTGTTGGACCAGTTAATTAAAAACTTTTTGTATAATTAATAAAAATAAATAAATAAATAACGATTAATTTAATCAATTAATTATTTATTAATTATTTATATGATATATATATAAATGTATATTATTTGTTTAAAACGAATTTATTATTTTAGATAATTATTTTTTATTTTTATAAAAAAAGATAATGTATTTGTAAATTATATACAATTTGGATTTTAAAATGATTTTATACATTTAAAAATATTTATTTATATTATATCTTTTGAAATAAAAAAAAAGAACATTTGAATAAATATATACATATCTACTTACATGGCAAGAAGTTAAATAAATACTTTTAATAAATAATCTGATTAATATTAAATTTCAAAACAAATTCAAACATTTTATAAAAAAAGTTTTAACATTTAATCATTATGCCAATTTATGATTAAATAAATAATTCAATCGTTAATCACAATTAATTACCAAATATTTATTAAATTTTAATCCAAATTTAATATAATTAATTATATATTGTCCAACACTGATAGAAAATCAATCAAGATTTTACAAAAACATATACATATGTAAGTAAAAAGTAATAAATTCTGTAATAAAAAATAGTAACATTAAAAAACAATGGAAAATTGAAATCGGTATCCATTGTTTTCCTACATTTCTTTACTTTGTCAAATCGTTTTTCTTTCATGATATAAAATATATACTGTTATATAATAGCATGAATAAAGTGTGACGATTATTACGCGATTATCGATTTCTTGATACATCATATGCGCGCGTTGTACATACATATATACACATACTATAAATATCAGTATCTCTTTGTAGTAGTTAATTGGACTCCTATTTGCGCCGCTGGTCGTGCTTCGAAACATTGTTCCCAAAGTTTAAAACGAGTTCCTCTTTCGAACTTCTTTACGACATTTCATAAAAAAATAATCAAAAAAAAAAAAAAATACAAAAAACAATATTTTCGCTTTTTAAATTTCCCTCATTTTTCGACGAATCAACGGCCAGTAGCGTACATCGTAGGAATATTGTTTTTCTTTCCCTATTCCTTGAAAACTTCAGAGTGAAGCTATCGCAACCTGAACCGTAATTAAACAGAGCATGAGAACTGCGTGTAAATTGACTTTCGATTCACATGTGGGTAAACAGTAGTACGAGTAAATAAATAGATATAATGGCTGCTAATGAAACAGTAGTAAAAAATCGAATGATATTCGAGCCGTTGTTGCCATTTAACCAACGAGAGGATTAAACAATTGAAGGTGAGTGACAATAAAAGGGGATTATTTTTACACGGATAATTTAATGACAATGACTTTTATTTTTTTGACATTTCGAGTAAAATAGAATTAGCAAAAGAAGAGGAAAAAAAGAGAAAAAAAGAAAAAAAGAATATCGAAATATATATTATATTCGTTAGACATGCCGAATAAACAAATATTTCTGTAGCGGTGAATATCTTTTCGACTCTTCGAAGGTTAAGTATGATTTATACCGCGACGAGTGTGTAACATAACCTTACTAATTATTATTTGAATGAAAGCGTAGGATGATGTGATTATACAAATATCTATCTTATCCTTCTTGTTTCTGTATCGAAATATCTTAAATATAAATGAGTAGTTTGTTCAAGTATGCGAGAAAATTAGGTTTTACTTGAATCGACGACAAGCAAAACGTGTAAATTTTATTTAAGTGGCTTGTTTGATGATTGGTGCAAGAGTAGTAAGACTTTTTATTGTAAAATATCAAACATTGAATTTAGAAGAATTCTCTTTTTTTATTCGATCAATGAATCTAATTTAATTATTGCATATTAATCAATGATTGAATGGGATCGATAGAATCTTCCATAAATATTTCATTATAACAAAATATACTGATCGAATAAAATTAGATACATTCGAATCTTTATTATCGATTAGACAAATTTTTATTATCTGTATATTGAACCGGTTTAGAAAAAATTTTAAGAGAAAACACACGTGTACATGGAGCCTTAGACTTGATTGATTACAATAATCAATTTTAAATCTGATCAATGAAATCTATATTATAAATTAAATTTTTATGAATTATACAAAGTCTGAATTTTTATAATATATTAAGAAGTCTATATATTTATTAATATTATAATATTATTTAAATCAAAAGTTGTAAAGTGTATTGAACATATTATAACAAAGTGTATTGAAAAAAATTATATTGCAATAATTAATATTTTAATATATTTAAATGATTTTGGTCATAAATTATAAGTAATTAAAATTTTGATTTGACAATCATTACATAAATTGATAACAAGTGATTTTAATAAGAAATAATCTAAATGTTCATTTATCTGTGCATTTTAGACTTCTTAAGAGATACACGTGCAATATATTCATTGATATTCAGATTTAAAATTAGTTAATTTTTTTATCGTTCCTTAAAAATAAAATTCCTTTTCAAATATTCTATTAAAAACGAAATATCATTTACAATATCCACTATTTTGAAAACTGCTCCATGAACACAACGATAAAAATTATTTATTACTCGTTTTAATCTCCACGGTAAATCCTTAAACAATGAATTTTTCTTACAGCATCGTAGAAAAGTAGCACCCTTTAATAATTGAAACAACTTATTATATATTGTTAGATATAGTTGCAGTTGACGTAATGGATAATGTTTAGATATTTAGGTAGAAAAACGTATGTTTTTTCTTCGAAAATATGGACGGTGATAAACCTGTAGGAACAAAACGAGGAAGGCGTTTGATCCCGTTTTTGCAACGAATTTCCAAGAACGAGCGTATCGCGTGCTATCAATTTGACATGAAAGTTTGCGAGATGCAATAGAAATTGGGTATATCCTTCCATGTGAATTTCTCGCGATAAAGTAATCAAAGGAATTTTTCTTTGCTAAAAAAAAAATTCTTGAATATTTCCATCTTTTTGTTCATATACGAGATTGAATTTGGAAATACACCCAATTTCTCTTCGTAGCCTGAAGTTCAACAACGATGTGGCCTAATTCGAACGAGGGCTGGCCTAATTTAATTACTGAAAATAATTTTGTTTAATTCAGTGGTACAAAGTTGACGAAGAGTGAGCCCGTTGAAACTATAATTAGCGGATGATAAAAAAAAAAAAAGAAGAAATAAATTTTTATAAACAGAGATTTAAATTTATACATATATACTTAGAAAAAAATAACGATATACAAAAAATAATCACAATATTGGTATTTTGCATTTCAGTTAAAGTGTTTGGAAAATACACAAATAATTATAGGAGAGAGTCATATATATTCGGTTCTACGCGAATATCCTTCGCTTTAATATGCATTTACAATAGTTGCATTTACAAACATTTACAATAATCCTGGCAACGATTGCATAGCGTTAATTTGAAACATAGACAAAATAAACTGTTGAGTAAAATTTTGTATCGATTGTCAATCAACGAGGATAGAAACAACGAATTAACACGCAATGCTTTTGTGTCTAGACATTCCAAAAACGACATTGCTCGTATTAATATATATGTGATGTGAGCGAAACCGCTTTGGTAAATTTTGTAATTATACGTTGCCAGACTTGCGACTTGAAATTCTCCTAGAAAAGAACAAAAAAAAAAACGAAATTTTTCAGGAGAAGAGAAATGGGAGACGGAAACGATATGCAAGAAGGAAAAATAAAATATTTTGATCTTGATCAATTTTTCACAATATGAAATGTGAGGAGTCTCTTATAGATGTCGCCCGCAATCGAAAAAACAATGGCGCAGAGATAACCTCGCGATTCATTTCACGACCAATCGTCGTAAGACTTATTTTGTTACGATAGCATTAGCGATTTATCAAATTACCTCAAACATAGTTAAAAAGATAAAGATCTCGATTTGACGAGTGTAGAAAAGTTATCGATCGGTAAGAAATTATCGATCGGACAATTGTCGACGATTATCAATGTATATACAAATCTTGCTACTGTTTGCGTTATCGTCCTGTCGAATATTGTTCTGTCTGTTCGATAAAAAGCCCACAATTGTGGAGACTCTAAACATAAAAGTGCTTTTGTATGTTTAATCAAGTACAAAAACTGTACATACCATGACTGTATAATCATACGTACGTATGTGTAAAAAGAATGCTATCGAATTAGATATGTACTCGTAGGAAATTGTTGCTCGAGCGACGATATCGGCGAGAACGTGAGAATTTGAGAAAATTTTGCCACTCTAGATAGTATTCTGTGATCATAATCGTATTGAATTTGCATGTAAAATTTGTTTTAGGAACAGGAAAAAAAATCATGTTCTCACCAATATCGTGGATCGTTCGAACGAATAGATTTCGAATCCTAGTCCTTCTAGTCATATTAGGAAGTTAGAATTTCGTAATAAATCGTGACTAGTGTATAATTTCGAAACTTACAAACTGAAGAGAGAAATTTTTCGGAGGGCAACACGGGATAAAGCCTTTTCGAAAAGAAGAGGAAGACAAAAAGGATGAGGAAGATAAAACCGAGAAAGTGAGAGGAAAAAGGCGGAATATTCGTCGTGCCTGTCCATCTCCTGCGGAAGGAACACACAACTGGAAAGAAGAAGCAGTAGGGTGAAATAAAAAACATTATCATTTATTTGTAAACTGTAGAGATTATTTGTATAGTTAGATATTTATTTTCGTCATTCCATTGTTATTATGTTATTATATTATATCGTCATCATTTTTATCATCATCGTTATCATTATTATTATTATTATAATTATTATTATTGCCATGATTATCATCATTATTATCTTAATTATATATATATATATGAAACACATATATTTAACTAATGTGTAATTTATATTTAAAGTAGAATCCATTATTGTTTTCATTAATTTTCCTATTAATTAAGACTGTAATCAAAGATATTTCAAACATAGACAAAGATTTTTTTTTTTGTCAAATATTTTGTCAAATTATTCGATAAGATTTTTAAGAAAAGCAAGAAGAAAATAACAAATGGCAGGGAAAAAGATTTCATTCAAGCTCGCCATTACTTTATCGAAGGTCCGAAGAAGGCTGAGGAAACGGGGAAAAAAGGAAATCGATATTTGGACCCCCCAAGAGTACGTGTTATGTACGCTCCTGTCGGCTAAATTGCGATCGCTCTGGGAAAAAGGCAGCCCGGAAATTTCGCCATGCCCTCGTCGTTGATTCCATCGAAAGAAATATTGAGAAATATCCTGTGATGCTTGATCAACGCATTTTTCGAGAAAAATTGTTTTATTTGATTGAAAATACGTGTGCAATTTTAATTGATCCTTTGCAAAAACTAATTCATTTTAACCAATCGATATATTGCATGAAAAATCATGCAATATATGAAAGTCTATTAAATATATTACAGCTGCCATCTTTTAGTGATCAATACACTTCCATCTATCTCCTAATGACTTACAAGAGGCTAAAATTAAAAAACGGTTTTTACGTTGTAAAAAAAAAAAAAAAATTATATTGATTTTCATTTATATTTCACGTTACATCAACAGCGTTACATCGTTTAAAATAATTTTGCTAAATATAATAAAAAATTAGATAATTTTCGCAAAAAAATTTAACATGCAATATTTTTATCGAATTTTTTCTTTCTTCCAAAAATTCTTTTTTCGAAAACAAATATTACGTAATCGAAAATTATAAATTCTGTGAATAAATTCCGATATACGTATCCGATCGGAGAAACTGTCGTTATCCGATGGCATAAATGTAAGTTCGTCCCGTATGCTTATATCCTTTCCCTTTTATATCCTATTCCATCGCGTGATATCGCAACAAAACGGAGCGAGGCGATACGAAGAGACAACCGGGCATATTTTCACCCCAAAGATGCGAGTCGAGGGAGCAGAAGACATTTATACGCATCCTTCGTGCCGCATTTCGAATGTACCCTTCCTAATCTATCGATATATCGTGTCTTCCACCTCTTTCCCTTTAGCGTAAACAAAAAAAAATAGATCTATCGAAAGAAACAATTCCTTATTATTTTATTCTTCGTAATTGGCACGCAGAATAATCGATATTAAGATGCGGCAAAAAATATATATATATATATAACATATTCGAGTAAAACAAGATAAAAATAATAAGAAAAATTGGTGATGAAGATAAGCGTAAAACCTCTTATTTAAAAAATAAAAATGAAATAAAATCGTCGAATCCACTGATTCATGATGTTTCCATTCTTATTCTTCCGCAAGAAAAAGGGAGTCACGTCACGAAACGCGGTCACGCGATCTCCACGATCTTGAGTAATGATTTTTATTTATTTATCTTCCGCCCGGTAGAATATATGGGCAGCTGCCTCGAGGACCACGAAGAAAACTCGATATTGCGGTTGCGTAAATTACATCTACGGAGGTAAGTGAGAAAATTCTATTACGTTAACACGCGTCCCGTGACGAAAAGTCAGGTACAGAAATTGCATGGCAAAAGATTTATCCGCGACGAGATAATAGCAACGATATTACCGATCGATCGATCGCTATTTTTATCCCAGTTTATCGGTACTTTAGCTAGGCATAAAATTGCATTACTTAAACGGATCAGTGGCCGTAAGTAGTCTCCATTTGCGGAACGATATTAGCTTAAGGGAGAAGTAGAGCAATTCTTAAGGATGGTTAACTACTCTCCCTATTTCTTTCCTTGCATAGTCACGTTGCACGATTTATCGTTTGTTGCCAGATAATAGACTAATCAGATCGCAGATTCCTCGTCACAACATTCTCTCTAGCCCATGTACAATGGAAAAAGTGAAATGTTCGATGAAATTTCGATACACGTTCTTTCTCAATTTTTTCGTATTCGATAAGATTCAGCTACGTTTGACACGTTTATTGTACGATATAAATAAATTAGAATTACGTGAAATGTAATTAATTGATTCTGATTTTTCAAACAAAAGCATGAAAATATAACAATACTTGTCTTTTTAAAATATTTACACGTAACTTCGTTAATTTTATAAGTGTTCGAACGAGTCTTCTACAGATAGAGTCTCGCAATGTTAAAGAAAAATATATATATATGTATAAAAAAAAAAAAAAGAAACTGATTTTTTAAAAATTTTAAAGACCACAACCAGACATTTTACGTTTTTCTTCGGCAGCTCGGTAGCGGTTCGATATTTTTTTAAACATTTATAGGAAAACGTGATATCCAAACGCGTCCCTACTACTCCTTCGAAATACACATTCGCAGTAACTTGTTTCAGACTGCTGATAAATAGTTCACTCGTTCGGTAAAGTCGAGACAGGGATGTGAGAAGAGAAGAGTAGGCAAGAGACACTCTACACAAGTACGAATGACGGGGTAAAGAGATGTGGAGCTTAAATCTTTGATGCCTTTAGGTTGCTCTGTTCTTTCTCGGTTATTCTTCTTCTATTCCAGCGCGCAAAAACTAACATATGGAACTGAGTGTTGAGAAACGTCGACGTCGAACGGTAAAACTTTTTCTAGTCAATAACTGAGAAGAACTTTCTAGTTTTTCTAGGAGAGTTTCTTTTAAAGAAATTTTTCTACAGGAATTCGATAGTCGAAAATGACGAAACGAAAGCAATTGAGAAACGCACTAAAAAGAAAATTATAACCTCTACAGATTTCTATAATAATCTATAGTCCATGGTTCATTGAGAGTCCATAAAGTTTTCATCACACACAAATAACACACA
Organism: Apis florea; assembly: GCF_048593485.1. Classification (NCBI taxonomy): domain Eukaryota; kingdom Metazoa; phylum Arthropoda; class Insecta; order Hymenoptera; family Apidae; genus Apis; species Apis florea. The sequence goes on along the minus strand of NW_028256550.1, from coordinate 1,746,823 downwards.
CACAAAAAATGATTGACGACGAAGAGCATAAAGTTTATAAAGTTTTTAAAATTATTTGTAAATCTCTTCCTTTTAAATGTGAATGTTATTGATAAGTATTTTAGAGACTTTATACGCATGAATATTACATGTTTAAATTTTAAATTAGGTTAGGTTTTAAATTTTAAATTAAGGTTACAGCAAAAAATTATTTAAAATGGATTAGTAAACAAAAGAACCGCTACTCTAATCTATGCGTTAGTCATCTCTCTCGGATATACGGGACATCTGACCCGACAGAAATTTTTAAAGCAGACGAAAAAAGAGCAAAGAAACGGCTCGTATCTTCGGTTTAGTGCCGCCGGTATATACACCACTACCGTCACCGATCTTTTAAAAATACATAGGTTGGAATATCACTCCAGTCGGGCGTATCTCGTCTTCTGAATTGCGCTTTTACCTCGATTAACACTTACACCCGCTTAATTAAAAATCGAAGGTCGTCATATTTAGGATAAAACTTTCTACGTGAGATACTTGATTGCATCGTCGATAAAGATTTTTCTAAATTGTACGACAACTTTATGAAAAAAATTTGATTTACATTATTTGAGATTGGAGAAATAGTTGAATCCTGTAATCGGAATTTTATTCGGTTAAAAAATGAAAATTATAATTGAATTGAAATTTTACACGTTAATTTGAAAATTAAGATATACAATGATATGGAAAAAACGTATTATAAATAAATTTAAAATAATGTAAATGTACATATATATACGTAATTTCTAAGTTAATTGAAATTTTGTGTGTACAAAAAAAATTATTTTTGTACTATATTCACTATTTACAAAAGTTAAACAATTAAAAATAATAGATTAACAATAATGTATAGCAATCTCTTAATTCAACATTTTCAAATTTAAATATATTTTTTTTCTAAACTGAAAAATTTTATTAAAACTAATATTACTTTTGAAACTTTGTTCACAAATTGCTTTATATAAAGACTAAGAGAAACATCAATCTTGTTTTTCGTATAAGATAATTCTTTTAAAGATAATCACATAAATACCTCTGATTATAATGATAAAAAAAAAATATTTTGTATATTATTTGTATGATATGAAAAGTTAAATATACTATAAAAGATATTTTTATGCCAACATAATTTCTTTTTTTTTTTCATATAAATATATTACTTGTTTTTTTTTTTTATAATAACATTAAAATACATTCAACGATGTGTAATATGATATGACATGTTTTTGAAGTGACTTTTAACTCTAAAAAGTTAAAATTAGCGTGAAATCTATTTTCATTAAAATACACAAACTTTAAATGAGATAAAAAGTAAGAATTTGCAAGGGAAATAAACATATATATTAATAATAAATGTTGTTTATTCTATCATCATTTTAAAAAAAGATAGAGATCGTTGCCAAAAAAAAATCTGATCTTTTCTTGTTATTCATCCATGACCTTGAAATTTCAGTATCGATTACATATCCTGTAAATTGTTTGATCCTTCAGCAACATCTGTAACGAGGATCTGCCATTCAACAACATGCATCAGTTCTACAAACTGATACAAATCGAACTGATTTAAAGTTTCCTGTTTATTCGTTTCTCTATTTCCTTGCTGTCTATGTATTTAGCATATTCCATTTTAGAAAATTACCATTAATCCATTTAACAACCAAAGTTTTTCTTGTCAATGATATTATCTCTATTAATGTCATAGTAAAATCGAATTTTTTTTTTCATTCTCGATATTTGATATTTTTTATTCAGACGATTACAAAATTAAATAAATATTTTTCAGACGTTTTCGCAAAAATAACTCTTGATATATTCATTACTTTCATATATATTCATTATATTTTTAAAATGTATGTCTAAAAAGTTTATTTGAAAAATATTATTTTAAAAAATTGCATAAATTTGTTATAATTTTAATTAAGTAGATAAGTACAGCGTACTGTTACAAAATTATCCAACTTTCCTATTCTCTAGCTAAATGTGCTCATCAAAATTACATGGTCGAGTTTTACGTTATTTCCCAACGATATCTTGCTTAATATTCGAATCGATACATTCCATATTTACGTGAGCTTTTAGCGGTTCTCCTAAACCCTAGCGGTTCTTCCGTAAGTCGAGAAACAGCCACATGTTTGTAAGTGTGAGCAAAACGAAAGAAATATACTATCCCAACAAACTTATTGGACGTTAACGATATATATATATATATATATATATACATGTGCGTAAACCTGAAAGAAATTTGATCCAACTACACTGTTTTCGTTTGACTTTTTAGAAATTGAAGTAAATAAAGAGAACCAAGCGATTTCATATTTATCAGTTTCCAAAGTGATAAGTTGCGGACGTAAATGTAAAAAAATATTTTTGGAAATAATGATAATAGATATGTGCACATGAGTTGATGCAATGTAATTAATATAACATGCAAATATGATAAGACCATGATTTTATATATATTCTTTTTTCTATGATTAAATTTCGTTACATGAAAAATAATTATAACTATGACACATGCAATTTATTAAATATCTTTTGGGAGACAAATATATCTCTGAATATATCATCATATATAATACATTTCAAAATCAAATGAGTTAAATATCTTTCTTTTACGGAAAAAAAAAAGAACAATTTACGATAAGTATGCATTATGTTAGATAAATAATTATATAATGTAAATATATATTATCAAAGACGTAATCTAATTAATGATGCTGATTAATCTTGAATATTTCAAGATAAATTCTTATTCAATTATTCGCATAAATTTGTATAAAGTATTCATCAAGCTAATGATGAATCAGAAAAAACTAATAATTTTAATTTCAGTATTTCTTTTAAATAAAAAATAATTGAAACATTTATCAGATTTACCGTTTAAAAACATTTCATTAAAAATTATACGGTTTTTTTTAATATAATATATAATCGTATTTGTAATGATACGAAACAATTAAATACTCTTACCGAATAATTTTTCTTGATCTTTTCACAAGTAAATAAGTCAAACTTTGGGGCGGTATCCCAGCTGTATGGGCGGCGCGTTAAAAAACAGAGTGGTACCCTTAAATTGCCTACCATTCTTTCATTTCTGTAATCAATTAAAATTAAACATACGATTATTTCGAATAAATTTACGATAAAAATTTAATACATTATAAAATATGATTATTAATAACCTGTTATAAAATTTCAATGACAAAAATATGTCAATTTGGATGTTATATGAACATACACAATGATTGTTTATTTTTCATTTGTCATCGTATATCTTTTGAATGTGCTCTCATTGCATATGTGTTTGAAATTCTTATAAATTCTTATACAAATGGCTGTAGGATAGTTAAGTAATATACTAAGAAATATGATTAAATTTTTTTCCAATGTTTCAAACATTGGATAGAAACATATGTAACATATGTAAAAAAAAAAAAAAAAAAATCATTCAGATAAGTATAAAATATAAAAAATTTAGAAGAAGAAGAAAAAAGATAAACACGCTAAATAATTTAAAAATTATATCATTTGGTGATTTGAAAATATAATGTGCCATTGAAGGATTAATATCAAAATGTTTATGATCGCCAGAATTGTAATTCAAATGTCAAGAAACGAAGAGAGTTGAATGAAAGTTGTAAAAATATAAGGAAAATAAACATTAGTTATTTTCCTTGTCTTACATTCATATATTTATATACGTACATATATATATATATGTGTATATATATATATATATGTATATATATATATAAATAATCAAAGTTGTATAACTTTGATTATCTTTTACGCAAATAAAAACTAGAAAGTTAATGATATATGTACATGCATAACAACATTTTTTACAATACTATCTTATTAAAATTTTTAAATTCAATCTTAAATAATATGCATATGGAAAATAACAAACATAACAAAATCATTCTTGTCTCTTACTTTTATGTATATAAGTTAATAAAGAAATATTTATTGGATGGATAAACAAACAAATATAAAAATATAAAATAAAATATAAAAATATAAAAACTATATATATATTCCCATTAAAACCAATTTCAACGTTTCTAATTGATTTTGATAACGAAAAATGTGAAATCAAAAAATCCGCATATCTGTTGTGATTGAAAGTGAAGAAAGAAGAATGATATTTTTTCTAAAGATGAAACAAAAGATTAATGAAGAAAGAAAAATTTAAGAAAAAAAATAGATTGGTTTTATTTATTTATTTTTACAATTACTTTTTGTCAAGGTAAAATGAACATAAATTAATCGAAAGAAAGATTAATCAAAATAGAAAGAGAATTCGTTATCTTAATACTCGTACTCATAACACATGTAAATTCACGTGTCGTACATGCTAATGAATAATCTAGATACTTCTGACGATTGCCAATAGGAAGAATTGTCACATCAATTTGTGGGAAGTGGCTGAAAATTGTTGGCAACCGTTTTAATATAGATTGAGACTTGCGCTAACGAATTCGCAAAATTATTGTCGTGGATTGTCGAGAGAAGGGAGAGACCGTGTTTGGGGAGAAGGTGAAAGTGAAAACCGTTCACGAACATAACCTAAGAATAAACTGTATGTGCAGTTATCACAGATTTCATGGAATTTACAGAGATGCGATACAGTTTTTGAAAAATTCTTTGACATGATCTTTTCAATGTGTTGTCTTCTTGATGAATAACCTATTAAAAACGAAGGTAAGAACGAGAAAATATGGAGGCTTGCAACGAAGTAGGCGACCGGACTCCAACTGACATCGCGGTAATGCAAAGAAGTTGGTCAGAATTGAGAGGTGTTGTCAGTGATTTACGTAGAAAATTGTCTGGAGTATCAGTAGGCTCTGTTCCTGGATCTATAACATTTCGATCTTTACCAGATGGACGGTAAGAAATACTTCTAAAATAGTAACATAACCTTTACAATTAAAAATCTATTATTTTTACAATTTTTTCCTTTTTTAGGACTAGAATATATTTTCTTAGTAGTCCAAGTAATGGATGGGAAACTACATTACTATTTGTGGATATTGCACATTCAGATCATGCAAATGGTTATCGTCTTCATTGGCAACCAATTATAGAAGCAAATTTTCAAACGTAATACAACTTTTTCCAGAAGAAAATAAACCACTTATTTTTTAAAGATAATAGGATAACAATGCAAAGATTTATTTGTAGTGTATCAAGTACCAAAAGATTATCAAGAGAAGAACAGTTATTATGGGAAAGAAAAAGATTAGCCACATGGGGTATTACTAGTTATGAGATTCATCTAGATAGTGGAAAATTGGTTTTTCCAGCTGCAAGCAGCCTTTATCAATGTATAGATACAGGATTTATGGTATTTTTCTTTTTTATTATTATTATTCTTTTTATATATAATTAAGATATTGAAATAATAAATATATTTATACATTAGGCTGGACCTCTATTTCCATCTGAAATTCGTATGTCAACATCAGGTGCTAAATTATGTCCACAAATTTGCCCTTGGAATAATGCATTGATTGCTCATACATGTTCGGGTGATTTGTATTTGTCTCATAGTATCACAGGTTCTTCTGTAAGATTAACACATGCAAGAAAAGGTGGTAAGAGTTTAGTAAATGACCCTCTTACTGCAGGAACTCCTTCTTATGTAATGCAAGAAGAATTTACTAGGTTTGTAATATAATAATAACATATATATTTACATATATAATTCTTATAATATAATATTTTTATTCAGATATATTGGATATTGGTGGCAACCAAAATCTAATGATAGTATCTATAGAATAGTGTATGAAGAAATTGATGAAAGCGATGTGAAGATATTTTGTTTTCCATCAACATCAAATTCTGAAGATATAGATGAATTCAGGTTTCCAAGAGCTGGTACTCCTAATGCAAAAAGTAATCTTAAGATGGTGCAATTTCGTTTAACAGAAACATTACAAATTGTTGACATTGAAATATTAGAACTTCAATATCCATTGCATATTATGTTCCCATGGATGGAATACATGGTAAGAGTGGGATGGACTCCTGATGCACAATAGTAAGTCAGAAATGTTCTGAATTAGCTATGCATGTTTCAATGTTTACTTCTATAATATAGTTTTATATGAATATAGCATTTGGGTCCAGCTGTTGGATAGAAAGCAACAAAGACTCGAGTTAGTTTTATTATCGATAGATAATTTTTGTGAACCACCGCCTAACGTATACAATTCAGAAAATCATTTTACACCGTCATCGGCGAGTGTTCAAGTAATATATTCTGAACAAAGTTCGATTTGGATCAATGTTAATGATCTCCTTTATTTTTTACCGTCCGACGATCCAACAGAAGTCAAATTTCTTTGGGGCAGTGAAGAATCTGATTTTAGACATTTGTATCTCATCACATCTAGTATAGCTGGTAAAATAACAAATAATCTTAGTGATTTTTAATTATATGTTAACAAAATTAAATAGTAATTTTTATTTTTCTATCCTTTTTCATAGGTTTAAATAATGAAGTAGAAGAACCATTGGATAAAATGGATAGTATTTTTTTGCAACCTCGAGTTACTTCTAAAATCGCTTTGACTCAAGGAGATTGGGAAGTCTTGGGTAAAAAACTGTGGGTAGATGAACTTAATTCTATTGTTTATTTTTGTGGTTTACGTGAGGGTCCACTAGAACAGCATGTTTATGCTGTGTCACTTCGTCGCCCGCTAGAAATAAGATTGCTCACTAGACCAGGTTACAGTCACAATAGTATATATTTTAATAAGGAATGTACAATGCTAGTGACTGTTTATAGTTCCATCAAAACATTACCAACGTGTCAAGTACGATTCTTTTATAAGAATAAATATTAAAAAATTTTTATGGTAATCAATATTTTTTTTAGGTTTTTAAAATATCACAATCAGATTGGACAGTGGAAAGTATTTCTTTAACTCCTGTAGGTTATTTATTAGAACCATCTCCTCTTGAATCCGAATTATTTGCTCCGGAAATTTATACTTATAAAATATCATCTAATGAGACTCTTTATTCAATGATTTTTAAACCACATAATTTTCAAGTTGGAATAAAATATCCTACGATATTGAATGTGTATGGTGGTCCTGAAGTACAATTAGTGTCGAATACATTTAAAGTAAGTATTTTAAAAAAAATAAATATACGAAATATAAAATTTTGGTCGCTTATCAATTTAAATTTATTATATATTTTAGGGAATGAGACATTTAAGAATGCACATGTTAGCTGCTCAAGGTTATTGTGTAGTATTAATCGATTCTCGAGGTTCACATCATAGAGGTTTAGTATTTGAGAGTCATTTACAACATCGAATGGGAACTGTTGAATTAGACGATCAAGTTCAAGTGCTAAAATGGTTAGCAGAAACTACTGGCTATATTGATTTAAGTCGTGTAGCTATTCATGGTTGGTCTTATGGAGGATATTTAAGTCTTATGGGTTTAATACAGTATCCAGAAATATTTAAGGTATTTCTTCTTTTTTAAAAATTTGAATATTTGTATCTAAATATATTTTTATATAAATTTAAATGGCTTATTTAATAATAAATTTCAATCGATATTTTTTTATATCAATTTTTATGTTTGTTTTGATCTTTAAAATCAATCATTTAAAAATAACATGATATATTAACGTTCTATTATAAACAAAAATCGAAATATATAATTTTCAGTTAGCCATTGCTGGTGCACCAGTTACTTCTTGGAATTTTTATGATACTGGGTATACCGAACGTTATATGGATTTACCACAAAATAATCCTCATGGATATATGTCTGGTTCAGTTTTGACATATGTGGATAAGTTTCCCGATGAAGAAAATAGATTATTGATTATTCATGGGCTTATAGACGAAAACGTACATTTTTTTCACACAAGTCAATTGATCAATGCTCTTGTAAAATCTGGGAAACCATATCAACTACAAGTTTACCCCAATGAAAGACACAGTCTCAGAAGTCTAGATGCTAGTAAACATTATGAAACTACATTGCTGTCATTCTTACAAAATCATTTATAAATTATTTTTATTCAAGTAAATAATTCCAGTAATAAGTGCTGGTTAAAATATTTTAACAATTTAAGTGACTGCCATTATTTTTATGTACATAGATTAAACAAATTAAAAATTAATTTCAATATCCTTATATTCGCGATGGTATTGCCTTATATAAATTTTACGTTCGTAGACTCCATTAAACAGTATTATAATTTTACTACGAGAAAGTTATAATAAAAAATAATTAAAAATTTTACGCATCTATAAAAAATAGTATTTTTTTCTGTTTATAAAAATGCAAAAAAAAAAAGTTTGTAAAAATTAATATCTATAATATTCGGATATACAGCCATCGCGAAATTTTTTTGCAACCTCTTTAATAGTGATTATAGAATTTTAAAAATGATTAAAATTGTAAAATTTATTTTTACTTTTTCAAGAAAATGGACAATACTCGTAATTCTCTGTACATATATACATAAGGATCGTTAGATTTCTATTAATTTTTCTAGAATTTTCTTCTAATTGTACTTACATGATATTCGTAGTTATCGTCAGAAATATGTCTATCTCGTGACTATCATCATTTTATGCTTAATTGTATATATATAAACAAGCACTCTCTCCCAGATTTTTATGATAAGCATTGCAAGAATTTGAGCGAGAAGAGTAATTATTCCGTATTTGCAAATAAATCATATATAACATAAATTGTTTGTCAATAAATAAATTCGTTATTTTATATTTTGTTACAATGTGTATCATTATTATCCAAGGATTTTAATGTTACTAAATAAATAAGAATAGAATATTTGTTTTATTACAATTATATTTTCTTATAAGTCATTTACATATACATTATTGTGAACTACTATAAGTTTTAGTTTTTCTATTTAAGAATTTATATAAATATTTTAGTCTTTTTCTTAAATCTTTCCATTTAGTTGGTCTTGCTATTGGGTATATACCATGTTTTAACATTTTGTGTTTTCTAATTAATATTTGATATTCATTCCCACTTACACCTCTTAGCCAAGAAGGTACATTATATAAAATTTTAGCTGGATGGAGATTATTAGAACCCAAAATATCTATATAATCATTTTGACCGAACAATGCTCTTTTTTCGGACCAAGCATTCTTTGGTCTATATATTGGCATAGGTAATTTTTTATTATCAGCGCGAGGTAACAATCCTTTCATATCTATAGGATCTTTATAATCATAACGTCTTAAATAAGGACCCTTAGCTACTTTGTCTGCATAATACCGAAATCTTCTAGGTGTTACTTGAGGTACCCATGCATTCATAGTTGTATGTATGGCTTTCAAAACCCATGACATGCTAAATTTGTATAATTAATTTTGTTAGTATATGATAAATGTGTCTTTTTTTCAAAATATTATTTCACACGTATATGTATAATTTGTAATAATTAAATTTTTTATATTGAAATTTATGTTATTTAAATTACAAAAATAAATGTAATATTAAATTCTTTCAATAAATATTTTTCTTATGAATAAAACTAAATTTTCAAATTATTTATATTATATATTATAAATAGCTAACATAACCTTACTTTCTACATGTTAAATGTAATTTTATAAATTCCATTCTTCATATAATAAAATTTACCTTCAACAACATATAAATCGTACAGATATAAAGTAATTATTTCAATTTGTTATATAAAATCTTTATCATATAATAAATTACAGTTTACGATATTATTTTGTTTTCTATAACCTCAGCAAACTTATGATGAAAATTGAACTTAGATATATAATATTTACTTATATAGTATTATATATATCTAGACTATATCTAAGAATGTTATAAAAATATATTTAGTTAATGATTTATTGCAATTTTAAATACAATTTTAAATTACAGTTAAATAAAAATAAAATATCTAATATTTATGATAAATTGTTAATATTAATAATTAATAATTATGTTAATAATTACGTTAATATTTATGATAAATTATACGCTAAAAAATAAAAGAGAAAGCTATATTATTGTATTATCCTTATTTGTTTAATTAATCATTTTGAATTTAAAAATTGAAATATAAAATATATTAATATTAATTTTTAATTATTTTATTATTATTTAATTATTACATTATTTAATTATTATTTAATATTAAATCATAACTGAAATAATAACGAATAAAAAACAAATTAAAGCAAAGAAAAATTAATTGTATTCTAAAATTTATGGAACCGTAAAAAAAATATTTCGATTATTTAATCGAACGATTAGTAATTTTATAAAATTTTATAAATATGTAAAAATAATTAGAAATAAATTTGTTGGAAAACAAATAAAAGATTAAAATTGAATAAATCATAAATTCTATCACATTATGTGTATAAATTATATATAAATTTGTATTATGCAACATGTATCATGATAAATTAATTGAATTATATATATTCATAATATTTATTTACATAATATTCATTTATAAATTTTTATATATATTTATACGCGTATAAACTAAATATTTTCACGCTTTAATAATTTATATTTTATCGTTTTATACTATGTGTAAAAATTATTGAAAATTATTTTTTTTATAGAAATAAAAATTGTTTATTTCAATACAATATTTAATTTTAAATTTAAAATTTTTAATTTTAAACTTCATATAAAATTGTTAATATTAAAAAAAATATGCAACGATTTGTTAAATTTCGAAAAATTTTAATTAAAAAATTAATAAGATTTATTGAAAAAAATAAAATTTATTTGATAATTTATATTAATTAACGTGTAAAAGTAGTATAGGTATTACAAGAATTCCAAGAACAGTGACGATAGAACCTAAAAAAAAGAAAAAAGAAGTTACCGAAGAAATTCATTGATTTATATTGCAATATACAATTAATTCTTATTAACCTTTGCTACAAGTCCCTTCTTTGCAAACGCATTCATTGTTTTTACATTCAAGAATAGTAAAAGTATCATATCCTTTACATTCGTAATTATTTGCACATGTATGATATAAATCTAAAAAAACATAAAACAATTTGTTGTGAGTTTTTAATATATTTTTATATAGATTATTCGAAATTGAAAACTGTATTTATCCTTACATCGTGTTTGAATGCATTTCCCAGTTTCATTCACAAAATGGTATGATGAAATGCATTCGCAACGTTCGTTAATGCACATGGCACGACCAAACATATCTTGACATTCATCAGTCCTTTGACAGCGATCACCCACCACCAATGGCCCTAAATATTCATATAAATAACCAATACTTATACATATACATACATATCCTTAACAAACATGTATATATATCCTTAACAAGAAATGTAAGATATTTTCAACCATATTGATTACTTACTATTGACACAATTTGAAGAATTATTTATATCTAAGATATATGAATCTTTGCATGCACATACTCCTTGTCTACATGCTGCATTTGCCATCGTACTACATGCAAAATCATTTGTACAACCCAATCCAGCACCTATCATTCCAAATCAAAAAATAAATTTGATTATTGAAATAATATATATATATATATATATACACATTATTTGTATATATTAATTTATCAACCAATAATAATTTATATTAATAAAAAACTATTGCAAAGAAAATGAATCAATGAACAAATTATACACAATAAGCACAGTATGTATAAACAATGTTTTCTCTGTATAATAATAAAATAATGTTTATTATTATTTCATAATAAACATTAATTAAATGAGAATAATAAAAAAAATATTATATTAGTAAATTGTAAGTTATAAATTATAAATTTATCTTAATTTTATGATTTATTTATAAAGCTTCACTTTTTTCATTAACAATGTTTTTATTGTTATATATATTGTTATAATATAAGAAAACTCATTGTAATTTATGATATATAAAATTTTTTTGACTTAGCAAAATAATATTCAATTATGTAAGGATTCTGATTAAAAATGCTTAAATTAATCAGTAACCACTTACGAAATAGTACTCACTAGCAATACACATCGAGTTATCTAAAGTTGGGGAGAAATATTGTTCGCACAGGCATGTCTTTTGCGCACGGCAATACGAGTTTGGAATGCAATTACGATCTCGCTCGCATTTCTCACCGATCTTCGCACTTCCGTATTCTAACGTGTCCTCTAAAAATAAAGAAAAAAATAAAACAAAAGACGATTCAATTCAATTATACCTCTTATTGGCTGATTCTGAATCTATCTATCTAACACTCCGAGAAATATTGATGATACTTGCGATACTCACGTTCACTCAAGCCCAAAAATAATTGGAAACTCATGAAGAGTAAGAGAAATGTGAAAATTTGATTCTTCATTTCTATTATACTGAATAAGAAACTGTTATGTTTCGTTAAAAAGCTCGCAATAAACGCCCTTCTTATGGTGATAATCGTTATCTTTTCACTTATCTACGATATATCTAACCGAATGAATCAGAGATAGGAACGAACTTGATGTTCTTACATTTCTTTATATTTCAATTTTTTCATTAAAACGAAAGATAGGAAAAATAGAAAAAAATCGCTTACCGATTCAACTAGTGAAGTTATGAGTTATGCGATCGGAGCGGTGTCGGTAGTAACTGGAAAGAAAATCAGGTTGGTGGGAGAATATGGTTAATTGCAGTTCTACACGGCTTCGCGTTCGTCAGTCGTGTGCTATTGATGCTCGATCGCGAACCGATACTTTAGTTTGCAAGTGAATCTCTATTATACCAGAATTTCAACGATGTTTTATCTCGAGTATATAAAGAAATGTATGTTGCTTCTTGTGGTCGTTTCTATGATTCATCGATCGGTAACTGACCAATTGGGTAAGCTTTGATTTTACACTTAAAAATTTCATTGAATTGAATTTCAAATTCAAATAATTATAGTTAATGAAATATTTTATGAGTGCAAAAATTTATAACATAAATAATCAAATGTTTACTTTGATTATTATAACATTATTTTATTATTTCATATGTATGAATATGTATAAAGTTATTATCCTTTTTTTTTAAATATATTTTTTAATTGCCAATATTATTTTAATATAATCAGAATAACATTGATAAAGCATGTAAACAATATAAAATTATAATAAGTTTTATCTTGGAATTAAATTAGCCCTTAAATTTTTTTCCTTTATTACATTCAATGTATTATTTTCATTTTTATTTATTTATTTTGAAATCATTAATTTATTTTTAAATTATTTAATCAATGTTACAATAGCATATTAGAATCTTTCATTATTTATATAAAATTGTTATAAATATAATTTATATAACTTTTATATATTTATAAATATATATAAAAATAAATATTTAAAAATAAATTTTTTAGAATATTTTTTATAATGTAGATGTGTGAAAGACTCGCCAAATTAAAAAATCGAAAGAATAATATATCATTGTATAATTAAAAACATGAAATGATTAATTTTTATGACCTAAATATATATTTCATTTACTTATTTACATCTCATTTAAAAATAACATTTTAACTGAAATCTATTTGCTAATTCATAACTGTCAATATAAATTTAATCTATGTTAATGTTATTCAGCATTGTAATATTCTTCCATCGAACAATATACCTCGTAATTAATTTGCAATTAGTTCGTACATATTAAAAGTTCGTAAATTATATTATTACCAGTATTGTATAAAGTGCGTTATTCTTGAATTCTTCTGTGATTACGCGCATTATTTTATACATGTGTAATGCTTACTTTTGCAGTGAATCAAGTTAATCATGAACATTATGAAAGATACGCGAGACACAATGCTCTTGAAATGTAATTAAACAAGCATCGAGTGATGAAAATTAATTTAAGCAAGATCCTCCTATTTGGCATGATTCTTGCAAAGCACATGCAACATTTTAAATTATTTATTTCAAAAGATTTTATTTTGTATAATATATTTTTATCCGTATTGGTTATTTTTAAAACATTGAAAAAACTTCGAGAAATTAAAAGTCCAGTAAAGTTTAATAAATTGATTTAACGTCACTTCGTTTGAAGTAACCGACATGTCGATATTGCTTTGGAAGAAATGGTATATACATTTCTGTTCTCATTGCTTGTATATAAACGTTGGTAGACTACGCTTCAAAATAAAATCGACCTCTTCACGATATTGAAGTAGTGTCAATCGAATGACAGATAATTCCTAAAAATATTCATTGTAAAAGCGAATTTTATTATATAATCTCAATCTCTTAATATTCATTAAGAATATTTTTTTTTTGTATTTTAGCTTTATTATATTTTCTTATTATTTCAATTTTTTTTTATAAATAAAAAGTTTTTAATTGATGTATAATGATATATTAATTATAATTGTTTAATGTTATTCTCAATAGAAAGTCATAATGTATGTGTTGACTTAAATGTAACAGGATTAGAAAATACAAAAGAATAAAATTAAACATTGTTTAATATTTCATTTGAATTTCTATATGTAATTTTATATATAATTATTTGTTAAGATAAATAGTTTAATAATATTTTATTCATTTAATCGATATGGGAAATATCGCTAAAAAATCTTCTAATTATATCGATTTAACTTTTATCATAATGAATATTTATGTCGATCATTATATATATTTCTTACTAAATTCGAATTTACAATGAAATTTTATGTAATTGATTTTATTATTTAATATTTATAAAGTAATTATTAAATAGTTATATTTTCGTCAATAATAAGATACAACAGAGATAAATTTAATTTATACTTAATGTATTATATTTGAATGAAATGTATTATATAATTAAATAATATATTTCAAGAAATCAATGTTGTGCTTTGAGATAATTTGATATACTTTAGATAAACTTAACAATACAGCATGTTATATTTATAACCATTCGTGAGAATGAATCGCATGATGATGGTCACACGATATAGGAATTCAAAACTAAAATCGATAATAAGATTACTCCATGTAGCTCTCAAAGATTTGCGAAGAGTTTTTTTTGAACATATGAATAACCGATGATTGATTTTGTAAAAAAAAGAGATTTTTAAAGTTGCGAGTTTGTTAAAAGTTTTCAAATTTTCATCCTTATTTTAATAATATTTAATATAATATATAATTTTAAGCGAAGAAATAATTATCAGAAAATAATAATTTATTTTTTATAACTGTACGGGATTATATTATATAATTAATGATAAATATTAAATTGTATAATTGAAATAAACTTATTATAGATATGACAAAAATTAAACAATATTTTATAAATTAATATTATCGAAGTTCAAAGAGGCTAGAAACAATTTTTTTCTTACAGATCCACCAATCCCTTGTAAAGAAGATCATAATTGCATCGAATTCTCAAATAGCTTAAAAAACGCATTTTGTCATAATGGACATTGCGTATGTAAGACGGATAAGGAAATTAAAAATTGTTCCAGTGCGGATATCTTACATAATAGAAATAGAAGCGCAGGTACAATTATATTTCCTTTTTTTCCTTTTTTCCTTTTAATATGTATTAAATTCATATGATTGCATGAGATGTAAGAGAAATCTCAATGCTAAAATTAATAAGAAAAAAAAAGTATTTAAATATTAATTTCAAATAAATATTTAATTTCAAATAAATAAATTTTTTTTAATATTTAACATAATTTTTTAATATTTTTCTGTTATACTTATTTTATTTTATTTTTATATAAAAGATTATATAAAAGATTTAGAGGAAAATATGTAAATCATTTATAAAGAAAAAAATGATAAAATTTTCTAAAAAAATTGAAAAATTGAAATAAAAATAGTAATTTATCATATTTTAACAAATTTTTATTTTGGTATAAAGAAACAAATAATAAAATAAATTTTGTACATGTTTAATATAGTTTCAAGTATTAATAATATTTATATTAAATTAAAAGTTTCTTCAATATTTCAATAATATTTATATTAAATTAAAAATTTTTTCAATAACGAATTTTGTTATATATTTGAAGAACTTAAAAAGTATATTTGCAATTATTATAACAATAATTTTCATAAAGTTTTTAATTATTTATGGATATGAATAATAAAAATATATTATCCTGCTTTAATGTATATGTGAAAATAATATGAAATTATATCATTTCATTTTGTGATCTATTATTTCACAAAAATAATCATAAATTTAATATATTATATGTAAATTTTTAACGAATTGGTATTCATTCTTGATTATTGAAAATATTATATTTATGTCTTTGTTTTATATATATAATACAAAATAATTATATACGAATAATATATGATATAATATATTTCAATCTAATATATATATTTCAATTTAATAACTAAATATTTCTCTTAAAATTTTTCTTAAAATTTATCAAAATTTTAATATATAGCAATACAATTTCAACAGTAATCTGAGATCATCCTTGTATTCAATGTATAATTTACATTAGATGAATTTTCAAGAATATTAATACATTTTTTTTAGGAATTCCGATTTTTCAGACTTGCAAGATCGATAAAGATTGTACAATTAATAACTCTTTTTGCAACACGACGATAATGCAATGCGAATGCCAAAAAAATTATATTTTATCAAGTAACAAAAAAGTATGCCTTAAAAGTAAGAATAAATTTCATTAATATGATTTTAATTTTGATTGAATCTTGAATCATTGATTCTTTATTTTTTCATTTTAGAAGCCGAAAGATTGGATTTTCCTTGTATAGAAGATAGACAATGTTTAACATTCTTACCAAATACGACATGTCAAAGTAACCAATGTAGTTGTATATCTGGATATCATTATGTGCAAAATGCTTGCTATGAAATGATTGGTAAGACAAAACTCTTTTTTCGATTCGAGAAAATATTGATTAAAAATTGGATTAAAAATAATTATATAATCTGCGTAATTCAAAATATTCACAGATATTGGAAAACCATGTCGCCAATCGGAAGAATGTATTCACATCAACGGTGCTGCATGTACCAATAGAGGAGTATGCGATTGTATAAAAGAAACTGTGATCAATAAAAATCGACAAAAATGTTTACCGGTTGCGAGGGATATCTTGGATATTTGCGTGGAAGATATACAATGCACTACAACTTTTCCTGATGCACTATGCATTGATGAATTGTGTCAATGTCAAAATCAATATCACTTTGAACCCGAAATAAAGCAATGTTATTTCAATAAAAGTAAGTACATCTTGTATTCAATTTTTCGAACTTTACTTTTTCCTTCGTTATATATATACTTCATAGATGGCGTTGTTTTACAGAACTTGGTGAAATTTGCGCGAATACGTATGAATGTTACCAAAATGAAGAAAATGAAAATTTGACACGTAAAGCAGTGAAGTGCATGGAAAATGTGTGTGTATGTATTGAAGATTACGTGAGAGAAGACGATAAATGTGTAAACGAAGGTAAATGGAAACAAATATATTTGTTTTATTTATCATTCTATATTTTTACTATATTTTTTACTATATTCATATTTTCTAGGATCACGGTTTGATATTCTGCCTATTTTGCTCATAATAATCGTATCTATCGTATTATTTACACAAAACTAGATGAAACGTTGAATCTTGATTGGCAAAGTACATATGTGCGAACAGTTTTGATCTACAACCTTCTCGATAACATAATTGAAACACGATGCGAGATTCAGCACAGAAAGTGAAAAAAGTAGGAGAACAGTGTGGCATTGGATGACACTACGACTACATAGAATTGTGCACCGAGTGCATCGAGAGAATAGGTTGGGTGCACCGAACCGTTTAAAGACTTCCTGCGCTGTGCATGCAATTAACACGCTCAGACTGCGCTATTGCGCGATTCACTCCCGCGACCGCTTCTATACTTATCTTGTAAACTGTGCCAAAGAAACAGATATGTTTGTTAACGAATACCAATCGAATAATCATTTCATATTTCATCATTTGCGTTGAAATCTCGATGATTATAAAAAAAATGATGTTTGAGTTACATAGAAGCTAAATCTAATTAATTAATTTATAAAAAATTAAACATTAAATGTATATTTTCGCAAAATTTGAAATTAATTAGTTTAGCTTCTAAGTGGTTCGTTTGTGTTTTTATGTGATGTGAAGTGAAATGTTGTTTAATATTTGTATAAATGCATGTGTCAACAATATATTGTGATCTCATGATATTTGGAATCTCATTACAGTCAACTTGAATTTTTTATAGGATAAAGCAACAGTATTTTATTTTTTTTTATACGACTAGTATTTATAAATATTTCTTGATAGATGAATATCTAGAAATTAAACGTTTAATTTTATTTAAATTAAAGACAGCATTTTCTGAACCTATAGTCTTTTATTTTATTTTATGGGAAATAGCTAAAAAATATTTTATTTTTTTAGAAATAAGCGAATATATAAGTATTTAATAGTTGATATATATTCAGTTCATTTTGTATTTTCTATTTTCGATATTATTGTATTTAAAATAAGAAATTACATTATTTTAGAGTTATTTTTATTATCGTTAGTAATTTTTTTTAATGAATTAAATATATATTAATTTAAGTAAGAATTATATTTTGTTATTTGTTAACGAGCAAGTATAATAAGTAAAATAATAAATTTTATTTAATTTGCATTTTTAAATAAAAATTTTGATATAATTAAATTACAATAAAATTATAAAATAAAGTCAATAAATCTTTTTAATAATGAGATCAAAATTGATTAGATATTTTTTTTTTTACGTAATATAATTAGATAAATTTTGTAAATTAGAAATTTTAGGTTAGTTACCTAATAATATTTAAAACAAAAAAAAATGAAGAAAAAAAAATTTAATCTTAATATACACTAGTATAAAAAATCATATTAATAATTAATATAATGTCAAAAAATTATGGCTTCGATTAATATTATACAATATATATTTTATTTTAAAAAAATTTATATTTAATGAATAAAAATTAATGAATAAAAAATGTTAAAAAATTTTTTTCAAAAAAAACAAAAATTGATAAAATTTTCGTTTATTATAAATTGTGAAAAAATATTTATTATTATAAATTCATTGATTACATTAAATTATGTTATCGCATTGTTCAGTCAGTCTATATATTTAAAAGTTTCAGACACTGAATCATCGATGATCATTTTCGTCGTCGTTGTATTAATCAGGAATGTAAAGTTTCTGATGACACATGTTTATACGCTGTAGTGTATTACTATCGTGTTGCGATTTCAGTGCCGATGAGCGATTAGAAGATGACTCGTTCTCGTGCGCTGCATTCACAGGAAACTTATCAACACGTACCGATTAGATAAAGCCAGCCGTGGAACATAAGAGAACAATTTTTGTTAGACTGCATGAGACAATATTGAGAATCATCTTTGTGAGTTTCGAGGAAGCAAGTTGAAAAAAGAACGAAAGAAAAGAAGGAAGAACGTGCGAAAAAGCGACGAACTCGTGTTGAACGAGGAAGATGGCGGGCTTAGTAAATCGTCTCACGATGGGAGGTCTTGCGCTGTTGATCGCTTTCTGCTTCGTCGTACGAAGTGCAGTCGTCATCGCGCACGGACAGCATGAACATCTATTGCATAGACGTGAGTGTTTACTGGCAGTTTCTTCGTTATTTTGTGAAAAATTGTGATATTTTTGATTTCAATTACACTACAATGTGATTGATTATTATTTTTAAACATGTGATGAATTTTCTAAAATATTATTTGTAAAAAAATTGTTTACACTTTATATTTCAAGTTCGAAAACAATTTGAATTTGAAATTTAAATTTAAAATTTATTATTATATTTCAAGTGTTTAAAGAAAATGTGATGACGATTCTTCTAGATTCTTCAATGATTTATATCAATAAAAGTTTCAGGTATAATTTGATATTGTAATTATAAATAACAATTTTGATTTTTTATTGAATCACATTGGCGTCAATGATTGATATTAGTAACTTATGTGTCGATGTGTCACAGCTTACGAATTAACGATCGTTTTAAACGTTTTTCGGTTTTAAACGAAAACTGAAAAAAAAATCTGTTAGTGCTTGATCTCCTTTTTCCGATAAGATCTTCCAGTACGAGTGAATTTATGATTCTCGTGTGGTTTCGTTCCTTCATGATCGAGTGATCCTTTCTTCGGTTTCGTGAGGAAATACGGAGAGGCCGGATTTACGCTGTTGGTTCTCACAGTTAAGCGAATGTCGGCTTGGAATCATACATAATTAAAGAACAAGGGAAATCCCTTCCAACGTCTGATATTTCGATCTAACACTGTTCTTTAAGCTGGATTGCGTCTTAAGTAAAGCTTGTCAGTGCCTGAAACCTTATTATGAAATCATACCAAACGTGTCATACCAAACAATGTCAACTTAATCCTCTAAAACATATGATAAAATGTGCAATTCTCTATACAGAAATGATTAATTTTATTTAAAATTTCTTAAATCCTGTGCTTTTGTCAACATATAAATTTTAACTATTTCTTCGATTTTTTTTTTAATCTTATAACAAATGTATTTTATACAATTATATATATAACTAATTATCATTTATCCTAAATAACATTTAATTTTTTATGATATATATAGATTGACATATATGTATACATTTAATTATTCTTTAATTCGAATATAATTTTAAAAAAAAATATATATATATATATACATATTGGATATTTATACATTTATACAAAATTTAAATGTATAAAAATCTGCACGTAATATATAATATTAAAAAGCATAAAATATTTTAGTTTAGTATTTTAATATATACTATTATAAAATTATTTTGCTTAAACATGTTCAATCTATTTATAACAAATCATTCACATTAATTAACTTAATTTAATGTTAATTTATTTAAGAATAAACAATTAAAAATAGACTACATATTATGGAATAGAAAAAGCTTGTATTCAAAAATTGAAAGATAATTATTCTTAATTAATAGAAAATGATAAATTTTATGATCATTTGTGTTAAACTAGTTGAGATTAAATGATATTTATTCAAGAATTAAATTAGATCAATATTTTTACATAATTTCATAATTTTCTAATAAAATTATTTAAAATACATTGTTTAAAATATACGTGTGACAATGAGCGAATCGACAATTACGATAAAGTGTACAAGTTGTGTAAACATTCTGACAACAGATGATAAATCATTCGCGCAAGAAAAAATAAATAAAATTCTTCGAACTAAATATGCACTATATGACAATGTCGAAAACAATGAAAACGAATTAAACGCGATATTTAATAATGGCATTTGTTTATAAAACTAGTATCGTTGCGTAATAGACCGAAACTATGGTAGCAAAATATGCTAACCTCGTTCATCGATCGGCAAGCTTCGAAAGATGTCACCGGTAATTACTTAGAAAATATTATATACTTAAAAATATTGACTATCTTGTTTTTCCTTTAACATCAAATATCAAAATTGAAAAGATTTCTAAATACTAATACAATATTTCTGAAACTAAATTACTTATATTAATGTAAAGAGAAGGTTAGGTAGTTCTATGATTTATTTTAATGTTGCTAATTACATATGCTATTATGAAAATATTATGTAATTAAAATTAATTAAAGTTAATTACAGTAACAAAGATTCGTAATTGAGTCGATTTAGTGCAAAATTTTTATTGGTAACATAATATCACGTCATAATATGTGCGTAAGAAGCTACTTAAATAGAATAATAACATAACCTATCGGAAATCATATAGATTATTGTAATGATCACAAATATACGTAATGAGTGATATGGGTAAGTGATGACTTAAATTGAAATCGATATTCAAATTGGAAAGGAACTTAATTGCGATTAATTTTGTTTAATTACGGTTGATAGATACGGTTTAAATGATATCATCTATATTATCCAAGCACGTTTAACCTGATTTAAGTTACGATCGTTAGAACATGCCCTACTTTGATCAATGCCTGTAACAATGGCAACGGATTGTTTTCAGAAATGGAATATAATAAGATTTTTGCATTAAAAAAATTAAATGAAAATCGATTTTAATCATATTTTATAAAAATTATGCATATTTTTACAATATGGAAGCTTTTCAGATATCCATATTTATCAGATAAATAATGTATTCTCAGACAGTTTTTAATCTTATATTTATTTTCTTTATAATTTAGAGTATTTGTAAATAATTAATAATTTAGTAATTTTTTTATAACTATAATTGTGCAATAATTATAATTCATTTATAATTTTGTTATCTTTGATAATATTACAATGACAAATAGCTTTTTTGTAGCATTATAATTAAAAAAAGCATGTAAATTACAAAAAAAAAAAAAATGCTAAAATCATTTATTTAAAAAAAATTGGAATTTTGTAGTTATGATATTAATATGTAAAATAAGTCATGCAACATAATCATTTAAAAAATTTAAATTATGAAAAATTTATTTATATTATTTAAAAATTTCATATAGAAGAAGATATAAGAAGTTATAGAAGAAAATATAATTTGATTATATATAATTTTTTGTAAATATATCAATAGAGAAGGAAATATATAAAAATTAATTTTGTTTTTTTAAATGGAATCATATATTTTTTAATACATTAATCATTGCAAATTGTGATTCCCTATAACAAAATTATTAAATCATAAATAATAAAATATTATTGGTAACTTGAATTAAAATTTTATGTTATATGAAAAATAAAGCATAAATAAAAGAGTATCATTTCGCGTGTTTTGTTTTTCATAAGGTAAGTTTTACAAAATTAGTTGATTTATCTTTTAAAAGTAATAATATTTTATTATAAATATATTAATATATATATATATATTTCTTTTATAGGAAAATTTGCTGCATCGATTAATTTATTGAAAAATATACGATTCTATTTAAAAAAGAATGAAGTTGACCCTCATATATTTAATATATATTCACTTACAAGAAAATTAATAAAAATATCAAATTATAATACCAACTTTTTCAAAAAATCTTTTTTACAAAAAATAATTTACGAGTTAATAAGAATGATCATGGTATGTGACTTACTTTCAGTATTATCATTAATTAGTTATTCAAATTATCATTAATTGTAATATATACATGCAAAAATAATTTTTTTCAACTTTTTAGTACAAAGTTCCAGTGTGCATCACGTATTGATTAGCAAACTTGAATTAAATAACTTTCTAAACGTTGTTTTAGAAAAACCAGATTATTATTTATCAAAGATAAATTCAATTAAACTCAAAAATTTAAATTATCGTATAAAAAATTATGGTTATTGGTAAATGCATCGTGATAAAGAATCATTATTGATTAATTATTGCATTGGTGGGAGAGTTATATCGATTTTTGATTTTGAAAAGATAAAAAAATTTCAAATAGTTCTTATATCATATGTACTTGTGATAAAATCATTTTATAATAGTACAGTACAGTATTCTGTGTTCACAAAATATTCTATTGTTGCCTGAGTTTAAAAATAAATGTAAATTAAACATTTAAACGTAATATAAAAGAATCTCTGTATATTTTCTTCCTTATATTACATTTAGATGAATGAAATGAAAAGAATGAAAAACATTTGCCATATTTTTTTAAAATAAACATTGAATATGATAATAATAGGATCAGTATCAGTAAAAAAATTGAAATCTATTTACAATCGAATTTTGAACTACAACATAATAATGAAGTTTATAACAAATTTTACAAAGATTTTTATAAATATTTAAAGATTCATTCATCAAATTAAATGAAGCAACATTATCTTCTAAAATAACTTTCTCACCAACTCAATAGAATTTGGTGATAATCACGCTAGATGAAGAGGACACGTGAACAAGCGCTGTGAAACGATGCCGTCATCTAATCTAACGTGAGCCGCGCCATTAGAGCGGATCTTCTTGTCGAGTTGCGTAACACGCAACGATAGTGAGAACGTACACAAGAGACGGTGAAACATAACGAATGAAGCATTGGTCTGGCTAGATCAAGATCAAACGGCCTGGCGGGAGATCCTTCTCGAGATCATCGGGAATGACGGCCATTCGATTTGGGCCGATGAAACGACGCCGAGAGGAAGACGTTTCAACGGCGGTACGAGAATGACAACGACCAGGACGGTGGTCGGGATCTCGAGGATCCTGGTCCTCGTTCCTGTCACCGTCTGCGCGACCATTTCTTACGTCAGTGAACAACCGCCGCGATGCAGCAACCGAACACCGCCACTTCGTATGTATATGCGACCAGAGTTGGGCATTAATACGTGCTGAAAAATTAATTGGTTAAAAATTTCGAATAAAATTGCTTTAAAGTAATAATAATAATAATAATAATTTATTCGTAGTACTTTTGTAGTTTCTCGTATAATCATGTTATGAAAGTTGATTATAGTCGATAATTTGGATGATTAAATTATTTATCGAAGTAATTTTATTCTCGATTTCAACACCGTTAAAATTTTGCCCATCTCTATCACGTAGACTCTCACTGTGTTCGACCCACGATCCCCTTCAGAATCCTATTCTTTAGAAACCTGATCGATCTTTGTGCACAATTAGATAATCGGTTCTGTTCACGCTGAATGAAACACACGCTGGAAGCACGTAGCATGTGGCAATGAATATTTAAGACGATGCATTATTATTACGTTTTTTTTTTTTTTAATCGTTTTTCGGATTTAAAAATCATTGCGTGCAAAATGTTTGAATGTTTGCATGAATTTTTTCAGAGACATTGGCGAAATGTAAATACGACGTTGATTGTATGAAGAATGCTTATTGCTGGAACCAGGAAGCCTGTTTGTGCAAGGAAAATTACATTGTCTATAAAAATCGCACGCACGTGGAATGCCTCAAAGGTAAAAGTTTTCTACGAATCTTTCGTATTGTTCCCATTGTCAGTGTTTGAAACGATTATGTGATCCCTATACGTTGTCACGTATGTTTATTAATAATTTTTTTTCTTCATGATTTATATTCTTCTTATCAAATTATCGATTTCAACTTTGCTCTAATTTTTTCCATACATTTATTGAAACGAGTAAAAATGATAATGATAAAAGATAATATAAGATAATTTCTACGAGCTTTAAAATTCAGTAAAAGTAATAAGATAAATTATAAAAAAAATATTTTATTTATAACTAGATATACAATAAGTATATCTTATATGAATTCACGTATTATAAAAATCAATAATAATTTTAACATTGTAGATAGATCATACATGGAACAATTTTTTTGTGTAATGGAATATAATAATTTCAAGATCGATTTTCAATATTATTATTTTTGTTTTTAGCAAAATTATTAAATTATAAAATACAAAAAAATAAAAATAAAAATTTAAGAATTGATCTATTTATCTGAAATACAATCCAATAATGCTCTACGTAGACAAAAATTATTATTAAAATCAAATTTCTCAAAATACATATAAATACATATATATTTTTGCGAACGAACGATCAGATTCATCAACTTTTTTCTCGTCGCCCTTTGTTTGTCGATCTTACGCAACGAATAAATTGATACTTAGATATTCCACTGGAACTCGGTATTCATTTTTCCACGTTGAAAACATTGAAAATCGATTATACCTATTTGAATAGAAAAACAAAAAAAGGAAAAAAATTCGATTAATCATCGTTCTCGACGGTGATAAGCTAGAAACGTAGTGTCACCGACCTCGAAAAACGTGATTCTACGAACATCATCGTTCCAAGTCGTCCCTTTCTCACGGTCTTTCCGTCTTCTAGAGCGTGTCGTTCATCGTGCTCACAGGCGCGACAAAAATCAGCTATATTTCCTCGATTTTCCCACGGACACGCAAGCTTAACCTCTAACGAAATGAAGGAGCGAAAAAAAAAAAAAAAAGAATACTTGAAAATTGGTAGATCGAAATTTGAGATCGAGATTTTATTTCCAGTCGCGAATTCTATCGGAGATCCTTGCGAGGCGGACATTCAGTGTCGCGTGACCTTCGCTCCTTACTCGGAGTGCCGGCAAAATATCTGCCAATGCTCCGATGGTTCTCACTACGTGGAGGGAAGGTGTTACGAGTCTGTAGGTGAGTGCACTTCACTTCCTTCGCGTTTCCTGAATCTCATCGAAAGGGCCGCTATAATTATTTCACCGCGGTGAAACGATTCATAAAATATATTTCCTAATATTTTTAATAATTATTTTTGAAGCGAGAATTTGACGGGATTGTTTCATTGAATCGGGAGTATCTAATATAAATATCCTTGAAATATTATTTGAACATGTTCGAATTCTATTTTTAAATTCACGTGTTAACAACGACTAATTTAATTTAATATGTTTTTAAGAAGTTGAGGTGGAATGTTTTTCAATCCTTTTTATTTCGTGGTAACTCGTAAATTAATTCTTTGGCATATAAAATTTACTTATATCTATTTGACTTGTTGAAATATATTTTTTTAACAATTGATTTGGAAGAAATATATCTTTTTCCGTTTTTTGCTTTAATGTGAAAATGAGCAAAAAGAGTTTTGCTCAATTTTCTTTTTGAAAAATTTTTGAAGAAATTTTTCTTTTATTTGTAGTAATTTTCAAGTGAGAAAAAATAATATAATACATAGGATGAATTTAATAATTTTGTTCGATAAATTTATTTTTCCATATATAATGGCTCTATTATAGAAAAATACTTATAATATAATATTTATAATATTTGAGTCAATAATGATATAATATATTTGAAATTATCAGTCAAAGAAATACAAATATTTCCATTTATCAATTTCAAAAATTTTTTTCTCCAGTTGTGTTCATTAAACCTTATCTTAGAACAGGTCGTTGAATTCTTAGCTATCGTAAAATAAAAGATATGAGTATCAATTTAAACAAACAATTAGACAAATATTTTTTTTTCTAAAATATATTATTTGCGTGAAATCATTATGTAGTTATTCTCTAATTTACATACAAAAATTTGTCAACTTCTCATGGCACATTAATTTGATTAATACAATTTGATTAAAAATCAAATTGAATCACGAATTTTCCATCATTATTATTACATTATTCCATATAATTATTATATCCATATATTATTTTAATTTTTACTTTTATCTACTATATTATTATCTTTATTAAATAATATCATATTTTATTATATTGATTTCACATGTCATGAAAACTATTCATATACGACACGATCGTTTAAGAGAGATTACAGCTCTTTTTTTTACAACGATATCGTAATTTCAAATTTTTCGTTTACAAGCTCTGAATCAAAATATATCGTTGTTCAGGTCTAGGAGAGCCTTGTCAAACGCACCGGAACTGCTACATCAGAGACAGTTACTGCGTGACAGGATATTGCGCGTGTACTTTGAAGTATCATCCTAATCCTCGCAATGATGGTTGCATACCAAGTATCGGTAAGTATTTCCAATCAATTTATTTTAGATGGATAAAATTTCGATGGTTTTTTTCCTTGGGTCGCAAATATAAAAATTTTAATTTAATTTCAATTTAAACTATTATATTTGATTCTATGTAAATGTGATTAATGCAACAATTGTGCAAGTCAAACGTGTAACAGATAGACTTTGATGCATAGACTTTGTCTCATCCTATAAATATATTGTATATTGTAAAAGTTTCAATTGTTTCCATGAAAATTGCAAATATTAATTTTTAAATTATAATCTAATCCAATATTCAACTAATTAAACATGGTAAAAAAAATAGCAATTACCACATGCACATCAAATATATTTATTTGCAAATTATCTAACCCAATATTGAACTAATTAAACATAGTAAAAAAAAAAAATAGCAATTTTCAATGCATAGTGCTGAAAAATTTTCATTAATATCTCAAAAACTAATAAATACTGGAAGTTAAAATTTTAAATTTATCTCTTAAAATTTTTTGGAATTGTAGCTTTTCATGTAATTTAATTAACAAGAACAAAGAATAAAATCAAAATATTTGCATGTTTTGGCAGAATTAGGGGAAAAGTGTTTCAAGGATTACGAATGCGTGGCGGAGAATTCGAGATGCATCGATATTTGTTCTTGTAAAGTGGATCATGTACTATCGAAAGATGGGAAACAATGCCTGAAAATTCGCAATTCTGTGGGGGAACCGTGCCAAGAGGATTCTCAATGCCAATTAGGCATCAAAGATTCTGAATGTGGACCCGATGGTAAATGCAGTTGCATCGAGAATTTCCATCAACGAGGCTCCATATGTTTCAGAGATATGAGTGAGTACCACTGGGATAGACCGTCTCTCGATAAGATAAACTCAAAAAAAAAAAAAAAGAATTCAACTGACGTAGAATTATTATTTTAGTGTTGAACGATCGATGCCAAAGTCATAGAGATTGTGTCACCGTCACTTATAGGCATTCCAACATCACCACAGTGATGAACGTCGATTGTATAGACAGTATGGATTCACTTTTTCGCCCGAAAATTATATATATATTTTTCCTGAGAACATTGTACTTTTTTCAGATACATGCGTTTGCGCCAAGGATTACATTATGTCAAAGGAATTATACGATTGCATCCGATATAGCGACAACGGTAATTATTCTTTTCAAAGTGAGTCATTTTTACACCTTTGTGTATCGAATTATAAATAAATTCTATTTATTTTCAGGCGCTGAAAGTACAGTAGTTTCTTGGCAACAGATTTCTCGAATTCTTCCTTTTATATTTTTCACGAGTTTTTCGATACTTTGAGCATCGTTTGAGCTTTATAGAAAAAAGTCTAAAAAAAAATAATACAGTTGTTCACAATTTTATCAACGTATATAATAATGTTACAATTGTACAATCATATTTATTCGAATATTTTTTTGTTTTATTGTAAATACGTTATATTTATATTTAGATAGAAAGAAACATATCGCTACCAAAGATAAGTCCATTTCCTCTGTGTTATTAACTATCAGTCGATTCATATTTATTCACATCACAGAGCAATAACGAAGAGAATTTTCTCTCTTTTAAATGCGGATTAATAAATACTATCGCATAACGACAATGACCGGTCGTTAATTATTTTCACAGTAACTATATACTAGAATGGACAGCGACGAAAGATAAGTTATATGAAAATACACGCATATCGATATGATATTACTATTGTTAACTATTGTTTGATTTGTTTTTTTCTTTCTCTCCTAAATTTTCCAACTCGTTTAATCGAATTCAGAATTCAATACTTTCCAATCTTCTTTTATCATATCCGCAGCCTTTTCAGCGATCATATAAGCAACCGCATTCGTATGGCCTGTTACTATGGTAGGGATTATACTGGCATCCACAACTCTGAGACCATTGATCCCGTGCACTCGTAACCTGTGATCCACTACGCCAGAGTCCCTCCTTGGGCCCATCTTGCACGTTCCTACGAAATGACCTAGGGTCGTGGTCACTTGGCGAGCAACACAAGCCCAATACGGATCTGTACCGAACGGGACATGCTTGCATCCTGGAAATGCAACCGGCAATAACGTCGCATTGAAACGTTTAAACGCTTTGCTCGATGCTACTTCTATGGCCTGAAAAATCGATGAAAAATTAACTTTAAATAATTTTGTGAAATCGATAAATTTTCTGAGAGGAAGAGAGAGTAACTCGAAAAATTCAATAAATTGAATAGATTGCAATGTTTTTAGAAGTTTAGACATGTGACGATTGATTAAAAATAATTTAAACATGACTATCATAAGTGATGATGTAAAGTAAAAAGAGGAACGATAGTCGTAACAATAAGGCATGAAATAAAAGTTAAAAGAATCGTTGCATAAATATGTACTGAAGAATCGTGATTGCGAAGTACAAGGTAAACGGCTACCGAGATAAATGTTGCATAGAAAGTAACAACCTTTTTAATGCCTCGAACCATAGTTCTGAGATCGTCTTCGTGATCGTAGTAATTTGTCTCGAAAATAGGTCGATCAAATGGATCAGAGGTTTTCAAGGTGACTCTTCCCCTACTTTTCGGCTGCAAGAGGACCGGAACAATGGAGAAGGCGTCGTAACCTTCGTAACCAGTGAAGACTTCTTTGTAAAATTCGTTTGTCAAGCCCAGAAGCCCTCTGTAACTACCCGATATATCTCCGGTTAGGGCGCTTATACCTAAAACCAGTTCAATGTCGGGAACATTTGTTTCTTTCGTTTCATTTGAACGTCGATGAGCTTTCAAATAATCGGAATCTACTGTGATGGTGGTTATATTTGGAAGAAGAGAAGCTGGAAAATAAGAAATGTATACGTTATATGTCATTTAATTATGCAAAGCATATGATGAAATACAAAAATACGGATGCGATATCTCTTTAAGAAAATTAATTCTTTTTGTAAAATAGTTTTAAAGTTAGTTAGAGGATATATCTAGAAATTAAAAATATATCTAAGTACACTTTTGCTTGATAGCGATTATTGTTTGACATTTTATTTAAATTTTAAGCAATTTTATATCAAAATATTCATTTTATTATGAAATACAAGATTGTTATGTATGAATATGAGAGATATCTTTCTCAGATCTCAGTGAAAAAAGTTGTCGAAATCAATGATTTAAATAATTTTTTCTTATATATATCTTTAATTGATTGATATTCGATATATTAATAAATATTTTTATTACTGCATACAGATAATTATGCAATTTAAAAAACTTAAACTCGAATGACGTTAACCTTGACATATTGATGCTTACGCCACTACCGATTTCAAACGTTAGAAATTGTTCATTTCAATTGGAAATTATATCTATTAATAACATATACTCACAGATAACATAGAATTATGCTTGAATATATTTTCTTACCAATTATAATTATCTTTTCTACTTATTATCCAAACCTATCTTATTAATCTAACTCAAATTGAGGTTAACCAATCAAAATTAACCTATCTCAAATTCACTGTGCAACTACACAAACAACTCAAAAATTATGATAATTCTATAAGAATATATATATAACTCATAACGATTATTTCAATAAAAGGTGGGAAACTGGAAATTTTGAGTCACATTGTTGTCAATCTATTAGCTCCTCAAATAAACTTTCAATCCGTGTGAAATTTTTTGCAAAAAGAATCAACTTTTGAAGAGATACATCACGCTGATTACAACTCTAAGAGATTTATACCATACTTTCTTTGTCGTTGAATCTTTCCAAGCGATTCGTATCACGAAAATTCGTGTTATTAACTTGAAACTTTTTCATTCGACGGCTGGATCGATCTTCCTTCGTATCGATAAACGCAAGACACTCCGCTGCTCCGGGCACTGTCAAGGGGCCGGTTCCTTTGACAAAATAATCCAAAACATTGGCTAGATTCGAAGCAAGCCGAGGTTCGACGATAGTCACGCTCTCATTCACGAGAAACGTCAACACGGACATGCTGACGTGATCTTGGAAATTGTATCCGACCGGAAGATCCTCGATCGAATCGATGTTCAACGATTCGAGGTGACTTTTCGGTCCTATTCCAGATAGCATTAACAATTGTGGCGAGTTCAAGGTACCTAAATTATAGAAAGAACGTAAGAGAATTTCTTTCAAAACCATTTGTCATTCGTGACGAAACACGATAAGAAGATAAGATCCACCTGCTGAAACAATTATCTCCTTGCTGGCAGCGACGAATCGTTTCTTGCCATTTTTAACGAACTCGACGCCCACGGCCGCTTTTTTCTTCGGATCGACCACGATCCTCGTCACCCTGGACAATTTGGACAGATGGAAATTCCTTCTGCCACGGATGGGCCTGAGAAACGCTTTGCTCGCGCTAACTCTACGCCCGTTTCTCAGGTGAACCTGCGCCGTCGAAAAACCGATTACACTGCCTGCATTGTAATCGATCACATCGTATCCCAGTTCCTCGCCAGCACGGAGGAATAATTCTCTCAAAGGCGAGACGTAAGGGGAATGGATCACGTCCAAATATCCTCCGTGGCCATGAAATCTGGAAGATCCGTGTCGAATATGTATTAGTCTCGAAATTCTTCATTCTTAATTGTCAGAAATATTCTATTTGGCCGGCATTATCTGTTACCATCCTCTTGTTAAAGATTTGTTAAGCAAACATTGGCACGGTGCCGCTTTCTAATATTTCACAGTTCGGCCACGTATTCGCAATTAGTACGTTTTACAACTTTGTTGTCTTTAATACCTGCACTGCCAAAAGTCGTATCCTATTTATATTTTCAATCGAATTGAAATAAGTATGATTTTTCTTAATTTTATTATTGTTAAAATTAATTTAATTAAACAAAATTATTTAATCAATGATATATCTTCAAAGAATTCTCCTAACAAAAGAGATGATAATTTTTTGGACTAAGTTGAAAGAACATGATAAATATTGGTTTATTAACGTCATTTAAATTATTATTATACATTATAAATTGCATTAAAAATTCGTAATAAATTTTTTTCTAAGGATAATTTTTGTAATGGATGGAAAATATTACATGTCTAATCTATATATTTATTCTTTGAAAATCGCAGTTGTGAATCACAGATTATTTTTAATTTCTAATATAATATTGAACTAATAATATCTACCTTACATCCTGATCCAGCAGTTTGCAATTTTCCGATTTGATAAAATAGGGGAGCACGTCTTGATAGCTCCACCCTGGGTTGCCTTGCGCGGCCCAGTCATCGTAATCGTTTGGCGATCCTCTGGAATATATCATGAAATTCACCACAGAGCTGCCCCCGACCGCTCTACCTCCTGGCAAATTGCAACGACCGTGTTTCATGGACAAGCAGTAACCACCTGTCCCATCCACATTTCGGGGCCTCGGTTCACTTCTGTGCAGGCGGACGTAGTCAGTGACGTGCAAAGTCGAAGCAAACAATGGCACGTCCGTGAGGAAAATCTCGTCTTTGCCCTCCTCGAGCAGCAACACGTTCCACTGCGGGTTTTCCGTCAGTCGATTCGTCAAAAGAGAGCCCGCTGAACCAGCCCCGATCACGACGAAATCGTACTCCTCGAAGAAATACGTTTCATCGGGGACCAAGTCGTCTTGTCCTTTCAGAATTCCGACAAAAAATAAATAAATAGCTTTCAGAATCGTGGGAGGAATGATGCATTGTACGCTTGACACAAGCAAGGCAACTGTCAACAATTTTAACATTATAGAAATTGATTTGGTACAAAAAAGAATAAATGTAAAAGCGAGAAACACTTGTTTGCCACTTTGACCACTTGTCACAGCTAGTCGATTTTGTTACGTGTGAACAGATTTTGTTACTTCAATCGACGTTCAAAGATTTGAAAAGCACCTCCGAAACCTGCCATCGTCATCGACTCCCGCGATCTTTGTGCTTCGTTCGAAACGAAATTGCTCGACACTATCTTGCATGAGAGACACCTAGAATTCTTGATGGTGTTTGTATTGTTAATATGGTCAAGGTATAATGACGCGAGTCGCATGACAGATGTGTATAAGATGAAATAAAGAAATAAAGAAGTCACTGAAGTGATGAGTGATTTCTCAAATCTTTCTCGAATAAATTGTAAAATTAGGGAAAATTTATCGATTACAAAAAATACTGTTGTTGAATTCTCAATGGTTTTATTGTTTCAGGTGAAAAATTATACAAGAATATCACATTGCGAGAGACGAAAGATTAATTAGAATTTATTAAGAATCGAAACGCGTTCTTATGTAAATGTGAAACGAGCCGTACATTTTAATTTCGCGTTGTACATTCTTTTTTTCTTATATTTAGTTTTACATTAAACGTCGATATTAATATATAATTCGAAAATTGAGAATTTTTTAGGTAATGAGATTTTAAGGTAATAACAAAATTAGGACGTTGTAGATATGCAATATTCGAAAATTAAGTTGTAAATTAAAATCAGGTAATTATTGTTAATCTTGAATAAAATATAAATGTGTCACGTAATTATAAAAATATTTTGCTTTTTATATTTAAATATTTATGTACAAACTTATATACGATTTATATTTGTAACAGTCAAATCAATATTTAAAATGTAATATTTTTAAAATTTTATTAATCCAAAAAAATACGTAAATAGAATCTGTAGACAATGGAAACAGAATCTTGTCTGTCTTTAAATGATTACATTATGTTTTCATATATTTCGTACATATTTTCTGTTGCTAAAAATAATTTCTTTACTTTCAAATAATGATAAAGTAGGAATCCTTTTATTTGATGTAAGTACATGATGTAATAGAAATTTTAGAATATTAAAATTACAGGTATATATATATATATATCATAAATTAAATATAAAATAAATATAGAAATATATAATGTTTTTTTTATCAATGGAATTTAAGAATAATAATATAGATAAGAATATCTAACCATTTTCATCTTATGTGTTACCGATTCAGTACAGAACAAGATTGCAACATGGATAGTGACTGAATTTAAAACTAAATTTTATTAAATATTGTAAATAAAGATTCAATAATAGAAATAGAATAAACTTACAATAATCTCATAAATGATTGAATATCGATTGATTAATTAATAATTGATAAATAAATTACGAAAATCAATTAATCAAAAATGTTTATTGAATGATTATATTATAAATATTCGTACAAATACAAATTTTATTAAAAATATTCTCAATATTTTAATTTTTTTAAAAAATTAAATTATTGAAAATAAGAAATAAATGATCAAAATTTTTCAAATTTTTCATATAGATTTTTCATCAATTGTTAATTTTTAATATGAATTATATTAATTAATTGCTAATTTTAAATAACATTATTTATATATAAATGATATAATATATGATAATAATGGAAATTAATATTTAAAAATTTTATCATTACATTTGCCGTTTCAATGGTTAAGAATATAAGATTTTCAGTGGCTCTATCTAACATGTTTAAAGCAAATTACAGTCGAACGAATTTCAAAAACGCGGTAACAATGAAGGAATTTCGTGCACGTTTATTTACGAAATTACGTATCTGATAACATTCTTTTGTGTTAAATATGTGAATCAAAGTGTTGTTTGTGTTATTTGGTTTGTAGTCAACTCATAATGAATGTAAAATTTTTACATAGAAACACATTTAATTAGTGATTTTGTTAATATCGAAATATAACCTCGCTGTACAAACATGGATAATCTTAACAATACGATCGTTTGTCTTTTGAAGTGCAATATATGTTTATTCGAAGAATAGATTATATTAATTCTGATCAAAAATGAACAAAGTGAACTGTGAATATAAATAATTTGTTTGAAAGATATATTATATATCTTTCATTTAGAAGATAGGAAAGAGTATCGTACAGATATCTTTTCATATGGTAAAGTAAATATTGGAAATCGAGCCAATCAAGAGTGGAGCAATTTAAGAATTCGATCGTTGATTTGAGAGTTTCGAGGGAATCTCGTTCGAACTCGATTTGCAAGGCGGATAGTAATTTTCAAAGTGTTCTGGAAAGCAGTTCCCAAGTCTTTCCCCAAAGGATCGAGTCAACGAAGAAGAATCGGGAGTGAAATAAAGTGGAAAGCCTTTTTTAACGGAAAATGTTGGCATGCGGGGTCACAGGGCAGATACGATCGAGCTTCTTTCCAGTGACTGGTTGGTGAGGTATTTTTCACGGGGCGTGGAAATAAGGAATGAGAATTGGTTCCTATGTAGCGATGACTACGAGACGTTTACGAACCATGATTAGAGACTGTGTAACTTGAGCAATCTACTTTAGACAATCTAGATAATGTAGGTGCTTTGGATAATCGAATTTAATCACACATTATATTAGATTATCATCGAAGAACAAAGGAGCGTGAATGTGAGACTCAGTGTATCGTATTAATCAAAGCATGGAAGATGGAGGTTAAATTTAAAGGAGATTCTCGAGATTCGCGAGTCCTCGTAGAAGCAAGTTGCTCGAAAATTTGCAATGGGGAGAATATCGAAGGGCCATCGCTAACCAGTGGTGGGAGAAGTAGAACGCATCGGCACCAGGGTGAGAGGCAGCGGGTTCAGGAGAACGCGCAGCCGCAAAAGGGCAGGGTGGGAAGGCTGTTAGTTCGGAGGTCTTTCAAGGGGTGGTCTGTCAGTTTACCGGATGACCGCGTGAGCGCGCTGCCGCGCAAGACCAACCCTCTATTCGCGCTACATCCGGCGAACGTGACTGATCGTTTCGTTCGATTCTCGAACCGTTGCAAAACATTCGGTTTTTCGCTCGATCAATTTCGCGATTTCTTTCGTATTCCTTCTTTCTCTCGCTTAAACCTTCTTCGATTCTTTTTCAATCGGTTATTCGTGATTTTATCCGCTAATGTGCTATAATCCACGTTGGGTTGGAAAGTCACCACCACCTATCGACCGCCGTCACTGACCGGTCCGTTTTTCGCACTTTTGCCCTTTTTTCACACCGACCGTCTTCACTTTGGATCCTGTATCGTTCTCGATCCGATCTCGAAGCCTCTTCTCATCTTGCGCGGCTCTACACGACTCTTGCCCAGTTTTCGTGGCCGTAAACCAACTTCGAAGCAAAAAAGGACATTACAGTGTACCTCTGTGTCAATCGAATGGTAAATTAATCGGGAGGAAGAGAAAGAAAGAAGAGGAGGGCAAAAGAGAAAAAAAAGGAAGAAAGGGAGGAAGAGCAGGGGACGGAAGGAGCAAGAGTTACAGTTACAAAGGAGGGAAGAGAATGAGAAGGAGGGAGAAGTGATTCCTTTCCTCGCGTAGAATAGTGTGTAGTGTATTCTTGGTGGATGGTATCGCAAGGATCGGTAGCTGGTTCGTGATGGGGGTGGGAAACAGTTTATCAGACGTGGTCGCTACAAGTAGTCCACCAGAAAGATAATGCAGATAAATGTTTCCGGAGGGAAGAGCGGACAAGTAACAGAGGATTACATATTGTCAGGTATGTGTATTTTTCCCCCTCCCTTCCTTGCCTTGCTGTGCGACCGTATATCTGTGTGGTTGTTCGAATATCGTGTTATTGTTCGTGCACATTCTTTTTTACGTGCATCGTTGAATAAGTAATAAAAGTGTACGAACGTATGTGCACGGCTACGTGTACGTACAGTTATACGAGGCAGGACATGAAACTTTTACGAAATCTATCTGAAATCTTTATTATATATCGAGGTAACTTTCAACACGCTAACCAGGTTGGTGAAGGGGGAGAGAGAAAGAGACTATTGTTTCATATGCAAATTTACAATTCAGATTGTCCAATAGAATATAATATCCATAGGATGTAACTACCTTTGACCGCTATATTTTCCACTTTTATTTGGGAATGGGATCCTCTTTTGTTTATCTTCCGTTCTATCTACGATATCGTGTATTCCGTCACGTAATATCTCGATAAATTCGTGGTCGTGTAATTTCAAAGGTAACGAGCTATAACGTTCATTATCACCGGAGGTCACCTTATCCTTGTTCAACCGTGAAGGGAAACGCACGGTTCGTTTCGTGACGAAATCGAACGCGAGAGAGGACGATAAACGAGGTAACGTGACCGATGACATTAGCTCCGGCGACTAAGTAACTGAAAAATCGCAAACATACGGTGCAAGAGTATCATTAATCGACCGATCTCTCGACCTCGACTCTAACCTCGATTCAAGGTTTCACATACACGTTCAGTCAATGCTCGGCCGTATTTACCTTAGCGATGCCTCTTTACATAGGAAAAGTATGTAACGACGTGGATCTATAGCACAGTGTAAAGCACCAATTGTATTATTCACTACTCGGTGGATATATGATCGTTAACTATACCTTCTTCTATCATGGATTGGCTTCGTCCAACCATTTTACCATCGCGACGAGATTCGAAATACACGCGAATGGATTCAACAACGAATTAAACGAATCGGGGAAAGATGTTTTTTTGCAGATGTCTGTTTGTGAAGATAAGCTAAGGGGAATCTTTCTCGATTTGCATACGTACCGTAAAAATCGGGTAGTTTCCTCTCTTAAAGGAAATGATCGTTGAGATATTATATTGATCTTTTCCCCCTCGAACAGAGACCGTCTATTCACGATTGGCATTTTATCCAACCTGGTATATGATATTAATCTTTTGATACATAACCGTTTGAAATGTAATAGAACATTTTTGCCAGTTTCCATATTATATAGAATCGTAGAAAAATCGTTTATTATCGAATAGATTATGTGTGTATATATAGGTTATGTATGTGTATATGTATATAAATATAATATAATTTCAGCAATTTGATATAATCGGGTTAGAATTAAATAGTTTCATAAATTCATTTTCACTGATATTTTATTACGTGGTAATTTCGACAAACGTACAGTGCAATTCATTTTAAATATAATTATTTTAAAAAATATTCGAACATTATATTTTTACAAGATCGAGGAAAAAATTCAATTTTATAAATTGAAGAAAAATGCAATTTATGTTATCAAAATATTATAAATTTTTTAATACAATATGATTGGTAGAAGATTTATTATTCGGACAGACTTTTCTTGGATGAATTATTTTACATTTTGAAGAAAATAATAAATGATTTTTATTATAAAATTTTCAATCCTGTATTTTTTTAACTGTCGAGTTATACAAATTTTTTAATACATAAATGCGTAAAATTTTACTCATTTTACTCTTTTATCAATAATTTGTAGATTTTCCAATATCATATATTTATCATCGTTTTTTAATTTTTCAAATATTTTTGATTTTCTTTCAATAATTAACACATTGTATACATATTTTATGCGTTCAAACGTGTTAATTTCAAATTAAATGTTATTTTCATCGTTATAGTATGGAATGATGTACGCTTGTATTATTGTATTTGGATAATAGGATATTTAATGAAATGATATTAGGGTATTCGAATAATGGAGCTTCTATTATACATCTCTATAACTTGAAATTGACAGTGATAAACAATTAAAAAAAAAGAAACCGTTTAAAAATAAAAAATAATTCCACTCGATTAATAAAAATTTTTAATATAAATCAAAAATGGGATTATTTTACTTTTCGAAATCGAATAAACATTTATATAAAAAATTTTTACGATTTTATATATCTGAACAATGATTTTTGTCGAGTAAATTTCATTCCCGTATACGCAATAAAAGACAATCGTGGATGACAAAACAATATTTACGTGAACTACATCCATCCATTCCTCATATCGACTTACAACAACAACAACAACGAATGTTACGGATATTAAAAGACATAACATCTCTTGATTTTCCACTCATACGATGACCTCGGCTTAAAGCGTGGTGTAGTATTAAACAATCACTCATCACACAGTATACATTGGTTACAAAGTTGTAAGTGAGAGCGCCGCGGCGAGTCTGGCACAAAAGATAGTGGAAGGACAAAATTACAAAGCACAGCTCGTAGACTGACGGTGTGGTATGTGCGGATATGTGGAACATGAGATTCCGAGAACCCAGGATTCTGAATTCCTTGCGGCATATGTAAGATATCCTACGTGGAAGAATTAATACCGGTTGTCTTATAGTAGCCGGAAATTCAAACGTGCAATTTTAAATTTCCAGAAAAGTCTCTGTATTTCCTTCGTTCAATTCCCATTTTATCGGGAATCTTATCTCTTCTTTTTCATTTCCGTTATAAAAGGGATATTTCGTAAAAAAATTAAAGGAAAATAAAGTTAACAGGAACTTTTGTCGGAATATAATTTCGATACAATCGGTTTAATAAATATGCTTCTTATATAAGGGTTTTCAATAATAACTAATCTACGTACACGTGAACTTTGTCAATAATAAAAAAAGTCTCGACAACTCCCCTTTCAAGAGATTATAAAACGAGGTAAATTTCATAATAAATTTTCTTACAATACGTGTATAAATTCCGTTTCCGGTTAATAAGACTTTAAAATTTCGTATAATTTGTGCAAAAAAAAAAAATAAATAAATAAATTATACGATTTTATTTTAACTCATTAAACAACGTTTCGATATCTACAAAATTGCTCGATGCCTTTAATTCATTCAATTAGCGATTGACGAGAAGCAAATCAATTATTTTGCTTCCGTTTCCCTCCCACAGCCTGTTTTATCGTAAACGTTCATTGCTATTGAATATAGAAAAAAAAAAAAAAAATAAAATAATTCGTTCCCAAACGACAAACATTTCTTACATTTTCATCCTCCGACACGAAACTTGATGTTATTTTGACATAACTTCTCTCTTCAGTGGAAAGAAATATTAAACGTATATCTTCGGTTAATTGGTGGTGGAAGACGTGTACGTGTACGCGTTTATGAGATTGGCACGTGTAGTAGTAGTATTGGGAGAGTCAGACACGCGAGGGGGGAAGAGAAGAGCAGCGGGAGAGAGTGGGGGAAGCGAGGCTCGAAAAAGGAAACGAGTGTATTCGAAAATGGTGGAAAGCTCTGTGTAGAACAACGTAATAGAAAATTTATTCAGAGCTTAATCACATCGCGACAAAGACAGCATTGTTCGGGCGTGAACAATAGGGCGGTTCTGTGGGTTCACGTAGCGGCGGCGGCTGCGAGCATTCGGCCCCCTGATTTGCAACGACTCTTTGCTTTTTTGATTTCCCTTTTCTCGTGGGAATTCAGGTCGCCATATCGACGCCACTTGGCCTTTTCTCTTCCCTTCCCCCCCTCGCGTCCCCCTACCTCGCCCCTCCCCAGCTCAGAAATTTACGCGAATACGCGTAACGATTTCGCTCCTCGAAACCGTTTCTCACAAACGGTTTTTGCGAGGAGGAGGAGGAGATTTATCTGTCCCCGTTCCACCGAGTTCGTCGCTACATGGAAAATAGATTTTCCTTTTCGAATCTGGGCGAAAAATTTGACAAAAAAATTTTTGAAAAGTTTCGATCGGTTTCCATTCGATTCGATTCGATTCGATCGGCCACTCGTTCCATCCAGAAAGTGACTCGCTATATCTGATGCGAAATGTCACCTGTCATTGTGGCTGAATAGAAACCGCGGGCAAACAGTTTGGCCAGAGATTTTTATTTGTAAATCATCATCTCGATGTCGAGTTGACGGCACGTAACGTCCAATTCTCCACGTTGGGAGATATGCGCGCTTCTCGAATTTCACCCATCCCATCATCATTATCTTGTACATATGTATGTGTGTGTGTGTGTGTGCGCGCGCGCGCGTGTGTATATATATATATATATAATTAGCTACGATGGATGTGTTACCCGCATCCATGTTTTTAAGCGAGATATGTTTAATTTCCATGCGAATGTAATAGAGGAAAGAGCATAGTTTCGTACGGGGATCGTTGGAAGTTGGGTGAAACTATCAGTTTCTCTAAAGCTGCATTTACATTAGACAACTTTTGGCCGGAATCGTCTACGCGAAATTCTAATTTAACGATTAAAAGTTGTCTCAACTTCATTGTCGTCGTGTTTATATATTCATAACTTTGATCTAGTTGATTCAGAGCCGGGGGAAATTTGAAATAGTTTCAGACGAGGTACTAAAAATTGAAATATTTCCGCGAGCGGGTTTTGTTCGAGAATATTTCATTTAATGCTTAAATCACGAGTGAATTTTAATTATTATTTATTTATTTACTTATTTTGAAGATAAAGTTGGAGATAAATTTCGAAATAAAAAATTGAAAATTATATATGCATTAAGCTTCTTTATACGCTTCTTCCGTTTCAATTATTTTTTTTTAAACAAAATTTATTTGCAATACTCGTGTCACACATGGATGAAATACAAATATTTATTCGTTTGTTCTATTTTTAAATTGATACGATATGAAAAGAAATCGTAAAAACAATCCACTTTTTTTTTTTTTTTTTTGCCTCAAAAATCCTCTATTTTCTCGTATTGAATTTCTTTAACGGTGTCTCCCCCCTCCTCCATTAAAATTCAAACGGATTTTAAAAAATTTTACGACGAATCTGTAGAGAAAAATTTTATCTTTCTAACGGTTCTTTAAAAAATTGATTTACGATCATTATTATCGATTGTTTTATCGCATTTTTTGTAAAAAATAAATCATATATAAAATATCTACATCTCAATGCAGGTTGCTTGCATGGTTGGATCTGTGTACTCAGTGTATTTAAAAATATTACCAATCGAGATAATACTTCTTTCTAGCCATACTACTAATCATTCTAACGAGACAGAGAAGCGAAT
Organism: Apis florea; assembly: GCF_048593485.1. Lineage (NCBI taxonomy): Eukaryota > Metazoa > Arthropoda > Insecta > Hymenoptera > Apidae > Apis > Apis florea. The sequence continues at coordinate 1,704,609 of NW_028256550.1, read as the reverse complement.
TCAATCATACAACCTTCTCGTGGATAATTCTAACATCGATTTCAATCAATTTTTAATTCTTGTAAGAAATTTAATAAAAATCAGCCAAAGAATTTAACGATCCTTTCTCGTGCAAATTAAGAGTGTAAATATTACATCATTTATCCTCACCACCTAACAATATTTTTATCTCGCTGAGAACCGATCCGATTGAAAATCGCGCAATGTAAATTTCATTCATTCCGCTCTCTCGATACAACCATGTTCGTCCATCGATTTTCACAAATAGAAATTATCCCCAATCAGGTTTGCATTAACTGGAGTCGCGACATAACGATATACACGCGTGTACGAAACTCGTGTATCGGCCAATTCGAAAATGACGCTTTAAAAAGAAAAAAAAAAAGGAATTAAAAGAGAATTAAAACGTCGTTTCGGCGATATCCCTTTCCGGGATTTCCTCACAGATCCTCTCCCCTCGGATATTTTTCTTTTTTCCTCCCTCTCGAACGAAAAGTTCGGGCGGCCGAAATCTATAACCGTCGACCCAATTGAAATTCCTATAAATTTCATCGGCCGTTTTACTCGCGATGGGGGTAATGGAGGAGGGGGAGGAATATATAGGCGCTCCTGACAAAGGGCGTTAATGGCGAAGTTGGTGTCGGTGCTCTCGAGCGTTTCCATTCCCCTCCGCGTGTTGATATTGGCGTTGTCGGACAGGATGCGAGGGGGCCAACCGTGTACATCGTGTCTTTAAATGTTGCTTGGATGGGACTCGAACTTATTCGATATTTCATCCCGCCAATTAATTGTGAAAGAAGAAGAACGAGTTTCGTCGTTACATTTTGCACGATATTTCCAGCAACGGTAATAATAATAATAAATTAAGTATCGTTGTTTGTTTTTAAAAATTTTAATACAAACACATCCGTGCTGTTAGCCTTGAATTCGTGACGGATGTGTCGTGGAAATTTAGTAACGTTCTTTCAATGAAAATGACATCATACTTGAACGAATATACATTTCGAATAACTATTTATCTCGCGATAATTATATCGCCAAGTCGAAGCTTCGACGTTTATAGGATCGACGTTAATGTAATTATCCGAATTGATAAATGAAATAACGTTACACGCATCGAATAATAATCGTTCTCCTCCGATGCCAATTTCGGTTACAGTTATTCATCCACCGATTTGTTGATTTTCCCTCAAAATATTACATCTTCGTCATTTCAACTCGGACTTTCTTCCACTACTTTTCGCCCTACCACGAAAATTTCAAAGCAATTTTATACCTGACGCGTCGTTAATTAAATCCTTTCAATACCGATCGATTTTTCTTCTTTTCCAAACGAATTCACCGCCCTCATTTTTAACCAACAGCGTGTAACACGAATCGAAATAAGTATCACTCTTCGGCCAGTTTTCAATTTATCACTCAAACATTTACCGTTCCCAATGTATTATTCACTTAAATTATCCCAATTTCTAATCAACGCTCCACGGACGGATATCGATCGATATCGATCGGGTGAGATGTTCTTTAACGCGTTCATATAATTCCTTTCCCCCCTCCCCCCCTCCCCAAGTGGAAATATATGTATTTAATAAAACGTATTGCTCTTTCTGAAAAAATTCTCGAAATTCTATCCAGAAAATAATCTTTCTTTCCAACAATTTATCCAATCGACACGATATTTCGATCTTATTTCGAAGAGAAATATTCGTTTCCTTTTTTATCGATGCAAAGAACACGCCCGTGATCATATATCCGGATAAAGAAGTATTTACGGTGATGCAACGGGAAAATAACAAAAAGCGCGTGGAGTATCATTGTCTGGCTTACGTAAAGTCACATATACACACATAAACTTGGGATATATAGATAGTCCGCGCATCAAAACGATACTGAACGATGTATCCGATGCGTGCTCGATTGTAATCGATTTATGAGAAAACCGATAAAAATAATCCCGGGAACAACGCAATTTTTCAATATCGGATGCCGATGTACAGTGTGTCCGTTTTGTGTCTGCGAACGATGAAACAACGCTTGAGATAAACGATTTATAATTAACGAAAGTACGTATCGAGTTGTTACATTTCAAACTTGATGCTTGCCGCTTAAATCGTTCCTTCTTCCTTTTTAGACTCGTTCTATATTGATGTGTAATAATAATTCTGGTGAACGTTAGCGATAAATTTGAGATTTATTATTTCGTATTATCCAGGTGGTTTATAAATACAAATGAATAGTAGTATAGAGTTAGAAAATTTATTTTAAACTTCGTTTTGTTCACAGCGTTGGAGATGTATATTCAACGTGTTTCTAAATAAAATGAACACATTGTATGTACATATATATACGAGCGAGAAAAAATGACATAAATGCATGGCATATTTTTAAAATTCAACGCGTAGATGGAATGGAATCTCGAGTCGAAGCGAGTTTGAAGTTGGAAATTTTTGGAATCTAGGGAATTTTTTTGCCGCCCGATTATCGAGTGGCAAAATGGCTGGTCACAAATATACGGGGCTGTGAAATGTTGTTTAGCCAGTATAGAAGGGTTTGACCTGGCAACTTTTATTATGTCGATACGTTGGTTTCCTGTATTTTCCCTCTTGTTGTAAAATTAAAGCTCGCTGCTAAATCAACGAATCACTGATTCATTGTGAGGAACAAACGGTTTCTCCGAATAAAGCCCACGATGCCAGTTACGATAATTCAATATAGATCCGAAACTCGTTACGAATAATTGTGCAACCCGTGTCGAACGAAAATTCAATACGAGATCGAAATGGGGTTACCTCGTTAAACTTATCGAATGCGTCGAGCTTTGTATCATTTTACGTTTAATTAATTTAATTTGAACGTGTATGTTTTATATAACCCCGGTGTGTCTGAATTATGTATATAATTTCTTCTTTTTTTTTTTTTTTTTCTTTTCTAATGGTACTTTTTTTTATCATATATCGTATATATGTGCGTGTTATAGCAATATCTTTCTTTCGTAAATGTTGGACGAATGTTGTTCGAGAGCATTTGTTTATAATATCTTTTTTCGAAAAATGAACGTGAACTTCGATTTTTCACATGAATTTTTATGTCACGCGACAACATCAAGACGAATTTGTTCGTGTTTTACATAGTGATTACTCGAAGATTAGAAATGAAAGAAATTTTTCGTACCGTTGTATCTATGAGCCGTATTGATATTGTTGTATCAATCGTTGTCAGAATTATTTCACAAATATATACGATATTTTAAGATAATGTATCATTAATCAATAAAAAATATAATATGTATTCATTTCAAAGAATGATGAAAATAAGAAACAGAAAAATTGAAGCATCAAAATGTATATTCAAATAACTAAATGAAAATCAATTTGTTTTGCTTGCAAAACGTTTATGAAATCTTTAAAAAATGTTAAAAAAAAAAGAGTATTAACGAGATTTTTACAAAATAAATAACATGAAAAATCCAGAATATTTTTTTGATCTCTGATCTTGTATGAAGATTATATATATATATATATATGCATGGTATAGAAGTGGATGAATTTGTCTTGACGCACATTTTCATGTGGCAAAAAATATGGTAAAAAAAATATGCAACATTTTATTTAAAAAATTGAAGATCATCTTTATTCTTCCGAAAATACCGTGAATATAAAAATTGATATAATGTCATGTTGATCGTAGAAAACTATAAAACTTGTTCCTCTTTCATTTTTTTCTACCACTTTTATTTACGAGAAAAATATTTTACAGCATAAATATCCCGCACATCTGTGTTAGTCTAATTTATATGGAATGAAATGTGGAAATATGTTGAAAAGGTATAATAAAAAAAATGCTTTAAAATTTTATAGTCTTTAACGTTGTGTGTTTATTAACATAGTGTCAGACGTATATAATTATCAGAAATAAATCAAAACTAAACAAAAATAAACCTAATTTAAACGTAAAAAAATAATGAATATAAAAAATAATTATGGATATAAGGATGATGCTTCATCTTATTCAATTCATAGACTAAAAAGTAAAAAAAGTAGAAATTACACCGTCACTCTCTTCCTTTGAAGATTTTCTTTTCTTTTTCCTTTACTGTCCATCTGTTTGAACTAGCAAGTCTTAAGACTTTGTTAAAATGTACCTATTCAACTATTCAAACTGTTTATAGATACACTTTACGCTTATTTCAAATGCAACATCGAAATAAATTGAACGAAATTAAACGAAATAATACTTTCGTTTATTTTCTTTTACAGATAGAAAAATAAATATTTTATTCGATAATATTTATTTAAAAAGAAATTGATAAATTTGAAATTACAGTCTATATCCTTTAATTAAAAAAAAAAAAAAAAAAAAAAAAACGGAGAGATATAGAAAGATAAGATCATAATGATGAGAGACAGAAAAATGGGCACGTAAAGATTCCGCAAAGGTTAAAATCTTATTTAAGATTTCATAGGTTTCAGAAATGGGATAGCGCCTCTATACAGAAATACTCGCCAACCCATCTTGCCTCGTGACCTCATCTTTCTACCTCTCCTCGTTCCCCTGCACTTCGTTCCAACATTCCCTGTACTATATTAATTGAGTTTATACGAGCGTGCGTTAATTAAGCGTTGGTCCGCCTATTTGGAGGAAAATTTGTAGCTACGAGTAAGGTGATTAAGCGATAGATACGGATGATAGATACCAGATCGAAAATATATTATCATATGGCATGGTAACGTCGTTTTTAGGTTAGGTTACATTAACCAAATTACGAACGCACGTTGTTCCAACCAAGAATGGATTTAAAAAACGGTTTACACAGACCTTCCTTGCTTTCCTTCCCCTCCATAACTTTCGTTTACGTTTGTCGCAAAATATATTTCCCTCGTATTTCATCTTTTTAAAACTCGTATATCACGTTGAATTCTCCGGGAATGAAACGTATCGCATTAATGTATCACCCACTTATCGTTCATTCGTATTTAAATACGTGTTCGTCTTGATTTCACTTCGATAAATTAACGTCGCTTTTGCAAAGTATTTCGTTACAAAAGACGTCGTCGTAGTCGGATAAAAGATGTTCGAGCGAAGTTACGAACTTTCGGAATATTTGATCTCGACGATTCGTTGATTTCGCTCGGCGAGAGCTTGATCTGCGCATGCGCGAGCTCGAAACGAGATCGAAGAGTAAGCAGAATCAGAGCCGGTTTTCAATTGGACGAAAATTCACCGAGTAAAAAGTAATCGCGTATCATTGGGCTGTTTGATGGATTCCCGAACGAATCGAGCACACGGATCAGGTGTGGATCTCTGTGTCTCTGTTTTCTTCTTTCTTCGTGAACGCAGTTCATGAAGTTCGATTTCAACCAACCGTGACGAATCCGGGCAAGAAACGGATACATTTTCTTTGCTCGATAGCTCGGATACGGTTATATGATGGGAAACGAAACACGGAGAGATAGAAAGATGGGGGGAAAGGAGGCGGGAAAATTGCCGAGGGAAGGTAACGACACGATCGTGAAAAGAAGAAAAAAGAAGAAAAAAAAAAAAAAAGACGGAGAAAAGATTGCAACGAATCTCGAGGCGGACAAACTAGGGTGAAACTTGCAACGAGTTTATTCCTTTTATCGCGGAGGAGGAAAAGGAAGACACGAAGATGTTTCCTTCTCCTCTTCTCGAAATACAAGGAGCACGACCGTTCAACATGAACATGAACCTACCCAGAAATTCTCATCTGTCTAATTCTAGACGAAATTTCCAATGTTATAACAGTGATCCAGGTGCATGTCTCATTTTTATCCGTTGTAGTTCTCTGATTATATTCTCTCTCTCTCTCTCTCTCTCTCTCTCTCTGATTGTACTCATCAAAATTATAGCCCGGCTCCTCGTCTCCCGTCCATAGCAAGAACTTAACCGGAATTTGAACCATCTTGGAAAACTCTTGCGCGAGAATCAACTGTACTCGGCGTCCCCCGAAAACAAGGGGCGTAACAATGTCCCCGTTTGTATGCTATGAGGTGTATTGTGGATCGAGCACTTTGGCGGAAAGTGGGTTTTCGAAAAAGCAAATGTAACTGCTGCTGATGCGCCGCGAGGGGGTCGCGAGAGGAGGAGCTTTAGAGACGCGAAGGAAGCGGGAAGCCACTCGAAAAACGGCACAAGTAGCGAAAACACTTAAGAGAGGAGTACGGGAAGCGTTTCTGGCTAACAAAATAGGATGCGTGCGGAATAATGAAAATTATTGAAAGGAATGCATGACGAAAAGAGGATATTTTCACGTATTTATTTTTATCTTTTCGATAATTTATTAGAAATTTTCACAAAATTCTTCGATTCTTTGTCCTGAAAATCTTTGTTAATTATTTCGACATATCGATCATTTTTATTTCGACGAAATCTTCTGTTTTTTTTTTTTTTTTTTTTGAATCTTATTATAAGGGATAAGAAGGTACAGTCGATCGTAAAATTTTTTTTGCACGGTTATTTTATTAAGGAAATTCGTTTAATTTGAAAGATGTAATTTTATTAGTGAAAATATCGGATCGTAATAGGTTATATACGGTGGAACGTAGTTTATTTCTCGCCTGAAAAGATTTTTTACAACTCCGGGTAATGGAGCATTTAAAGCTTATTTTTTTTTATAGTTTTTGCTCTTTCTTTATCTCGTATGAAGTTGTATCTAAGAAACGAAAATAATAATTGATATTTTAAGGGATTTTACATCCTCGAAGTAATAAAAAAATTGCCCCATAAACATCATAGATCTTTACAATCCATTATGATCTAAGATGTTCTTAATGTTTCGTATAAAGCAGAATTATTGGTTTTAATAATACGATAATATTAATCGAACTTTTATAAATATAATCAATATCGATATTTCATAGAAAAATGTAGAAAGCTAAACATTTTATAATTTTAAAATTTTACTTTATTTCGTACCATAAATTGCCTCATCTATAATCCTCCACATATTATATAAAGTTTTATAAAAACTTTGTTAAATACAAATACGATCTATACTATATTTTATTTTATTTTATATTTCAATATGAACATTAAATTGCCCTAAGAATTAAAATATAATAATTTTGATATTCAATTCGCAGTAAAAAAATTCTTCTTTTCTCCAAATCGTTATTTTTCAAATTAACACATACGTTTAAAAACTACAAAACACAGTCTTTTGTTGTTGTATAAATTTTTATAATTGTTTTAAAATTATATTGCTTGCGTTATAAATTTCGACGTAATTTTATTTTATTTTTTTCTTTTGTTTTTTCAATCATCGAAAAATATATATATACGTTTCCCTTTTAAAATTTTCCTTTAAAAATAGAACACGTTACTTTACATTATTTATAATTGACCCAATTCCGCTAACTTCTGTTTCACGATACAAAAGCGTATAATCTTGTTTCAAACGTAATCAAATTCAATTAGCCTTTTCTCGCTGTGAACCTCAAATGTTCTCGTATATATATATATATATAACACGAGTTGGTCTGTTATCTATTTCGAGAAAAGTCTCGTGACACGTAACTAACTTTACACGCGCATACTTCTTCCAGTTCTCGAAATTTCATTTTTGAGCCGAGCCGAATAAAATTGAACGAATTTCTCGAAAGAATTTCGATTAGGAGATCGGCGACAAAAGAATGTTATTTATTAAATTCATTTTAAAATCAGCCCCCCTCCCCCCCCTAAAAAAAAGTAAAATGAAGGATCGATTCGGTTTTTCCACGTTCTCGATTATGCTTCAAGCTCGTGTGAACATCCATGCAAATGTAACAATTGAGTTTGAGTGTCCATCGATGTAGTTAAACCGAAACTGGAAAATACGACCAGCGTACAACCGAAATCCCTCAGTTTCATCTGCGTTTGACATTATTCCCTGGATTTCTTCCTTCTCCAATGATCCGTTTAATGAATTTTCCGTTTGCCCAGAAATTCATATCGCACATCTGGTACGAAATTTCGTCGCTTCGAGTCGCTGCGTTACATCACGTGGTTCCACCTGTCACTGTGCTCGCCTTTCCAGAACATTTTATCCGTTTAACCGACGCGGAAAGAGAGAGAGAGAGAGAAACAAGAGACTGTTCTACACCGTTCAAACTGATCGATCCATTATCTCGCGGTTTGTGCACGAAACGTAAGAAAAACGAGACGTTGGATATCGATATTCTTTGATTGTGCTTTCGAGAATGAAACGTCGGGAACGACGCGTTTTCGGGCAATTTAATGCTATTGTAAAAAAAGAGAAAGAAAGGAAACCTTTCTTTTCCACACGATTTCTATAGAAACGAAACAGACTCATACGCTCAGATGTTTGTCGAGACAAGTAACAAGAATTGACTCGTTGAAAACGCACAATTCATCTCGGCTTACCGCTATTTTTCCAGTTGTCGATGAACAACAGGATCTCGTATATATATAGAAGCTCAACTGTGCCTTGTTCCCTTGTTCGAACTCTTATTTGACGATATCGTATTGAGACTTTAATCTTGTGGGGAGGGGGAGATCTATATATAAACCTAGTTTTAACCTGGAAGAACCCGATTATTCGTCTCGGTGTTGGACCCGGCAAAACCTGGATAATCGAATCTCCGCTTCCGTCTTTGAGATTGCAAAGCCTTTCGGCCAGTACTTCGGTTTCATAACTCGGCGAAGCCTCGTTCCAGCCTCTGTCGATCCTTTTATCAATAATCAAGTCCAAGGTGGATCGATTAAAACTGGAAATTAACTGGTCGATAATTGTGATATTTGGGATCGTTTCAGAACGGACGAATTGATTTAGATCGCGTGTTTTCCATCGTGGGATAATTATTGGAGAAAGAATTGTGAAGATTTTACTTGGCGATCGTTGATAAAAAGAATTTATTAACAAAAGATAAATTGTTTTCTCGCATAAATAATTTAGGATTAAGACAATCGTCGCCAAACCTAAGCTAATTAAATCGATTGATAATTTTTATTTTGATTCGAGGTGAAACAAAAATTTATTTAATATTTTATTCAACGAGTTAATAAACAAATGTCAAGTAACCCTTGATACATTAAAAAGTCATTGAAATTGGAGGATGATTTTTTTAAAACTTTAAATTGCTTTTTTATTTTTTGTAATCAAGACAGTAATTATATTGGAATAGTTTTCTGTCTGGTTATCTTATTCTATTTGTCACGATTGTTATTCTACTTGCTTCTTCCGTCGCTGTTTTAATCCACTCTTTTAATCTACTTATTGTTACTTGGCCATGATTGTTTTATGTCATCTAACAACTGACTGTCTTATCTCATTTACTACGATTGTCTTGTTCCATTAGCCCGAATATGATTGAATACGATGTTCTTCTATTTGTAGGAAACAGAACAAAGCTTTTTGTTTGCACAGTCGAATACGTTTAATCCTTGCACCATTTTATATCAATCAAGAAAGCATAAATCTTAGCATATTAAGACAGGATAATTGATGATCTTTTTTTAAACAGCGACCTGCTCGACTGGATCCTAATCCTATTCAGTTAAATATGTGTTCAAAATTGCCGATATTTCAGTACTAATGAAAACTCTTGATAAATTCTATTGAGTAAACACTTTATTAATTGGTGGGGCAACATCGGAGTACAAAAGGAATCGAAAATATATAAGACGGATCAACCTGATTGATAACCGATTCGCAACGTTACCCATCGAGTACAGTTATTTACAGTTATCCACGCTAGAGTACACGGTGACAAGCGCTAACTGCATCTGTCACCAAGTTCTTTCGATTGCTCGAACGTGATTCGCGTGCAACATTCCCTTTTGAATATGAAAAACCAATCGTATTGTCGGCCGATTCGATAGAAATCAACGAGCCTCGATGAGATACCCGAAACGGGGTATCGTTAATCATGTCGAAGCAAACCCATTTCCGGCCTGTTCTCAACTGTTCAGTGTAACGATACACGGATGGTAATATTTTAGCAGTGTCTCCCCTCCCTTTTTTTGCGTATGTATCGTTTTCTCGCGCGAAAAGAAGCAAAATATTTATGAAGCGTTATGAACGGAAAACGTTCACGCGTTTTTACCGATCGAGTTGACGGAAAAAGTCAAAGATGGCGAGAGCGATGTTTAAAACGAATGGAGCATTATGAGTGAATAAGTGTTTGGTAAAAAGTATCGTAGATGATTTTTTTTTAATATATTGAACAGTATACCCGAAGATTTTTACTATTGAATTAAATTTAATCCAATATATAAATTAAATAAATTTTTGTTTGGCGTTGATTAATATATGGTAATTTTAAATTTCGTCCCATTTTAAATCAAAATTGAATAAAAAAAACTCATTTAACCGTCAGCCGATTTAATGCTTTGCATTATTCTTTTTAATCTGGCCTCGCCGCCTCGTGGCCATCACCTCTCACAATAAATCTGATTAAAACTAATCTCTCTGATCTTATCCAACCTAAACTGTTTCGAAAGAACAATCTGCTTTTTTTTTTTTTTTTTGTTTAAAATAACTTTTTAATGAGTAACTTTTGATAAGTGACGAAAAATTAAATCGTCCCCCAAAAATCATCCAGTCACACTCTCGAACGTTAAAAATACCGAATTTATCCCTTCTTCAAATCTTGTTCACAAATGCAATACGAAGAAAAATTTCGTTTTCTCCCTCGTTAAACCTTTTTCGTCATCAGCCTTAACCGAACCATTCCAAATGTTTCGAAAAAATTATTTCCCGAAATTCCCGAAAGATTTTTCTCTTCCCTCCAATTATTTTACGAATCGAAACGAATTTCAATGCTTTTTCAATTCAATTAAATTCTCTGCTCAAATTGTCAGATACACTTGATTGCGTTGTTTTATATATATATAAAACAACACATGCGTCATGTTTGTTTGGCATCGACACGAATCAACTTACTATTACTCCTGTTGACAAACGAGCGATCTTTTGTTTGCCTCGAGCGTTATTTATCCACGTTGTAGGAGACAGCTTTACTTACGAGCGAAAAGGATTAGCGGAATAAATGAGAGTGTGATCCGCGGAACTTGCAAACAGCTTTCACATTATCCGAACGTGTCCAAGCTGTGTAAGACGAATATGTGGAATGCGTGCCAAATGAGAATCATAAAACAGAACGGGAGAAGAAGAAGAAGAAGAAGAAGAAGAAAAAAAGTATTCTTTCTGAAGATGAATTCTTTCCTCGAACTTGCTCCCAAATTCGATCGTTTTAAGAACTTTTAAGAATTGCCAAGTGAATAATATCGCGTTTTTCCAGAGAGAGATTGTTATAAAATTGTATTATATAAATGATTTTATTAATTTGAAAGAAGTAATTAAGTAATATAATAATCGAATTTCAGAAGAAAAATTTGCAGATTTTGTGGTCTGCATTTTCAAAAATCTTGTCGTTTGACAACAATTTTGCGTTAAAAAGAATTTAAAAAATATATCGTTATTTAGCTTTTTTCGTTATTGCATATACAAAGATATTGTCGCAATGAAGAATTTCTTTATTCTTTATTTTCGAACAGTAATCGTTATTCACGTATATTTCGTTATATTAATTAGATAATGATGAACTTTGCTTCAAAATCCTACGATGAATTGATTCCTTCATTACATTATTTTTTTATTTCTACGAGAAGATGAAAGTGTGCGGTGCGAATAGAAAACGATTACATGTGCAACAATGGTATGGGCGAAAGAATGGTATAGAAAGTGGTTTAAGAAATTGCCTGATAGAGAATTCAGTCTGATTCGCGAGTCGAATATCGAAATCCAATTTATTTTTAAAATTTCGACGATTAATAATTCGAAATTTGCAAAAAAGATTATTATTCCTTCTCCAATCTCGTGACTTCTTTAACCAATTCTAAAAAATAAATTCAGATTGGATTAAGCGGAATTTATTTGTGAATGTGAATTATCGACTCCTTTCTCCCCCGACAGTTTGTTTTTCAACTTTGAAAAGTGTAACGTCAAATATTTGCATCTCGAAACTTCGCAAGGAGTGATTAATTTTCTTTGAGTAAAAGTTGAGTTGAAGTCTCGAAATCGATTTCTCGCAAGGAGAGATTGGTGAAATTTCGATTAGGTTGTTTTCCCAATGAAGGAACAACGAGAACGAATGAAATAATCAGACAATCGCTGTTTTTACGCGCCAACATTTTTTTGAGAACCGTGTATAACACGGTTACATTAATCCACGGTGTCATCCTTGAATTAAATTAGAACGAAACGAAAGCTTTATTTAATTAAGTCCATGAAGTTAATTAATTCACGTCGAAAAAAAAAAGAAAGAAAGAAATTCAGATTAACTCTCTGATGGTGTTTACGTGACGTCATTACCAAAAATTCCGTGCTCTGATGAAACTTTCATCATTCAGCTGATTAATAGAATGATGATCGTTTGCTCGCCGAAAGGAATTTTGACGCAGCGAAGAGGTATATTTTTCACGATAAATTTAATTTATCAGTAAATAAATCTCGTTGAGCTAATTGGTAGAAAAGAATCCTTGTTTTTACAGGATATTTTTTTCAGAATGTTGATCGAAACAAGTTATTCAATTTTATATATTATAAACACACGAGTAAGATAAGTTTTAAATATAATTTGTTAAAAATTTATGGAAATTCGTACTCATTTACACTTTTTTATCTTTTATTCAAGAAAATTTATTAATTCATTAATTTCTCCAAGAAATAAAGAATAACATCTTTAAAAAGAATTTCAATATTCGCCAATAAAATCATCTTCAAATTGTACAATATATTCTAACGTATTATCGATTTTATCGATAGAAGTGCAATGATGGAAGTAATTATCGAATAAGAACTGTATAAACTTATTGGGAGAATACGCGAATTATTCTCGTATCAGAGATATGAATATGAATAACTTCCTTTTTATGCACGGATGTGAAATCTTTTTTTTCTTGATTTTAGCATACAACGATAAATCTACTAGTTTTACTACTGAAATTAAATTCTGAAATAAATACTCTCGATTTTGTGTTGTTCTCGATAAATTTGCGTATTCGTACTTTTAGCAAATAAAACATTTATAATTTCATTGGAAATGATTAATCAAATCGTTCGTTTCAACAAATACAATACAATCTCATTCGCTGAAAGGGATTTTTGTATTTTTATATGTATAATCTTTTTCTTATTAAATTTATTATTATTTTATGTGTGTGTTTTTGAATCTGTATCTAAAAATAAATTCGATATTAAAGCTGAGTTCATTTATTGTTTTGTAGTAAATAAGTTACGTTCAATTAATAAATCTTAAATCAATCAAAAAATATTAATCGATTTAGTTAGAAAATTCTGACAAGTTTTCGATATTTTACGATCTAATAATAGAAGTTCACCTAATTCTCTTCGTTAGCCATGATTTTTAATTAGTAATTAGTGGAAATTTATACGAGAATATTTATATGCTAATGTATCAATTTACAATAATGTGTGAAATATTGCAAATGTCGAAACAATTTTGCACTCGTAATAATTAACGAGGGTGATCAAAGTAATTATGATCAAACGCTAATAAAATTTCGTTTACACGTATTAGATTCATACAAATGGAGTTCCGTTATATTTTAACGAGAGAAATGTATTATTAAATTATAAATTTTGATTTTGTAGATTTTAGACTTTTGTGTGGATCAATTCTGTGTGTAATAGATGATACATCATCAGATTAAAAAACTTTAATAGAATAAAATGAAACTCACTTTTGAAAATTATCATTTTTACGTGCTTCGTTTGTGATTTTAAGGAAAAGTATTACATTTTATTTTCTCGAAATTCTTACTAAATACACTTAATTAATTAGAATGGTATAAATATATATTTAAAACATCTTTGGAAGATGAAAACAGATATAAAAGTTAATTAAATTTAAAAGCCTCGACCATTTCATCACCGCCATTTTATTCACAAATTAAAATTTTACTTATAACTCGATGAATTTCTCAAATTTTTCTATTCGTTTCCAAAGATATCGACATCCTGTATATTTAACCTTTATCTGACAATAATGAGACATTGATAATTTACTATTCAATTATTTGTGACTTAATAAATAAAGCCTCCTCTTTATATATAAATTTTTATCGAATTGATCCTTCAAACATATCTATCTTAACACCATCCATAAATTTCAATTAATCAAATATCTAATGAAATGCGCAATGATCTTTACACAACGGTTGATGCAAATTTCTAATATCTAATTTCGATTCCTTTCTTCAAAATTCTCAACATTGAATCCCAATGGTATTTTTCAGGGACAGGCGTTAAATTAATCGAGGCCGGGCACGATTTCATCCGTTTCAATCCCATTGAATTAGGATCCTATTGTCTTTTCTTTATTTGTTACATATATCCCCTGTATATATCATTACTTTCACATTATTCGTGACAAGATGAGCTTATTCGTCCCGCGTGGCCTCCTCGAATAAGCCCACCTCCGGTGCCATAAAATTCGATACTTTCGTCTCGTGTTCACGACAGTGTTGCTCGTTTCGTCGCCATTCTTCCATTCTTCCATTTTCCAAATCTTGGAGAGGAGGCGGCGGCAATGGTCACGTTTGACGAGTTTTATTATATAATTATTATATTATTCGATCGAGCGGAAATATAGATTGCTTCGAAGTAAAGAAAAAGTTGAAATTGCAACGCTTGCAATTAAGTGGGCAGCAAGGAGATTTCGCTAGATATCTAGTTTTACTTTTCACGGCAATTTATCGCAATTTTACGCGAGCTAACGAGGAGGTGGCAATGGAAGCGGAGATAAAAAAGGATTTCTTTGATTAGAAATCCGGCGTGCACCTCGTTATGCCGCGTCCACATTAACGTGCGATGAGCAAGTACGATGAGAGGAAATATGACAACGCTGTGTACAGCGGTCGACAAAAGTGGTCGAGAAACGATGCGTTAGATTTAAATTTTAGAAATAGAAGAGTGTTTAAGCGATTCCAATGTTTCTTTCTTTTTTTTTTTTTTTTTTTCCAAATATAAATTTAATTGCAAAATGATTTGAAATAATTATACACGTTTCATTGAGTTACTTTGATGTTGTTCGTTCATCATTTCACATAAATTTCTCATCTTTCCAAGGTAATTTATTTCATAATTAATGGTATTATTATAATATTCTGAGTTGTCCATTACAATGCCACGAAATTTTATTACATTAAAATGTCGAACAGATAAGTTTGGTCACAGAATTTTTTTTTTTTTTTTTTTTTTTTCGATACGAAGATCTAATTCTGCAGGATGTGATGAATTATATATCCTCCTTTAAAAGGATTAAAAGGAATATCGAAGAATTGGATCATTCAGATGTGAGATTGAAACACGTGTGAAAACATTTATGAAATTAGTTCTAATTGATCAGAAATTAACGTACTGTATAAAAAAAAAAAAAAAAAAAAAAAAAGAATGAAGAAAAAAAACGAAACTTTGAAAGTAATTTCATCTCTTGAAAAAGATTTTCCGTTGAAAAGAAATTTCTTCGTGCATATATCATACTCATTATGCTCCATGTATGCAAACCTGCATTAAAATCAAAATTTTAAGGTTAGGTGGGTAAGGTTCCCGGCTCTACGTTTTCAGCTTTAAAAAAATCCTTGAAATTTTTTTCGAGACTGACAGTAATCAAAACAATTCTAAATAAAGATTATTTTTTTTTTTTTTTTTTTTGGTGAAAGATCTGTTAGAATTTCACTAGAAATAAAATTACATATTCCATTTCGAAATCTTAATCTCAAATAGGTTATAAAAATAAGGGATATATGCAGGATGTCTCAATTTTTAAATTTAATTGATATTATTGTGCGAGTCTGAAAAGAATTTTATGCATAAATCATAAATCGTTTGATGTTTTTTTTTTTTTTTTTTTTTTTCAAAGAATTAAAGTTATGCGATATTCACGATCTATCATCAAATATGAGATTGACGACGATTAAGAATGGAATTTTAATAAACGAATTATTCGATTCTTTTTATTTACCTTTTTTCTAATTAGCTGAATTTAATATTCATATCTCATATAAAAAGATTAAATATAAATATTATCGATTTATTCTTGCATTAATTACAAGCCTGCCATTAACTCTTTTGTATTTCCTGTTCTCATTGTACTTTGCTTTTTAATAAAGAATTAAATTGATGTATTTCACATTCAAAATTTTTTCCCCATTTAGATCCATAAAATATATTGATAAAAATTAAAAAGAAAAAAAATTGTATATTTTCTACCTTTCTTCACATAAATATATAAATTTCTAAATTACGAACTGTTTTCAATTATTTCGTCAAAGTAAAAGTGTTGATAAATAATAATTGCTCATGAACCACTTAACGGTCGTAATAATTATATAATTAATTAAGAGAAAGAAATTCTCGTTTCGACGAGCATGATAATACTTACGTTAAAAATAACTGTATTAAGGTAAAAATAAAAACGTAGCGCAGCTATATCGGTTTTTAAAGGATAAAATTTATATGGATACAGAATGCATAATAATTAAATTTAACTATGAACCATTTCCTTTTCTTTTTTTTTTTTTTTTACCCACGGTCGCTTTCTATTTTTCCACTTGAGGCGGGGTAAACACTTTGTTTTCTGATAAACGTGACCTTCTCTGTAAATATCGTCGCAGACGTATGCATTATGTATATTCGTCCAGTACACATATTCGTGCACTTGATTATCGATCATCCGTTCTTCGCGTGTGTCTGCACAATACATTACCACGCTCTGTCAACATTTACGTAGCAGGACGTTCGAATTTAGCACGCGAACGACTACCGAATGGTTGCCATTGCTTTGAAATACTTTAACTCTCAACTGTCTGCTAATCGAAATTGACGTGGCCACGCTTCGAGAAAAAAGAAAAATCTCTGAAATATCGTTTGTTTTAAAAAGATGGTATTATTAGTTGATACTATTTCGATAAAAGTAAATAAAGTTCTCTCGTTGTCCAAAACTGTTTTTATACACATCGTTTTAATCTCGTAACGGTGATATATCGACAAGTTCGAATATTTTTCAATTATCCACGCGTCGAGTTGAGTTAGGTTAGGTTAGGTTCACAATTAAAAAAGAAAAGGAAAATCTCCTCGCTTTGAAAAAGTAAATGGAAGGATGTTCAACACAATATAACTAATAATATTTAATTTGATTACTTTTTTTTTTAACTTTATAATTCTTTAATCTTTGCACTATTTTTTTTATGTTACATTTTTATTGACTAGAATAAACCAATTACTAGGTCACTGTTATTTATGGAGCAGCTATTCTTCTAGCAAGAAAATTTAATTTTCTACCTCTTGCACGATAAATTAGCTTATATATTTAAAAAATGCGAAACTTAATCTTACAATAAATCGTTCTTATTCCAATTTTCAGTCAATTTTTTTGTCGTTGAATTTATGATCGGATATTTTATAGTACACTTTATCCATCAGTCTTTACTTTATAATACAATTCGATATCATATTGTATATTCATTTTTTGGCTTGTAATAAAAAATCCAATGTTGTTGAATTTACACAAAATTGGATATAAATATCGTTAACGAATTAATACATATTAATACGTTATTTTCTTATGTCGTTTTCGTAAACAAATATTTATAGGGAAAGAAATGAATACTGAATAAAAATTTTTAAAAGGAAAATGAAAAAGTATAGAAAAATGTTAGATTTTCTTTTATTTCTTTAATCGATTCAATTCGGTTATCAAATATCGATGAATAATCATTTTTAAAGTTTTTCAATTGAATTTTGCTTGAAATTCAACATTGAAATTTACAATTTGGAAAGATTCGTCTTAAATTTCTCATGCGAAATTAAACTATATTTCAGTTGGACGTTGTGTTTAAGTAATTCGTTTTATGTTTTTTTTTTTTTCTATTGTTATTTTAACAATAAGCAAAGCTAGTCGTGATCACAAAAGGAAAAGACACGTTTGCAAACTGAGCGCTTTAGCTTTAGTTTAAATAAAGTTGGAGTTATATTATTTTATAATATACGAGTATAAAAAATTCCTTTAGAATTTTCATCTTTGTGATTATCCTTTGATCATTTGTTTATTTTAATTAAGCATTAAAATGGAGGCATTAAGATATAAAATAATAGGTAACAAGCATTTTTATTCAAATGAAAAATGTACGAGAAGATCATTGATATAATTGCGTAAGAATAAAAAAAAAAAAAATATTTTTTTTCTTTCAGGTTTCGTTCTCGAGAAAATTGAATTTTGAAAATTTGCCAAACGCGGGAAAATTCAACTAATTGTTTTAAACACCAGTGAATTATTTTAATACGAAAATATGAGAATGAATAAAATATTTGTATTTGCATTCAACAATTTTGAAATTCTCTTTTCTCAAAAACGTAGAATAAAATTTTCTCAGGTAAAAAAAAAAAAAAAAAAAAAAAAAAAGAAGAAAACAAAAATATTTTTTTTTATAAAGACACATACATCTGCTACTCCATCCGTTGTATCAGCCAACATTTATGTTCACCTTGCATATGCAATGTAATAAAATAATCAGTCATAGGTACCTACCTATCCTACAAGGCGTTTCAACCACAAACGACCTAGTTCTCGTTGTTCACGATCCACTGTCCAAGAGTTAAAATATGAATTGGAGACTCTAAATATAAAGGAGGCTCTAAGTGTCGCAATAATAAACTGTGATCGAAAACTTTCTTTTTCTCTTCTTTCGTTTATAAATAAATTTTTTTTAATCGAAAAAAATCTTAAATTGTTTGAACTAAAAATATCAATCAAAGAATAATACACAGGAAAAAAAAAATATGCTTAAATTCTAATACAATATTTAATAAAATATTGTATTAAAGCAAAAAATTATTTTTTCAATAATCTTAATTCTAATTTACAATTCTAAAACAATTCATTTTACGTGCGATAAAAGAATAATGTTATTTTTTGACGTTCAAAAAATGTCATCATACTTTTCCATTTATTATTCTCGATTTATAATCGTTGGAATAAATCGTTTCATCGTCAAAACGTAAAATAACTATTTTTTTTATATTTTCTATACGAGAAATTACAGAAAAATTCTTGCTCCTCTCGATCCCCCCACCATTTGTCAAAAATATCAATCGAAAGGGAAGCGAACAAACACCAACTTATAATCTACAACGATAAAATTTCAAAAATAAAATTTTAAAGCGTTCCTCCACTCGAGAGAGTAACGAATCCTTCGCCTACATGTTGCGTCACGGCGGTCGATGCGGTGATCGATGAGCTCCACTGAACGAACCGTTTGAATTTCCGCATTATAAACATATCGAGTTGGCGCTGTCTATAGCGATTAAGCGAGTTTCTCAACGATGATGGAAGCTAAAAGTTGGCTGTAGTTGTGCCAGGGAATTGTACGAAATTATTCTACAGAGGGATGAGGATGACTCAATGGCACTCGATAAAACTTTGCAATGTAACGCGGTCGAAATATATCCTCGAGCTATTCCTCGGAATCGTAAAAATACAGATGGCGGATTAAAGAACGGTAATTAACGATGTTATTCAACGTCACGTGATGTGAAATATAATTTATTTAATCATCGTTTAGATTGTAGGTATTTATTTTGTTCATATTAAATGTCCCGTATTATAAACTTTCTTTTGTTCCTGCGAAATAATCCGGATAATCGCGATTTAGATAATAATGGCTTCGTTATCGGTATGTTAAAAAGATGGTATTGAATTGAGAGCAAAATTAATATTCGAATAAAGAAATCTGGATTGTTATCGGAACGAAAACGCGACGCAATCGTTTCGGATAATCTAATAATTCTGTTTTTAATTGTGCAAGATTATTTGTCGTGAAATATATTGTGTAAACGAATACAATACGAAAACTTTTGAATCGAAATTCAACAATTTTCTCCATTATTTGTTTAATCTCTCAATTTTACACATAATCAAAGAAAGAAAGAAATGTTGTTGCAATTACATCTAATATTATTGTATATATATTATTATGTTTGTGTAATTACGTAGCAATAAGATAACGTACGTTTATTTCGATACTTCGACGTACGAGATATTGGTGCAATTGGAATGATTTTACACGAAAAAAAAAAAAAAAAAAGAAAAAAATAAATCGAAAATATAAAATAAAATTTTTTCGTTTGAGGGTTCGTTTTCGAGGAAAAATCAAATTTTTCCTTTTTCCCGATTGGATACTGGAGGGAAACAGGAGAATATTCTACGTATGAAAACAAAGAAGAAAATATAGAATAACATTTTATCGTTCGAATTCTCATTTTCTCGAAAATTGAACGTATATATAATTTAAGAATCGTATAATCGGCAAATTTTCAAATTCAACTTCTTTGAAAGCGAATTTTTACACGAGAAAAAAATTTATTCCGCATATCTTGTTTATTTTCACATATATGGAATTATCGATAATTCATTTATCTGATCGAAAAACAATCAATCTCGTTTATTCTTGACAATTTTTTAAACTTGATTTGTTTAAAAACGAAAAAATGTTATTCTATATTTTCAATTCATTTTTTAAAATCACACACGCGTGTATTATTCATTTATGAAATATAATTTATAAATTCTAAAATAATAATCCAAAAATATAGGCATAGATGATGAACAGTTAGATTAGAAGAAAGAAAGGAAGGAAAAAGGGAAAAGAAAGGGATAATCAAAAATGATTATCCTAAGATGAAATTTACCTCGCTTCTTACAATCAGACGAATAATTCAATCGAATCGATAATCAAAGCTCCGATAATCAAATTTTCCGTTAATCGATATTCCAATGATTAATAATCGTCCCATCGAAAGGTTCCAATAATCTATCATAATAAAAATTATTTGAAACAGCGATCGAATTGTGCCGAAATTTTCAAGATGGCTTCTACGCTCCTTCTTGCAATACTTTTCTCTCTCTTACCGAAGAGATAAAAATAATAGAATCAATTTTTAACCTTTCCATTCCACCACGCTTCGTTGCGATTGTTTCAACGCGTAGTTATATCGGGAAAAACGTAAAAAAAAAGAAAAAAAAAAAAAAAGTAGGAAACAATGAACACGAAGTTTCCATTAAAGAATGTTTTCCAGCAACACGGTTCGCGTGGCGTTAATGCGACTAAATCTGTACATCTGTTCGCATCTCAGCCGTTCGAGTCGAGGAAATCACGAACTACACGTAACATTGCGGTTTTTGGGGAGGGGAGGAATGATCGTTGCTGGAAAACGGAGAAAAATACAAAAAAAAAGAAAAAAAAAGGAATGGAAGGAAATTACCGTCGAAACACAAAGATGGGAAAAACGAACAGGCGAAGAGAGTAGCGAAGAAAAGGTACAGTGCGTTCGCCAGAAGATGGCAGGATATCTGCGCTCCTATTCAACTCTCATTTTCTCTCTTCCCATTATTATGGTTATTGGTTGAAGTAGCGACAAACGTCGACGACGAGCATGTAGAGAAAAAAATGAATAACGATTTTGACGTAGTCTGTCGATCGAGAGAATTGGCTATTTTATTATTCATAAGAATTTTTTTGACGCTTTTTAATTAGAAGATCAATGTTGTGAAATTATTTTATTCCATTCTATCTTTATATATATGACCATCATCGATCTTTGTCATTTGTGTTTAATTTATTAACATAGTAAGAACGCGTGTGACGGCAAGAAGTGATGGAACAGAGTGAGATAATGTGATATTTTGTCTAGCCATCTTCCGACGAATGCACGAGTATCGTTGCTGAGCACCGACAAATTGAACGACACGGTGAAGGGATTAGACTTCCTGCTCAACGTAATCTCCTTCACAGAGATTCATCTAAAAGTGAAATTTTCACATCATGTGCAGGTTAAATTTTTCGTATAGATTTTTTTTTTTTTTTTTTTTTTATCATTGCGATTCCTCTCTCGATAATACAAAACTCTTTATCGAATCAAATCGCGCAATGAAAAAGTTCGAAATAGTTTTAAAAGTTCAAGCAACTCTTTCTATAATGTACAGACGAGAGAACGGATTCTCATCCTTAACCTCTTCATAGTCGATATTACATAGGATATCAAAAGGTTCGTTATAATAATACTTTCAAAGCAGCGATTATCAAGTGAAATAAAATATTATCCTTCGAGCTTTCTTTATTATCAAAAAAGATTCTTTATCGAAGAATACTTCAACGGATTATATATATATATTTTTTTTTTCTTTTATTCTTACTTGGAATAATTTCAATTGACAAAAGATACGCCCTTGAAAAAGTTAATGGCAAAAGTAAATTATATCTCTATATGTTCACGCCAATGCCAATGAGTTCGAGTTCGTCGTTCCATTTCCTGCGTGCTTCTTTTCATTTCGTACACCTATTGGATTCGACCAATAATGGGAATACGCGCCGTGTGAACCGTAACGTAACTAATCCGATTCCTGGCGACTTGGTTATAAAGCGTGCTAATTAAGCTGGCCGGGGATGGAAGGAGTTCACTTTTCGTGAAAACCTGTTTTCAACAAGGTTGAGTAGTGTTAACGGTAAACGCTTAAACGTTTTCGATGTTTCGCTTGAATGTCACAATTCAGCTTCTCTCTCGTGTGGAGACAATGCGACTGAGAGGAGCGGTGGTCGCATTTTTAACGGAGAACAACTACAGCTTTCCTCCTCTTCCTCCTTCCCCCCCCCCCCTCTTCCTCGTTTCTTGCATCATCGTTGCACCGCACTCGAAAAGTAGAACGCCCTAACTCCCGAGAGCAGGCTGATCCAGTTTCTCACGGCTCGTCGTTCATAATGTCGATCAACCGAACCGATACGAGGAGGCGTGTGTCAACATCTAAGAGATTAGCAAAGATTGGCCGGCATATTGGCTCGTTCGAGAAGACTTGGTTAATTACACGTGGCTCTCGTTAAGAGAGATTTGTAATAATAATATATTTTTATTAATAATTGTTCGTGTTAATATGAATAGTTAGTAGTATTACTTGATTCAAGTATTTTGAATCCGTACATTTTCAATCTCTTAACGGTTATGCAGGATCGTGTACAAGGGTTATATATGTTTAAAGGAACAATGGAATGTTTCACAAAGAATTGAAGTTATAGAGAGAAGTATACGATCTTACGAAAATGAAATCTTGTAGAAAGAGATACGTTACGTGATGTATGTATAATAATCTTTCTGTGGATGATTGTGGAAAAGTCATCTGAAGGTGAAGTATGTTTTTCTCGTACATTTTAACCAAGATAAAATATTTCTAAATATGAAAAGGAATATCTCCTGGCAAAAAATATTCGATCATCTTTATGATGCAATAATTATTTCAAAATTGAGAACATTTCTTGAGGAAGGTTTAATTTGCAATAAAAAAAATTGGTGAAGATCATCATTTACAACTTGTTTTACATCAGATCCCCTGTAATAAAAAGCGACAGACATCGAAACGTGTAAAAACCTAAACCTAAATCATCATCAACATTCGTTCAAATAATCATTCCTCACCTTTAATTATCGAATCCTGTCTCACAGTTATATGAAAATAAGTATCGACCTTACCTTACCCGGTCAATGTTAACTGTCCAAGTTAAATTATACTCTCAATATACATATATATATATATATATTACATATATACGTGTATCTCATTAGCATGCGTCCAGATTGCACGCTTCCACGACGTTGAAGGTGAGGCGGCTGCGTTTTCGAGCGTTGGGGTGCACGCGAGCCGAAACTTGCATTCCGCTTTTACCACTTTCAATGTTTCTTCGTGTCTCGGGGCAGTTTGAGGCGCGAGGTGAAAGCGAACGACCTTCCATCATCGATCAAGCGACGAATCGAAGGGAGAGCACGCTAGTCGCTCGCTCGCTCGCCAACACAACTATCAACACCGACCGCCATTGCTGCGACGGTTGAGCAGAACAACCGATTATTCCACAACGGAGAGGAGGAGGCTCACGGTCACCGGCACGGTGGTCGCTCGCTCGGTCGGTCGGTCGGTCGGTCGGTAGGTGGGCTAGCGTGTTACTAGCTAGTAGCGACGATACAAACCGTGCGGGGAATTATGTCACTATGCCAAGGCCCAACCTTGCCGCGACATGGCCACCGATGAATACTGTATGAGAGTACTTTATTACACTGTTAGAAATATGTGGAGGGGAGGGCAAGTTCAACTCGTTTCATTTTTCCCCCCCTCCTCTCTCCACCCTCGAAACAGCCTCGATATCGATCCGATTCTTCTTCTATTATCGTCCCCCCCCCCTCCCACGGTCTGTGATTCGATGAAGAAAGGAGGAGGGGAGGGGGGAGGAAGAGGGGGATCGCGTTATCGCGTTTCTTCTTGACGCATTCTCTTCTTTGGCGCGCGCGTGACTTATCCACACGACGAGTTACGAGGCGAGATAATGGGGGAGGGCGCATGATGTAAATTTACGCTCATTGAAGTTCATGCAAATGACCCGGCGACGAGCGTTTCTCGTGTTTGCCTTCGCGATCACGATTCTTTCTATTTTTCTCGGGTTAATAATTTATTTCACGTCGCGTAAATCGTATTTCGAGCCTCTCGTTTAATTGACCTTTCTTCAAGCTGTTGTTCTCTTCTCGAGCGAAAATTCTGGGTGAATCTTTTTCTTTCTTTCTTTTTTTTTTTTTTTTTTTTTGATGAATTTTCACAGCGACTAGAGCGCTATATCTATGAATTATTTTCATTTCGCGTGAATAACGTAAACACGATTGTTCTCTTTGTTGAATGTATATGTATATATATATTTTTTTTTTTTTCTTAATTACTTCAATTTTCCAATTAATCTTTTGAACTTATTTTCTGTATGATACTCGTTGTGTTCTAGATATTATAGAATGAGTGTTAATACATTCATTAATATATCTTTGGATCGATTTTAAAAATCGAAATGAATTAAACGAGATACAAATAGAGTGAAATAAATTATCGTCTTATTAATAAATAAAATACTCTCAAACACATTTTTGTGTAACAATATTTGTGTTTATTTTAAACTTTGGATTCAAATATTGAAAATTCGTATACTTGGCTACGTCTAAATCACTTTTTGTTACTTGATTTTTATCATAGCTTCTTATCATTCAAAATCATTCAAAATTTCAATTTCTTTCTCGTTCTCGTCGAAATGGCGATACATAATATAATAATAGTAGATATGATTTTCGTATTGCATGTGCTGATACAACATGGCTGCTAATTATTATACGAAGATCGTTGTGCAAATAATCTCCGTTGAGATCCGGAGATTAGAAGAGTGATTCAAATAGATGAGCTTGCGAAATGTGGATCTTTCGAAGTGCTCTTGAACTGTTGAACGACAAGGTCTGAAAGTTTGATCCGAAAGTAATAAAGCCAAAGATTGGAAATTGATAAAATTCATGAACTCTTGCTCGAAACAATTTTTTTTTTTTCAAATTATTACGAAGAAAATGCTTTAAAAAATCGCTACGACTGTTATGTAGGACACTATTACGTTGTATATAAAAATATACAGTATATAATATATTCCTAATTCGTGTGTAAAATAAAGCTTTGATCAGAAAATTCATTTAACCCTAGAATTGCTTACATGCATTTAAAAAAATTATCGTGCATATTTGTAATGTGTTGTAGTTGAATATGAAGTTGAATATCAATTTTGTGAAAAATATATATGCATCTTATATTCATCATTATAATCTAATGTATGATATGTGACTGATGAGGAAAGAGAGAAATATTTCCTTCCTTGGCTCATTTGTACATATTATTATGATCTTGTAAATGAGATTTTCAATCAATACGCATATGCATATATTTGATCATTGTCGAAATCAATCAACAAGTTGGATCCTCGTTTTTTCCCCAGAAGACTTGTTATTCATAAAAAAAGATTACTTATTTTTCACAGGAAAATAGTTATTGGGCAAAAAATTCGTTATAAATATTAATTGTAATTTCTAATATAGGATTGAATAATAAAATAAAATATGAATTATCCTTTTAATAATATTTAAACGTAATTCAGATGGAAAGGACTTAATGATAAAATTTATTATTAATTTATCAATCCTTCCTAGTAATATTTAAACGCGACTCGAACAGACAGGACTTATACTGAAATTTGTATTGCACATAATCTAATTTTCCACTCTATTGGTAACTTGTTCGTAAGTTTTCAATAGCTCTGATTATTCGGTCAATGAATTCTCTATTATGGTCATAAATATTCAAGATTATTAAGTAAATTAATATTTATAATATCTATCTATTACGTAATTGACGATAATTTTTTCCTTGTAAAATATTTAAAGTTGTATTTGTAGCGAGATTTAAAGTTATTATATGAGTTTAGAGATATTCTGCATTTGAAACAATCAGTATCGATAAAGTTTCGTCCCTTCATTATTTCTAATATGATTGTTATAATTAGACAATAGATGTTTATTCGAATAGATGTATTTTAATAGAAGATAGATAAGAAAATGGATACATCATAGATTTTTTTTTAAAGATTTTAAAAAAATATATTTTAATCTGCATTATATTAAATATTATTTAACGCATATATTTCCTCCTCCACATTTGATGTATTAAACTATTAATTATTTATCAAATTTGGAATTAGATCATAAAATAATAATTATTACATAACAAATTATTATTATTATTATTATCTTTGTGTATCATACATATTTATTATCATTGTACAAATATGTACAGAAATGATTCCCAAAATAAATACGCATTGCAATATATTAATATATTTATGAGAATAAAGGGTCCAAATTTTAATGCAAAGCTTGGTGTATAAAAATTCATTAAAATTTGTTTATTTACTAATTGTAAGTTATAAGCATTATAATGTAAGTATCATCATTTAAATAAAATGAGATAAAGATATTTTCTCCAGCTATTTCTATCTTTCAAAAATGTATCAACGCATATTTTGTAAGTGAAACAATTGCTTTCATTTCTTTATTTCACTTTTAATTCAAACGAAGTATTGATAAATTCCTTTCACCATGTTGCTTGTTCAAAACAATTGAAAAATCATGAAAGATGAAAAAGAGAGACGTAATAAATATATAGATTACTCAAAATATGTTAATAATAATAATAATAACAATAAGAGAATAAAAGAATAAAAGTATATTGTATTTGTATAAAGATTAATTGTCTTTTTAAAACAAACAATTATATTCATGTACAAAATAATAAAATTTATAGTTTTATGAAAATTATATCAAATTAATATTTCAAACACTTTGCATGATGTTTCTTACATTTTTGCATTCTTTGATTTTAAAAAATTTTTTACCATATCGAAACGAAGATTATATGATCAATTCTTAAATAATTATTGATATATAAATATTAACAAATAAATATCCGTGTCAAAATTTATAAATTATGAATTTGAAATATAACGTCCTTTTATCTTCTCAATTTTATTATATCCTCTCTTTCTCTGATTCTCTTCCGTTCTTGAAACGTGTTCTGTATAAATTATAATCCGTTAACTCGCGGACAGAAGCTCGGCCTCGAATGTACGATCAAAAGCCTGAAACCAGTCTCAGTTTAGAAAAATTTTATTAACCAATCTAAATTTAATCCTCGTTCCCGTCAAAGCACATTCTTTTTTTTTTTTTTTTTTTTTGTTTTCGCTCGCCCATCTTTATCAATTCCATCTTTTAAAATTCTTTTCTATATTTCATTGAACGCCCTCCCGAAGAGTCTTTCTCTTCCTCTGACTTGAATTCGCAGAAACTTATAATAGCATTTTTATTATCATTTTTTTCTTCTTGACAAACGGAATAACTGTAACAATCATAATAAATTTACTTACTCCCTACTACTTAACTGCAGCTACATATTACGAATTCCTTCTAGATCGAAAAATTGAATCGAAGCTCGAGAAGAGACCATTTCGATGCAAAAGAAATTTAATGCGATTGAATATTTGCAGGACAAGATTAAAATGTAAATATTTGAAATCATTGCGCAAGAAGATTAAATATTTCGAAGAAGATAGAGGCCAAATTTACTTCACTTCTTCAAAAGATCCTCTTTCTTTTTTAACGAATCCAATGCAATTTCTTCAATATCCTCGAAATCGCAACAACTGTAAAAGAGATCGATTCTCGATTCTTCGAAAACAAAATTAACATTCTTTTTTTTTTTAGATCTCCAATTGACGAATTCTTCAACTTATAACACGTCGTGAACACGCAAATACATTTCGAAAATTTTCAAAGTCTCTGTAAAATCGATTCTTCAAAAACAAAATTAAACTTCTTTTTTTCTAAATTGATCTCGAATTGACGAATCCAGTGCAATCTCTTCATCCACAATTCTTCAAAGTTAAGATTCTTTTTTCTTTTTTGATAAATCGGCGGTTTTCCTGGAGCCAGTCGAGCGACGCCGGTATTATTGATCGGCTATTCTCCAATCGACCCCTTCGCAGTCTACCGATTTTCATCCCTGAATTCCGATCACCGATCGCCTCTCTTCGTGCCAGCCGAGCGAGCCTCCTCGCGTCAATCAACGGTATCTCGTGAAACCGCGACTCCTATTGGACGATTACCACGCGTCCTCCTCCTCCTCCTCCTCTTCCAAACTTCGACGAGTTGTTCAAATCGTCCTCCAAGCAAAAGTAAAAATGATAAGTTCACGAATTTCACGAGGAGAGCTCCTTTGAGGAAGCTGCGATGCTCGGTCTCGAGAGAGAAATGGTTTACAGATTTTTCTTAGAGGATTGAATATTTCGTTCTACGACACGAGTTTCGGCCGCACGATGAAAGGAATTGATTTTGGGGAGAGGTGACGTAAGGAAACCTAGCGATATCGATCGGTGTGTAATTTATTTTGTGCGAACAGGAACGTTTCAACAATCGTTCAATTTCGTTCGAGCAATTATTTAAATGCAGCGAAAAGTTTGTGACGGACAATGGAGAGATTGGCTGCGGGCGATTTGTCCTGTTAATATTTATAAAATAGTTGGATAGGATTATATTCTATAGTGATAATTATAATTTTGATGAATGCGATGATGTGAAAATGAAAAAAGAGAATTTTGAAGAATAAGATAATCTCGTAGTAGTAGAGATTTCGATTTTTTCTTCAACTTGTGTTCTCGAGGCTTTATAAATTAAGAGATAAAATATGGGTATTTCGTATCTCGAGAGTCCTCCTTATCTATTTTGTTCGTCATAAAGCTTTCTTGGCTAACTTATTTAAATAACGTCGTTGTGCTTTGTTTTTAAGCGATTCTGATGTTTTCGCTCAGAGAAAAGGTATCGTTAATTAAAAAATCGCATAGCAAAAGCTCCGCGACAAAGCTTTCTTCAAATTAGCGTAGATCCCCAAATCCTTAAAATCCTATGAAATTCCTCTGTCTTGTAAATTTCTTTTTCAGATTTCTTTTTTTTTAATACGAAATACCCATCTTTAATTGAAATTAATTTTTATAAAAATTTCGTTTCGAAAAAGTTTGCAATATATACTTCTACTAATTTTTAATTTTTATTACATTACATCACCACTTCGTTATTCATTATATTTATCATAAATGAGGGTTCACGATTTCAAAGTAAATTGAAAAGTATTGTTATAATTGTAAAGAAAAAAGGATTATCCTCCTATTGTTGATTATGAAAGTGTCCAACATCAAAAGATATATTCAAAGATGGAGGAAAGAATTATCGATAAGAATATTCACTTGAAAACGAAGCTTTGAAATATTATTCTTCCTTTTCTTCACTTATTTTAAGAAACAGAATTAATCGTTTGTACTTGCGATTTTTTATATCTAGTATAAAATATAAACAACGTGGTTTCGTGTATACATATATACATATACTATATATGTATATATTATACATATACGTAGTAATGATGGGAAGAGCCGCTTGGTGGCTGAACGCACGTGGTGAAGGCGAGAGAAGGAAGGGAGGGGAGGCTTCGTGCCTCGACGAACGAATGTAATGTGCGATGCGTGCCGGAGAGCGTTTGATATGCGACCACGTTTTTGTATTTCCCGTATTATCGAATCCATTGATCCATTGATATTAGCCCTTTGCAATTTCAGGCATCACTTGGATCGACGCGGCAATTCGAACGGCGACAGTATTTATTTATGTTTGATTTTTTTTAAAATATCGCTGAAGGAATGGATTCCTAACCTCTTTACGCATAATCTTATAAAGTGTAGAATAATTTTCGGCGTTAGTAGTTCGAGTTTGAGCATCGAGTCGTGGCAATAGAAGTATTATTTTCAAAGAAGCATGTGCAATGAAATTAATTCAAGTGAAGATGAGTTTTTCGTTATTGAATAACGAAATTATTTCTATTAAGAAATTGGTGATAGAGAGAAGGAAAATAGTGATGTGGTAAGATGAAAAATAAGAATAACAGTGAATGTGAGAGCACGTTATTGGGATCGTAAGGTTTGCTCTCAATAAAATAAGGAAGGCATCAAACGACATTTTATTGCGATACTTGCCCTGACAAACCGAGGATGCATCTTTGGTAATTACTTTAACAACAATATTTAACAAATATTCTTTCTTTATATGTAAAAATACGGTAAAATATTAAAATATAAAAATCGTAATTCGTTAATTCGTGTGTGAAATCATTTTAAGTTAGCTAAGAATTCTAATATTTTGTACAAAAGAACAAAGAAACACTTACTAACTCTGCTCTCTGTTTCAATCCTACACACACACACATATATATATATATATATATGTAACGTATGAATAAATAATACATTCGAGATCAAAAACTCTGAGTGCAACGTTTAATAATATTTAGAGTCTCGTGGAGCTGTTTGCAAAGCGGTAAACTGAAAAGAGCGTCCACATGCCAGGAATGTAAATGAAAACGAAGGAAAAAGGAAAAGTGAAAGCGATTCTCTCTCTCTCTCTCTCTCTCTCTCTCGTGAGGCGTGGGAAACGAGAAGTCAAGAGAGAGAGTAAACTCGAGCGGAATGGTCAATTTCGCGGGAGAAAGAGGGGGACAGAGACAGGAGACTCGAGTGGAGGCGGTAAGGAATTAAGGGAAAGCTTTTAAAGAAAGTAATTGAGGAATAAGGCTGTAAAACGAGCCACGAAGGAACAAGATAAAAGAGGGCTAAAGGAGGAGCGAGGCGAATAATTAACGAAGCTATTAAAAAAAAATACAGTTGCCGGGCAAGGAAGAGCGTGGAATTTTTTTTTTTTTTTTTTTTTGGAACGGATAAGATTAACCGAGAAATGAAACGGACGAGAAGAATTGTGAATGGACGACGAAAAGGTGAAAAGGTGAAAAATAGCTCGTGCTCGATAATAGAGTTCCATATTAGGAGGATAATTCTCTGTTTGTTTGTTAATTATCTTCCACTTGCCTAATTAACCTGTAATCCAATAAGCTCGATTTAATTAATATCGTGACCGCAAAAATTTGCATATATATATATTGTTTTTCCATGTTTCTTCTTCTCATAACGTTTTCTCAACACTGGAATCTTGAACGGTGGTTAAATTGGTTTCGGTTCCTAATATTAATTTTCAATGGTGATATAAATTTGTCGATGAATACGAATTTTGATTTATATACATAGTTAGGATACACATTCGTGTTCCTTTGGATTGAAAAAAAAAAATGTAACTTTTATGAAAATAATAAAATTTAAAATTATTCGTGAGAACAAATGATATTAATTTATGCTTCGTAATGCATTTCTTTTATTAATTATATATGTATCCATGTTTAAAAAATATTTCACGAACAACCATTTTTATTTCACGCGAATAATCAACTGTTTTACTGTATCATATTAATTTATCTATTTCAAAATAATTCACCTATACATGTATACATATATATTTAGATACGATATTTATTATACGTATCATAGATCGATCGAATTGCGTAATTACATTACATCGTTACTCTAATAACGATCAATTAACGCGCAATACGTGGAACAATGGGAAGTGCACGTTGTTTAACATTGTGAATTGCGAAACAAGTGTCTCTCGGAACGGATGATGTCGCCCGATGTAAGAGAATGTTATCGACAGCTACTGCTATTGTAATTGGGTGCTTAAGGTTTAGAGGTTCCGGACACTTAACTTTACGATCATCCGAACCAAGTTCATCGACTCGAGTGTTCCGGTCAAGGAGGAGCTTCGAGAAACCTCGTCTCGAAGTTTTCTTCGGTACCATCCTCCCCTTTCCTGTTTAGCTCGCGAATTTTTACGTTCGATATAAAAATATCGTAAATATCGTGTACGTACGACACATCATTCGTAAAAGCATCGATCGATTTTTCTTTTTTTTTTTTTTCAATATCGATTTCGTATTATTTATTCCTCACGAAAATTATAATTACATCGTTTTTTTTTTATCGAATGGGGAGGAACGTGTTGATTAATCGCAAGCGATGAATAGATTTTTTTTTTTAAAGAGAAATGTTTTATCTGCTTTATCTAAAGATCGAAGAAAAGTGTTTTGACAAAAGCTGTTCGATGCAAGGTACGCGATGCAGTATTAATAGTTTTTTTTTTTTTTTTTTAATAAATGAATCTATAGAAATGGAGTCATGTAATTTTTAGTGCTTGATATCTAATCTCCTTGTTGATGATCCATTCGTATATCTATAAATATATTTAATTATCAAAGCATATTAATTTTCATACGAATAATAATTTATAAATTATTTTTCTCAACGATTATTTCATATTTGAGTAGTTCAAAATAATATTATAATTGTGTAATTGTAATTTTTGTGAAATATTTTTAAATCAATATAATGTTATTAATTATTTTATATAAACATTTAATGAATAATGAATAAAGTCGATGAATAAGTTGTTTTCGTCTAAAATTTCTTTTAAAACAAGATATATTGATTTTAAAGAATTATCTCTAACCTTCTCCAAATACAGTGAAATCGGAAGATCGAATATTTTGCTACTCGAAAGCCCTATCCAAACATTCTACAACTCAGAATATTTTCCTATCTCTATACTTTCAAAACAAATAATGCATAAGTATATAACCTCCTCATTTGCATCTTATCTATTGGCTCGGTATGAAATTGAACATGCCAATTTCTCGTATATAATAACACTGAGAAGAAAAAGTGTGCTAACAAGTGTGTTAAAATAAGAAAATTCATATATTATAATAGATATTGAAGCAAATATTAATTATAGAAATAATAAAAATTTTACGAAAATTTATAGTATTAAAAGTTGCTAATAATAAATAAATAAATGCAATTGAAAATTATTCAATTATTATCTTTAACGTTGAAATTGCGCGATTCAGAAAAATAGAAACGAAGATTTAGAATTAAAATGACTCGGTTCAAAAAACAAATAGAATGTAATTAGAATGAGATTGAAAATCGATATATTCGTTGATGACGAAAAGAATAGTGAAATTCATAAATAATTAATAAAATTACATTGCTAGTTTTATTACAAGCTTTTTTCGATCGCTTTTGCTCGAATTTTAGATTTGGAAACGATGATCGTATTATTCCAACAAAGTTACACGAACAACGATCGATTCTGCTGAGTAATCGCTGGTGAAATCGAATAGTGAAGCTGAATTTGAGTCATAACTCGGGAAGAAAAAGATTAAGTGTTAAGCTGAAAGTAGTCGCATTCGTATAATTAAATTTTATCGAAAATATATATCGAACAATTATTTTTTATTGACAAAAACTTCCAAGGTTAATTTTTATTTTTTTAAAGTGATTGTCGCACATATTACGTTACGTTTATTGGAATTAAAAAAATTTTTGTAATAAATATCGTTTTATATCATTTTGAAAATAATAATCGGGAAGAAAATATGAAAATCTTCTCTTCTCTTTCTCAATTAATTCAAATACTGGAGATTTCGCTGTACACTGCTCAGTATTTTTTACTGCATTAAAAAGCTTAAATTCGTACGAGTGTATTCACAACTGCCCATTAAGATGAGGTTATGAATAACCTCTTTTTTTTTTTTTTTTTAAATTAAAAATTATTCACTATTTCTAATTAACAATACCGAGTATTTAAACTGTTGGAATAAATTTTAGACGTCGACACGAAATAAAATAATCTCGTTTAATGAAAGTTAAGGCTCGAGTGATAAACAGGGATGGACAGTGAGCAGAGATGGCCATACAACATCGGTATTTCATCGTGGTAAGTAGTATCGCTGTATGGCTGGTCAGACGCAGGCGTTCGCGGTGTTCCGAATATTACCACTTAGCTTTGATGAAAGAACTTCATTAGAGAGTGGATTTCTTTACACGGACGAAACGCGGGTTTTGATAATAATAATCTTTTCTTGCATTATCGATTTTATTTATTTCTCTCGCCGCGAATTTCACGAATTTCAAAAATTCGGCGTGCCAATTATGCTAATATAATTTCGATTCGGCAGTTCGAATTAAACATTTCCATGCTGATTAAACGTTTCCTTTGAACGCGATGGAACGCGTTTTTACTCGCTTTGAAATCAAACGGGATTCGTAACATTTGTTGTCAAGGACACCCTCCTCAATAATTTTCACCAGCAATTTTTTTAATCGTCGCCAGTGTTTTTTCGTTAAAAATGATCACGGTATTATATAAGAGATTATAGATGACGAATGATCATTGCTTGAAAGAAATTATAAATCAAACTATTTAATAGAAATTTCGTAATTTCTATTAAATAAAAATTCTGTCGATTGTGAATTGATAGATACGAATAATCCTAGTACTCCTTTTATGCATATTATAAATAAATATTTAATTAATTAATATTTAAAAATAGTAAATGATAAATCAATATTTTTGTTATTTTTGCATGGACATCAATTTCGAGATCTACACAATTAGAATGATTTATTTTTTAACTATTCAGAGCAGTTGGACTGCCTTCCTCCTAATTTTGAATCTATCTTTTATTTGTAAATGTAAAAAAAAAATTAATTTCAATTGTAGAAAAATCATGTGTATCTTCTTTCTTCTTTCAAATTCCTGCTTATCTTTGTTGATTAAAAGAGATAGAAAAGAGAGAGAGAGAGAGAGGATGTCTTTATGTTGTACAAATCTGATATTTGAAATAAATTTACATGAATGACGAGTGGAAAATGTTTGGCTTACAGTCTCAATGTTAACTTTACCACTATTCCATCTGGCATGATTGCAATCTGGAAACCAGTTGTTTCATATTGGAATTAGTACGGCAACTTCCATCGAGTATTCTCTCGAGAGGCAAAATATGGATAGATCTGAAAATACAGAGAGCGTGATAAACGTTCAAACGGATTCTCTCCGTCTCGATATCTAAGTTTCATTAGTAATTAACGATCTCCGTTCGATGATCAGGATTTGTAGGAAATCGGGGGAATTGTAAGATATTTAAATTTTTTTAAATTCAAGAAAAGAAAAAGAAAGAAACAAAGATCGAAAATCGAATTGGAATATTATTTTTTGTTCTTGTAACTTTCAATACAAATTTTAGTTTATCTTCATTCATTATGAAGAGTTTTAAATTTTTAAGACACAAAAATATTGCAAAAAGTTTATACATTATGTTGGTTATGAGAAGCAGTTAAACATTTTTCTCTAATATTTGAAAGAAAAAGACTGGCTAAGCGTGTGGCTTACATCTTGTGAATGGATTAAGATAAAAAGGAATTTTTAAAGTTCCATAGCGATCATTTCTTCTTGAAACTGAGAAATGGCGAAACGTCATTCAATTGTATAATATTTGCCAATATTTTTGAATATATAAGGATTACATTGGATTTAATAATAATTGAGAATCCTTGGAGTTTGGTATTCACTTCGTGGATGCTGAAAACTAGACTGGAAATGAATGGGAATGGAAGGAATGGTACGTTTCAGTTATAATAGAATCATTTTCCTCGTCAAATACTTGTTGTAACGTTAATAGATATTGGTAACATCATATTGAAATAAAGAAAATGTAGGAGAGAAAAATAGAAAAATGGAACATCAGTTTATATTTCTTTTGAACAAGTTACGAATAATAAAACATATATCTAAATGCTAGAAAAATTGCATTTATTATACATCTTCTAAAGTGTAAATATTAAATATTTTCTAGATTATCTGGGAAATATTATAAAATAAGATATTTATAGGATGGAAATAAAAGATAAATATTTTAAATTTAATGATGTTAAAATGTCAAGCAACTTTAAGTTTCAATTCAATATGCCAACTTTTTTCTTTGCTTAAAGTTAATCTTTCTACGAATATATTAACATTTTATGTATATATTATGATCAGAGATATTGTAATGAGATATATACGTACAATTACAAAAATTCTTATATTATTTTATTCAATAGTATATAACAATATAATAAAAGAATATAAAATTAACACTTTCGAATGTTTTTGCGAATAAAATTCTGTTATTGAAAGCATTTTAAGAAAATAAGATATAATTGTATCACGTAGGACTAATAGCCAATTGGCGTGCTCGGTCGACAAAGTGTTAGTACAGTAATATGATATAATAAAGATGAAAGCTTGATAGAATAATGTTTGAATAATATAATAATAACGACGAAAAATTAAAAAAACATTGTGGATTCTACTTTCAATGATGAATCATAATGTTTAAAAAAAATTGAAGAATATATGTATGTACAGAAAAATTGTTTCTTGGCAAATGAATATTTTGTAATAAATTCTATATTTATTCCACGTCGAATGCCAATGGACTCGTGTATACTGAAAAAAAAAAAATAATATTTGTAAAATAACAAATTTTTCATATAATTTATAATTATATACAAATATTTAATGCATAAAAATTACTTTTAAAAAATGTTCGAGAAAAAAGTAATTTAATAGAAAAAATTTTTTTATAAATCGTAAACGATAAATTTTATCAAATTTAAATTAAATTAAATATTCACTGATATAATTTTTTTACTGCATTTTGATCTGCATCCTTTGATGAACAGCTGATCATTTCTAGAAAAAAATTGTAGATACATTTAGAGGAATAAGATAGAAATTAATATAATTTATTAATCTTTAACAATAATAATCCACTTACATCCTCATCATCACTTCTTATTTAATTTGGATAATGGCCAATTGCGTCTCTGTTCAATTCTTGCTTCTTATTTCGTTATTTGGCACATAGAAAGCACATTCTGTATAACTGAGACCACGCTCGACTTCGACTGGTAATGGAGACTTATCTGGTTGTTGAACGTGAAGTTTATACATGTTTGAGTTTGTTTTTTAAAATTATCTACGACTTTTGAAGCCTCGTTGTCTTTCATAATTCAAATTTTGCAAGGAATTAAAAAAATTGAAATATTTTCTAAATTAATAACTTTTTTTTTTAATAGAAAATGATCAAAATATTTTATGATCCCATTAATAATCTTCAATTCAAATTTTATAATTTTCCAACATTTACTTACCTTCCTTCCTTTATTTTTCTTCTAAAATAAAAATTTTTCATTTTCTTTGTCAAGAATTCTTCTAATTTTTCGTTACACACTCCATTTTACTCAAAATTTATACATACATCTTAACTTTTAACTTTTAAAAACGTTATAAATAAATTTCTGTTACAGATCCGGTACGCGATTTCCTGACAAGCAGCGTTTCACTCAACAATGGATTCAACGATGACGGACGATGACAATTACCCCAATTACGCGAAAGAGAAAATCGACAAATCACTTTCGTAATTTTTGACGAGATCGATTAAAACGAACGAGTCTGCCGCGACTCGTCTATTTAATTCCCTAATAATAGCCAGCGACGAGTTACTTTATTTTTCTCTCTCGCCACCAAGAAGCCTACTAAGCCTACCAAGACTCGGTTAACACGCTTAACGCGGTCACCCTTCTTGCCTCGGTAAGGATTTCACGTCGAGCGAAAACGAAAAAGATGGAGCCAGAAGCGCGGAAGCAACGATCATGGCGGCACCGCCACCAGCGCCACCACCGGTATCGCGAGCAGCAACCACGGCGCGAGCAACAACAGTTGACGAGAAAACGGAAATGCGTGGAACGTTCGAACAACGTTAAAGGAACGTCCCTCGAATGGTAACCGGGAGGGATGGATGCTCAGTTCGCGTCGATGAGCTCGTTATTCGTTTCCCTGCTCTCTTGTGTCCGGATAATAACCGAGAATGAGATCGCCCGATCACAACACCTTCCTATCCGCGCGAAGGTTCTCGATCAACTCGGTCTCGACGTTGCGTACGCATAAGAAG
Organism: Apis florea; assembly: GCF_048593485.1. Taxonomy (NCBI): domain Eukaryota; kingdom Metazoa; phylum Arthropoda; class Insecta; order Hymenoptera; family Apidae; genus Apis; species Apis florea. Next base: position 1,666,354 of record NW_028256550.1, on the reverse strand, counting down.
GAACGATTGGAGGATGGGGCAGCGCGGGGGGCGAAGTGAAGCGTGTACCTCGCGTCGACTCGATACAGTCAATTAACTTGCCTCTCGATTCGCAATTAAATTTAAGGGGGAGGAGGAGTCAAACGCTTTCAAATGCGCGCAATGAGATAGTCACCGTTCGGGGCGAGAGATTAGCCCGAGCTCGAGGCCGGGTTTAATAATAAAGCCATAATTAAAAAGTGACGAAGAGAAAGAAGAAGAACAGTCGAGAAAGTGTTTCGGATAGAGGCCGCCAGGATGGTTGTTGGAGGGGAGACGTTCGTCCAACGGCGATACTTGCCCGGCATTTTGACGGTCGCTTACTTCTGCGCCTTCGTTTTCTGGATCGATGGGATGAGGGATTGTGCCGGTCAAAGGCCGATAAATCTGGGCGGAGCGAGGAAAAGGGACGTATACATCGCTGGATTTTTCCCTTTCGGACCCCACGTGCCCGAGAGCCACATCGGCCGCGGCGTAATGCCCTCGGTCAAGCTCGCCGTCGATCATATCAACGAGGATCGGATCGTCCTCAGGAATTATCGGCTGCACATGTGGTGGAACGACACGGAGGTAAGATTAATAAGTAGTTTCGAAAGGTTTTATTTTTACGTACGTAATTTTTCGGAATGTTAGAGATAGCATACTTTAGTGCTCGTTTTCAATATAACGGTATTATATTATGTTTAATGTCGAGGTTAGTTCATATATAAATATGGATTCTTAAAGTTTTGATACTTTTTTAGAAGGTTTAGTAATATTTGTTTAGATTTTGATATTCCGGTATTAGCTTATTGTAAAAGATACTTCCAAGATTAGAATTGTGAAAGAATGTTGAAACTTTGAGAGTGAATTTCGTCGTTTCACGATTAACAATCGATCGATATATTCGGAATACGAATATTTGTATTTTATATTGTAATTTTATTACATAACTTTAAAAGCAAATAGATTGTATTATTTTGTAGAAGAAATAATTAATATCATCATTATCATCGTCACTGTGAAAATTATTTTTGATCGAAGTTTGTTACTTTCCTACGATTTTCTTAAAACTTTGAAAAAACGAATTTTCTTTCCGTTTGAAACGATCTATAATGATCATTTCGATGAAAATGAAAGTATAATCCAGAAAAGTAATGTCAAACTGCACACTTTCGTTGAAATACAAACTTTGTAAAATGAATTGGAATACTTTAATGCATTCCTTTATATTCAACTGTCAAGTTGTCATAACTCTATTTCGTTCTCTCGCAAAACAATTTAAACGGAAAGAAATTGCAGTTCTTTGACAAGCAGCATGGCTGTTATATATCGATGATGAATAAAATACTTTTTATATGATTACGTGATAAATTAAACAAATTATTTTTTATATGAAAACTTTTACGATTACACTGTTAATGCAGTAAATTATTCTTTTTTATATTATATAACAATCAATTTGGTGTCAATAATTGCTGACGAAAGAATTAAAATTTCGAACGATAGATTTTTTTTTTTTTTTTTTTAGATGAACGAGATGAAATATTTCGTAATTTATAATTAGTTTATACAATTATTCTTATTCAAAAAATTGTTTTAATTGTTAAAATGAAAATCTACGTATTTTCTTTTACCACAAATTCTGATATAGAAATATTATTAAAGTTGATGTCAATATTGTTATTGCATATAAAAGCAACATCAACAAAAGAATGAAAAGAAATTAAAATCAACTTTCGTTAAAAATAGATACAACGTAACGTAACAAATAGCATTAAATTAATTTAACAAATATATTTTTCTCGAATTTCTTCGTGTATATATTTATATTGTATACACGAATAATCGAGCTTCGATAATTCAAACAGAAAAAATTAAAATTTAAATGATTTTGTGATGTATTATTGTCAAAATTATATTGATTCTAACGAAAAAATTCATTTCCAATCTGCCTACTTTTTCAAATATTACATTTTTGAGAATTGTCACGTATTTTGCAATACGAAATTCTTTAAAAATATCATAAATTTGTATATGTAAAATATTAAAATATATAAATTTATAATAAAATTCGTAAGAATGTTAAATCAATTTCATATGACGTAAATGCAAAAAAAAAAAAAAAAAAAAGAATAATAATTCAAGCTTATGAATAGCTTATGAAAGAAAATAAAATTGTAATTGAAAGAAATTAATCAAATTAAAATGGAAAAAGAATATAACATATAATCATAATTGTCAATTCAACAAGAAATAAATATTATTTTTTAAAATAATATTCTTCTTGTATCATTCTATATTTTTCTATGCGTTAATATTAAAAGTTATCGAATGTACGTCCAATTAAATATATTACTTTTTCATTAATTTCTCGTCAATAAAAAAAAAATTTTAATTATGCATTTTTTATTTACTTCACACCAGATTGATTGACCAAAAACTCTTTAACAATTGTATGTTGCATTCGATATTTATGTAACATCGTAACATGCAGATTTTATTTTTAATGAATTTCGTATTATTTGCTATTTTTGCTAACAATTTCTGCCCCTGCAAATAATATATATATTCGATACATATATGCATCCATAAATATGGCAAACAATACGAGTTCAACGTAAGATTTGTATACGAAATCGAGATTGTATCATGTTGAATTACACCCTCGAGATTCGATCGATAATTCGACTTGAAACAGTGAAATAGAACAATAACGAATGAAAACTCGAATGAAAGGAAAATTCTGGCGAATGTAGATATTCGATTGAACGTTTTATTTACGGAATCATTAGGCTTTACGGAATATTTTCGTGTGAACAATTTCATCGCACGATTCATGCATCCCGTTCAAATTAACCCCTGAATCTTACTCGTTTAATTTATTTCCATTGTACGCATATTTATTACATTCAGCACGGTTTAAATATTAACGAAAAACCTATCTGTGCACAGAATGTAAAATCAATTTATCCGTGTATATATACGAGTTGGTGGAAAAATATCGAGGATCGATCTAATATCGTCGCGTTGCTTTCGGTCTTCTCGCATTGACAGTGAAACGTGTCAACAGCGAATGGACGAGGGAGGAAGTTAAAATTACGACAATCGTGGTTTAAATCGTGGTTTTTGAATACGCTCTTGAAGAGATGGGAGGAGAAAGGTTTTTTTTTTAAAAACCTTAAGGTAGAGAGATTTATAGAAGGAATTAGGAACAAAGGATTATTCATAGCTTCGTGATTAGGTTACAATTATATCGTATCGTATCGATGACGATGATTAAATTTACAAGGCGCGACGAATGTTTTAATGTTTAAGAATAAAAATACTAATGTATTTTTCTATTCTTTCTCTCTGTTGAAGGCAAATTAATTGTTGTGTGAATTTTTCAACGTGACAGCCTGCATGCATTTATGTAGTTTTTGCAAAAGATTTAAAAAAAAAAAAGAAAGTGACAGAATTTCGTGCTTAAACGAAGATAGGAAAAGGATAAAATAAATATAAGCATGCAATAACGTAAGATTTTATTTTTAAATTTTAACAAATTGGTTGATCCATAAATACCTTAAATTCTTAAAAAAAAAAATTAAGAAGAAAATAGTGTTTTTTTAAACATTCTCTTTAATCTAATATATTCGTTTGGTTTAATTTCAAAGATTATTAATATATTTGAAAAATTCTTTTCCCTTTGAGATACAATTAGAGATATAAGATATTTCAAAAATTAATTCGATTAATTAATTTTGGGACTTAATCTTGAAAGTATGGAGACACTTTTGTGTCGAATAATAATGTATAATAATTTCGTTTTACATTTATGTAATAGAAAATATACACCGATACATTATATAACGTAATGAATTTATATAGAATTCTATAGGAAACGTGATACAATAATGTTATGATGTTAAAATGTGAAATAAATGAAAAAATAAATTTTTTTCAATTTAAAGTCTCGCTTTTAAGGAAAATCGAGTTTAAAAATTGAATCTCGACTGAATAATGATAAAATAATTGTGTATGGAGATTGTTCTAAGAGCAAGGATAAATCGAAAATATTGAGTGCAATTTCGATTGAAAAACGGATACAGGAAAAAATTTTAATCTTTACGACTTTTAATATGATTTCTCTTACCGTCAATCTTCTTCTCGCGAAACGTTTGAAAATATAAGTTATTTGCGAGCATGGAAAAACATAAAGAACATTTGATACGCTCCATCGATCGGTTCCCTTTTTAATACTCTCCAAATATCTGGATCTAATTTTATAATTATTCGATTCTGATCGATATAAGAAGAATTTTTATATGAACGTCACACTTGTCTTTTTAAGTATATAGGTTAATAGGTTTCTAAAAATTCCGCACCTCATAAAGTTTTTAACAATCTTCCATACGTGACGAAATCTAATTATTATAAAAGCATAAATTGAATAACTCGAAATGTTACTTTCTTACCGGAAATATTTTGTCAAGAATATCATTATAAAACTATTTTTCACGTTATGTATTATTATTATATGTATATATGTTCTCTGGATTCTGGCATAGACAGCCACATTTTTGTTTAACCTAACCTATACCAATTAATCGAAAAATTGCAACTTATATCTTGGATAATTATATTTCAATAAATTGCTCTATTGCTCTATTTATCTCTATTAGTTGACCCAGACAAGAATGTGGCTGCCTATAACAGATTCTCGTAAAATCAGATTTCAATTTAGGAATGTGCGGATTTGTGAAATTATGGGATTCCCGAACTATAGGTCGGCAGAAGTCGGGCAAGATCGGGCGAGCTTCTATCTTATTGCATGTAAACATATCGAGATGCCGAAAATACCCGACTGCGCACGAACATATCTAGATCGCAAAAGTATATACATATAATTGGACAACAGGAACAAAACAAAATAAAAAGAAAGACAAATTTCTTTTATATTTTCCAATAACTTTTTAACAGATTAGGTTTAAATTATAATATTTCTTGCTGTGAAAAACAATTCGTTCGTCGAGTGGCGAGAAAATTTTTTATTATTTCTTTTATTGAACAGAATTACATGAGATGACATTTTTATCAATTTTCAATTATTTCGTAAATATATATGTATTTTTTTAATACTATCTTTTAATACTATCCGAACTTTTTAATTTTTTGTTGAGAAGTAAAGTTAATTTAATAAAAAATTTTTCAAATATATCTAATGTCAAGCTTATAGGAACTGCTATGCAATTTTTAAAAATCTACAATTGGTGATGTACATTTTATTCGACATCGATTCAATTTTTTTATAGCTTAAAATCTTGTGAAAAAAGATGATCTTTGTGTAATGGAATAATTTTTGGAGTGCAGAAAGAATATAATAACAAATTATACAAATTGCATGTAAAATTATACATAAACGCTGTATTGTAAAAATATAAAACATCCGTGCAATCGAATCGTTTTCGAGATCTCGATATATGTACAATCGGATATCTTTGCTGGGATCCTGAAAAGATACGTATATTCGAGAACTTTCCGATCTTGCCCGATGTTTTCCGATCCGACCCGAGTCCAAAATATCTCTGGTTTCGTATAAATATTAAAATGATAAAAGAGAATGATCGAAAAGAAATAATTGAAAGAAAATATAAAATATATTCTTCTGAAAAAAGAAAATTAATATAATTCTTTTTCAATTTATTTCAATAAATTTATTTCACATTCGTTCGAATTTATTTATTTTAATATAAATTCCGTGAAAAACTTCATGACCGAGCGCTAATGAATATTCACACGCAATTGTGTACAGTAGCGCATCGTTCAATGTGGTACTTTCACGAACTAAAAATTGCGCTACTGCCTTCGTATAATACGGTTAAAGAAAATTTGAAAAATAAGTATAAAAGTAAAAATGAAAATAATACAGGAAGATATATTTTGAAATTATTTTTTTTTTAAAGTGATAAAGAAACTAAATCAATATCTAAAAAAAAAAAAAAAAAAACGATTAAACTTAATTTTAAACGATTTTAACGATAATTAGTGAACAAATTTTAATTTTTTACTCTTTTTAGTCGTCAAATCAATGACCAATTTTTCTCTTGGCTTCGTGTGGCATTATGCAATTCCACACTTTCTTCTACTGTATTTCATAAATGTTAACGAACAATTGTTACGCATTGCAATCTGTCTTAGCTATACACGAGATTATTGTTGTGTGCAAAATGTAATACATGTATCAAACTTGGACACGTTTTAAATATCACAAATATTTATGAGAAAATACAATCTTTGATTAAAAAATATTCGATCATTCTTTAAAATAGAACAAGAATTTTTGAAATTGGACCAAAAAGAATTTTTGAAATCTTTTCAAAAAATTATAATTCCTGGTAGAAAATAAATAATAAAGCTTTTTATAATTCTTTACGCGAAAATTTAAATAACTTTTTATAAAATTGTTATACATATATGCTTAACAGAAAAAAAAGCTATAAAAAAATAATGTTCTCAACAACTTAATTATTCGAGATTGATTGAAACCGTGGGGGAGGTAAATTTTTTAGAAGTTCATCGAAAGATATTTAAAAGATGTTTAAACGCGGGAATCTAGAAAACAAATATCACGAAATACACGAAAAGCAGAAACGCGTTAAACGAGAGGAGGGAGAGATCTGATAAACGTGTCTCTGAAATTCCTCATTTCTGTAGACACGTTCTTTCAAAGCGTTCGACCCTTTTTGAGCGTAAAATAAGAAACTGTTTGTACATATTTCAAGAAATTCTTCGCCTCTGAATCGCGAATACTTTTTCTAAAGTATAAACGTTAAAAAAAATACTCGTTCCTATTTCGTATATAATTTTCATTTCCTGGAATGTATCGTATAAAAAATACGTATTCGTTATTCTTTATTAGATCACTAGAAACGGAGTGTGATAAATGGAAAAAAAAAAAAAAAGAAATCCGTGAAATCTGAAACTTATTATTCGATTCGCAAGAGAATGAAAGATCAAAATAGATCGTTTCTTTGAAAAACGTTGTTGTTTCAATCGTGAAAAGTGTCAATAGACAATTACCAAGCTTTCGTCTTTGAAAATAACCAACGCTTACCGCTAACGATGTTAATCGATATAAAAAGAGAGCACTTAATGCTCTTAGCCTTCGTTGAAAGTTTATCGTGTCGTTTAACGCTGTCGACACCGTTTCCCGGCGACATTAATTCATTAATTCCACGGCTCTCAAAATGTTTCCACCCGTTCCAAGACTCATGCTTCGAAGAAATTCGATGTTTTTGCTATTCTTGCAAATTCGAATCGTTCGATCCATTCGTTAATATGATTTTTAAGTGTAAAAAATATAACTTTGAATTTTATGAATAAATATACACGATTGGACAAAAAGTATAAAAAAGATTTAAATATATTTAAGTAAAAAACGTTAGAGCGTATAGAAAATAAGAAATTTTTGCCTTAATACAAATTGTTGCTTAAATATAAAAACGAATAGAAGAAATTTGTTTGGATTTAAAAAATTTAAGATAAAGTAATAAAGTATTTTGCAAAGTGGCAATTTTTTATGAAAATTAAATACAAAGTTCGATATCTTTTTAATTCTGTGAAAATTATTTTATTATTTGGTTAATAAAACCAAAGAATATATGTTTTATATATGATGAATTTATTTTATTTGTAATATTATTGTTTTTTTATCCATTTAAAAATCCAATTTTTCTTCCATAAAAAAGAATCGTTCAAGTGTAAAATTTTTGAATAAACTTACATTACATTTTCTCGAAAAATAATATATGATATAATTATCTAAAGTCTTTTGTACTCTAACGCGTTCATATATTCGTATATAGGATGATTTGAAGTGATGATTCTAGAAGCACAAAAATATTAGTTGAGGCTTACTTATCAAGTTATAATAGAATTGAAGTGAGGTTTTTTTGCATTTTGTTTCTACTTTACATTAAACTTGCAAACTTGAATTATATTTCTAGTTTATAATAATAAATAAACTTCAATCAATATTTTTACATACCATTTTTTCTATTTATTTTGACTCAGAAACGATTGACTCATTTAAAGATGTGAATACATTAATATTCACTTACACTTCAATAGAAATCCAAATTATATCAATGTCATATATTTCTGATACGGGCACAAATGACAAAACCAAAAAATCATAATGGATAGAAAATATTTTCGATTATAAATTATTTCAATGCATTAATTACGAAATTATAAAACTATAAATTCTTAAATATTAATTCGTAAATACGAATTATTTCTCCAAATAATTTCCACTGTGATCCTTGTATCATCTTTACATACAAAATGGAACGAAATGAAATAATAGATAAATCTTCAAACGTACGCCTCAAAGGTTAAATATATATACGAGCATTGGTAAATTGGTATGCCAATTAACCGGATATTTTTCAAGGATGCGAACGATTTCTCGGCTAAAGAGCCGATGAGACCCTTTCCCTTAGAGTTTGCTTTCATTCACGAGAGCTTCATAAATCTGGACTTCGTACCTCGTTTATGGCAGTTTACAAACAGTTGGGTAAAAGCAATCCCCCTTGAAAATTCCCGGATCGTTTTATCCGGTTTTTCGCCAATTTTTCCTCCAGTCGTCGATGGGGGGAGAAGGGGAGGGGGGAGGGGGGAGGGTGGTGGTGAAAGTCGGATATTCGGTGTCATCATTTTGCCCGCAGTTTCATTTACCTCGATCTCGTTTTCCCTTTGTAACGGTTCCTCGACTTCCGGCAAACTGACTTGACAGCAAAAGAAAACGCAATCACTCGCGAGAGATTTATGAAGAACGAACCTCGGCGTTTAAAGCGGCGTTTTATGGAATTATGACGTGCTGCAACATTTTTTTCCAATATTCTAAAACAACGAACAGCGACTCGATATTTTTCGTTAATGTTTTGATTAGGATATCTGTTGGTTCTGTACAAAATGTGATGGTTGAGGGAAGAAATTTGCATATTTCGAAACAAGTTTTTTTTTTTATGTATTTTGAAATAAAGAATAGGTAATAAAAATTGTTTAAAAAGGATTAGAAAAAAATGTAAAAGAATTAAATTTTTATTATTAACAATAAGAATTCTTTTTTTTTTTTTTGAACAAATTTGGATTGGAAATTAGATAGAAAACTCTGTACGAAAATACGAATTGTAAATTGTAAAGATATGAAGATATTTGAAGGTTTATGAATTTAGTTTATAAAATTATTTGCATAAAAAAAGAATAATTTATCGTTTCATAATAATCAAGAATGAAAAATGTTAATAGAGAATAGATAAAAGAAGATAATGAATAATTGTAAAGGAGATTTTTCAAAAAGTCGCGTGTTTAAAAAAATATTGATTTTAATTAAACAAGTAATTGACGATAATTGACTGAACATTTTTTGTCGTCGATAATCGTTATTGTTATTTGGTTTATAATAATTGTCGATAAGGGAAATTTGTGTCGAAGAGTATTAAAAAGAGTTCGTTACACGCTTCGTTAAATAAATAAATTCCATTTTGTTAATCTTATATACTCTATTTTAATAAAAAATACACGCTCGTATTTATATGAATAAATAATTAAGAATAAAAATTATTTTTTTAACCGCATTTTTACAGCTTCGAAGCGATTAATTTAAAGATTAATCGATTAAATTGAGTCAATTTTTCGAGTTTAACTTAATCAATCAATTTTACGATGATTAATTTTTTTAATTAAAAATTCACGATTGATTTCGATCATATCAATTTTTCTACAATTATTAATTATTTCTTCAATCGTAAGTTTTTTAATTAATCGATTACTAAATTACAGATTTAATTATATTTTTTTTTATAATTACAATAAATCAATCTTTGTTATCTAAATGCAAACTTGACACGAATAAATTTGTGAAACAGTTTATGGATATCAATATTAAACGGATAGCAAAATTTAACAGTGTGTTTTAACAGTTCAATATTAATTCTCATTCTCATTTCTTATTCTCCATTATTATTATTTCACTCATGCTTCCTCAGCATGCAATAAAATTGCTACTGAATCCTTTTTTTTCCCTCCCTTTCTTTTACATTATTTTTATTCTTATTAAATTAATTCCATTCATTTACTTGTTCCACAATCCAATATCCAATATCCAATATCATTATCAATTATGCAACACACCTCATCATTATTTATTCAATTTCTGATATTTTATTTCTTCGGTCTTTTCTTTTATTTTTCATTTTTATAAGCATTTCATCAACTTGTCTCAAATTTATTCGCACAATCGATCCTTTCAGATTCTTCGCATCAAATTCTTTAATTAATTTTCGATTACTCCAAATAAAATTATTTTTATTTCGAAAAGAAAGGATTTATTATAACTTATAGATAAATATTCCTATTAAATATTTTTTATTCCAATAAAACAATAATAATTAAACTTACATAAGAATAAACTATCACTCGAGGCCACTTGATATCATTCAATTTCACCTTCACTCCTTCTATCTTATTTTTCTTTTCTATTTTTCATTTTTATAAGCATTTCATCAACTTGTCTCAAATTTATTCGCACAATCGATCCTTTCAGATTCTTCGTGTAAAGACGTATCAAATTATTCTTTAATTAATTACTCCAAATAAAATTATTTTTAACCAAAATTTTATTATAACCAGATAAATATTAAATATTTTTTATTCCGATAAAACAATAATAATTAAACTTACATAAGAATCAAAACTATCACTCGATATCACATTAAGAATTATTTATAAATACTTAATATATTTCCTTACTTTCATCATATCGGATAACACCATCAGGGTAATCGAGTAATTCAGTCAATCGAAGTTTCGACAATTAATCCATTAAAACGGAAATCGCTCAAATACACGCATCTGCTCGATTAACTGGATCGACCTTCGCATTGAACGTGTAATAGGAGTTCCGATAATCATAGTTAAACTTCATTATGCGTATTAATACCGAGGACTTGCCGGTTCAGCAAGGAATTTTATCCCAATGTTTCGCCGTTATTGTAATTATTATAGTTTCAATACGGCATCCGAGTGAAGTTATAATTGCAATTGCGGCCGAGATAAAATTTCCATCGGATTTCCACACCTCTGACCGATAATGATCTCACTGAAAACATTGGAAAGCCTCGAATTACTTTTATCCTCTTTGCGCCCATACTTAATTATAAACTGCTTTATAGCACTATGCTATTATTTGGATAAATGGATAAACAGAGTTGAGTGAAATAAAAAGGTCAAATTTATCTGATATGTCGTCCATTGGGCTTTCTGGGATAATTAAGGAGAGGCGAGGTAAAGTAAAACGGGCGGATAAAACGAAATGTCATCGTTGCTTTCGCTCGATGACACTTCGTTAATTTTATCAGTTTCGGACTCGGTTTCTCTTCTTTCAACACAAACGAAATATCGATCGATTTACAATTTTTTTATAATTTCGGTCTAAAATTCATTCTTTTTCGCTTCGGTTTTTAAAAATACGAACTTCGCCCCATCTATTGGACGAAACGAGGAATTATTCTCATTGGTGTTCTCTCTTCTCCTTCTACTTTTTTTTTAACCAAGAAGTTTCATAAAAGTTTTCTAATAATCCAAGCTTCGCTTAAAAAACTTTTAGCGGCGTTTAAATTTTTTTTTTTTTTTTTGCCTTCTGATCTTCCGCAGAAAGCAGAAAAAATATCCTTTTATTTTATCCTATTCTACCTCTTCCCCTTTTTTAACGCGTTACAGGGAGAACACGTTACCTGCATATGCCTGGATATATATTCATTGTACAGGAGGAAGGGGTTAGTTATAAATAAACTTGGTCAAAACTTGCACTTTATTTGTTATTATTCAAGTTGTATATTTATCTGCTAATGATTATTTGTATAAATATACGCATATTATTATTGGAATTGGAATAGAATGTATTCCCTGGACAGGAATAAATCGATATCCTCGTTATCCGTTATTCGTTATAGAATCATTTACCTGTGTAATTCCATTCCAAAGTGATATTCACGGAATTGAATCGTTGAACGAGATAAATTATCGGTGAGGGTGAGTCGGCGATTTTGAGAAAGAAAGGAAAAGGAAAAGGATCAGGTTGGATAAGAAGGATAAGAGGGAGGAAAATTATTTGGAAAATTAAGACGATCGAATGATATTTTTGGGTTTTTGCAAGAAAATTTTAACAATCATGATTTTTCTCTCCTTCGTTTTTTCCCTCACATTTTCATAATCATGGTTTGAAGCAGCGTAATTAAAGAAAGATGAGAAAAAAAAATTGCTGCCCTTCAAACAAAAAGCTTGCAGTTTTTTAAATCGCGTTGACGGATAATGTTCTCCAAAAACTTGCGTCTCTACAATTCTTCAAGAAGGTTGTATTTTTAAAGTCGTATGGGATGCAAGGATAAAATAAAAAATTTTCATCAAATATTATATTTTTACATATTCTTATTGCTTAATACTTTACTAACTCTCTTCTTAATTAATTTTAGATTATTGAATTCTCGATTTAAGAGTGTTAAGTTAAGAACTAATTAAATTTTAACAATCGTAAAAAATTACGATTAACAGATAATATAACAATTTCGCTTACGTGATAAAACAATCGAACAATTCTTAAATTTTAATTCAAAGATATTTCTGTTATTTATTCGATTTATGGCAATTTCCCTCGTTTCGTTTCTCTAGTATTTGAACTGATCCATTGTTAAACATTTGCAACAATTGTCATAAAATATTCATTTTAGTAAATTAGAGAAAAGAAAAATTTCCAAGATCGGTATTATTGAAAATGTCGAAGCGTGCGATAATAAAAATGGCGGCTCGAGAGATACTGCAGCGCCCTCCATCCAAAATAAAAGAGAAGAAATCAAACGTTCCAGGTTTAAAAACTAAAAATTAGACTACTAATTATGGATTAAGGAATTTTATAAAATTAAAAAAGGATTAAACAAATCCATTGTGATTTATAACGCAGTCACATTCTCGGTCGATATTTGTTTGCATTTGTTAGAATATCTCTTTTGCGGATGAAGGTGGCGCTGCTCTCACTGAGTGGCCACATCTGCAATAAAACACGGAGAATCGAAAAATGACCTACGTGTTTTAAAATCTGTTTAAATTTTCTTGATCGAGTTCATTGATTTGTCGATTGAAATTTCTACTTTTCGATCCTCCGACGTTTTTGATTTCTACCAATATCTATCAGATTCGTCTTTGTGAATTCACTTTAATGAAAGGAAAAGTTAACTGGAACGATTTTGCAACAGCCACTTGCTGGAAATATCAATTCGTGGGGCGAATCACTTCGATAAAAGGAAAGTTTCGAAAAACCGACAAATATCGAAAGTTTGAAAGTCTGATGCTATAAACGTATCAGCCGTATCGCGTGTGTGGTAATGGTAAATATAGTGTTCGCAATTCGATGTTTCAGAATATTGAATTTAATATTTTAAAGTTAGGCGAAACAGCATTCGAGTAAAAATTTCCCGTTGTTAACGCTGAAAAATGCATTTCCGTTATCGAACACGGATCGCAATTGTTTCTCGAACGCGTTTCACAACATCGTGCCAATCCCTGCAGTGGATAAATTTGTAATTAGTTTAGAATACGTTGAAACGAGACGTCTACTGTATTTTCTTTTTCACGACAAAATTCTGATATAGAAATGTTATTATCAATGTTGATAGGAATTAATTTTAAAATTGATTTCAAAATCATCTTTTAATCAATTATAATTATAACTGTGTAAAATTTATATTATGAGAATACGTATCTCGTATAAAGAAAAGAATGAAGAGAAATCAACTTTCGTTAAAAAATAGATATGCAGTTTAACAAACATATTTTCCTCGCATTTTTTCGTATATATTTCTGTTATCGGACATGAATTGTTCAGACCGTTCCTCTCCAATGGATAAATTACGAGACATGTTCAAAATGAGCAAGTTTTCAGCCAAGTGAATTTAAGGATGATTTAAAAATACGCGGCAAATTTTGTGCTTGCATTGCGTAACGACGAATTCTCGTGGGATCGTTGATAATGGGACAATTCAAAATTTAAATTTTGGAGGAGAGGTATTTTTAAAAAAATTTCTGAAATTACAAATTATTGATTATTCTAGTTTTCATGTAAATGGGAATTTATATAAAAATAAGTAGAAATATAATGTATTCGTTAAAAGGAGATTTGTAATGTAATTGTTACATTGTAAATAAATTTCGCGATATTTATCGATGCGTAACTCTAAATCTAAATTATTAATAATCGTGGAATTTCTAAATTATTAATAATTTACATATGAGATGTGGAAATAATTTAAATTTCCTATTAAATGATTAATAATGAAATGAAGACGGAAGAAATAAGGAACAGAAAATTGGAAAACTATACCTAATACTTGGAAAATATTGGAGATTTAATCGTCATAGTTATATCGCCTACTATTTCCATCGTATTTAAGAATACAAATAAAATCAATCAATATTGAATGGAATAGATAAACGAATCGCGGTTCATTCACTTATGAATTATATGAAATAATAATAATACTTAATTTTTTAATCAAAAAATCGATCGAGAAGAGTTCAATCTGTTTTATCACACGATAACTTTTTCGAAAATATTGAAATAAAAATTGAGATGAAAATTGATTTCGAAGAAAGCTGAAAGTTTCATCTAAATAAAAATCATAATTGAAAATCTGTGTTCCAGGTCCAATGTTGTATTTCGAATGGAATATAAGTAAGGATAATGCAGTATATAATTTTTATTTTCATCACGTTTTTTTTCTTTGAAATAATAAATAAGTAATTATAATTAATTATAATTAATAAAAAATATTAATTATTTTATATGTAGTTATAAAATTTGAAGAAAAATTTATTCTGACAGAATGTTTTTTTTATCAATATTATTAATTACTTGCATTTTTGGATAAATTTTATAATAAATTTTATATAATAGATTTCAAGTTTTGAATCTCTGATTGAATAAACAATAGATTCAAGTCACAAATCTATCATATTTTAAGTAAAGTAGAATATAATGTATTATTTTTATGGGATGGAAATCTACTGAAATATAAATTCCATTACACATATCATCTCTTTAAAATTTTAATTTTCTCACTCACTTAATAAATAAATAAATAAAAAAAAAAATTAAAATGATATCTGCATATCTCTATTAACGTAAATATCCTATTTAATTATTAATACTTACAACTATGATTAATTTAAGTTTCTTCAAAAGTGAATTTCATTGCACTTGCTGTATTAAAAAAAAAACACATTTTATAATAATTTGACTAATCCATATTTCATTACTTTCCCATTTATTCGACAAATAATCTCTAAGAGTAAAAATTTTATCATTAAAATGAAATTGAAGTTATTTCATATATATATATCCATTATACGCGAAAGATGTTCAATAATTCCACAACCGATAGTTCTATCGAAAGAAAGTATTGCGGATGTTAAAACTTTAATATGTTTCGTTTAAAAATTCATTTTTACTCGAATGCGAATCTACAATGAATAAAAAATATATATCCTTACATCTAGCTTTTTCGTAATAAACAAGTGATATAAAAACTACTTCGATCGATAGTTTAACACATTCGTATCAAAAAGTTTCAATTTCGAACTTTGCAAAAAAACATATGAGGAAAATTCAATCCAGATATATGAAAATAAAGATTTGGTCCTTTAGAATGAGTTCAGATTGATTGTTATAACATATTAAAAATTTAGTAATCTTTTCTAGATTTTGAAAATTTAAAAGTACATAACTTTTATGGAAAACACAAACAATAACTATTTTATTCTTTAATAACAAAATAGAAATTTCACGTTTAATCATCCTGTAATCATTTCCTTCTTACTCACTATTAAAAATATCTGTAAATAATTTTTATTTGTTTGCATAAAATTATCGCGAGAAAGAATATTTCTTTTCTTCTCTCTGCTTCCCACAGCTGATGCAATGGAGATAAAAATCAGGGAACTCGCTCGAGTTTCGTCGTATCTCCACTAAACGCGGAGATCAAGCAGTCACGGATTTATTTAACGCGTACAAACAATTTTTGCCTTACTTTACTCGGAGCAAAAATTCTTCCCCCTCAAGTATCATAAGGAAAATTAAACTTGATCGGAATTAATCCCCCTCAACATCTCGAGGACCGAAATAATAATCGCTTTTATCGCGTCTATTCCCCGCCCCGTGTCAAAACAAATTTGCCCCCGAATCAAACAATCCTTTCTTCAAAGTCGCCCCTCCACGCGGCAACCTCTCCAAAGATCGAAGATAAACAATTTGCTATAGTGGTAAATTGCAAAGCGTGCCTCGAGATAACATCAATTTCGCTCGACGGAGGAACAATTCATGCCTTTCAAAAGCATAACTGGCAGTGAGCTGAGTTGTTGGTACGTGTAAGTTGGTCGGTCGCGAAGTTGGAAGATGTATCGCGTGGGGAGGGGCCTCGACAAAGGCTGTCGTATCGGATACACGGAGGAGGAAAGGATGGAAAGCGGCGTCGCATCGGCGCCGGTGTCGCCCTCCAGAAAGAGCGTGGCGTGTGCGCGATCCGAGAATGATGTTACGAGAAGGAAGGATGATCGATCGATTCGTGCGATCATCCACCGATTCGGGGAGAAATAATCGATTACATCGATGAACAGTGCGAACGTACTCGATTGTATGAGATACAAATTTATACATAACCTTGTACGAGTTGGAAATTAATCCGAGTGAAAAATTTTGAAGGTTAGGTTAAGTGATTATCGAAATGCTTGGAATATATGTTTATTCGTGGCTATTATAGTTGATACGTATATCCTCCTAGTGCAACCTCGACTGTTTATCATAGTTATTTGCGGTTCTTCCATTGTTTCGAAACAATAATTTAATCGAAACAAGAATTTATCGATCTACGCTCGCAAGGTAATATCATCCACGTTCGAACGTGATATCTTCGGATTTTCTGTTTTTCAGTGTTCGTGAGTTTCGACGTTGTATGCGTGACGATGATTTAATAAAAATCGCGTTAATGAAGATATATTTGCCTCGCCTTTTGATAGATGCGAGATATTTGAGATGTCATCTTGTGTAAGAAATTATATATATATATATATATATATAAGAGTCTACTTCACTTCTCTTAATCGGACGGGCGAAAATTCGAAATTTATGGAACAAATGAGGTCGAGAATAACGAAATTGCGCGGGTGTTTTCGATTTAAATGAATTAAGAAGTTTGAAAATTTGAAAGTATAATCTGAAAATTACTTTTGTATACACGGCTATACAGGTCAAATAATGTGTACAAACGAGCACAGCATGATTTCTTATGAAGAAAGGAAAAAAAAAAAAAAAAAAAGAAAGAAAGAAAATTAAATTCGAGAAAGTTTTATAGTGAAACTTTTAAATAGAAGTGAAATTGGCTAATTTTTCATTAGATAAAGAATAAAGTATCGTTAAGAGGTTATTCTATAACCTTTATAGAATGAAATTTTATTCAATGTTGTTTCTTTGAGAAAATCGAGATTGAATATGTATATAATCAAGAAGTTGATTATGATTTTTAAAATTTGCATTTTCGAAAATTAAACGAGATAAAATTAATTCCATTTTTTTCGCTTATTTTCATTATATAAAATAACCGATATCGATAATTCATTCGTATTCGATTGGGAATTAACCAATTTCACTTGTGATCGGAAAATTTTCAAAAATAAAATTTTTCCCGATAAAAAAAATTTTATTCAATCTTTCTCTCTTACTTTTTCATTAAAAAAAAATTACTCCGTGCCTGCTTGAATCCTGTATAATCTTTATCTTTCTCGAGACGTTTATCGTATCATGGTAACAAGTTTTCTATTACATCGTTGAAAAAAATTGCTATCCAACTTACAATAATCATTTTCGCGACAGTCAGTTACAAAAGTTCTCATACACTATTTTATATGGAAATTCACTCGCTAGAAAAGAATGAAAGGCGATTTTGATGAAAAATTTGCGAGTGAAAATCTCAAATTGTAATCTCATCAATGAAAATATTCTTGACAACAAGTGATAAAATTTCAATATTTTTAAAATTTTGCTCCATGACTTACAATTACAAAGTTATATTTAGAAAACAATACTGAAAATTGAAGATTGATTTCATCCTTTCAAAGTGATGTTCCATTAATAAAAAAAATCATTCTATGTATAATTTATTATAATTTACATACTCAATAATATTTCATTTAAACAGAATTATTATTGTTTGATTTATCAATTGAACTTTGTAAAAATATATAAAAATTTCTGTAACTGACTTTGGTTTGAAAAGTTTTTCTTCATTGTACCGGAAACGATGTAAATCACAACGGGAAAAGTTTGGACTGTTGTCACATTTTTCATTTTGCTCGAAAAAACGAATCACAATTTGGATTTTTTCCAATTTGACTATTGATAAAATTTCCAACAGACGAATATTTCACGATTGAAAAATATTTCAAGTTTTGTTATATCTTAATACACAAAGTTCTAAATCCAACTTACTTTTCGACTGATTCTCACACGAACGAACCACGAACATACAACATTACAGTTGATAAATTATACATCGTTGTAAGGAGAGAGAGAAGAAAGAAGAGGAAGCGTTTCGCTCTGTTACTAGACTCATCAATAACCACCAAGTTTGCATCTTATCCTAAAGATAGCGGAAGTCAGGTCAGAGGATGTACTTACAAATTTGTAAGAAACGATAGAAGCGAAAAGAATGCATTTTAAAAGAATTCTTGTGAAAGTGCAAAGTATTATCACGGTGCAGAAAGAAGGAGAGAGAGAGAGATCTCAGTTTACAGGATGTTATTATATTCGTGAAACGCAAAACATTTTAGAGACAAATATGAAAATTGTTACAAAAAAAATATCAATCTTATTTATCAAATAATAAGTATACATAAGCAAATGTTCATGCAAAATAATATTTGTATGAATACGATTAAAGAAATAATATCATATCAAATATCATACTACATTTTGAATATTTTTAATTTTTTCTATATCATATTTTTCTTAGATTTTTGTACATTTAAATTTTGCAAAAATACATAAATATCTGCAAGTAAGAAGCAACTAAAGTTTGCATTACATCAATAAATAATCGAGAATTTTGACTCCTAGAATTCATTCTCCAAAAGTGTTGGAATGTATTAACTCTATACGTAGTCAAAGCATTTATTTGTAAGAAAGATTAGTTGAAAGAGAATTGCATTACAGCATAAATTCCTGTAATAATAAGTAGCAGAGGTAGAGGTTAACACAAATAGCATTATGGTGTTTATTAGAAAAGAGAAAGAGAGAGAATTTCTGCAAGTGGATTCACCACTAATAGTACACAACAAATCCGAGACTTACAATTAGAGACAGTGGCCAGAAATTGGATTAAAGAATGTATTCGTGCACATGGAGTTAAGAGAATTTTTCTGCTGGCAATCGTGGAAGAGAACAGAGTATTCGACCCTCATCATTCGACGTCCAACAACCGTCATTCACTACGCGTGGTCGCTATCTTATATCTGCTACTCGAACTTCGTTTTCTTCCCCACCAACTGACACTTCCTCTTCCTTTCTTCGCTTTCATTCGTCCGTCTTCTCTATTGCAGTAGTGTCTTGTTAACCGAGAGATAAAATCGGGTCTATGACGTGTCAGCTATTGTCAGCAGGTAGATGACCCAGGAATATTATTTTCTCGGTTTCAGCCTTCTCTTGAATTTAACGAAGGCGAGAGTGAGCGAAACAGAAAGGAAATTTTCTTTTCTTTTAATCTTGCGCCAAGCAGCACGATTGATTGATGTATTCATTCAAGCGTGATCATATTTTTTTCTTTCAAGAACTTCAGCAATTTAATTGCAATGATTAATTATAATTAATCATCAAATTAAAAAATGTAAGAATCGTTTGTTTATTTTTAAACTTAATTTCATTTTTAATTAAGATTACGACAGAGGACGTGGTCGTTCACAGTTGTCGAAGCTATTTCTTCTGAGAAATAGGTAACCGTAACACTATAATAATTAGCGAAGCGGAAAATGCGACGGTTAGCGAGGCACACACTGTTGTAGCTGGTTGGGGCGAGAAGCAGTAGTTAGAAGACCGCAGTAGTTGAAAGAGCTCGATAGAAACGAGAGAGAAAAGAAGAAGGACGGCGGGCTGAAAGGAGGAAGGGGAAGAAAGACAGGAAAAAAGAGAAAGGAGTATGATCGAGCGATCGAGCAAGAGAGAGAGAGAGAGAGTGAGAGGGAAGGAAGGGAGAAGGAAGAGTGTAGAGGAAGCTCACCTTGACTCAGTGACTGTGCAGTATCGATCCACTGGGTAAACTCGCTAATATAATTGTCTCTCCACCGCAAAAAAACTAACAGCCATCCGTGTTGTTGGCGCTGGGTAACGTTGTTTCTATTAATCCACATACATCGAAATCCTTTACCAAAACAAAAAAAAAAAAAAATCTTCCGTCATTTATACGAGCCGAATAAATCGACTGATTTCCGGTTCGACTGATTTTAAAATTCTCCAACGAACGATTCGCGAGCTCGTTTCGCGAAAGCTCGTCATCGCGTGCTCGGCCAAATTGAACGTTCACGCAACTTTGCCCGTCGTCAGGCGTGAATGATTTTTTCCACCGAATAGGTATTGAATTTTTTTTTTTTTTTTTTTTTTTAAACACCGACGAGGAGGGAGAGAAACTCTTTTTTAGTTCAGGCTTCGAAATAAGAACAAAAAGGGAATTCTGTTTAACGTGTTGTGCATACAGCCGAAAGGTTATGAAGCAACCGGATTAAAGTTAAAATTGGCCGAGAATGAAAACAAGTGTAAACAGCGAGCACAAACGATTCGACGCGTCGTAGGAGAGGAGAGCACGTGCTAGGTCGATTCGTTCGAAAAGGCCGGAATAAATTACATAGTGCGCGATTCCAAGGAAAGAAAAACTGGCTGGCTCAAAGGTGTATCTTTTACCGTTGTAAGTTTAAATAAATGGCGGTGTACACGAATCGTTTAATCCATCTGGCTAGATCCAGAAACGGCTGGATGCTATGCTTTACGCGCATGCAAATTCTGTTATCTGTTAAAGAGTCGAAAACAAATGGTGGACTCTTCATACCTTACAAGTGCATACATAAATTCAAAACCTGTCTATGAATCGCGTGTTTTATTTAAAACACGCCGAACGTGTGAATTTGTTTGTGCCGTTCGTTTATTTGCATTCGTGTTCAATTCGAAACCATCGGGGGAAAATAGGATAAAATTGGGACGCTTGATTTTGTATTGACGAGAGAGAAGAAAAAAAAAAAAAAGGAAGAAAGGGAAGGCAAAAATAACATTTATTTTGCAGTTTTTATTTAGATATTTGACTATATCAATCAGAAAATTAAATTTAATTTTTGAAAGAAAGTGAGACTTTCTTTTCTGCAAGTATCGAAATATCGCTGTTGTTAAAAAGAGAGAGTGACGCTCACTTGAAAAAGCGAAAATTATTATAATTATTAATTTATATTAATTATAGTATATAACTAAAATTTTGATATGGAAAATATTAAGGTTAAAAGAAATCTTAGAGATAATTTTTTTGCATAAAAAAAAAATAAATAAATATAAGCAAACGAATATATATATATTTTTTTTTTTCTATATTAATGTAATCTTCGTAGGCCAATATATTTTAACGATCAATGTATTATCATTCGATCTAAATATTTTAAGAAAGGATAAATACATATGTATTAAAGAAAAAAAAAAAAAAAAAAGAAAAAAAACACACTTCCATTTTTCTCTGTATATTAGTACCCTGCTCTATGACTCTACACTAAAGTGTTCCACTTTACTCCACACATGAGGTATTTTAGAAAAGTTTAATATTTACGCTTCAGCTTGAGATAGAGGGTCGGTTAAATTGGCAAAATACAGTTTTGGAGAGCTATAAAATGGATATATTTTAATAGTTCGTTAAATGCTCGAGTTAAAAGAATAATTCTTGCACTAAGAAAACTCTATTGAAATTTTTCATCATTTTAAATTTTCCACGAGAAAATGTCTTCATGGAACTGTGATTAATTACAAAATACTTCGACGACCATCTGGATCCACGATATCTTTTCACTCATATTTAAGAAAAACATTAATGTTCTATTTATAGTATCTTGTACTCCCTCGAAGAAGAAAATCTGTATAATTGATTTTCTGATCGCAAAGTTTGTATTTTCAATGGAAAATTTTTTCGACCGAACATGAAATCAATCCTCAAAGTTTCGACATTTTTTTTGCCTTTGGAAATAATTAAAATCCGACTGGTTTATAATGTATTTAAACTTTTACTTTATCTGTTACGAAATTATATATAAAAAAAAAAATTGAAACTTCAAGGATTAATTAATTAACAATTTTTGAAAGTGATATTTCGATAAAAAAAAATTGCTTCATACATAAATTCTGCTTTACATCGTGAAGTTTCATTGAAAATAGAATTTTTGTCGATTTTTCATAATATAATTAATTAATTAATTTGAAAATTTTTATTTCAAATTTTTCCCTCTTAAAATTATAATTTCTGAATCATGCGATATGCTTCTGCATTTTGTTATTCCGTGTGTATATCTGCATCATACAAGCGTTGGAACATAAGGTTATAGGAGCGTGCATAGGAAACTTTATCAATCGATCTGATCTGTCACGCACTTTATAACACTTTCTCTTCGATGACTCAAAGGAAAAGGGAGAAAAGCTTCCTTCCACTTAATCCGGGAACGTTTCTGCATATTGAGAATCGCGCCTATTCTCTGCTCTTCTTGAAATGTCGTATTCATTTTTTTTTTTTTTTTTTTAATTTTTCGAGATACATTGAAATATTTGAAGTTGTACGTGTCTTCAATAGGGAAAAGAGAGTTCACTTTTCAATAGGGAAAGGAGAGACAGAAAAAGAGTTTCAATAGAGAGCCCTGTGTATTTTATAATGGTCTAGAATCAAGTCTAATTCATTTTTCCTATAATATAGACAGCACAAAGAGAGTATAATAAAATGTTCGATTTTATTAAATCTTAGAATAATGTATTCTAAGTATTGATACGTCACAAAATATTGTAAGAGGGGGATAGTTTGTTAAAATTATTTTTCGACAATTTATCTGGAAATGTATAATTTTATTCTTTCAGATAAGATCAAATGATATTTTACAATTTGTTTGGGAAAAATTATTAAATGAAAATTAATATTGTATAATATTAATACAATTACAATTCAATTACATTTCGAATGAAATATTATTTTTTCTTCTCCATCGGCTGGAATGTGATTCGATTGTAAAAAAACTTCTTAACTCAATCTCTTTTCTCATTTGCAGTACAAATCATTGTGCACAACATATCCTTTCTAGAATTAACATAATCTCACGCGTGTATCTCTTCATTTTATTTCGATGTTATGTTATCACATAATCAACACAGTTATATCCTGGCAGCCTTTTTCTCTAATTCGAAAAAATTTATTACTCGCCGGGTTGGCCCGAAAAGAACGAATGAAATATTTCCTTTTTTTTTTCCCCCTCGAATAATAATGATAAAGTTATGAAAATGCGATATATCCGAAAAGAATATATATGAAAAAAAGAGGAAGTTGTTCATCGTAGATAAGAAAAAAAAAAGAAGGTTGGAAGAATTGGACAAAGAGAGAAAAACCACGTATAACGAAATTCCATTTATATGATGCCTGATTACCCAAATACGTATATCTGAATTATGTTATTATTATTATCTGAACAATATAATGCGATTAAAAATATGATTAGACTATTATTATCTTTGCAAATTTGTTTTCAAATTTGTAATATTTGTACATTTTTGAGAAAATATTTTGTAAGATCCTGTTATAAAATTTTCTTATTTTTTAATATTGAATATGAACTATTAATTCGGACGGAATATCATAGAGATGCAGGAATTAAAGAGACTGCTATTATATAAACAGAGGCTGGTTATGCGAACGTGTTTATTTCTCGATAAATTTGAAGTTATTACATACAATTCCACCAATTAGTGATCCAAATCGTGATCCCTCACGCATCGAATTTCGTGGCCTAAATTCGTTAGAAACAATTTTATTTTTTCATATTCTTTCTAACCTCGTATTCTCTTTTAATTGATTGACACGTGGAGCAATTTTTGGTCTAGAAGATCTTTTTGAAAAGATGCAATCCCTAATCTTAGAATATTTTTTTGAATAGAATTTTGCATGGGGACTGTTTTTTTATAATAGATTAATTTCTAAAAATTTGATAATTTGAAATTTTACCTTGTATCATTACACAATTGGAAAAAACGCATTGAAACATTGAATTTTGAATTTCGCTTTTAAAGTTTTATTATAAAATGAGATGATAAACGATTGTTTATTAATTTTTTTATTATACAAATAAAGAGATATTGAAACGCTTCTCGTTAGTTATAGAAAATATACATATATTACATATTTTATAATTAATGTATATTGTTGATGAATATTAATTAAGTGATATATTATTATTAATAACAATTGATCATTGTTGAATGCAACTAGAAAATAATTTCAGAATTAATTAGCAATAATCAAAATAGAATTTCCATCATTGATAATAGTCAATGATATAATTTAATCATTTGCAGTGATTATTCATAATCAAAACTATTTAGAGAAGGTTATTATTTTTTTTTTATTATTACCTACTTTTCTAAAATCTAAATTATAACGCTTATTTTTGTTCAACAAAGTTTTTTTGCATAAATGTTTATGATAATTGTTTTTTCGAAAATATTTTACACAATTATTAAATGATGATTAATTAAATTTTCGCTTATAAATGATTATATTATTTCTATTTCTATAATACTGATTCATTCTGACTTACTTTATTGACGCAAGTCGATCGAGAAATTCAAGGTATAGCACCATTTGTACAACACGAAGAACAACAAAAGTCTAAAGAAAAATCTTGAATCTCAAATTGAATTTCGTTCGAGAAAATAATAAAGATGGCTTTTCACAATTTTTTTTTTTTTTATCTTTATCTTTAATGAAAATTCAAATTTGTAGATTGGTGTCACTCGTATAAAATGTCATCGATCGATACCGGAAACCAGCGACATTTTATCAAAAAAGACTAAAAACTGTAAATTTTAAAAAGTGATGGAATACTTTCTCAAATATAATCTCGAATATAATCGATCGAAAAAAGGCATTTTCATTTGTGAAGTTGTTCACATTATTGTTACCCGCAAAAAATCAAGACAATTTTGATCGAAAGGGATTTCCTTGCCTGCGAGAATTAGAAGAGGAAGGCGGAAGTTATTCTTTTCACCCCAAATACACACGTCCACTCTTTTATGAAGAAACTTGAAGTTTCGCCTCTTTGCTAAATTAAACCTCGTAGAATTAACAGCAGACACTATGAGAATAGTCTCGCGGTATAACCATCTCACGGTCTGAAATTGCACGTTCCTTGCTAATTAACAATAACCAGACTTCTGCTGGATTCTTTCGACGTAACGTATTTTAAGAGATGGAGGAAAAAGTTCTAACAAGGCTATCAGTTTTATATTTTTTTCTTTTCCCCCTAAAATTTGATTCAATTGACTTTGACCGTTTTTTTTTTTTTCATAAAATTTCATATAATGAACTTTATTATATAATAATAATAATAATTATTATTATCTGTAACGAAAGATGAATGTAAAATTTAATACGTATCATAAAAGTATAATAATATAAAAATAATAAAATCTTGCTCTTCTCTTGTCATATCTGATACCATTTGTATCATATCTTTCTTCATCCATCATTCATTTGGATTATTAATTAGAAATTATATTTATCCTAGTATGCCTGCATTTTAATTTGAATCTTGGGGATATATATTTATCCTATCTTATCCTGTCTATCCTACAAAGATCAAGAACAAAATTGTTGAATCTTTAATTTCATTTAATCCCTTTTGCCTCCATCTGTTTTATACTTACTTTACTTTAATTGTAAATGTAAGACAGAGAGTATGCTAGCATTTCATCGAAGAAGACAAAAGCTCGAAAGAAAAAAGGGATCAGGAAAAAAAATGATAGAACAAACATAGAAAGTAGCATTAATCAATATCGATTCAATTATTGTCAACAACAGGAACATAACATTAATAAAGGAGAACGTGCTATATTACCTTCCATTAATAAAACTTGGAAAACATTTTTTTAATTTTGTATTGTAATAATTAATAGTAATAAATAACTTTTTACTTATAAATATCGATTCTATATATCTTTTTATCTTTCAATACTTGAATTCATTCGCAAGAAATATTTCTCCTTCGAGATGAAACTTTACAAAACTTTCGTTTTTGAGGTTATGTCAATTCCTCAAACTTGCTTTTTATTGGCGAAAACAATACACAAACAAAATCTATATAAATTTAATAAATGCAATTAAATATCTTAACACGTAATACGAAAAATAACGAGAGAAAAATATTATCTTTTCTAACCTTTCCTCTATTTTATTTCTTAAGAATTTCTTCCAAGACTTTCGAGGTTTCGTTTCGAGATATCAATGACATGGTGGCATGGTGGTAAAGTAACGTAAAACTGAGAGATGGTTGAGAGAAGATAAGGATGACTTAAAAGAAAAAAAAAAAAAAAAAAAAAACAACAACAAAAGATCAAGAAAATTAATCAGGGAAGAGGAAGCTTCGAAATGGAGTAAAATTACAGTGGAAAAAAATTGCGAAATTTTCTCAACGTTAATAATTCAAATTGTAAATTAACGTAAATATTTTTCTGTTTAATCTTTTCATGCAGATAATATCAAGGAAGATGAAAAGCGAAAATTCTATTATTTCGTTTGAATTCAGACTAATTTAAATCGTTGTATTCAGATTTTATTAATCACTGTGTTTAAACTATATTTTATGCAAAAACAACCTGAGGTATTTGTAATCGTTTCACAACATTTTCGTGTTTTACTATGAAAATGTTACGAAAATGTAAAGAGGAAATATTGAATTTTTAAAACCAAACCGTTCCAATCCAAAAAATTTAAAAACCACGCTAAAATTAGAAGAACATGCGAGAAAAGAAGAAACTGTTCTTTTTTCAAAATATTCCTTTCTCCTTTTTCAATGGACAAAACTCTTCATCATTTTACGTACAACATAATTTGATCTCGTGCAACAAGCCAACTATAATTAACTTTGCTTCACGTGGAGAAGATAACCCAACTTTTTCTCACGAGTTTTATACGTAATTTCGCGAACAGTTTATAAGTCGAAAACATCGATACATTTTTCGCATATCGTAGTTAGTCTGTTTGCAAAATTTTTCTCACAGATGTAATACAATACAAATAATTACTCCTCTTATACTCGTCTACCAAAAAACATCGACGAGTAATACAATTAATCGCGATATTATTCGATCACATTTCAATCCTCTCCACTATTTATTTACGCGAATTCATTTCGCTCGACAATAACGACTATTATTCGTTACCTTCGACCGTAGGAATCGTTTATTGTGATTTCGTTTCGATGGATTTATCGCCCATAATTAATTAGACGTTTCTTTCTTTTTTTCTCTCGTATCGTCGATCGAGGCTCTAATGGATCGAGCCTGCCATTTCGCTCCATTTATCGTTACTTCACGATACGCGTTTCACTCCCCTAAAGTTTCTCATATAATTTTTTTTATTAACCCCGCTCACATCGAGGGATTCGTTTCTCTACTTTGTTATCTCGCTTTAAATCTTCGCTCAGTTGAGAGCTGGATCGATGTGCAGGCAAGCAAGTGCAGGGATGAGGAGGAGGAGGAGGGAGGAGGAATAACGTTTTTCTGTTTGAGAAATTTGAAAAGTTGCCAAATACGGAAGAAGAATTTGCCTCGTGTTCGACCGAATATTTTGTAACGTGTGGTTGTTACGTAATTATTTACGTAATTAAACTAAACCATTTTTACTGATCTTGGCGATTTTTTTTTTTTTTTCTTATGTAACTTGTTGTCGAGATCAGTGTGTCGTGATGATTTTATTTTGGATGGTCGTTGCAAAATGTTATTTAGCAATAATATTTCTTGGAAATAATTTAGGCTAGGTTGAATGCTGTGAAACGTTCTTCATAGCATCGTTTAACGTGACGATTTTGACAGTTTTGGTTTTTTTATTTAAAAAAAAAAAAAAAACATCGAGATCGGTTCTTTTTTTGTAAATATCTAGTAGAGAAGTGAAAAGTTTGAGATAAAATTTTATATCCTTCTTTTCAAAAATTGTTCGATCAAGGATAATCGTTTTCGTATATTCGACGAATTTTTAAATTTTATCCTCTCGAATAGTTGAAATAGAAAATTTTCGTTCCACGTATATTTTTAATTGTAGAATAAATTATTATCGATAATTCGTTTATACTCGGCCAAGAAATTAACCAAATTATATTACTCTCGAGAACGAAATTTCAAACAGTTATTCTCCCTTTTCAATTTATTTTTACACGCGAAATTTTTTTCTCCCAGCATATATCGCTTGTTCGATTTCATTCTGTGTGTGTGTACATATATATATATATGTTAACTCATGCCAAAAAAGTGGATCGCGTTAAGGCTTTGAAGAAACAGCCAGTTTCAATGGCACATTCTATACGCTATTAAAGAGAGCCATAACAATATTGCGATGTGTCGAAAACTGGCACGTTGCAAAACTCGCATCGTGGTTGTTAAAGAAAGTAACTGCGATAAGTTTGAAGCATGATGGAAATACCATCGTAAATATCGTAATCTTGCGATAGATCATTCCAAATGTAAATAGTCAATGTTCGTAAGAAAAATTATACGTGACACAGTTTGGGAAAAAATATTTGACACGTAATATTTTTTTTCTACGCGTCGTAATTCACATTGAAAATGTGAGCAAAGAGTCGAGACAATATGGAATGTTTCAGGAAAAAGTTGAATTGCTAAAGAAAAGAAATAAATAAATAACAATTTCTCCGATTTTATTAAACGATATATGCAAAAAAAAAGGACAAAAATTTTTCGGTCAAACGCGGAATTAGATTAAAAATTGTGATAATTTTTGAGAATGTAGAATGTTGAAATACAAAGTTTAAAGATATGATGTGAAGCGAATAGGGAAAAAAAAAAAAAAAAATAATGATCTAAACTTTTGGCAGTTTGTAAAGGAAGATACAGTGAAAAAGAAGTGTTTGATCGGCAGAAATCTGAAAAAAAAAGTATTCGTTATTTCGTAAATTCGCAAATATTATTTTTTTTTTTAAAATATTTCTTATCAAATATTTTACGTTTCCATACGTGTAATTGTTTCTATTGTTACGTGCATTGCCATTGAAGATTTTTCTTTTTTCACTTTTTCCTTTTGATAAAAAAAAATTTTTCTAATCATTCTCCTTGCATGTACTCCTTTTCATTTTACCCTGCATTTGATATTATTTATTTCAAATCAAAGTTATTTTTTTGAATGAATTCCATGTATCAAAAACTTTTTGTCAAGGATGACTTATTGTTTTGTTACTATATTATTATATCTTCAATGGAAGTAATACAGAAGGTGTCCTGGATTTTTCGATGCAAATTTTAAAGGAAAAATAAGACTAAAATGTGATCTTAAAAATCTTTATTGATCAATTATAAAAATTATTAAATTTATTGTTAATTTAATTTCGTTCCTTGTCTAATTTTTTTCACATACAACATTCTAATTCAATTAATATCAATAAATAAACATTATTATCTTGCATTCTACGTTGCATTGAAAGAAATTTTATTATTCCTTTTCTTGCTCAAACACAATGCGATTAATTAAATAACACGACCAAGATAACTCATTCTATCTCGAAACAACGATTGTACAAAAGACTTATTAATAAATTTTTTAATAGTTTAATCTCGAGAGCAGAATTGTGCGATTAGTTATACATCTTTTCTTCACCTTTCGAAATTTTTTATTCTCAAATTCGCTCAAAGCTTGCTATCTGATGAAAAGTGTGTCCATTTGAAATAGATTTTTGTCCCTTTCAAGCTACCAACGTATTTGTCTCTTCGTCGATGGACTCTTGCAACGATTACTCTCAAAATACAAAAGTATTCCGAAATTTCAAGCTTGCTATTCAACAGTTATATCCGTTTGAGAGCAATCTGGAAAATTTTCGCTCTCAGATAGTCGAGCGATGCTCCCGGATAATCGCTCTCGATGCGGTGTCCACTCGTTATAAATACTTGAGAACAACTTGGGACAGTTTTAGCGAATACGTACAGCCAGTCGCAAAAGTATTCATATTAATTGATATCGTTTCGAAATCGATCCTTAAAATTTCAATTATTTTTTTTTTTAAAAAAAATAACAAGACACTAAATTAAAAAATTATTTTCAATCGAAATTTGTACGCTTATGAAGACGGGCGAGTGGACTTCTCAAAGAGATTTTCTATCGAAAAATAAATCGCATACAATCGCTGTTATACTCTGAAAAAATTTTTCATTAAAATCAGATTTTTTTTTTTTAAATATTTCTTTGTGAGGTATGAACACTTTTATGTGCTGCATATTCTTGTAGAAAAGAAGAAAATAACCAGTCGAATTAACGATTAAGTCTGTCTGCATTCGAAGATTTCAATTTTTTTTCAACAATTTTCAAGAAATATTTTGTCCAAACCGTTTATCTCTGTTGCTCCCATTCTTCTCTTTCGAGTCGAGTCGAAATTGAATTCTCATCGCGAACAAACAACGCGACAACTAATTGATTTGATCGAATATTGCACAATTTCGATCGTTTAATTCGAAAAGTTATATAGCGTTTGTTGTATGCATAAGAGATTGTTGGAAAGTGATCGGTGGGATCTCGATCTTAGATTCAATTATCGAGACTTTTGTTCCTCTAAAGAAATAGAACAAAAGTAAAAAGTTGAAATTGGTAAAATTGATATCTTGTTGAACAGAAATGTCGAGTCGCAGAAAATGGAAATTGTGTAAATTATCTGAATTTGTACGAAACTATATATCATGTTTATTCTAAATAATGAAATTTTCAACGAAGATAAATGCGTATATTGAAAAGATTAATTAAATTTGTTTAATTAATTACAGTTAAGGAAAGAACGTTTGAAAGATTGCAGCCATCATTTAATAATTGCTTATAATAAATATAATTTATTATAAAATATGTTTTAATACATTATCAATTTTATCTCGTTCTTAAAATTATAAATTTATATTATAACGATTTGAAAAGAGTGTTAAGAAAAGACTTTAAGATCTTGGGGTATTCATTAAGATGAGCAAGAAGATGTCCAATTGACATAGATCCTACAATCAGTTTGCCTCTGCATGCATCGAATTATTTTATTATTTATGAATATTCAATGCCATGAATGAATTTCTTCTCCAAACACATTGAATGTAAACAGAGGGATTTATTCAGGGGTATAAGAATAACTTATTACTAATATTAACCAGATATTATTTCATGAACGAGTAAAAAAATGTTCAATGTTCATTTAACATTGAATAAAGAAAACGTGGCAAATATGCGTTTTGAAATCGTTATTGATATTAATGATAAGCCATTATTAACGATTTCTTAATAATAGCAAATTAACAACGTTTTACCGATTAAATTAAATAATTGTCGAGTTCCAGGAAAAAAATTTTCATCCTCATTTTTTTAATCACGAAAAACTTTAATTTGGTTAAAGTATCATCATCTGTATCATAATAAATTACGAATTGTGATAAATACTTATTTCCAAGCTTTTTTTTTTTTTTAGAAATCAAAAACAATAAAAAATCAGGCCAGAGAAAGAAAGATTCATTGAACGCTAGTGAAAAAGCGTATGATGGACGCGACGGGTAATTTTGTATCGACAATCTTAAGCCGACGTACTTGAATCGTATGAATCCCTTTGTTTAATTGAAAAATCTCACTCACGATATCGAATTTTAATGAACATATAATAAAAATCGATTTTATTAATCGATCGAAGAATTTATATTGGCGAGTATTATAAGGCTTTCAAAGTCTTGGATTACTATTTTTTTTTTTTTTTTTTTTTAACAATTAATACAAAGTTATAGTGTAGCTTTTTATTTTTATAACAGTATCTATTTACACAATGCAAATTTCACGTGCTAAAAATTGCTGCTTGCTCTCCTTACATCCTCGTATCGACATGCGTTGATACACTCCACTTATTTTTCTACGATATGCAGAACGCATTTGTTTCTTCTTTCGCACCGGGCAAAGGAAAAGCGTGTTTATACAATTTGTTGTGAAGCGAGGTGTATGCATACGTTGTCATCTTTTGTCGCGAAAACTAATAAAATGTTGCGACGATTTTCAACAAAAAAAAAAAAAAAAGTATGTTTAGATGTAAAAAGGAATACGTTTGAGGGGTTGCTTACGGAACATATCAATATATTTTACCTACGGCGGGTAAAGTCAACATATTTTCCTAGCAAACGTCCAAATATGATTTTCTTTTTTTTTTTTTTCTTTTGTGGCAAAACGGTTCGATAGAATATATATTTCTCGTCGCAACGTCAAAATATACTGCTATTCGTGAGAATGGAAGAAATGTATTTCTTTCTGTTGGATAGTCAAAATAGACTATTTCCATGCAAAATGAACGAGAAAGTTAAGTTGAATGATAAACAATATATAGGTTGTGTCCATATGTCATCCTCGAAAGGATCTGTCATCCATTTCGAGTTCGTTTTAATTTTTGTCTAAGGTTCGAGGACTTTAAGGATTTTATATTTCCATAGATTTTATCAAGAATTTGTAAGATTATTTTATTCGTTGATTGAATTTTTTTTATTTTGATTTTATTTTTTCGGTTGCAAAAGTGGGAAACACTTTGACAAAATTAGGAAACGAGTTAATCATTCGTGAATTTCTTTATGTTTTTTGTTTTTTTTTTTTCTGAGATTAAGAGATAACGATCCATATATCATTTATCAATCGGTTCTTCTTTTTTTTTAATGAACACGCTTGGATGAAGATTAATTAAAGATAAAAAAGGTATAAAGAAATTTGCAACAATTAATTTGTTTTTTAATTTTTTGTAATTTTGAGATAATATCTTGGACTTTGGAATAATCGATTAAGCAGGAATTACTACATTGATAGCAAAAATTATTTATTCGTCTGATATTGACAGTTTCACCCTCATCTCAAATAAGATCCAGTTTATTAATAAAATATGGAGAACACAATTTTAATATTAAGAGGTTTAAAGTATTTATAAAATCAAATTATAATAAATGAAATTAAAGTGAATGAGTAGAGATTAATTTTATTCGTAAAAATGTAATCGAGAGAATTAATTTATCATTTCTTGATTTTTATTTTAAACTTCTTGCTCTCTTCTTGCATGAACAAGGATAACAAGCGAAAACAAGACGACGATGATATTCTCCATCGAATTTTCTTTATTGATTATAACATTACAACCGATATTGAATATTATATAATCACCACCCCAACCACGCTTTTGAACTTCAATCATAAATTTTGACTAACGAGATGCTCGAAACTGGTAAGTAACGATCGGTATTACTTTTAAAAAGGATCTTAAAAGGATATTAAAGAAGGAAAGAAAAATCAATTACTTGCAAACGGAACATTTATATCGTAATTTTAAATCAGATAAGATAAAATTTTATTCATAATGTTTATTTATAATGACTGAATGGATGA
Organism: Apis florea; assembly: GCF_048593485.1. NCBI lineage: Eukaryota > Metazoa > Arthropoda > Insecta > Hymenoptera > Apidae > Apis > Apis florea. The sequence goes on along the minus strand of NW_028256550.1, from coordinate 1,632,572 downwards.
GTATTTTAAATCCCATTTTTCATCATCAAAATTATATCATATTTTTATATTATATCATCGTTCTCCGTTGAACACCTTCTGATCTCTATTCCATTATATCCTTTTTATGCCACAGAGACGAATATGTGTAAATTCTCTGTTTGAATAAGGAGATATAGAAGATGTAAAATGAACATTTTTTTTTTATATATATATATATTTAATTTAAGTTTAAATACTGGTATCTCAAAAATTGATCTCGTTAATTGTCCTCTTATATTTTCAAGTATAAATTTACATAAATTATCGAACGTTGCAATATTCTGGAGAGAATGATGTAAAAAATTAGAGGCAAAATCAACGATTAAACAATATTCCATAGTTGTTACAAATTAAAAGATCTCATTATCTCAGAAAGAATTGACGATCGTGTTCGAAAGTTCAGAAAAACATGTTGACTAAATTATAAATAATAGATTTTTATGCAATAAAACGACAAATACGATATCATATGAATATTGTAATATATTTTTCTATCTGTAATGTACAACAATGAAATGAAGTTTTTATTTTCTATTTATACACTTTATTTTTTAATTGTAATTGCAGTCTATATAATTCATTGTTTGATTATAACTTTTGTCTTTTGAACATGGTATTTAATTTAAGAAATTATTTTCCAAATTTGTAAATGGAAACGTTCAAAGAGATTTTAATATTGTCTTGCAATTAGAAATTTTGACAATTCTAGAACATAAAGATAGATTATTTTTAAAATAAATTTCAATCTTTGTTTGAAGATATGAAACAAAAGTGAACGTACGATTATAAATAAAAAAATTATTGAACAACGTTGGAATTAGAGAAATCATTTTTCAAATCAGAAACAATTTCATACAATTTTACTGAAATGGAAAAAGAGATTTATTGTTAATTTAATTAAATTTGAATTTTTCAATTTCAATAAGTTTAATAAGTTTTGATGATTTCACAAATTAAAAATGATAGAAAATTTGTATTTAGTATACTAGTAAATAAAACAATACTAAGCATAATAATAATATTAAAACCGAAGAATATAAAAATATACTAGAAAGGAAGTTATTCTATAAAAGTGAAGTTTTGAAATATTAATTTATAAATATGAGTTTCTCAAAATATATTTTATATGCGATTTACTATGATTCTTAAGCTGGCAATAATGTAAGGGAATAGTATGAGGGAATTTGAGATAAATGGAGGATTTATACGTTTTGAATTAAATCATTTATCATACAGAATTACCAGATATCATTGGACAATTCATCAGATATTGCTCCAAGATTCGACATAGATCTTTAATATATGCATATGTTATTTGAACACACTTTAATTAAGCTATATTTCACCCTGTGTTATCTTCCCTTAATGTTACTTCAGCTCTCACCCAAAGTTCTCTTGTGTTCTATCAGACCAAATTTTGACAAAACCATTCCTCCTCTCTTACCAATAACATTAAATATATTTGTTACAAGTAAAAGTTTTACTTAACACTTCTGTTTAAATTAACATTCTCTCTGTTGTGAAGTAATTTGAAGTCAAGCATCTTTCTTATTGTGGACTATGATATAACATACATAGGATGTTTCATGTGAATATAATTGAATATTTCAGAAAGGATTAAAGACACGTATAAAAAAAATTTTTGAGACAAAATTTGTTTGATGCAAGAAGATATAATATAAATACTTTTTTCAGTGTATGAGAGATTTTAAAATATATTTCTTATTAACACATCATTTTCAATTATATGTTCTAAAGATCAGGAATTGTTTAGAAATTTAAGACAATGATTATTATTATTATTATTATTATTTTTAGAAATCCCCTTTTGATAATGCAATTCTCTCTTTCTTTTTCAAAGCTTGCATAAAACTGGAACTTTATAGAAAATATATGCAATATAATTATTCATTTAAAAAGAGAGCTAACTTGCTTGAAATCTTCTCGCTCTTTTATCAATATAAAAAAATATTTATACCAGTCTTGTCTGAACGTTTTGTACATAAAACATTCAACCGTGTAAAACAAATATATACATCATAAAAGCAATAAAATTCTTACGCTTACTTTAAAATTGCAAAAATTCATTATGGAGAGAAATGAGTGAAACTTCAAAGTATCTTCTTCTTCTTTCTTAGCACACGCATCGACTCGAAAAAACAGTCATCTGTTATAAAAAAAAAGAAAAGCCTTTCATTTCATGAAAATGTATTCATTAACGATTCCTTGGAGAAGAGACAGCTCGTCCAAGAATTCCGTAGTCGAGTTTCCGGTCAAAAAGCTGTAATTCTTAAAGCTCTGTCGTCGTTAAGATTCGAGCAAATAACACTTGTGCAAAGGTAGATAGGAAAAACGAAAGCGGGGATTGGGAGAGAGAGAGAGAGATTGCGAGAGGAAAAATCCAATTCGTCCCTAGGAGGTAACAGTGACTAACTAGTGATGGATTGAAGACGACTGGCAATACGTACCTCGAAACGTTTCGGACGTTTCTTCTTATTCGTTACTCGAGAACTCTTGTGACGCTCGTACAATTTTGAGTGACTCGGCCGACTTAAAGCGTCTCGAAAATCTTGAAAGTTTCGAGAGCCCTCGAGAGGGAAGAAGAAATTCTTTGACTAGCTGCGCAGGGAATGCGTCTACGGCTTAGAATGGGAATTAGAAAATCGCGATTTATCGTCGACACGTGTAATAATTTATTAATTTATCATCCTTGGAAAGGATTAAAAACACTTTCATGATTGTGGATAGGATTGATTCGTTGTTAGAGTTTCCAGTGTTTTGGAAATTAATGAATTATAAATCAATAAATAAGAATGTGTTTATTGAAATTTTTTACGTGAATAAATATCATTGGACGAGTAAATTATAAAAACTAAATATTTTGTAATTTTTAAATCTGGATGAAAAATTGATCGCCGCTCAAAGAGAAGAAAATTATTCCACGTTATACGATAAAATTTCAATAAAATTTTCAATAAAATAAGATGAATTTTTTTAAGTAATGTAAAAACTTTACTTTCGATTCATGGAGAACATGGAGAAATCATTGGACGCAGTGATAAACGAAATGTATAATATATTTTTAATTACAAAAGAAAATTTATCGTTTATGAATAAGTGCATTTAAAACGTGTTAAAAAAAAAAAAAAAAAAGAAATCTGTACATGAAGATAATCTTTTGAATAAATTTGATAATTTTTAATCGTAAATAACCATGATCGTCAAATCGATGAACCGATTAACAAATATTTCAAATCGATCCTCTTTTTTTCAAAAAAAAAAAAAAAATACCGAAGCTCTCCAAAATCGGATGAAACGAGTTTTTTTTTTTGAAACATTAACCTCTTCGGGGATACCCGTCGAAAGCAGAGGATTGTCAAATAAAATAAAATATTACATCGAATCGTTTCAAATTTTTTATTTTTATCGATAAAAGATTCTGTAATGAACAATTCGACAGATTTTAATTAAAAAGGGAGGGGGGGAAAAAACACATATCGATCTCTGGAAGAGGTTAAAATCCAACTCGATTCAAATTCGTGTGTACGTATGAGAAATATCGCGGGGATCGAGGCGATATTAACACCATTTGTATGAAGGAAAATTGTTTGAAAATCAAGCAGGAAATGCGACCATCGCTAACCGAGAAGGTCGTCTCTCCTATTCGAGTCTATAATGATCGTTCATTCCCGCGGCTGGTTCCGTTCATCGGGGGTGAGATGTTTGCGATGGAATTTGAAAGTTCAACCCCGTCGAGAGCTTCAGTCCTTCCGAAGCTCTCATCCACTTCACCCTTCGCTGTTATGTGCCGCTTTACCTCCACTCGTCCGTCTGGCCCCCTCTATCCGGTGGCTGGATTTAAAGGCACACTCGAAAAGAAATCCGCTCGTCCCCCCACCGTTATTCACTCCCTTCCCTTCGATTTCCCCTGTTTCCACGTGCTACGCTACTCGTTGACGATTGCATCGCCTCGCCGATATTCTGTTTCAGATAACTCGAATTTCATGAGCCTGTATCCTCGAGAAAAGTTTATTTATCGCCCGATCCGCGTTATCGACCGACGGTAACGACGCGAGCGTGACAGGCGTTGCACCGATTTGGAAATGACTCGACGAGAAATTGGCGGGCGGATCGTGCGGTGAACCGTCGATAAAAAAGGAAGAAAGCGTGAAGAGAGGGGGAAGAACAAAAGCCACTGACACGACGAACGTTTAACGTTATCGAAAAACGTTATCCTCGCGTGCAACCCGTCAATCGGTCGTCCAACGCCTGTATACGAGGAAGGAGGTTAGAAGAACGATTTTATCAACGTGATCCGTAAGAAGTGAATGGAAATGTTCGAAAAATATTCCTTTTCTCGATTCTTCGGCTATCGTTCAGAATATTACGAAAATACCGAAACGCAATATCACGGCCTACTACTATGTTCTCGGTATTAAGCGTGGCTGGATCTATGACGTTCTAATTATTACGTAGATAATACAAATCCCAGGTTTCTCGTCGGAAGCCAGGTTTCGTGCTGCATAATAGTGGACATTTTAATTAACGAGGAAATTCAATTATGCCGGTTACAATTACAATACTGGCGAACGATCGAACCTGATAAAGCAAATAAAACGTATTAGAAGGATAAATACTTACGAATTCTTAATTATTGTAAATCAATCAATATTGATCCATCGTGCAAAAAATTATATACTCGAGAATTAAAGCAACAAGCATCTCGATCACCGTTACACGTGGTCTTTGGAAATTATTTTTATCGTAGAAACTTCTCTCTCCAAGTGTTTCGCTCTCATCTTTTAACGAATTTACGAATGAAACAGAGAGAGAGGATAATAGCGGGAAATTGCTAAAACACTTACTTTCCTGTCTCTGTAACCACCGCTCCGCGATAATATCATCGAGTTATCTTCAATTTCTTGGATCACTTCGACAAACTTAATATCCCTCGTCACAATTTTATTGTCAATTAATCAACGAGTTACCAAAAGGAACGGAACGTTTTTTTTTTTTACTTTATTTAATTAAAAAAATGATCACAATCGAGTTCCGATGAAATTTTTTTCTCAAAAATTCGAAAAAAATGACAAAAGCAATTAACAACAAGATGAGATGGCAATTAACATTTGCTTGTGGTGTCGTTTCACGCATCGATGCGTGCTCCATTCTTCGGAACGAGACCTCGTAGAAAAATGCAGTTGAAAGATATGCGAAACTCATTTCGACAGAATAGGGAACATTATCTCGCAGCGCTACAGTGATGTACAACCCTTTTATCGTGCTAACGTTACTCTCGAGCCACCGCTTCATTGTCTTGATCGAGTCACACTCGACTTTCTGCCTCGACCTTCTTTTTCTCGCATCCCTCTTCTTTTTTTTATCCGTGCATCTCGTGATTTCCCCGTTTGTCGTAGTTGATCTGTAATAAAAATATCTGGAATAAAAGTAGTAGCGAAATTAATCCAAAAATCCTGATTTTGAATGAAATAGTGGGAAGTAATTTTTTTTTATAAAAAAAAAAAAAAATTTTTTTTCGAGGAGATGAAATAATCCATCCTCGAAATGTTTTACCATTTTTTTCGTGTTTTGGATATATATTTTTTTTTTTAGAAAGTGATAAAGCGCAAAAATCTGAATCTGAATTTTATTAAATTATGTTTGAAATTTTTGCTTCGTCATTGCAAGATTGTTCTGAAAAAAAAAAAAAACATTGAAAACTCTTCTATCAATTGTAGAACGAAAATGGCTCGATTGAGGCTTATTTACTAATAATTGAAGTATGTGTTGTAAAAAATTTCAATTCTGTTCAATTTCGATAGAAATTTATTCAAATAAATAAATTTGATTAAGTAACAAATTAATTGTTTCAATGTTATCTCTATTTCAGTGTATATATTATATGTGTATATTTATCGTTATATCTTATTTTGAAAATAATTAATTCTCAAAACTTGTAACACTTTTTCAATTTCAAAAATTATAATTTTATTTAGAAATATTTTTCATACTCGAGCATTAGAAATTAAATATTCTATAATTTAAAATTTTGCTCTATACTTCATATTCTCCTTATACAGATTTATATTTAAAAAAATTAAAGCGTACCGAAACTTTGAACTTTGATTTCATCTCGTTGAAGCGATGTTTCAGCTAAAAAAAATTGGAGCATGTGTAATCCGTATATGCTTCACGTACTCATCAAAGAAGAAGAAGAATTTCTTACTCAAAGTATAAAGTAAAGAAAAGTAAACTTAATATGTAAGAATATAAAAATTAAAAAAAAATAAATAAATAAATAAAAATTAAACTTGAATTGTAAAATATATATTAAAATATTTCTGTGCGATTAATTTTATTTTTTGTTGATTCGACAAAAAAAATAATGCATCGAATAAAAAATGGAAACGAATTTTAATGGGCGTAAATAAGGAGAAAAATGAGGAAGAGTAAAAAAAAAAATCGTGATTTGAAACGATTGACAAGTCTTATATAAATAGTTTTAAAAGTCGAATCCTTCTAAATCGTCGACTATTTTTTCGATTTTAAAGAGTAGTATTAAGTCTCAAAAAATGAGAAAAGGTGATGGAGATGGCGAGCGCATTGGGAATAAGCCAACACGTATAAAATATGAAGAAGCGCAATAGCCACCTTTATATTCCACAGTATCCTCAAGATTTTTTGGTTCTTGTCCAAAAATTAATCGATATTATAACGTTTCAAAAAAATTTGAAACAATTACTGAAACAAATCTTAAAAAGTTGAAAAGATTACGTGCTATCATTTTCATTTTCATTGTAAATAATTGTAGATAAAATATTTTTTTTATTGTATAAATTTTTAATTGTATAATTTCATTTTTATAATTATATATATATATTTCATTTTATTATACAAACAAACAACAGAGATCGCACGTTGAATCGCTGTGAAAACATGATTATTTAAGATGTACCATCTGGCGTATTTCACCCACTTTTCTCTTGACATAATCATGAAACTTTGCCGAGCACGAAATTAAGGTCTATAGAGAGGGATGGAATTATATATAAGCGTAAAGTTTCGATTTAATATAATTGCGAATTCTAATCAACAAATGACGGAACGTAATTACGGAATATGAAAATAGAGACACGATAAATCACTTATTCCAGATTCTAAAGCGTGATTTTACGAGTCGTAAAACATCGATGAATAAATTATCAGGTGTAAGCCATGCTGAAATTAGCAGATGCTTCTCTCCACCCGGCCAGCTTATTAAAACTGTATTTAACGTAACTTCATTTTGAGTCAATTGCAGACTGCACCATTTCGTGCTACAAATATATATCGTGGAACGAATTTCGGCCCTCTTATCCAACTTTACCAAACTACAAACATCTTTTCCCTCAAACAAAATAGCAATCTCTCTCTCTCTCTCTTTGAAAAGTCTGTACGTATACAGTTACACGTATAGCACAATTGTCGACCCTGCCAAGTCTGGCCAAGTCGTTTGCTGAAAATTTTCAGGGAAAAAATAGTTCTCCGCTATAATAAGATGTTCTACGTTTCTACGATTGACACATTTTCTCTCAACGTTCATATTTGTTCGAGATTGTGCTTTTATCACTGTTTTAATTTTTTTTTTTTGTTATTACTCTCGATTCTTTTGAATTATACTTTTCTTAAGCAGATTCTTGTATATAAATTGATAACGAACGATACATAAATTTTTTGGTTATTATTATTTCTTCTCAAGTGAATAAAATAATATATGAACACTTATGGAAGACACAACATAGTTTTGAATAATTTGGATGAGATAGTAAGTTGAAGTAGCTATTTATACTGCTCTCGAATTAATTTTTGAAATAAATTTTAATCGTTGATTTATTTATTCCAATCAAATTGTGTGTTTTATTTCGAAAAGATGAATTTTGATGCGATTGTTCGTGGTGGAAAGCTTTTTGATAGAGCATAAACTTGCATTATATGATATGTAAATAGCAGGATGTCCAGGATAATACAGTATTCAGTAAGCATAGTAATAATTTAAAATCTGCAACTCGTTTCTTTTTCATTTTCAATATTATTTTTTTCTTAACATTTTAAACATTTGCAAACAAATTTTTTAATGATATTAAATTATATTTTGAATAAACACAATGTTTATTTTTTAATTTTGAAAGTGACGATACTAAAATATGGTACAAATATTTTAAAACAATATTTTTATTATTGTAAAACTTTTAATAATAATTAACCAAGTTCTGAAAGTTTAGAAATTTAAATATTCTCTACAGTCGAACTATTAATTTTGGTGAAATTTTGTTTTAAAAATAATTATTCGTATTATTATTAATTGAAAAGACTGATTGAATATTATATTTTTATATTATGCAAAATTAATATGATCAAAGTATTTCTCTTTAAATGTTAAAGTATTCGAAGCTCTGTGCATTCTTTGAAATAAAATAAAGAAGACTCCACGAGCTTTAGAAATCTTAAAATTAGTTCTTTATTTTTATTAATGTGGATAAGATAAGATATAATACTTAATGAATACGAAGCTCATTTTGGATCGTGAGTATAATCAAAATTTTCGACATTGTGTCAATTCTGATTTAATGTTTCGATAATAAAATTTAAATTAATTGAAATTTTTTTAATCTTATATTATTTAAGAAAACACATATTAACATTAAGGATTAATTTCCTCTAAATGAAACATTGCATTTTGCACACACGGAGAAACGCTGTTCTCCAGAATGTTTGACAGAAAGTGTTCACCCTAAAATTTATAGACTTTCATATTTTTCAAGCGTGTCACTTTCAAAATTCGATTTCGATGAAATTTTCAGCATGCATACAGTTGACAGACATCTAAAACATATTGTTTAATTTTTCACTATTCAGATAAAAAAAAAAAAAATTGTAAAAAGCAAACTTTTTCGATTCTGACCAATTTTGCAATTTTTCCAAAAACTTCTTTTTTTTTTTTCACGCGTCATCCAGTTACCAGATTAATAACTTCTAACTTTCTGAAAAAGAGAAAAACTCAAATTTTGAAAAAATTATTCTATTTCGATTCTGAAAGGAAAAGAATTTTACAAAGCTCGATCGAAATTATAAAGTTTCGTCTATCATAATTTCCTTCTATATTTAATCGAATGTATTCGAAATGAAAAACAGGCAAGGATTTTTGTGTTGAAAATCGAGGAAAGGGGAGGGAAGCAGAAAGGAACTGACTAACTAGTTCAAAATCATAAAACGTACATTTCCGGGATCGATACGAGCGCCAAACTGGACCAAGAGAATCGAAGATGTCTCTATAATAGACGGCTGTTCAAAACTTTCCAACTGGCAACCCTGGCCGCCACTCTCGAAAACTTATATTCCAACGCGTATCCCTCGGTTGCCCCTGTTTTTCCTTTAGATCGATAGCAGCGTAGTAGGACAGTTTCCAAGAGTTAATTTTTATCCTTGTGTCGCGAGAGAGAGAGAGATGTCTTGAGGGAACAGATATTAAACATTGTTAAGAAACTTTTCGATGTTACGATTTCGCTTGTCTTCGCTGTCTAAACCCTGTCTCGATTAAAGTTGTTTGCTGATCTCTGAACGACACACGTTTCTGGATGGGATCCAGAAATGAAACTGAAGAAACGAGGAGATAATATAAAATTTCGCGCGTCGATGTAATAAGCCTAAGTGGTTCAAATATTCGATCGTATACAGCGTTTTTCCATTTTAACTAATCGAAATATGTATTTTTTAATTTTACCAATAAATATAGAAAAACCTGTTTGATCGACAGAAATCGAATGCTTAATATTAAAGGTTGATGTTATTAATTTATAAAATAATTATTGAAATTAACTCGAAATTTAAAGATGAAATGGAATGTTATGGAAAAATTGTGGATTAGTTTGTATAGAATGTCTCCACTTGATTTTTCCATTTTAACTAATCGAAATATGTATTTTTTAATTTTACCAATAAATATAGAAAAACCTGTTTGATCGACAGAAATCGAATGCTTAATATTAAAGGTTGATGTTATTAATTTAATAAAATAATTATTGAAATTAACTCGAAATTTAAAGATGAAATGGAATGTTATGGAAAAATTGTGGATTAGTTTGTATAGAATGTCTCCACTTGATTTTTCCATTTTAACTAATCGAAATATGTATTTTTTAATTTTACCAATAAATATAGAAAAACCTGTTTGATCGACAGAAATCGAATGCTTAATATTAAAGGTTGATGTTATTAATTTATAAAATAATTATTGAAATTAACTCGAAATTTAAAGATGAAATGGAATGTTATGGAAAAATTGTGGATTAGTTTGTATAGAATGTCTCCACTTGATTTTTCCATTTTAACTAATCGAAATATGTATTTTTTAATTTTACCAATAAATATAGAAAAACCTGTTTGATCGACAGAAATCGAATGCTTAATATTAAAGGTTGATGTTATTAATTTATAAAATAATTATTGAAATTAACTCGAAATTTAAAGATGAAATGGAATGTTATGGAAAAATTGTGGATTAGTTTGTATAGAATGTCTCCACTTGATTTTTCCATTTTAACTAATCGAAATATATATTTTTTAATTTTACCAATAAATATAGAAAAACCTGTTTGATCGACAGAAATCGAATGCTTAATATTAAAGGTTGATGTTATTAATTTATAAAATAATTATTGAAATTAACTCGAAATTTAAAGATGAAATGGAATGTTATGGAAAATTGTAAACGTGGATGTCTCGAGAGTTGATTTTGATATCTTGAAAAGATGTTTTTTGAAAAAAGTTGAATACTCTACGAGATAATAAAAATCGTATGAAATTTAATTTTGTTTTTTTAAATGGAGTTGCATATTTTTTACAGTACATCAATCGATGCAAATTCAATATTAATCTATAAAATTAAAATTTAAAATATTATTAATTTTTAAGATATTTTAATTTGTGTAAAATTTCAAATCAAAAGAGACACACAAAGTAATTCAAATTGAAATATCTCTTGAATTATATTGTCCATAATATGTTCCTTTTGAAAGATTTCAACTTTAAGCTTCTAAAACATTTTTCACAGTAATACTTGAACAAGAGAAATGTCAAAATTAAATGAGAAACATTCTGTGTTATCAAACAGTGTCACAACAAAACTTGAAACTCATTATAATTTCAGAAAGAACTGACAATTTTCCAATGAAGAATACAACCATCGTTTAAAAAAATAATTGAAATAACAAATACGTGTATGAATACTTCTTTGTGATGCTGTATAACGTATCTCAAAACTACTGCTGAACATCTTTATAGATTGCACAAGAAGGAAACAAAATGATTCGATTTTTTTTGAGCTATCTTTTCAAAATTTTCGCCAATCCATAATTTGTATAAAACTATGAAATTCACATTATGTCTTCTTTCACTGATACAACCCCTGACAGACAGTGTCATTCTTTATAAATTCTTCATCTTTTGAATTGATAATAAATCCATAATATATATGTATATATATTTCTTTTTAATTTTTCCTTACACGTCATCCAATCAAGAACAACTCAAGCTCGATTTCAATTTCAATTTTGAAATAATTATTGTAAAGGAATATTCTTCACATTCGCCTTCTCGATGCAAGTAAATTTCTACTCAAACGTTTATTCAACCAAGGTTGAGAAGACAAGAACAATTATCGAAAGTTGATATCGTAACAAATATAGAAAATTTTTCGTAAATTGATAATAATTTCGTTCAAGAAGAGAGAGAGAGGAACCCTTCCCTCGATCGGTCTGATTTTAGACGAAAAACCCGTATCGATAGGTTTGGCATTTACGTACCAAGGGAAATAAAACAGCGACAAAGGATAAAGTGCATTCGATGAATACGAAAGTAACGATGGAGCTAGTGGATCTTCCTTTGTCCTCGAATAATTCACCCTCAAAGGGGCGAACTAATGGCGAGCTTTGTCGATGCAAGGGGGAAGCATTTAACGGATGCCGACGACACATCTACAGCCCTGCTGTTTCTACCTCTGCGCACCTTTGTTTCTTCAATTAGGGATGGAGAGAGAGACGTGATCTTTGATTACTCTCGCTGCGTTGGATGAAAATTGCAACCAACAAACCTGTTAGAAAATAATGAAGCGCGAGTCCTGGTTGAAATTCAGAAAAGTTGGAATGTGGATCGACCAGTTCTATCTACAATTTGTTTATGATTTCGATTGATTTCTTCGTGTTGGCACAATTTTGTTAATTTTATTAAAATTCTCGTGTTTTTACAAATATTGAATTTTCGAAAGAATTTTTTAAATCTAATTTAAATGATTCAAAAATTGTTGGAAATTTTTATTTTAAAATTTTAGGGAAAATAAGTCGAAAATGGAGGGAAATTATAGAAAATAATTCTTTATTTATATAATTAATACTATATTTTTGCTGTATTGCATATTGCATTCATTGCCATAATTTCCATGAAGAATGTTGTCAAAGCCTGAAATATAATTAATAATATTCTTTAAAATTATTCCTTCCATGTATGATCTTATTACCCTCCATTATGGAAAATCAATATATCAACGTATCTTGAACTTTTAATTTATAAAAGTATCACGTTATTAACCAAATATATTCTCTTTTCAAACTTTTTAAACTTTTTTCTTGGAAAAGACACTTTCGTGTTGCAGTTATTAACAACTAAATATGTAAATATGTTTCAGCTCGTCTATATTTTTGTTTAAATAATTCAATACAATACCATTTTTTGTTGATTAAACAAATTAATAATCTAAATATTATTAATGAAAAATGCTTTTAAAATACGTTTTCCAAAAAAGTTATTCGTAATTATCGTTAATTCGTTAAAGGGAAATTTCTTCTAATTAAAACCTTTCAATTCAATTTTCAAATACATTCATCAGAACTTCATCTGATATGAACGAAATTTCACGTGGCGCCTGATTATGCGAACTTTAGCCGAGTTTCTATTATCTGAACTTGTATCCGCTTATATAAACAATCTTTATAATATAATGCGATTAACAGGCTGCAGACGTTCGAAATTTAACTATGGATTCTCTAATCTTCAAATTCACCACAATTCATACTGTACTTCGAACACTTTATATTTGTTCACCTGTACAAATTTTTCTACAATTTAAATTTTGCTTAAAAAGAAAAAAAGCGTTACGAAGTAATAAATAAAAAAAGATCTTCTTAACTCGTTTCTAAATTTAATGTAATAATAAAATTCGATACATTATTACACGAATAAATTTCTACAAACAGTCTGAACAATCGAGTATATATCATAAATTTTTATTATTTTTTTTTCACTTATCCAACTTTGTAACAATGTAGCCGCCTTTTAATTTCCAACTCGATGTGCAAATTCCATAAAATCGTATCGAATTTCCACCGATATTCGACATTTTTCGGCCTCCACTTCTTCTCTCTCGATAAAGAATGGAATCCCCCATCTATCCATCCGCGTTTTGATCCGTTCGGCAAACAACAAACTCGCATCGAGTAGACGTGTCCGACCAATCCCACCGGACGGCTGGAGAAAGGCGGGCGACTTTCGCAAGAAGAAAATTCGATAAAGCTGAACGCGGCATAGCTGGCCGCATACTTTGCATGCGTCAAAACGCGACCAGCTATGCGATACATTGATAAAATATCGGTTCCTCGCTCCATCGATCTTTCTTCCTTGAATCGATTATTCCACAACTCGAGATTCGTTTTTTTTTTTTTTATTTGATATTAATTCGTTGAATTTTTATCAATTTCGTGTAAGAAGAGATATTTCAATTGGAAATATTTTTTTAAATTAATCGTACTTTTCGTAATTTTATCGTGGTTTTTAGGTTATGTTTTTAAAAGAAGATAATGCTTTGAAACTCTTAGGGTTGGTTTCCAGGTAATATTCAAATTAATAAAGAAATTTTGTATACAGTCCATTGTAGAATTTTATTTAACTTTTTTAACAATATTTCTTGTTTATTTAGAAAATATCGCTCCATCGATTTTTCTTCCTTGAATCGATTATTTTCCACAACTCGAGATTCGTTTTTTTTTTCTTTTTTATTTGATATTAATTCGTCGAATTTTTATTTTAATTCGTGTAAGAAGAGATATTTCAATTGGAAATATTTTTTTAAATTAATCGTACTTTTCGTAATTTTATCGTGGTTTTTAGGTTATGTTTTTAAAAGAAGATAATGCTTTGAAACTCTTAGGGTTGGTTTCCAGGTAATATTCAAATTAATAAAGAAATTTTGTATACAGTCCATTGAAGAATTTTATTTAACTTTTTTAACAATATTTCTTGTTTATTTAGAAAATATCGCTCCATCGATCTTTCTTCCTTGAATCGATTATTTTCCATAACTCGAGATTCGTTTTTTTTTTCTTTTTTATTTGATATTAATTCGTTGAATTTTTATCAATTTCGTGTAAGAAGAGATATTTCAATTGGAAATATTTTTTTAAATTAATCGTACTTTTCGTAATTTTATCGTGGTTTTTAGGTTATGTTTTTAAAAGAAGATAATGCTTTGAAACTCTTAGGGTTGGTTTCCAGGTAATATTCAAATTAATAAAGAAATTTTGTATACAGTCCATTGTAGAATTTTATTTAACTTTTTGATTGTAGAGGATTAAACAATTTATTTTTTTAAATAATACTTCTTGTTTATTTAAACCTGTAAAACACATTGACAAACTTTAAAATCAGATTGAATCTATATAAAGAATTATTATTGGTTTTAACATGAATTCGCTGTACTTGTGTTTTTAGTTTATTGTTTTTTTCTTTTTTTAAATTAAAATTACATTAGATTCGAGTATTTTCGCGTGCAAGTTTGTGTTCATTTATACTTTCAGTTTAAAAATTTAGAATGATTCGAATCGAGAGAAGTCGTATCGGCAATTTTTGGCTGTACAAGAGTGTTGCTCGCTCTCTTCGCCCTGCTAAAACTAGATTAAAGCCTAAAGGAAAGCACGAGTTTAAGAAAAGGAAAAATTAAAAACTTCAAAGCCCTGTTAAAAATTCATAAAAATAACTTTTACGTGTGTTAATCCCTTTCCTCTGGATAATTAGAAAGAGTTACATCGTTCTAATTTCCTCCTTTCGCTTGACGAACAGAAAAATGAGAGAGAAGAAAGGAAGCCACACACGAAGCAAAGAAAAGTCACGATTTTCTTGTTGCAATTTCGTTAGTCCGTTCTCTTTGCCTTCCAAAAAGTATTATCCACCTGTTTCGGGGCAAAAACATTGGGAGGAGGTCAAAGAGAAGTCAATTCGACATTTCTTCGCTCCTTGATTTAATTATCGTCGTGTATCGTTTGCCAAAAGAATTCGTGTATCGGAAAAAAAAGTATCGCGACATCGCGTTGCAAATTCATAAATCGTTCGCCAAGTGGAGATGAAAAATCGCTGTGGAATGCTATCGGCTTCAAACGCGTGTATTATTAAATATTTCGTTGAACCTCGCCTCGTTCCACGGTTAAACGTTAACAGAGTAAAGCCATCGCGTGTATGTACAGTCGAAAAAGATACGGAAAAATTACTTTCCACCAGCTCGTATTTAGAAAATAACTCTCGATTTTTAATTTCTTTAATTCGTAACTATTTTGTTCGTACATTTTATTGCGATCCTTTCTTTGATGCTTTTCAATGTTTGTCTAAAAACTAATGCAACGTATTTATAAATATTTACAGTCGAAAAAGGTACAGAAAAATTATTTTCGAGCTTTAATTAATAAAACTATTATTTTACTCGTGTATTTTATGCGATCCTTTCTTTGATGCTTTTCAATGTTTGTCTAAAAACTAACGCAACGTATCGAAAAATTTATTCGATTCGGTTTTTATTTTTGAAAATCTTCTCGACGGTTTCATTAACAGTGTCGTTTGAGCTATTTTGACATTTTGAATTTTTTAGAAAATTTGAAATATAATTCTAAAGTGAATGCTTTTATTGAAATCAAACCGTGCGATTTAATAATATTCATGTTGATCTCTAATAATAGTTATTTATGACAGATGTACAAAGTAGCAAAGATTTCATGAAAATTTACACTGACTTGGCTTTTAAATATCATAAACAAAAAGTCTTAATCGACAATTGTTTGAGAAATTTTTGATGAGATTAAAATTGACATCTACATTATTTCTTTTTTTTTTTAACACAGAAATAGAAAGAATTTTTAAACTTGAATCGTATCCAGAAGATCCAGAATTGTTATAAAGATGTTATTATAATAATGATATTAGTAAAACTACATATAGAAAAGAACAGTGTTCAAATTTAATGATAATTCTAAGAGGGATGGAGGAAGAATATTATCTAAATAGATTTGAGATGGATTTGCTTTGCTGTATAAAACAAGCATGAAGCTTTATCTTAATGGAAAGAAAATTTTATTTAGATCATTTGATGATCTTGTTTAGTAATCTATTTATTTATCAAGCGTTTAATAAAATCATACAAGAGTATTGATGCATCTGACTGTCCTATCTCCTCTTATTATTATTATTTTGAGAATTTTGTTTCGAATAGTGTTTTGAATCCTTTTTCTGAATAATATATATAAATCGAATAAATATTTCGTGTTACCTAAGTTTGAATAAAATCTTCGATTTCATTGCAAGGATAAATAACAGTCTGAGCTTCGAGAACTTTCGTTCGTTAGAAAATTTTTCATCTTCATTTTATGATCCTTAAATATTTGGTCAAAGCAACGGATTTTGTGTAACCCAATTTCGAGTTTTCGATTATCTTCGATTTTATGCAAACAAGTTTTCGTGGTAAATAAGATTGCCCAAGTCTTCGTGACATTTAACCTTCGATGAAATCGATAATGCTATTTAGATAATCTTGCAAAGCGAGGTTTATCAGCTATCAAGAGTATTGCATCATTGGAAAACAAAAAGCTGAGATCCAAGGATTAATTCTTGCGGACGATCTGAAACGAGTGTGAGACGAGTAAAAGTTTATTCGAAGAATAAACGAGAATGCAGGAAACCAGTAATCCAGTATTAAATCTAAATGTGTGCAATCTCCATGGATCTTTGAGCAATTGAATCGAAATTGCAACGAATCTCGATCGATATATTCTCATTCTATTTATATGTTATTTGATGAATTGTGGAATGCATTTTGTGAAAATCAATTTGATCAATTTTTCCACACATCTTCTATTTTCTATCAAATATATCTTCAAATACGTCTAAAATATCCGATATTACACAATTTCTGATTTCAATCATTTTTAGAGAGTGGATTCTTATTAATTTGGAATTAAGATAATGTGATAATCCATCATCGATCGATTGATTTGAAAAATTTTTTGGAAATAGAAAAAAATTGGAGAGATATACTGTTCCATCCATCTTAAACAAAAAGCTGTTGATACAAAGGTTATTTCAAATCAAAGTTTATTTGCTGATCGTCTCATTATTTCATTATTGCAAGTATATTTTCAGTTTATTTTACTTTGATTGAAAAATGAAATCTGAACAATCCTCAAATCAATTTCTAATGCTTCAAAAAAATTGTTTTAAATTTTTTTTCTTTCGTATTTTGATACAGTATATGTATACAATTTCTTCTTTTGTTTTTGTCATACAATTCCAGCCGGTATACACTTCGTATTTTTCGTTTGAAATTCAAATCAAATTTTTTTTATACTTTCCATCTCTACACAAGCTTTTTCTGCTTCGACTCCATGACTTGTCACGAATTAAAATTACTTTCTTCCAATCAATGCGCATATTTCTTTCAAATCTTTCCTCTTATACTCTTTAAAAAAATAAAAAATTCAATTTTTTTCTCGCAAAATAAACAAAAATTCATTTCAATCGATTACCCTGTTGTTCCTATTTGTCTTTTAATTTTATCCTCAGAGGTTGTTATCTGTCTCATTTTTTTTCCTTTCTTTCTTTTTTTTTTTTTTTTTTCATCATATTGCACGTAATTGCCTGTCCACTTTGATCCATCTTATATTTGTCGTGTACAAAGACACGATCTTTTACAATTTTTCCAATACTTCTGGTCTCTGATAAATTTCTTCCTTGTACAACGTTGCAATATCAAGTACTTTGATTACATTTCAAAATTTCGACCCCCTTTCGAGTACTTTTCTTGTTTACAAGCTCAACAAGCCCCCATCTTTAACCCAAAACATTTTACAAATAATAAAATGTTTATGTGCAATACTCACTTTTTAATAATAATTGCTACGATATGTTGATTACTGTTGATGATTATTACTTCTCGTTCTCAATCATTGAATTATGATTATTCTCTCTGTCTCTGCTCTATGATGAACAATAATTCCTGACAATATATGTCATAGTTACTCTTTCCCCATTACTTTCAACGATGTACAGTGTGTATGATATTTATCTACACAAATAGGTTTCTGTTTAAAGATATAAACGTGATCACTTCGAATTGCAAACTCGAATAAATATCTTTTCCAACATTTACAACTTTTCCAGAAAAAAGAAACACACACATATATATATGTATAATAATACTTATACCTTTTATCGTTTAGCCTGACTTTCTTAAGGATTGTTTCCAACGACAGATTGTATAGTTTGTAAGTATACATAGCTGACTGTAATAATCTATCCATCAACTTCTTCCACAACTTTCGCCAGGGAAGAAGAAGCTTTAAAAATTGTAGAATAACAAGAGACTTTCTCTTCTTTTCATTTTTTAACGTCTCTCCGTTGTGATATCGTCGTTGAACCCAGGGGCTTTTCTTTTATTAGTATTTTTGACCACAGTGTGGCCAATGAAAATTGAGAGTCGAAATCTTTGCTCCATTTAATTCCCACTCCCCTCGTTCGAATGCTATTAATAGGATAATCCGATTGCTTGGGAGAGATTCTACCGTTTAAGATTTCTTTATAGACCCAAAAAAAAAAAAAAAAATAGTTTCTGCCAACACCTTAATTTTGCCAAAATTTCAGGGAAGGTCAATGGAGTTCTCCATTTCTCGAGAGTTGAATGTATTAGATTTTCTTCTCAACGCGTTTCAAAAATTCTCTTTCCGACAATTTTCAAAAGAGTATTAGTTTGTCGAATCAATCATTATTTATTTATTTTTAATCAGATAAATATAACGTTAAGATTAGATTTTGTATCAATTTGATAAAATTTAACTTTTTAATTTTTAATTCAATTAATAATTTTTTTTACGCAAGAAATATTTCCTCTACGATTATTATTTATAGAATCAGATTATATGGATTCGAGAAATCGATTTTTTCATTTAACAATATTTTATTCTTAATTAATTCTTAGACCAATTATGTTATCTATCAATTATTTTAAGATGAGGTAGGTTTTAAATCTTATTATATCCTTAATAATTTATTATATAAAAATAAAATCTTTTGGAACAGTGACTATTATTTTAAATCGAATTGGTGATTTTATTAATAATAATATATTTTGTGACTTGTTTTGTGAAATTCGATTTAATTATAATATAGATAAAGGCGTCTTCTCGACGTGTTTCAGAAATAGTTTCTCCGACAATTCTATTCAAAATAATTTTATCGAGATCATTCCTTTATCTCGTTTTTCTAACCCTTTATAATAATGGACAGTGAAAATCGCCTAAAAGGTCGATAACGTAGATTTCTTCTCCCCCTAACCGCAAGAATTTATTAAATATAATTGTTATATCGTAAGATTTGAGACTTTTTGATTTTCAATCGATTTCGAGACGACATTCCAATTGGTTGTTACGGGTTTTATTTTATTTTATTGAATAGAATAATTGGATGGCTGGGAGGACACAGTTTATGAAGCGTGTCGAAGTCATTTGTCGGTTCCAGTTAAGGGAGCGATCATAGTTGGAGATAAACACGTCGATGGTTAATGGATTACAACCAAGTTTATAGTGCGTGGATTTTTAGAGGATAAATATCTTGATTTTTTGGATTTATTGGCAGAAAAGTTTCTCCCTCTCGATGATAAAAAGTTAGCCATTCAGACGATCGAAACTTGAATTGTAAATAACACGAATAAATAGCCCGAGAATAACGAGTCATTGAATGTATTCTTTCTTCCTTTATCATCTCTTCAAATTTCGATCGACCAACCGAAGTTTTTTTGAAATTATCCTCTTGAAAAAAAAAAAAAAAAAACAGAAAAAGGAAAGGAAAAAGGAATTTTCATCAGCTTGGCTATTTGATTTTAAGTAATATCCCTATATACTATGAAGTTGAGAAACACTGTAAGCCAAGACAAGTTATTTATTTTGAAAATCCAGAAACTTTTTCTTGTTTAAATCTAATAATAATAATGATTGTGAAGAAAGATGAGGACTCAAAGCCCTTTGATCTTGTTGATTCTTTTTAATCTTTCTTCGAGTAAATCGAAGTTGATTCAACGTTTCGTCGATACAGAAGAATTGAAAGAAGAGTAAGGTGGAATTAATTCTTCTTCTACTTCTTCGATCGAAATCTTCTTGAGATATTCTGTCTTCTTCTATTCTGAAAATGAAACCACCACGATATGAGAACGAACGATCGATTATAAATTTGTTAAATTTCTTCCCTTCGAAGTAATCATTGTGATATCAGTCTCGATCGTGCATTTACCTAGTGCCGCAACGCAATGTATTAGAGGATGTATCGATCGGTTTCGGTGATTACACGAGTAAACGTGCAAGCAATACGAACGCAGAGGGTACGCTCTTAATGTTAAACCAATAATTTGATGGAAACGCTTGCCTATTTTACAGATTGTGCACGCACGATTTCAAAATATGGCTCGTTCTGTAGAACGAAATTCTTCGAATTCGAGACCGATTACGAAGGATAAACGTCGATTAACCTCTTTGCGAGATATCTCGCGACCCAATTTCCTTCGTGCGATGCTGTAGATGAGATATCTGGCGATCGATGTCGTCCTCCGTGTGACGTCTTCGACGAGATATCTCGCCTGTTCAATTCTTGCAAAGTGTTTTGTCCTTGGATTTCTCATCCATTTTTTTTTTCCAACGAATTTTATCCGCTGAGAATTTTCATTTCCGTCGAGTACAATTCCAAAACTGAGGACTGATTCTCACCCTGCAATTCGATGTTCTTTTATGGGGAAAAGAAAAAAGAAGGGATTCATTTTACAATTTAATGATTTAACGATAGATTTACTTGACATTTTGCACGAATTATTTTACTAGCTAGTTTGCAAGAATTTGCAAGATTTAGAACTTTGAACGCATGCACGATTCGAGGTGGTTAAACTCATGAAAGGGTATATAAGGGTTTGATATTAGAATTATATTAATAGCATAGTTCGACAGACATATATGAATAATTGTGATCAAATTAATAAAACTGAATTATTTAAAGGATTAGGTATTTCTTATTATAAATTATAAATCTTCAAGATTTAATTTTTCTTTTTTTTTGAAAATTTTTGGAATTTTTCATCATCGATTAATTTATTCGTATGAAATGATAAAATGAAGTCAAATTTTTTTTTTAATACCAACTTTAATTAAATTTATTGCCAATCTATTAACAAGAAACTGTGAATCGAAAGTATAGAGCCATATTTTTCATTATTTAGCTTCGACGTTTCAACGATTTCAACGATCTGAACGACGATCTTCGTAAGTAATTAGCGATTATACTAGATGCGACACGTGCATCTAATGCGAGAATCATGTCGCTATATTTTTTAATTACTATTCACAGAACTATGAGGACTGAGAATTTGATTTGAATATAATAACAATGTTCGGTTCAATTTTCTTGATAATCATCATCTTATGCTCAGAATAATTTTTATAAAATTTTTCTCATTGCAATTCGATGAATTGAAACTAATTATCCTTCCTCTTTAAATTAAATTTCCGTATATTCGAGTTAGAAATTGAAGCTTAAGAATTTTGATTAATAAATTGAGACCAATTATTATTTTTTTTTTTGTTTATTATTAATTCAAAATTCTAAAAAAAAAAAAAATATCATACATTTTTGATTCAGTTTTACTAATTCTAATAAAATTTTGTACATTATAAGAAACATAGATTTTATCTCAGACAAAGATGTGCGAAAATAAAAAAAAAAAAATAGAGAAAAATATTTTAAATTAGTTTTTTTCTATATGATATTCTATTAATTACAATTTATTTTCTTTTGTAGCAACGAGGTTCAATGCGTTCAGACTCGTTTCCAAATCTGTTTATTGTTAAGCCTCGTCTAATTGAGAAACATTGTCTAACAGACAATGTCTGCATACAATGTCTGGCGTCATTGTCCAACTGTTTGCAGACAATGTATGCAGACTGTTTACGGACAATGCCGTGTGTTCGCCGTTCTAACGGTGTCTTTATCTTTGAGTGAGATTGTTATCGCGATTTAAAGCGTATCCATTTTTCAATTATTGCGGAAGAAATGGAAGAAAAGTGGGGGTGTAGATTTTAAGCAAATCTTGAAATTGATTCTAAAAAAAGATGATGATTGACTTTTGTAATATTAAAAATAAGATATCTAGCTAATTGTTTAACTATATTATTTATTTAATATTTCGTTCACACGTTTTCCCATTCATTTAATTCGAATGGAAGACAAAATACTTGGATTGTTCACGGACTATTTTGTCCTTCGTTATTATTTGCGGATCATGCATATTGGACACATGTCTCTCAGATAATTGTCTCTCAGTTTATTTGCACCCATAAGTCTTACACTGTTACTTAATCCCGTTTCAAATGACAATCGAGACGAGATTATGTTTTGTGTTGAAGATATGATACACAGGTTTGCCAGACAAGCCTCTAAATTTTCACTACATGACATCGCATTCTCATTTGGGAGCAATAGTGGAGGGGGAAAAGCTACTGAAGACGGAATAACACGATACGACTGCCACACCATCTACCGGCAGACTTGTGTTAAGGCATGTTTTCACGCGACACCGAGTATCATGATTTTCTTCGTCGAAGTGTTTTGTGATCGTGATTGTTACATTTCTTCTCGTATTCTTCGATAATAAAAACTAAATTTTTATTTTTATTTATTCGTAACAATATTCTGGTAACTTTATAGTAAATTATAAACAGAATTCGTTTTAAGAAAACTTAAAAAAACTTTTTCTTCCTCCTTTATTTTTAAACTTAATTTACACTTTTTCACATAATCGTCATTTGCTCTACATTTCCACTGCTTGTTTTTGTAATTTGTTCATACAGTTCAAACTTAGTACCTAGTGATTTTCACTAAGTAAAATTGAAGGAACTAGAAAGTTGTGAAGATATAGTTTCAAAATTATGAATACATAACCTTAAATATTTTTCATTCTATACGTTACTGTATCATTGCCAAGTGATGTGTCGCATAGTCAAACGTACGTGTGGGAATATTTATCGCTTGTAGCTCGTCGTCCTCTTTAACCGTGTTTACGTTTAAAAATCTCTCGAGTTTCGTTGGAAATTGAAACTCGATATTTTCTCGAACGCATTATCGACGTATCCAAAACGTGATGAAATACATTAAGGTTATCCCCCGCGCAACAGCTGTAAGGGATTCCGTTACCGTTCGAGAAATTTCATTTCCGCAAACGGCTCGCGCGACGACGTGTCGGGAATGGAAGTTTCGAGACGATTGAAAACGGGCGAAACGGTCAATCGTGTCCTGCAAGCTCGGACGATTTACATGATCCAAGATCGTGCATGAATCAAGGGTGGACGCGTCGCCTCCCTCGTGTTATGAATATTTACGAGTCGAGTGCCGATTTCACGTGCGAAATTTCTCAACGAGAATTTGTCAAGAAACAAACAGCCACCGTTTCGAATCGACTCGAGGGGGAGCTACTTGCGCACAGCTATGCATGATCCAGCTTAATCCCTCAACAGTTTCGATCTCACCTCTGGAATCCACCATTTACGATTCTCACCAAATTCTCGATGCAATATTTAGGGAAGTTTAGGGTTAAGGCGGGGTGTTCATAATTGCTGAAATTGAAGCTGTACGACCTCAATTATTGAGCTGTTGGCAGAGTAATGGATGTGTTCTTTAATATCCCTATTTTACCTTAAAGTCCCTCATGCCAAAGGATAATGGAATTTGTGATAGGGTTAACGGTATATATATATATATATAGATATATATAGAGAGAGAGAGAGGAATATATCTACAATGTTGGACAGTTTTGGGCAAAGGTTGTATATAATTCAATTCGAAAATCATCATAATTTTTTTCGTTTTCCTTTAAAAATAATAAAACTGTTGGAGAAAGATGTAGGATTTTTTTTTTTATCGTGAAATTTAACACTATTGTAATTAATGATGGACATGTATTTTTAATTGGCGTATTTGGAAATTGATCAATTTCTTTAACATTAGGATCTTCGTGTGGCATCTCTATGAATATTTTAATTATCACTATTTAAGAAATTTATTTTATCCAAGATCAGATACAGACTGGATTGTTCATTCCTTCGTTAACTTCTATATCATTTATCTTCTTGTTGATTATAATGGTTATTATATATTCACAACTATTTTTACCACTTTTTTTATCATAGAGATTCAAGATTAATTATCACACCGTTAATATTCGTCGGATTAATAACCAGCTGATTTCTTCTTTTCTTTACTTTTAAAACGTTGAGGAAGTCTCATCTCAAGATGAGAAAGTAATGATAAAATTGGGAAAGGTGTTGAAAATGGGTTGTAAAAATGCATTCGCAAGTTGAGAAAACACTTTGACAAAGAACAAGATTTAAATTTTTTTATGAAACAATTTGTGACAAGAGATTTCAAAAATTTTTTAAACTTGTATTTATGTCCTACAGTTATTCTAGTGGAACTTTAACGATTCAATTATATGATATTTTGCCATCATTGGAAAAGATTGTGAAAAAAATTCCACGAAATAAATATCAATAAACAATGTGTACTACTATTGTACAAAACATAATCAATATTTTAGACGTGTATTAATCGGAAGATGTATACATAATACTTTTCTATATAATTCCACTTCAATTCCATTTCAAAATGGACCAATATTTTTATTCCCTAATAAAACAAGATCAAAGCAAACGTCAAAGAGTTTTGAAATTCAATCCTCTATATCCCCTGCCAAATTTATATTGATAAGAATTTTGAGATACAGTTGTAGAAAAATATATTTTATTTTATCATCATGACTTTTTATAGCAATGCCATATATTTAAAAAACACATATTAAAAACCCAACATATTTTAACATTTTTCCCTTCATGAAGAATCGATGATTTCTTATATTATGAGACAGTCTTAATCATTAACGTCGTACACTTGGTTAAATTCGCACGGCAGTGTAAAGGAATCAGACTCGGAGGCCTCAGGTCAATGAGGGTAAAATGAATGGTCCAACTTACTAATTGAAAGTGAAGTTATTGAAATTTCAAGTTGCCGCGCCACGTGAAAAAGGGGGATGAATGCGCCCTCTTTCTAATTACTTCGGCCGGGATTTCGTTGAACAAACGATCAAACCGGCAAACGGGCGAAATAACGAAATTCCATCTGCTCGGGCTCTTTCATTGGACAACGACATTTCATGGGCGCGATTCTCCACCGGCTGGCAACTTTCTTTCGCGAATGAAAAGGGAGAATCCCGTGAAAGAGGGCGGGCGCGACGCGAACAATGCCCTGAGTCAAGATAGAGGAAACTAGCCACGTGTTTGTGGAAGAAAGAAATCTCTTTTGAAAAGGAGCAATTGAGCGTCCTCCCCCTTCTTCTTAGCCAAGATAAAGCGGCTCGCAACCGTCCTGCTAATTTTTTAACAAGTTATCCGATTTGGAGATCGATTTGACGATACTTATCACATTCAGATTCGACGAGTTTTATCGATTTATTTTTTACTTAAGGCAGAAGCATCAACATCTTTCGATTTCTTGCGAACAGGAGGCTCTTCTGATCCGTTCTCGTTGCTTGCTTGTGTCGTTGCACGATTTATTATTGTTGTGGAAAGTTAGTGATTAATAGTGAAAAGTAATAATTTTTCTTACTTACGCAATATTTTATTATCATATCATCGATTTATAATAGATATATTTTTATTCTTAAATAGCTAAGATATAGCTAAGATCATTGAGTTTTTTGTAATTTTTTTATTCTTTGCATTGTTCCAAAATAAGTTTAAAATAATATTTTAAACAAATTTTTCTTACTTGCACAATATTTTTTATCATACTCGACTTACAATAGATACATTTTTATTCTTAAATTATTCTTAATTAGAGAAATAATAGTTTTTTTGTAATTGTTTATTCCTTGTTCCAAAATAAGTTTATAATATCTGATACTTTAAATAAATTTTTCTTACTTACACAATATTTTTTATCATATTTGACTAATAATAAATATAATACATATATATTTTTATTCTTAAATTATTCTTAATTAGAGAAATAATAGTTTTTTTGTAATTGTTTATTCCTTGTTCCAAAATAAGTTTATAATATCTGATACTTTAAATAAATTTTTCTTACTTACACAATATTTTTTATCATACTCGACTTACAATAGATATAGTGACAGACGTATTTTTATTCTTAATTAGAGAAATAGCTAAGATCATTGAGTTTTTTCAATTCTTGTAATTGTTTATTCAATTCTTGCATTGTTTCAAAATGAGTTTATAATATCTGATATTTTAAATAAATTTCTTTTGTGTTTAAATTGTAATCAATTTAACGAAATACAATTATAGAAATATTTATTATTGTATTTTATATATTCATGGTTTGTATAATCAATGATCAAACTTCTTCTTTTATTCTTTCTAAAAATTCCATAGAATGTATGTAACATTTTATTACAAAGAACTGGTCAATAAACGTTTTAAATATTTACATTGTAGAACAATGTAAGTATTTTTAAGTAGATCAACAAGTATGTATGTCGAAATGTCCACGCCATTGTTTCACCTTCCATTAACGCCATAAGTGGCCACTTGCGAAAAATAGCCTGAGAGAGTCTTTAAGAAGAATAGCAAACTCTCTAGATACGTTTCAGTTCGAGGATTAAAGGATTATTGGTTGTCTTGGCGATCATTTTGTTCTTCGCTAGAATTCAACATGATTCGTTGAAACAGTTTTAAACTGTCGTGCGAAATTTGTGCAGTTTGTTCCGTTTGCATTTATTTGTATTTCTCAACTAGGACTTCTCAACTATAAGAAGTTTCCTTTAAATGAAATCTCTTTCATAAGGAATCGAAGCTGTCAAAAGAATATTTTAATAAATAATTGTTTGATTCAAAGGATATTATGTAATGCAAATTATTTTTTTTGCAGATTAAGTAATCAGGAAGATTTTAACTTCATTCTTTTTTTTTTTTTCTTTTAATACAGAACCATTTTGAACGCAGCAATTGATTTATTTGAGCATTCTGTAAATCTTGCATGAAAAAACTATAGAAGATATTGTAGCTTAAAGTTTATGAATTTTTTATAGAAAAAAAAACAATAAAATTCTTATAAAAATTGTATATAAAAGTCGTTTGGTATTAAGATACTGTAAATTACAGGATGCTGTAATTTTATTTTGTTTTTTTAAATGGAATCGTGTAATTTTTAATACAGTAATTGTTTATAAAAAATCGTCAAGTTATTATATGTTCAAAAAGTTATTAGTTTGAAAGATATATTCCTAAGCTGATAATTTTTCTACATAAATAAATATGTAGAATGCTCAATGAATTGCATTGAATATTCTATTAAAAATCTAAAAAATAAATTTAATTTATATCATATATTTCCTTATTCAAAATCAACCAATTTTTTATTAAAGATCTTTCCTTTTGATGATTTTATCCCTTGCGAGATATTCCATTTATTTAAAGGAAATCCTCGTGTATAAGTGTCATTTCCTATTTGCCCTCATTATTGAATATATCCGTTTCCTTGATACTGTTGCCCTTTGCACTGTTGTCCTTTTCTTTCTACTATTCTTGCCTCGTTCATCCTCCCACTACAAACATAAAGAGTAACATTATGAGCAATTAACTCTGTAATGCACATGCGAGTACTCATGGATGGACCACAAATAAACAGCGAGAGGAATAGTTATTAGAGACATAAATATTTTATAGACCTTATAACTTTATATTTGAAAGTTTATTACAGGTAATATCTTCTCATGGTTATGTTTCATCATGTTTAATTATAGACTAATTTTAAATGGCACATCCTAGTTTCTAATTTTTGAAATAAAAATCAGATATAAGAGATATAAGAGATTTAGGTATTCTTTTTTTGTCATTTATTTCTTACTTTCATACAATGTATTAAAGATTTATATTAAAATATATTAAGAATACAATTACTTAAAATATAAATAATAAAATGAAAGAAAGCAATATAAGATTAATAAAAATACAAAATATCAATATAAGACAAGATTTTTTTTAGTTTTCTCTTCAAAGTAAAAATTTTAAGTCATTTTATTTATGTTTAATTGCCTCGCGTCATTTTGTTTGATTATCAAATAAGAATCGAATTCACCTTTCAATTTCAATTTTGTGACAATAAAAAAACATTTTTGCTAGCGTTAAATCAAGAAAGTAAAGAGAGTGATTAATGTACCGATATTGGTATTTTTATTGGTCTCATTACTTTTTTTGTTGCATCGTGTATCTGTAAATCGATTTTACAATTAATTACACTTACACGTCTGAAATCTCTGGACTTTTGTACCGATTTGCTTTCTCTTTTTAAATTATAATGGCTTACAGAACTCCAGAAGCTAATAAACATTTCTTTTTTTTTTTTTTTCAAGATCGTTCAGATTTGTATGTAAATTTTCCTCTTTTATATAAATACATGCATTGGTTAATTATTAAGAATAATTAGAAGGAATAAGAGGTACTTCATATTTCAATGATATTGAACAATTATATTATTGCTAGAGATAATATGCTGAATAATTTTTCCACGCATATATTTAATACATATTCTTTTTAAAAATTTAATTCACTTTTGGATTAGATTTGGATCAGGTTTAGATTAAGTTTGGATTAAACTAGCTTTACAATACCTGAGGAATATTCTAGTTTTATTCATTCTATCCCTCGAGTGTTTCGTGATGTATTAATTGCTTCGTGAAGCACCCAAGAGGAAAATTTAGATCAACATCGGAGTATGTTTAATTTAAGTTAGATTTTGTTCGCGATGGGGGTAAAATTTTCGAAAATTATCATCAATTATTCTTTTTTCTCCTTTTTTTTTTTTTTTTTTTTTAAATTTTTTACACAGGAGATATCAATTACATATACGTAAAATATTAGCACAAGTTTTATATTAAAATTTCGTTCCTGTGCTCGATAATAATATTTGATTAATATTCCGTTGGTATTTTTAAAAAATTTATTTTTTCAAATATTGTAATAATCGATAATAAATCTGTTTATCCATATTATTAATCCATGTAATAAATACATAAATTAATTACAAAAATAACGTGAAAATTAAAATTTCTTAGAAATTAAGAGGGGTTCGATATTATTGTTGCAAAAAATATGAAAAGATGACAAGACTGTTTACGCAAGCAAACAAGTCCACATCCACAAGCAGATCCTTTCTCGTGCAGGTTAACATATTCCTCTGACGTTAAACGTCAAACGTTGTTTCGAAAATTTCTAACTGCAAATATAAATTTTCTACATCATTTTAAAGTAAATAATTAGCCAGAGAGAGAGAGAGAGAGAGAGAGAGAGAGAGAGAGAGAGAGAGAGATTTTCTGTATCGTGCACAAATTTCTCGTTACATTTATCCTTCGATGAGAAGCCGTTACCGTTATTCACTTGCTGCATTTTTCCTCCCCTTTGTTGTTTGTTCTCCTTAATTACAGAATAAAAGAATAATAAAAAAAAAAAAAAAAAAAAAAAAAAAGAGATGAAAACTCCTTTGAAGACGAAGGGCTTAAAACGTAAATGAAATTTCGGGTAAATCGTTTCATCGATGCGCCGACACTATCAAAGATGGCACACATCAATTCCAGACGTCGTCTCAGGTAAAGGTTTAAGAGATGGGTGGTCCGTCTTTCAACCGACTGTTTACGAGCCACCGCCCCCAGCTGGAATCTAGCCATATGCTTCAATTCAACTTGCTCATTTTACTTCTCCTGTCCCTCACTGTTGCTTGCTTGTGTGTCTGAAACGAGAGTATTCAGTTTTCTGGCATCTTTCCTCAAAGAGCGAATCTCCTTCGGGCGATGTTGCCCGGCCACCACCACTCGTCAAAGCAGAAACCGTCGAAATTTCTCGTTAATCCATAAGGTAGGAAGGGGAGAGAGAAAAGAAAAAAAAAAGAAAGAAAGAAAATCTGACAGGACTCGTCCGGGAATTGGTACTTGTTCGAACGAGTCGGAAATTTGGAAAATATGTCCATACGGGCAAAAAGGAACGAGAATATCGTGGATAAGAATCTCGAGGAGAAATGAAGGGCTGGCAATAACATGGATGTAAGTAGATTCTTCCGAGTTTATATCTTTCCTGCATTGAGATATATGGATCGATCGTGAATTATCGTGTCAATCCGATGATACGATTGACGTCGTGATGAAATTTTTTTTTTTTTTTACGTCCCTGAAATTGTTCAATAAAAGAGAAGATATTCGGTTTTTCGCTACACTAATTTTACGATCTCGCTGCGATCTTCGATTTGAATTTATTTCTGTGAGTTGAAATAGATTGAGTTAAGAGATTTTGAAATTGGTTCGCGATTGGAAGAGATTTTGATCGAAAATAAAAATGAGAATTTATACAGAGGAGTCGATAATTTATAAAAAAATATATATATATATTTTTATTTAGAGTAATTTTCAAGTGAATTAAATTTGAGGATTTTTCAAATATAAGTGAAATTAGCTGATTCTCGATTGGGTAAAAATGAATTATTGAAAATATTCACGATCAAGAAATTATATAATTGGCGAATTTCCAAATTTTCTCGAAAACTAATTTTTAAATAAAAAAAAAATTATTCTATATTTTTTGCTTATTTTCATGTGTAAAGTTATCTTCGATCGATAGTTCATTTCCCTTGCAATTAAATATTTTTCAAGCTTCATTTACTTCAAAACGAAGCCTTAAAAACGTATTATTCTTATTTTTCGATTTATAACATCATCTAACCATGATTTCGAAGGCATATTACCAATTAAAATTTTAGAATCACTTTAACGTCTTCATCGAATCTTCCGGCAATTTTGATATTGATTAAAACCCGGAGCTATAGATACCAATAGCAATTTCACTCGTGTACATTATTTACAATTTGTTGTCGAATTTTCTCTCGAAAAAATTTTATTACGAAATTTCAATTTTTGGTTCATCGGAGCACGGAGCATTAGAACACGTAGACGAAAATTTTCGGCCATTGATACACGTGCCTGGCGAAAATCAAGTTTACTTCGGTCATGAAGCATGGAAAAGAAGAAAAAAAAGAAGAGCGCGCCCCTATCGGGCAGGCAATCAACCTACATATAGCGAGTTACTACCGGCCGAGGCAGGAGCAGAAGCGGACAAGTGGCCGACCCATAGCTGGCGACCTACTAGGAGACAAGCAGCGTAGTTACGTATCGAATTCTCGGTTCGATATCCAATAGTCGATTGCCTATCGTTCATTTCCTACGGGCACGAGTTATTGCTTTTCTATAGAGGTCCTGCCAGCTGCCAGCTAGTTGGTCGGCCAGTCGACCGTTCCCGTTCTGTCGTCATTCCATAATCGGATACGAAATGATGTTCCAAAAATGTTTCGTGAATTCTTGGCCGAACAACGTGGCCAGACTCCTATTCGACGATCCTCTCCCCACTCCTTACTCCCCACTCCTCGATTCTGACTGTTCATCCTTTGCTAGCGTGTCGTCCTTCTTGATACTGGCACTCTGAGCGGATTTCGTGCTTCTTCGAACGATCTAATTTCAAGGCGAAGCTTCGTTACGCGTGTCCCCCATTAATTCAAAGTTTAATCGCCTTATATCTTAAGAGCAACCGCTTCATGCAGCTTACACGATAATGTAATTGCGTATCGATTACGTCCCGCGTATCCCCTAAACATTTACCTCGCATGTGTTATCCTTCTTCTCTCTCGTTGCCCTTTTTTGTTGCAAGCCATATTCGTTTCGAGGAAGCACATCATTTTAATCGACTATTTAATGGCGAAGAGGGTATGCATGAAGCCGGTTAAAAATATCAAGACCACTTGTTATTCTCTGCGAACTTTTCAATATTTTATATATTTTTAATATAGAAATTTAACACATTCGCTATTGTTATTGAAATATTTTAATTACGTTAATTTTGCATAATACGAGGAAGTAGAAAAATGAGTAAATGTAGTTGATTATTCTTTTTCAAATATGCATAATTGCTTTCATTGAATATAACAATATTTCACGAAAATTAATAATTAATATTCATGAAAGACATATTATTGTATTAAATTTCGCAAAAATTCTATATGCCTGATTTATGAATCTACGATAAAAATTTATAATAAGAAAATATTAATTAATGTGGTTGAATAAAATTATATTTCAACAATCAATAATTTCATATCATTATTCTACATTATTATCACGACTTTAAGAATTTCGTTATTCTTGATGATATTTCTTTTTTTAAATATCGAGCAAAAATAATATCGCGATATCTATGGATTATATAAATCTCTAAAAATAGCGTAATAAATTACATTTCGTTTATTTTAATCAATATATTTTTCTTACTAGAAAAAAAATTGAAATATGATACTAAAAAAAATATTGCAGATATAATTTTGAAATGCAAAGTGCAAAAAATTACAGAAAAAAGCAACGATATATCGTAAAGTTTATAAAATTTAATTTCATTTCTGTTTGAAATGTTTTAATATTTTTACATATTAAATTATAAATAATATATAATTTTGTAAAATTTCTAATAAAAATATTTAATTATTGAATAGCATATTTCACGCTATTAATTAATTATTTTAAAAATCATATTGATAATTATTACATTTAAAATGATTGTTTTCTTTAATATTACATGAAAGAAAAATAATAAAAATAATTCTTATCTTATATATTTAAGCAAATTATATTGAAAAATTCTTTCCTTTAAAACATGTAAAAAAAATAATTAAAAAAAATTATTCTTTTCATGCTTTTGTCTTTTATTTATGTAATATTTATAAATATTTTTACAGATGAATAACTATCTCATAGAGAATATATATTATTTTTTTTAGCATTTTAATAATCAAATATTTATTTGAAATTGATTGATAAATATAATAATATGACAAAATTGTAATATCTTTGGATATTATATATAAATAATTTAATTATTTAAATATAAAAAATTGTAAAGTATTTATATATTTTCATTACGTTTCCTTTAATATTTTCAGAAATTTTTTAAAATCAAGCATCAGAATACTTTTTATTAGAATGAATAATGTAAAAATATATTCACTAAGTTTAATAATCATTGGAATAGTATAAACGATGATTATAGATCGATATAGATTTTAATATAATTCCAAGTTTTATCTGATTTTAAATGAAAGAAAAGCTGGATATTTCATCATTTTCAAAAGATTGTTTTTCCTTCGCAGCTAAATAATTTTTCGAATAAAAAGACTTTCATTTTACGATTGTACTTCCATTCTTAGTCTTCTACCACTTCAAACTTCTAGTGCTATTCAGAGTTCTTTTTGTTTTTTTATTTTTATTATTTTTTTTTTTGTTTTGTTTTTGTTAGCATGAAAAATGTTTAGGATTTCAGTTTTATCTTACTTTTCCTTATACGATAAACTTATATACAAGATAATTTTATTACCAACAATAACAATTGATCGTCTCTCAGAATTATCGAGATTGTTAAAGTTTTATATATCCAAGTTACCAAAGTTTTTACGTGATACACGTTCGCAATTACAATCGAGTTGTAGAAATGGTACGTTTTCAAGGAATCATCCTGCAATCTAGCAGGAACCGTAGCAAAGGTACAATTTAAAAGTGTTCTCAGAAGTTGAATTATTTTTCTCAAGTTTCATTTCCACAGTGAAAACCTTTTAACAATTTCTTACTTTTAACATGGAGACAAGATGCTTCGATTAAAGTAGACAGAAAATCGAGGAAAATGGAAAAAGTTTTCATATCTCATCATTCTAATGTTTATTCGTGTAATTAACGTAATTAATCTTCAAAATGATAAACGAGTGCATATAGCATATAAAATATTACTAGATACACATTGAAAAAATACAATCTATGCAATATACAATGTATAATATATAATAATAATATACATCATATTTAAGATTAAATATGTGTATTAATATTCATCAAATAAATATAATTTTTTGTAACATATAATATAATACGTATTTTCTATTCTCAATATATTTCAAAATATATCTGCGAAATATTTTTGAAAAGATTGCGCAGGTTCTGAACATTAATGAATATTAATAACGATTATATCGAATCTGATATTTGAATTGCCAGCGCGTGATATACGGGATATGTAGTTTTACTTAATAATGCAGCTATAGCCGTTATACTATCTACTTAATACCAAAGTTCTATCCATAATCTTTCCTATATTCGCCACCAGAGGGATTCACGCCCAAAACACAACTCTCGCAAGCAATAACCTGACTATCCACAAATGCATTCTCACACTTGACCTATATTACAATGAATAAGATACGAGCACATTATATGATGAGTTTACTATACTGGTCATAACGAAAAAATACATTCTCTTTCCTTCTTTTTCTTTCCTCCTTTCTCATATTTCAAAGTTGTGTCACACAATGTGCATAAATTCGGTTTAACCTCAACGTGATCATTTCGAATATTTCATCTATTCTAATTCGATAGACTGGTCAAACGTGCCGCATGAAGAGAGAATTCGATTGAAATGCATGAAAGTTATCCGCAACATCAATTCAAGAGTAAACGGCTATGCGTGGGTTGGATACAGATACGAGAAAAAAGAGAGAAGGAAAGAGAGAGAGAGAAAGTAGCACTAACCGATTGAACGTAGCCGAAAGTCATTGGCAAAGTTCGCGAGATAGAGCAGACTATAACTAGAGAACGTGACTTCGCCATGATGCAACATTCACGCCATCTAATGAGATTGTTTCCTCGCTTCAGTTTCGAAAAACGCAGTCCAATTTACTCGCCAAGTGAAAAACAAGGTCGTAGCTCATAGCAGAGGCGAGACGATGTCGCATCGTTACATACCTCGGCATCGACATCCACTCGACGATATTACGACGCCACGATGCCCGCGTTGCTACAATGCCACGACGCCATGACGCCGTTTAAAGGTTATGTTATAATTGAATCAGAGAACGCGGCCCATACACGTTAGAATTGGCGTAGCCAGGTCAACCTG
Source organism: Apis florea (assembly GCF_048593485.1). Lineage (NCBI taxonomy): Eukaryota > Metazoa > Arthropoda > Insecta > Hymenoptera > Apidae > Apis > Apis florea. Next base: position 1,597,134 of record NW_028256550.1, on the reverse strand, counting down.
TCTAACCTATTTAGTGTTTAGGAAAAGTTATCGGGAGTTGTTACGTTGAAAGCACACCGAGCATGGCCCAGCCTTTGGTAACGCATTTGGAAATGGCTGAATTGACTCTTTGAACGTTGTGGTTCATTAATGAAAGTGCACTATTCCAGTGAAACGAATTTTTCACCGTTATTATTATGTTAGAATGAAAGTGAATCTGAGAAAAAACAACTTCAAAGATCGTTATTAAGTTGAAAGATAGTAAATATTTTTTGATAACGATTCTTGTCCGATGTTTTAAACAATATTGGTATTCGAATTACATTTCAAATTTTGAAAGTATTAGTTAGAAAATATCTGTTTCTTATTAATCTATAGGTTTTATAAAAAAAATTGTAATGACTGACAAGTTTTTACAAATTTACGTTTTACATTATTATTTTACACGTATAACATTTTATATAAAATATCTCGTACTATATATTTTTGATATAATGATTTAATCCTGTATTAAAAACGAACTTCAAAACAACATGCATCGTTTCAAAATATGATAACGAAATATTTTGAAAAAGATGCATGCTTTGTTTTGCAACAAAAAAAATATTCAAAAATACAAACATCTGTTAATTGAAAATTCCTGAAATGATTTCAAGCAATATTTTCAAGAACTTTCGTTACAATTTTGTTAACAAAAAATATTAGTCATAATAAGGAAAAGCGTAGCTTCGAGTTACGATGATAGTGTAGGCTACGTGCCGTCGACTGAACACGAACAAATTCAAACAATATATATATAAAAAAAAAACTGTTGAATATAACAAATTCTTTATATCGACAAAAAATTATATCGAATTATACATAAATAATTATATAACAATAGATATATAACTATAATATTCAACTTTCTTCGACATATATTACTTGGATTTGTTCAATGTGTTCAATCGGCGACACATAACCAACGCTATTGTCGCAGCTCGATTAGGCTACGCGTTGATTGGCCAATGTTTTTCGTTAATAACTCGTTAACAAAATCCTAACGAAAATTTTTGCAAAGGGAATCATTTTCAATTCATTTTTTTTGACACCCTGTATATATCCAATTTCTGATTCTAAACAAATCTTTACTCAATTTATTCGATTATATTCCTCTTAAAATTTAATACAATTCATAAATCTCTAAATCCGTTACTTCGTTGTTAATGTTTTATCGATATGACACACGAGTATGAACAAAGTAATCGACTTAATTCAATTATTAATCATGACCGATTCCACGAAGTAAGATATTGATTTTATCTTGAAACTCGTATACGAAATTTTATTCCTCGCTCGGTTGATGTTTTATTCCTTAAGAGACTATACAAGACGTTCGACATTAAATATGTAAACTTTGCGTACGTGTGCGCATGTGCCACACGTGTTTCGATACACGCGTAGCACAGGCTGTGCAAGCATTGATGTGAACGCTTGAGGTGTCAGCTGATCGTGTTTCTTTTTGTTCTGTAGAATTGATATCTATTTGGAAGGCAAACGCGAAGGGTAAACGCGACGAGCAGACATCGAATGTCGAATTTGTAACATGATTATGCGTCACTTATCTTCGCGGAACACACGTTTCACAGCGAGATAAAGCGGACGGATCTGCACGTTTAAAAAAGACGCTTAATATTAAATATACAGAGTGAGGCGTCTGAATGTCCTCGGCTGTTATTGATGATAGAAAAAAATGTGTCGGAGCAAGCTTGCATTGTGTCGATTGTTGATTGATGATCATCGTGTGAAAATCATGTTTTTTTTTTTTTTTGGAATCACAAGGGAAAATAATTTATTTTATATGAACGAATGTACTCTGTTTGCTCTTGAAAATTTTTTATAACGTTTGTAAATACAGATTGTAAATATCTAGCACAGTTCGAAGAATTGACGCTGCTGCTTTTCACAGTTTGATATAACATTCGATAATAAATAAACCGTAATTACTTTCTTTATTTTTTTTTTAATAACATATTTTGGAAATTACAAATTGCACGTAAATGGATAAAATGTTACAAGCCAACGATAATATTTACAGAGTAAATAATGAAACGTACAACGTAATTGACTATTTATTTTCATTTGATGATTCGTTTTATCGTGATGTTGTTAACAACCAATTTCGAAAAAGTTTTATCGTTCGTACAAAATAAATTACTTTTCTTTCCAATAACCTTTCGATCAATAACCTTGAATGAGAAATCATCTTAAAATGCTCTGAAACGCTTAAATGAAAAATAAAAAAATGAAATTCATATTATTTTTACATATCCATCTATCAAAAGACTACTACTCATATTATATGTGCTCTTCAATACCATGCATGTTTGATCTGATACATTTTTTTCTAATGCTATAATAATATTTGGATGGTTAATAATATTCTTTCAGGTCTCAATTTGTATAATAATTTTTTAAATATTTATTTCTTTTTCTTAAATTTATAAGAATCAAATTAAAAAAAAATGAATGGAGTTATTATCAACAATAATTCTAAAAAGCGAGCAACGAATATTTTATAAAAAAAAAAAAATTCTTTTATTGATTAACTCGCGACATTTTTGAACGATGCATTAAAAATTAATATTCTCGTCGCTATATATGATAGAACATGCATCATCGAATGAATCTCTGTTAAATAGGATGATCGATTATCGCCGAATTATTAACGTCGTTTTCGATTTATTATTACGTGAGGGAAATCTTACTTGATTGTCGTGGGAAAAAAGAATAAAAAAGAATCTAAAGAAGAGAAGGAGAGGATTGGTCGAGAACGGACAAAGAATCAGGTTAAGTGGACATCAACTTTACGCGCAATGAAGACTCTTGCGCTTCCGCGTCTTCCGAGTACTAACAAACCACTCTGAGATACGTGTAGAATACGGTTTTGCGCAATAATTTGTATTAATTTGAAAGTATTTCGCATATATTTCATACATTATCTTCCGTAATTTCAATAATTGTAAGAATTTATACGATAAGATAAAGATCTGTTTTTAATTTAAGAAACATCGAATTTTATGATTTACAATTTTATTTTAAATTATTGAAAATGTTTCTCTTATAAAATTAATTTTGACAATTTTTATTCAGAAAATAATATAACATATAACGTTATTTCAAATTTTCTTATTAACGTAATTATGTATCATATTATTTCCCACCGTTATTTATTTTTGCACTCGTGTATTCTTCCCCCCCCCCCTCCCCTCCCTTTATTTCCACTATGCATTGTTGAAAAGTCCTTCAAGATGCCACAGGGGCAAAGAGAGTACTCCACTCCCCCACTCTCAACGTGGTATGGCACTACATAATCTTCTCTGTAGATGTGAGACTTTTCCGGAAATATGTGCCTACTACTGCGATTGTATTGAATCCATTCAGAATTCTTGGAATTAACTTTGTTACATTTAAATTCTTAAATTGCTCGATCCGATCATTTTTCGGTCACATTCTTTTAAAGATTCTCAATTTAATCGTCATCTCGATACACGTGTTAATAAATTTTTAAATTATTTCTGAAATCTTTAAACAAACAGGTGCTTCAATCCGTTTAAAATTCTATGTGTAAGAAACATTCACCTACAATTCGTATCCTCAGTCACCAGAATTAATATTTGCGTTAGCAGAGCTGATATTGTAAGAGAACTTCCGACTCTTTTCATCGAACAAATATATTTTTCGGTTACGACATTATCGATTGACCTCGATCTTGTGTCGAACGCTTAAATCATAATAAAAGATACGCTTTTCCCACCAACTTTCCATTCCACCACTTTTCGCGAACTCGAATATTTTTCGTGATCGTTAAACAATTTCAAATTATTATGATTTATTTATCTCATCTCCTCAATCAGGAGAAAATCCTTCTCGATATTGAACGAACGAACGTCGGTTCGAAATTAAAATCGATTTCTTCTTTACCGAATCATGATAAATCAACACATAGCAAATGCACAGCTCGCAAAAAGTGAATTAAGCGTGTGATTTTTATTTATTTAAATATATATATATATATATATATATATATACAGATTGTTTCTAACGATAGTTAAAAATATTACCAAAAAAAATTATTTCTTATCTTCGTATCATTGATTCGATTAATTTTCCAGCCAAATGATATCCAAATATTATCGTCCATACGTTTGTCGATATTCGTCTCATTGATCATTGAACGATAATAGAGTTATATTTACTTAGCATAAATTATTATTAAATATGTAGACAGAATTGCTGGCGCATCACATTGGCAAGGACTAATGTTCTTTGATTCGGAGAATGAAAACCGATAGCAAGGGAAGAGGTGGCAACGTTGGCACACACATATGGGCCAATACTGATAAACTACGTGTTCACACATTGGCATTGGCGTACGTTCAAGCGGACGTCAAGCGAACACGTGTACGTATTACGATTTTTGTTGGAAATTATTATTCATTCTATGGTCGACGTTTAAAATGAATTATATTCGTTTTATCTATTATATATCTAATAAAATTTAATTCAATCGTTTCTCTTTTGTTTGCATAAACTTTGAACAAAAATTTGGAAGAAATACAGAGTATTTGTATATACACGTTTTGCAAATTCAATTAATAAAATACGTTATCAATATTAACAATAATTCTGTTTTACGTGAAACATTATTACGAATATGTTGATCGTAATGTCTTGTATATATGAAGTAATTTCTTTATCAAAAAATCTTTATAATATTATTTGTAGGATAAAATATCAACCTCTAATTCATTCATTTTCAATATTTTTAATTTCAACTTTGCAATGATAGATCAAAATATTCAAGTTTTAACGGTGTATTATAAAAAAAAAAAAATACGTCCAAATGATACGTAAGGTGATAAAAATTTGCAGATGAATTTCACACACTCAAGACTTTCCATTATACTCTGCACACACAAAAATGATTTTTTTTTTATTAAAATCAGATCTTTCAAAGTACATAAATTTTGCGATTCTGACTGATATACGATTATCGCTCCCTTCCTTATAATTTCTTTGAATTGTTTGATTTTGCAAAAGTGCAAAAATGATGGATCGTGTATGGATTGTGTTACAAGCCATAACGGTGATGCTATCTTGTCATGCGACATCCAATTAAGCTTTATTGATGTTGCACGTGGGAGGAAGGAAAGAATTCAACTATTACAAGGAGGAATTCGTTAGTAGGAGGATGTAAAACGCATAAATACAATGGACGGGGAGAACAATAAGCTTACAACGGGGAACGCTTGTAAAAGGTGTGACATATTGTAGAATAAGCATTCCGCAGTGATGAATTTACATTGCAAATGCATCATTAATTTATTCATAACGTATGCACCCTATTAGTTACCTGATTTACTTTTTCCTCTCTTAATATAATACTCTTCCCCTCTTTTAATTTCCCGATCTGAATTTTTCGTTCTAATATTCTATTCTTCCTAGACCTAGTAGAGATCTCCAATTTATTTATATTTAAAAATGATATATTAAAGTTATCGTTCGTTGAAAAGTTATCAATGAAAACGTTTCTTTGAAATAGTTTAGGTTAGGATTTGTCGTCCAAAAACTAATTCACACGTAATGCAAAAATATTGAATCAATATTAATATTAATTATTTTTGATTTAAACTGGTATTAAATTTAGAATTGAACAAATATTTATTTTGATTTTTGCTCTCATGATTTATATCGTGTTAAGATTAAATTTTTTAGTAAGCAACGATCGCCAAGTAAAACTTTCACGATATTATTTAATGTAATAACAAGATATTAAAAAATCATTGAGATCGGAGATTTTATTATGATATTTTTAATCAATAATTCAATAATTTTGAGACTGTACACGATTATGATGATATTAGTAATATTTTTTCTCAATGTTATGATATTTTTAATTCGTTTTGATGTTTTTAAGATCGTATATATTAATAATCTATTGTTAATACTTATGAATAATATCATTAATAATTATTGATCGAATGTAAAATTTTAAATATATCCGTGTTATAATTCAGAAATATTTGTATTACAAGTATATTGCAAAAATTTAATCTTTTTGGTTTTTTATCTTTTTAACAAATTTTCTTTATTTTTATGAAAATTTATGAATACGTAGAGCATAATGAATTATATATGTGACAACTTTTTTTAATGGAACATCACTTTAAGAAGATAAAATCAACGCTTTTTATTGAATATAACTTTGAGGTGGTACAAGATAAAGCAAAATTTTTAATTATAAAGTATTTAATTTTTGATCCTCTATTATCCTGTGCTGTGAAGAATACAATATCGAATATACAAATAAAATTGTTTCCAGAATTGAAAAAATATTAAATCTTTTAAGGTTAAATTTAATCCGTTAAAGAGATTTCCTTTCTTTTTGTGTAATTTTTAATGTATAACAAATAATACCTGTAATAATATATATTTTACACAATTTACTTTTACAAATAATTTACCTCACAAATATAAAATACAGGATTAAAAATAACAATGGTAAACAAACGTGATTTCAGTTAAGTAATAACGTGCTTTGATATAAAAAAAAAACTAATATATCGATACTTTGACTTTTTGGACATGCCAATATTTATCGAGATAAAGAGATAAAATAATCTATAATATATGCTGTGAAAGAAATGAAATTTTATGACAGTAAAAACAGAATATTATTCGTCGTTATTATTCATAATGAATTATACGTTTATTTCGAAAATTATTTTCAATAATTATTGTCAATAAGTAGAGATAATCTTCATAACTGGAGACGTTTTAATAAATTTTCAAATTATATTATTTTAAAATTATTTATCTTTGAATGAAATGTCGCAAACATTTTATAAAATATTTCACACGAGAAGTATATATTTTATAAAATAAATATACTTGCAATTAAATTATTTATTTTATATTTTACAAAATAAACTGTTTATTGTTTGCTATTTGGCTTTGGCGAAAACAAATAGTTCGTTAATATATAGTATCAAATATTTATATTATTATTGATTCTGTTTCACACTATTATACGCTTACTAGAATTATTATATTTATTTTTCGACGATGTATTCTAAAAATTACTTCAGGAACGAATTTTCCTCAATTGGAAAATAAATATTAAATTTCCTCAATTAATCATTATTTTTTTTTTCATTATTTTTCAAAATATTCGCTTTACTTCGAATTAACTAAATAAAGAATGCGATCTAAATTGAAATATATTTCTTATCAAGTGATAAATAGCTTTAAATTAAAAATTATAATTTTTAATTATTAATCGCCAAGCACTTTGTATAACACGAGAGTTAATCCATTATTTATTAATATTAATATAAAAATTACCTACACAAGAATTACTTCCAAAAAATTTTTTAATAAAATATAAATTTTCGCGCACAAAAGAAAAAAATTTTATTTAATTTTGAAAATTCCATTCAATATTACAAAGTAAAAAAGGTTAAACACAAAAACACTAATTTATGAAATTTTTTTACGTGCAAAATCGTAGAACAATCAAACAAGAAATAATCCTACATGTAGAAATAAATCAAATTTGAAAATTTTTCAAATAATTTCAAACACAATTGATTAATTCTTGATTGAATACGAATGAATTATCGATAAGAGGTTATACATTATATATATATATTCTGTATAAGATTTTGTTTTCTGTGTAAGATTTATTCTGTATAATTTTTATTTAAAAATTCATCGATTAATTAAACTAGATTTTAAATGAAGAAATTTTATTCTACGTTTTCATATGAAATAACTTAATAATTTATTACAATTATTAATTACCCAATCATGAGAATTAATTGTGCTTGAAAAATTTTATTAAACTTTAAAAAAATTCTATTCTTTTTTCGTGATTTATTTCTACGTTTAAAATCATTTCATTTGCACGATTTCTGGCATACATTTTCCATATAAATTGCAGATTGTACCATTTATCAGATTAAGTGTTACTTAACCTAGCCTAATCTAATTTATCTTTTTAACTTACGCGTATAATAATTTTGTAAATAATAAATTTAAAATAAACATTCAAGTATTCTGTTTATACAAATAAAATACAAATATATTTATATACGTGAACTCCTATGTCTCGACACACTGTGGTGTTACAATTGAAAACACCGATATTAATCGTACACCTTAAATACACTTTCGAAATTATGATTTTTGAAAACAGTGTTGAATGAAATGTCATCGCGATTGAAAGGACACGCAAAATTTCCCAATTTTCTCCACGTTTCCACTCCCTTCGATCGTCCAAACTTTTTCCAACCGTTTTATTGCGCGAATGTGAAAGCGGATGTTCCAATGATGTTCCCCGTGGACGCGGCAAAATCAATCTACATATGCATACGTGCACATATCCGCGTATCTGTGGACACGTTAACGCCTCGAAGCTGGTTTTATTTACACCTCGAAACAAAATGTTTATCGTGGCTAATTCGATAGACAAAGAGAAATGATTTGACTCTTTACAGTTTTACATTTTCTTCTTGAAATTTAATTTCTAATTTAAATTTGTAGTTTTAAATTAATAAAATATACACGCAATATATTTCAAACGAGTATTGTATTTTATGAATTTTTTATATCAAAATCGAACAAATTTCGAACAAACAATTATTCGAAAATTATAAAAGTGAAATTTTTACTTTGCTTTCTTTGCTGGAAGAGAATCGGGAATTTCTTCAATTCTTTGAAGAAAACAGGAAATTTGTTTATTTATCTCAAGCAATTATGTATTTTGAAAGATGAATTATAATACAAATTGAATATTTTTTTTATTCTATTTATTTCCATCAGAAAAATGGTGGAATATCATGTATCTTTATATTTTCAAAGTTTTTTTTTTTTTTTTTTAATGTATCTAAATGCAATGAATACACGCGGCAGGGTATCTGAATTATTCAAACAGTTTTATTATTTAAACAATAATTTGTGATTTTGAAACTGTATGGTTTCGAAACGTTCGTAATTTCAATAGGGGGAATTGGTTTGGTGATCACATTGCATCATTAGGGTGCGTGTTCATTTGGGAGGACAACTATCACGAGTTGTTCCCGAGAGTCCAATTTACTTGTGTACGTGGTATTGAAACTGCTGACGGAGTATTGGCCATAAAAATCTCTGGAAATGAGTAACGCATTGAAAATCAATGAATACGTTTTAATTTTTTTTTTCTCTTTTATCGATAATTGCATCGAATTACATCCAATTTTTTCCATATTCAATAAAGCTGTTCGCAAGAAGATAAATATCGAAGATTGTTACGTGAATCAGATACGTGGTTCAAATGTTATTACAACATTTTATTACTTGATCCACCATTTCCTTCTTTTGAAACACTTACTTTTTTTTTTTACATTATATATATTTTATATAAACAATCGGTTTTACATAAACAAGTATGCATATATAAATGATTTTGAAATTGAAATTACGTTTGTAGAAAATTAAAAATTAACTTGTAAATAAACTTATTATTATTATTATTATTCAATTATTAAATTAACACATTAATTTAATAAATGCAGTGCAACATACAAAGAAACTAATCTTTCTAGATTTTTATTTTCAAGATTTTTAAACAGCTAAAATTTAAAAAGAGATTTGAAAACTTGTTTAAACACATAAATTACACAGAAACATATAAATATTCTAAATACATGTATAAAATGATTCACCAAATGTTAGCACTTTACATCACTGTTGTTATCGATAACAAAGTATTTTTCAGTTTAAGTTGTAATAGTAAAGAATATTTTACATTGTATCAAAAAACATTTGATTTCATTAAAATATTAATGACCTATATATATATATATATTTCTTTATTTACTTTTAAATAAACTTTTGAAAGCTCATTTAATGGCATTGCGCCGTTGTTACGAAATTTCAAATGTTATTCTTCTATGTATCGATCCTTACACATAGATGAGTTCAAAAACTTAACACTGATCACCATAGAGGAGTGGTTCACAATTTCGATACTCAACGATACAAGTATAGTTTCGTGTTCGAAATTTAGAATCTGTACGATACAAAGTCGATCGAAGTTTCTTTATTTAGAAAAGGTTAAAAGTGAGATTATAATATGTTAAGGCCATATATGGCTCGCCTGATGTGACAGGGTTTGGAGGTTATGTACGACACGCCTAAAGATGTGGATAAAACATTTGTGTAAAAATACACGTGTATATATTTAAAATATTTACATATCGTACGAATTTTCAAGTAAATAATTTTTTTTTTTTAAATTTCGATGAATGTTAAATGTAAAAAAAAAAACATTACTAAATCGATCGAACTGACCTCTATCATTTATGTGATCAGAAATATGGATGAAAAATAATATGGCTGAACAAGCGTTAAATATATTAACGAATGATTCATTTTTTTTTTTTATCTAATTATTTTATATACCATTCTTTAACAATAATTTTTTGAACAAAGTTCGATCTTTAACGAAATGAATTCAATTCGATCCAATCTCTGACCTCGTTCGTCTCATGTCTTCGAGTCGAGGAAAGCGTTTTGCACGGAGCGAAACAATTGAAAATTGTAAAGGTTTTAAATTCTATGAATATGCCAGTGCTAAATCACAATTAATATTGCAACGAAACAATTTTAACTAGTTGATTTCCTTTGCCTTTGTAAACGATCTCTTTTGCTCTAGTTTCCCTGCTCAAGCAGAATAATTAAACTGTCTATTGACTCATTCGTAATTGCTCTGTAAGTTCTTTTGCGTTCGAAGAGAATATTTGTTCAACAACATTTTCAATTCTTCATTGTCACCCTTTCGAGAAACATAATTGTTAAGATTGAACAAAGTTTTGTTCAACAGGAATTTTTCTACTGCAATTCAACAAGTTTCTTTTTCCGGTTATAGATAAATACAAATAATTGCAAAACATCAGATTGAAACTAACTTAAAAGAAAAATGTAATTATTTACATGAAAAGGATATCAAAATCCTCTCTCGATGATTTTTTTAAATATATTTAGTCATCGTGAATTGCATTGTCAAATTTTTACTTCGAAACAATTAGATTAAATTAGATCGGCCACAAATAATCGATATCTCGTAACGAAATTAATCCAAACCCAATGCAAATCCTAACCAGGCGAATCAGGTAAATGATTTTCTATTTAATTTTGATTGGAAATAAATTAATTGGTGTCGAACAAAAATTTATTTAATCTCTCTGGTTTATATTTCATAATTCAACATTATTAAAAAATTATCGATCGAAGAATAGCTTTTTGCAAACGTTTAACAGGAAAACTGCAATGAAATACTCGTTTCTCAATTTCCTAGGACAAAGTGGTTAACAAGATTTCAAGCTCGTTGGTATGAATGCAGGGCTAAAAGCAATTCAATCGTGTTTCCAGGTCGGGAAGGTAGTTGCGGCGGATTTGGTCAACTGCAAAAGTCCGTCCAACTCCTTTCCGTCTTGGTGGCGCGAATTCCTCCTCGATCGTCTCTCCAACTTCTCAGATATATCAATTTGCGTGCTCCTTTCCTATTGTCAAGAAATGGACATTGGGCGTTTCCATTCCTACCACATTTCTACCTTTTGCTTTCAAACCGTATTGGTATTTGAGTGAAAAGATTCTCGAACGAGAATCGACAGTGAAAGGAGCTAATCTGTCAGAAAGGAGAATGTTACCGCTTTTTGGGATTTAACTCCCTGTAAAATTGGAACGATTGCTCGTTTTATGCAGTGTAAACAATTTCTACTCGATAACATTCCACTATTAAAAATTAAAATCATAGAAATGTACTTTGTCATTTAATTACAAACATTATTCATCTTAAACGAAAATTTTAATTTTATCTAGGGATATTTTTTTGGAAATTAAATTTTCCTCTGTCTCAATCAATAAAATATCCTGAAACTTTGAGCATTGATGATCTGCTAGGAAAAATTGTCACGTATGTATGTATTTAAAGGCAAGAAACCAAGAAAATTGAATTTTTTAAACAATACTTTTATAACTGTACAAATACTATTAATACATTCATGAGAGACATTTTCGAAAGGATTAAAGATTAAGACAAATGCAAAAGTTATTACTATTACAAATACAATATCAATTTTGTAGTGAAAGTCAGATTTATTTTCACTCTAAGACCAAAAAGCATTCGATTATAATATTTTTTGAAACTGTATATATTCAGCTCGTATGAGACACGAGTGATTTGCAAAAGAACCATTTAGTTTTCCAATCACAATAGTTTAAATCTAAAGATTTCAGGCGTGAACGAAAGTTCGAGGAAGTAAACTTAACCCTTAGAGTTTATTACGTGTATTAACGCTTCGAAATTCGAGATCTGTTCAACACTAATTAATATTATCTGCATCGTTATTGAACATTCGCAACTGTTCCCACGAGATAATGTTCACGACATTGTTCTCCTCAACTCTTCCTAAATTAACTCCTCCCCGCGCGCAGCCCTTCCGACACCATCTCAACCCTTCCACGTTTCGCCCTCTTTTCATCTTCTTAATGACACTTTTATCGAGTGCACCGACAGACAACTGTGGCTGTCGTCGAAAGTCAATTCCAGCCGCCCCAAATTACTTCTCCCTTATTTAATCCCGCGTGTCGCCATCGCTGACATCGAAAAGATTCGACTTGATCGAATCGTTGATAATGGTTAACGCGATAGCTATTAGACACGTGTGTCTAAGAAGAATATTTTGTTGCTAAGATCCATTGCGTTATATATAGAAAGAAATTCATATAAAATGATTATCTGTTTTTGTAAATATAAATAATGTTATTCGAAATAACGATGATTCAAATCTGCAGAAAATAAAATTTTTGATCAATTGAAATTGAGTAAGTTTCAAAGAATCTGTGATATTAGTTCACATATTATACATTTTAAGCGATACGTTTAAATATAAACAGTTAATAAGTCGTGCACAACTATTATAACAAAGATGCTTATGAGAGTTGAATGGAATCCTTGTAATAATCCTTCTGTTCTATTGAAAGAACAATTGCAATTTGATTATATATTGGAAACTAACCTCAATTCACAAGATAGATTTTACAGTGAATTTCGTGTTGAGAATAAAATAACACTGTTGTCGCATTTATTTTTATTTAGGTTATATGGGTTTGTCAGAGTAATAAGCGATGAGATAGCTATGGCTTGCAAGGAAAAATTTCCGTTCAGAATCACTATTACTATTCCCTCTGTGGGAAGAATAGAAGAGATAGAAGAAGTGGAAGAATAAATAACGGCTATTCCATTGCATTTTATTGTTTGCTCTCCTCCTTACTTTTACAGTACGATACAATAGAACACCCGTTATTTGTTCCCTCACCTCCGTTTCTGCCACTGCTTTCCTTTTTTCCAGAGGAAATTTTTTTTCTGGTTAACCCTGATTAAAATTTAAGAAGGAAAGAACACGATAGGAAAAATCGTAACTGTGATCCGTCTATACTTGCGAAACTTCTCTTCTATCGACCTTTTAACCGTGAGCGTGGCATATAAACAACACGTTCATTTCGATGTAAACAGAGAGTCTGAAGGTTACCAGAGTACTTTTCTAAATATTTTGATGAACAACTTGTGGCAATTATTGCCTCGGAAGCCGATAAATATTTCGAATGAACGACCATATTCTACGAATATTATAATTTAATTTTAGTAAAATATATATTTTTTTAACCATAGTTAAAAATCCATCTCGAAATATTAATGTTAAACATATATATTCTACTCGTTGACAATTTTTGACAATTTTAATTAATCTTAATTTTTCTTAAATCCATTGATAAAAAAACAATCAAACCCTTTCAAACCGCTTCTTCTTATTCACGAATTCTTCTCTTTACAACAACATGGATAAACACAGCTCGACGATTCAAAAAACACGAATCAAAAAATTAGATCGCGTCGCGTGTTAAATTAACACGTTCCAACGTGGATAAACAATCCACTTATCCCGATGGAATTTAATAATATCTCGCAAGACAACGGACTTGGACTCGAGAACAATCGGCGAGAAACGATGCTTTTCACGCTGCTGGAAAGCGCGCGATTCAAAGAGAGAAAGAGAGACGATGAGATACGAATTCGAAGCGGCGGATAAAGGAAAATTTCACGGAATTAAGATTTGAATCGCGTTGTCTCAAACAAGAGAGATCGGTGTGTTGCACGGAATCCAAAAGATGAAAGGTGGGAGGGGAGGGGAGGGGAGGTCGTTGAAATCAACTCTTCCGGAAATGTTTACATTCCGGAAATGAACACGGTTTCCGGGTTACTTAATTCGGATAAAATATATATATATATATATACGTTGCAAAAAGAGAATAAATGCAAATATCGTTCTCGTTTTTTCGACAATTCAAATACAATTCGTTTATCGATTTTTTTTCAATTTGTATTTTTTTTTCTTTTTTTTTTTTTACTTAAAATATGTTCTTGAAAATATCTTTGTTCATTAAAGAGCTTCGAATCGAAAGATCAATTTGGATGATTTTTGAACTAAGGATTATTTTATATTTTATTTTCGCGAGTTCAAAGAACGTGTAAAATGTCCAAAGTCGGGATTAAGATGTTTCGAGTCCATTAAAAAGTGCATGAAAAATTAGAAAAATGGCGGATATGATGCATAAGTAGGAAGCAATAGTGATAATGGAACTGAAAGAAGGAACGGAGATAGGGGCTGTTCTGTTTACAAGTTTGTTCAAATAATATAGTATAACGGAACACTCATTATTTCCACAGTACCTTCATTTCTTAGTTCCACTAAGTACTTTTTTCCACTCTCTACCCTGCTTGTAATTTTAAATTCATTTCTTTTTCTTCGCTTTTTCATTACATCTAGGTAGGAAAGGTATTCTCTTTTTCAACAAAAATTTCTCCTCGTTGAAAAATCAATCTAAAGTTTTAACATTTCAAACGTTTAATTGGATTTTTGGAAAATTTTATCTCCCCGTATTTATTAATTTTTGAGATGTTGAGATAAACATTCTTCGGTGGTGTTATGAGATACATTGAATGCTATCCATTCAGATTAGCACAATAATCCTCACTGTAGTACCCCTCCTCGTCGAGTAGCCAATGACATTTAACTGTATCAGCTTCGATATCTACAGGATACAATCCCATCTATAATCCCAGAAATCTGAACGCTCGTTTCACAAAAACTCATCAATTTGCAATTGTAAAAGCATTTTGCAGATTTGTGCTTTTAATGTTTCAAGCACACTTTTGTCGAACAGAAGCAATTCAATACTTTTTTCAAAATTTTAAACGAAATAGCCTATAGATATCAAATATTAGTCGACTATTATAACATAAATTTGTACAGAATTCAATGTAATATAACGGTGAAAATTTTAATATTCAGAAATTAATAAATACAAAAGTTTCATTTCTAGATATCTTCTTGAATGGAAACTTTAAATTCTAAAATTGACGATCGAAGAACATCGAATCGAAACTAGAACCCCAACAAGCGTGATAAATAAATTTTATCAGCCGATAAACTAGGAAACGCACACAAGTGAAACGCATGAAATAATGGTATCAACAAGAGAGTAACATTATCAGTACAACAACGTGGCCAACCCCAAGCTAACACAATGATCTCAAGAAGTCTCGACGTCTAGAAAGTTGCTCGCCCGCAAACTTTCCCTATAAATAAATCCGCTAGCGCCCTCCTCTTTTCGTCTTTCCCCCCTCTCTCTCTCTCTCGAAGAAGCGCGTAAGAAAAAAAGTCAAAGAAAGAAGAAAGACGAATGATTTCTTCTTTCACGCGCGATCTCTCGATGCAGAAGAGAAAAGAAAGATTCGAGCTAGGAAGGAATCCCCCCGCAGGGGAAAAAATGAAATCAAAACCGTCTCAGGTAAAGCAATTTTCCCCGCACGGGTTTCGCGGATCGAAGAGAGTTTTCATCTCGTCGTGATTTCGCCCAAGTGCAACGACCGGCTAACTGACCGTGAAACGCGGAAACTCGACTCGAAATTATCGCTAAACGAAGTGGAAAGTTGTCCCGCGACCAGCTATCCCGCTTTGCCAATTTGCCAGCCAACCGCCAGGCTCCCTCTAACCGTCTCAGACGCCAACTAATCGTACGAACGACCTACTTCTTTCCCTCCCCACTCCTGCTCGCGGTGTTGAAAAATTCTGCAATGCTCGAATACCTCGCGCCACGGTTCGTAAATACTCGATAAATATCTAGATATTCTAAAGAATAATCTGAAAGATGAAGAAGACGAAGCGATAAGTTGAAAGACTTGTACGAAAGAACAGAAAGGATGGATCGAGCGCAGATGTAAATAATCGTGGAAAATTTATGGGCTGAAATTGGCGAGAAAATTAAACAAATTTTAAAAGGGAAGAAGAAATTATAGGAATATGAAATGTTAAATTATTCCGCATATATTGAAGCGTTCAGATAGTTTTGTAATTTATTAACTATTACGTAACCGATATAATCTTTCTTTCTACTATACATCTCTCGTTGTGTTGAACAAGTTTGTTTAACGTACAGTCAACTACATGTTAGGAAATTCATTGTTCAGATACATTGGTAAATAAATATGAATTTTTCAATATATTTTTAAAACTATAAAATCAATTCCTATAACTTTAGACTGTGGACAAAATTAAGTGGACGTAAAGAATTTCGCGTTAAAAAGCGATGTTCAAAACAAACATTGAGATTACTTCCCAAATATACTGATAAAAACTTTCGTATTAGAAATTTTAATATTATTAAATAAACTAATAGAAAACAAGAAGTTTGTCTAATTTTCTGATTGGAAAAATAATTGAAGTTAACGTTATATTGCCCAAAAATAAAAGAGTACTGTTCATAAAATTTGAATAAAAAATATTTAGAACACGGTATGTTGATAATTACACGAGAATGAAAACGTAGCGCAAGCGCGTACGAAAATAGAAGAATTGTAACGATAACATCACGAAATATCGTTGAACAGCTACAATTAATCCTTTGCACTCGTGTGTCACCGTCATTTTATTATTATACATATATTTACATTATTACATTAGTAATTACATTAATAAATATATGTATAATATAATTACATTCCACATATCATATATATATCGTTCATCAAAAATTGCAAATGTAAGCGTTCGAATACTTTCGTTACCCGCTGTCGGTAGTGTCGGGTAATATCGCTGGAAACTAGTTAATCTCGCGTGTAAATAAATAATCGTTGGACGTGTGGAACGTTCGAGGAAGAAACGGCGCGATGAAAGGAGGCGCGTGACGTCGATTGGCCGGGTTTTCTCGTGCGGAAATCACCTCCCCGAATAATAACATTTGCCCGGCCTCGCGCGAGCGATCCGTAATTGGCGCTCGGCAAACGGTGTAATTGCGATGCGTTGCTTTGAATCGCGTAATTGCGTGAATCAACTGTCGATTATCGCCACTTCCGATCGATAAGTGTCGAACAGTGGTCGTCTCAAAGGAATGCGCGGTACGTGATCGTGTTATCTCGATGGAATATCGAGTTTGCTCGATGATTATTCGACGCGAAAGATGAAAGGAAACGTCCAAATTAAAATGAAACGAGCGTCATTTCCTTTTTTTCTATTTTAATTTGCTTTCTTTACAGTTTGCGTTTAATATAATCGAGTTAAGGAATTAATTCTTCGATAAAATTTGATAATTGATAAACCGTGACTAAGTGAGATACATGTATAAAAATGAAAGGTAAAGAAAATGATTTTATATATTACAATCACAATTGTGCGATAATACAACGTGTTCCATTTCACGATAACGCGAATTTATCATACGTGTTATTGGATATGCAAATAAATTCTTTTCCCTTTTTTCCCCAAATTCAAGATTTTATTACATAAATCAAGTACAAGATTACCTAATTGTTTCAGTCGAGACCGCTTGTCCAATGACTCCCAATCTTTTTGTCGATTCTTCTCGCGTCTGGGTTGGATTTTCGTCGAGCGATTCCTCTAACTCAATCGTCATCGAATTTTCTCGGTGCACGACGACCAACGATCGTCGTCTTCCAAATTAAAATTTCCGGCTTTAAATCTTTTTGCACATTCCGTAAGATACAACATTTCAGTGGCGCACAAACCATTTCACTAGCTTCAACAACCGATTTCCTAAGCTGGAACGCAAAAAGTAAACAGTGACGCGAATGACGCTTCTCGCACGCCATATCGCTTGAAATTATCGCACAGGACTGGAAACTCTTATAGCGCTCGTCGCGACACTTCTTAAAAACAAAACGCTCTTTCAGATGGCGCCACGAACGGTAAAGCAATTCGAATTCGATGCAAAGTTACGATCATAGAAAAAAAGGAAAAGGGGAAGGAACTTATTTGCACACTTAATATATTATTATGTTAACATTTTATCATTACTATTAACTTCGTGTTATACGTATTATTATATCTCGTATTATTATCATATTATACACCGATACTACGTTTGAATTCAATTTGAACGACAGAGCAAAACAAGTACGATAAAGGATCGAATTTCGTTCACAAGTCTTATTCGACTCAGAGTTTCCTGTTCAAGAATTGCTGGGGATGACAGTAAAGCAGACATTATTGAACTGTACTAATATGGAATAATATATATATACTGCATATAATGATTCTACATATACTAAATATAATATTATATAATTTTACATACATAATCATTCTCATTATTATGCAATGATTCGAATCAAAACATATTCTATTTCCGATAAGGGGATAAAAGGATATTATTCTATTTATAAAAATGAATTGGAGAAGAATAAAAATTTCGACGATCTCGAAATAATGACATAGAAATTATCACTTTGTTTCTTATATACATATACGATCGGCTTTTTAATTTTCGAAATATTTGTAAAAAAAAAAGAAAAAATTGTCACTTTTACATACAATTTCGTTCACGTGTGAAAACTATCCACGTATTTTTTGTTAATATAAATACGACAACGAGGCAATTAATATGTAAAACGAAAAAAGCCATTTCCTCATGAAATATGGTAAACTTGAAATATTTCGACTCATAGTTTGGATAAAAATCGTCGTTTTCTGTTGCTATTATCTGTCCATCCAGAGATATTTAAAATTGTGCAGAATGGAAAAAAATAAAATATGAAATAACGCTTGATCGAAATTAGAACGATATCATAACTCGCCTGTATTAAATGATCATTATAATCAGTTTGTAAAAGATTAATAGAGGATAAATTATACCGAATAAAATACGATATAATCTAATTATCATATTGAACGAAAATTTTGAGAGAGTGGTGGTATATTCGAGATATATCCTAATTTAAAATTTTAATTGCGGTTATTTATTACAGTTACAGAGATATTAATAAAAAATTTTTCGACACTGTGCAAAGCGTTAGAAATATTAGGATTTCAAGAGTTTACAATATTCATTGAGAAGAGCAAAAATATATCTGCGATCAATCTTTAAACGTAAAATCGATCGTTCACATTCGATATCGTCAACATTAATATTAATATTAATTAATATTGACGAAGATCACTTGTTGTACGCAAACGTATTGCAAATTTTGGATTTCTAATCCAAATTTACGAAATAAATGAAAATACTGAAAACGTATTTTTTATACGGCCTTGCCAACTTTTTGTTCTACGTATTTGAATTGTTATCAGCAATATTGATAACAGTGAAATTTTGAATTAATATCGTCGTTTCTATGAATACGAAAATAAAATAGAAATCCCACCTGATACATATTTTAAATGTCATCTACTATTTATAGAAACAGTAAATAAGTTAAAGTCGCGTGCGTACACGTACACACATAAAGTAGAAGTTAATTACACGAAATGAAACCACAAAAATTAAATCATACGATCTCTCTTCCACACACTTTTTCATTCCATATTTTTCAATTGCGTAAATTGAACTGGAATAACATAATGAAGATCGTCAAAGTGCAACAAACTATCGTGCTCAAAATTACTATCGTTAATGTCATATTTATTGTTGTCGTATAATATTATTGTAACATCGATCGTAATAATTTTGATCGTTTTGCGATCGTTTCGTATATTTATTTCTCTACAAATAATAAGTGACGATATTTAACTCGCTTGTTGCGTATTTTGATGCGTTTAATAATAAATAATCGAAATTTGCTTGTATTTATTATATAAAAATTGTTCAAAATCTTGTTGCATATTTAAAAATCGTGAAAATCGCGGCGAGCATGTAGGTTTTCTGCAGCTTCGCCAAAGTTTTTCAATTAGAGTTTCGTTTTTTTTGGGGGGGAGGAGGGAGGAAAAATTGTGTTCGAAAGCT
The DNA here is from genome assembly GCF_048593485.1 of Apis florea. Lineage (NCBI taxonomy): Eukaryota > Metazoa > Arthropoda > Insecta > Hymenoptera > Apidae > Apis > Apis florea. The sequence continues at coordinate 1,576,773 of NW_028256550.1, read as the reverse complement.
TTTCAAGTGAGAGGCTAGTGAAATTAACCGATTGGCCGCGATTATAGGTTGAAGGTTATTCTTCTGCTACGGCGAGTAAGCAGAAAAGGGTAGAATAAAATTTTTCTCATTTAAAAACTAGTTTTTCCGGAAATTAAGTTATAGAATTCGTTGATTACGTGATTACCTTTCGACCGTATACTTTCAATCTGGATTTTTCTCCCGAGAACAAAGGGGTTTAAACGATTTCATCGAAATTTTATTTCATACCTTTCATTTTCATTCCCATCCCGTGAATGTGAAATAACCTTTTATCGATTCTTCGACTCACTTGCGCTCAATCATCGGGAATAAGCTAAATTTCGTTAGAAAAAAATTTTTATCCTCTTACATCGAATTGTTAATAATTTGTTAATATTATCGATCGATATCACAACGTCTGAACGAATTCAATATAATACATTATTTCACGCACTTGAGATATTATTTAAAGTTTATTTGTAGCGGAGAAAAGAATATTACAAGATGAAAAATTTCTTAAATGTATAGAAACAAAAATTTTGGAAAAATGGTCCACGATTATTAATGCAATGATTGAAAATAATAAAAAGAGAACGATACTCGCAAGATCGCGCCAGTTTATGGCACGTAGTTTGCAGATCTTGTTTGAAAGTCATAATTCCAGAATAATCTCGTAAAACTAAAGTAAAGTATTCGCTCGATTTTTATAGGAAGAAACAAGATCCAGAAAGAGGGGGGAAAGAAAAAACGAGATATTTAAAATGTACTTTTTGTTTACATCTGCCAAAGAAGAAGAAACTTCTTATAATATAAACAACAACATCGTTGTTGCTTAATTCCCTTCGTCAATGTGTGAGGTTTTAATTTATGGAATATATTTCACGTGCAAATATCTATATACGTATACATTTTTTCGTGACGGTATAGAATAGTAAGTAGTGAAAATTGTTAAAAAAAATTTCAACGCCTCGACGTTTAAACGCGGGGAAAAGGAGAAATTCTTGGCCCATTGGATCGCGCTCGGTTAAACAAACACACACGCTTCGACTCGGCCCGTTCAACGCGTTCAATTTGAAACGTTGAACGCGTCGAAACGCGTTTTAATGAAATTGAAACGGTATCGGAGCGGGTAGCTGGGATCGAAATTCGCGGAAGCAATTTGTCCAGGGATTCTCGTCGGCCTCGATGAAATTACCGTCGAGGTATCGGGTTTCCACGGTGAACTTGGAACGTTCACGCTCGATCTACGCGCAGCCAGCCCTTCGTCTCTTTATTTCCTTCCTCGTTTCGTGTAGTGTTTCTTCCTTGTTTATTGCGCGATAAGACGGATCGTTGAATTTATTTTTTGCCAATCCTTATCGTTGAATTGTGAAAAGGGAGAGTTAAACAACAAAAATTTGAAACGTTTGCTCTTTATTATGCATCCTGTATATATACGGAGTCCATTTTTTTTATAACTTGTGATTAATTTAATGTAAACTTTTTATTTGTAGTTAAAAAATACTTGCAATGATTTGTTCAATTTAAAATTGGCCAATAAAAGAAATTGTGAAAAGGGAGATTATACAATAAAAATTTGAAACGTTCTTATTTATTATGCATCCTGTATAATAAATATACACAGTGTGTCAATATATACAGAGCGTTTATTTTGTCCATTTTTTATAATTATAACTTGTGATTAATTTAATGTAAACTTTTTATTTGTAAAAAATGATTTGTTCAATTTAAAATTGGCCGATAAAAGAAATTGCGTAGCGATTGATGGTGAAAGTGGTGTAAGTTTTTTAGACATAGATGGCGGGCACAGAATTTAAGACTTATCATCTACAATGGCGAAAATTTGAAAGAACCGCCCTTTGTGCAACGATGCCAGATCTATTACGTACGAAAAATGTAAGGATATGGAGGCAGTTATTACTTTATATATGCTGTGCCACGTAAAGAGCGTAAACAAATAATATCTCATGTTTAGTTTAATAAATATAATTAACAATTCAAAATAAAAAGTACTAATACTATTTTATTTCTTGTTATCATTTATGAACAAAATTGAATTGATACGAGATATATTTTAAGCGATATTTTAATTTTTCATAATTGAAATTGATTTGATTTTTACAATTGATTAATTATAAAAATGATGCAAGTCAATTTACAACCCGTAAATGTATATTATTTTAATTAAATTGGCATAATTAATTTTCTCGAAAAACAATAAAAAATGGGCTTGCATCACTTTCAAAATAAAATTCATATATATCTTTGTAAAGTTGAGTTCGAAACATAAAACTATCGATCGAGGCTTATTTATCAAGTTATAATTTAAAATGGAAATTGGTTTTCGTTATACGTTTAAATTGCGTCAACAACTTAATGAGCCTCGACCAACCTTTTCTTATTTGTTTCCACATGTATCGATTTTTCATAATCGATATAATATGTCAACGTTCTGCGAGCTGTACGAAATAAAAAATAGACGTGCGATTTCGATTTTCGAAATGCTTTTCGTAGTTGCCTTTAGTTTTCGAATTATTTGCAAGAAAGTTTCGGTGCTGTGCATCGAATGCCGCATATGCGTTCATATACGGCGTGTGCAACTGCATGCGACCATCATTTCTCAACTGTCACCGAGATGTATTCATAGAGAGAGAGAGAGAGAGAGAATTCAATAGCAAAATGTCGAAAGTTTTTTTTTTTTTTTTTTTGCAAACAACTCGAAAACTATAAGCAACCTCCCTGTCACGTAGTTTTATATTTATATTATAAAGAAGAATTCAAAAGGTTTTCACAATATTTTTTTTAAGCTTGCTAATTTTAAAGTTCGTTTTGAATGATAATAATCTAGAGTTTTTATTATGCAAACATTTTTTTTTCTTTTTTTTCGTGAGAAAAGATTGAACAAGTCATGGAAATAAAACAATCTAAAATAAGCCACATTATAATTTTTTTATTGCATGATCTAACGTCTGTTTTATTAAATTAAAATAAATACAGTATAATATTTAGTCGTGAATTTGCTCAAAAGGAAAGAATCAATCGTCATATTTTTATACAAAAAGATTACATAATCTCTTACCAATTTATATCAAGAAAACAATTCTCGGCACACTGCTGATTAAAACGCAACTTCCCATTGGAATTCCTTTTTCCTTTTAACTTTCTACAAATAAGAAAACAAATATGGAAAATCTGGCAGGCAGATAAACGAGGGAAACAGAAAAACTTGTTCTCTCGCCTGACTCACGTCCTCCCTTATTACGAGGAGAATTGGAACAGGGTTAAGAATGCACGATTAGGAGATTATTGAAGCTCGTTCGAGATAAGATAAAGTTCACGATCGATGGAAATCAGAAGAAGAAGAAAGATAGGTGTTACGAGGGGGTGTATAATCACCGGCTCCGTTTCAACGAGGGGGATAACAGGATGGAAAACAGAAGTTGAAAAGCAAGAAGTTGATGCTCGAGCGCTGATCAGTCGACTGGCAAAGGCAGCTCAGAATGAGGAAGATAACGAGAAAGAGGGGAGGGGATTAGGAATGGAAAGAAGCGGAAGTCGAAGCTGGTCTCTCTCTCTCTCTTCTCGCGTTTAATGCTTCCATTATTAGAGGATCCATAATTTCACCTGTACGTGAATTACTTATTTTTTTCCAACGTTTGAATCATTGAATAATGGAAGATTGGACGGAAGAGCCGAGCTCGATTTTTATTTAATTTGAAAAATTAATCGCAGACACATTGATCGCAGCTTAATAAATTAGCACTTTATAGCAAGATTTTCAATTTTTTCCAATTCTTGCGACTTAATACACTCGATCAAAATTAATCGCGATGAACAACTTATCTAAAGATTTTGCAACGAGCTTATTTGTATACATTTCGAGGAGAAATAGAAGCATCCTTCGTTTATTCATAGCTGAATTCCCCTCCTTTCTCATTTTCCCTCTTTTCTTTCTAGTTGGTGTAATTGGTGTAATAAAACAGGGAGAGTCGAAGACGACAAACAGAATGATTCGATGTAGAAAGATATCGGTTTATCTGCCTCGTCTTTGCTAATGCGATAATCTTCGATCCGGTGGTGGAAATTACGGAGAAAACAGATCGGCTAATGCATTTTTCCCCGCCATTGTCTCAAGTATCGGCAACACTTCTCAACGTTTTCGCCTCGATGCAACGAGGAGGCAACCTCGCAATCAAGCCTCGAGATAATTCGATCGAGAGGATAGCGTTTTAACCGAATCCCAAGCTGGAATTGAGCGATATTTAATTGGAATTAAATTCAAAGTTGAGGCATTTTTTTCTGAATATATTTTTTTCTCGTCGAATTTAAAACAGGGGCGAGATTCAATTGGAAATTTTATCGATTTTGTGGAACGTTTGTCTATGTATAGTATGATAGAATCGTATTATTTAAAGAATTCTGAATGTTTGATTATACAAAGATAAAAGAAAAATATGAAACGACTGTTGCATAAGGGATTTAATTGAAATATTATTAATATGCGTTTTAATAGCTAAATAAAAAAGTAAGTAAATATTAATGAGAATAACGATATTGTTAGTATAATTCTTGATTTTTCAAAAATTCAAAGTTAAATAAATTCGTAATTCGAGGAGTAATAATAAAATCAATTTGGTATAAAGCAAGTGATAAGAAGATCGAAATGCTACGATCAATCATTCTCCATATGATATATTAAATACGAGGAAAAACCTGAAAATCGAACTCCAATTGATTATTTCGTTGACAGATACGTACAAATAATAATTGGCTAGAAAATAATAATCAAAATATCTTAATAAATAATTTGTGCATCAAAGAAAAGGACACTTTGTTTCCTTTGTTTTTAATAAAAAGCTATCTATCTTCACGTATATAAGAAGAATCCAATGATATTTTAATTCAAAATCTTAGAGTTTAGGTTAGGTAAGATCAAGTTATTTTAAAGATACTTGATTGAGGTCGAGTGGAGAAATGTTAAATAGAAATTTAAAAGTACGAACATAAAGAATGAAGAAATATTAACGATCCAAATGACGCAGTTGAATAATTTTTTAGAGCGTAATTAAAAGTATTTCGCGTGATTTTGTTACATTTTTTGCTACCAATTATTTAAAAATTATTATTCTTACTCTCTACTCTTCTTGCTTTACGTTCTTCTCCGTTTTAGAATTTTAGAATTTCGAGAAGCATTCATTTTCATAAAGAGTTATTTCTAGAAAAAAAAAAAAAAAAAAAAAAAGAAATAGATTCTTTTTACAACGAAACATTCTAGAAAATTAATGTTCAGACGTGTCCTTAATTTGCATCGCGTTCTATCTTTCAGTTCAGGCAAATCTTTCGGCAATAATTAAATTCCTCACGGCGCATTTATTCAACGAGAACGCGGCTTAAACCGTCATCTTGCAAGGAGTCCAGTAACCCCTATTTTCTTTGGGTGCCATATTTTTCCATTATTTTTTGAAAAATCGTGTTTTCATTTCAAACCCATTTTTCTTCTTCTAATATGCATCACTGTAATCCACTATTATTTATTAGAATCTCATCAATATTCGTAATCAATAATAAATAAATTGTTTGAAATCAATATCAATACATTTCCAGTATGCTGTCGAGTGCACATAACCTCACTTTTCGCACAATATCGCAACAATTATAATATAAAGTGTTTCGATACGACTAATTTAATATACAATTTGACACAATATTTTAAAAGTTTAAGTGCTAATTATATTATTTCTTTCGCAACATTTCCAGTATGCTGTCCAGTGCACATAACCTCACTTTTCGCACAATATCGCAACAATTATAATATAAAGTGTTTCGATACGACTAATTTAATATACAATTTGACACAATATTTTAAAAGTTTAAGTGCTAATTATATTATTTCTTTCGCAACATTTCCAGTATGCTGTCCAGTGCACATAACCTCACTTTTCGCACAATATCGCAACAATTATAATACAAAGTGTTTCGATACGACTAATTTAATATACAATTTGACACAATATTTTAAATGTTTAAGTGCTAATTATATTATTTCTTTCGCGACATTAAAATATTTTATTAAAAAGTTTTAATATTCGTCAAAATCGAAATTAAATCAAATAATAGAAACGACTTCCGATATCGCTTTTTGATTATAATCCTTATTATCCACTTGTCTGTAGACTCGTCTCGATCTACTTGTCCGTCCATAACCAGTCTATTTCTCGCCTGACCACACGGTTGTCTTAATCCACTTGTCCAACCACGATAATCTTAATACACTTGTCAAGCGATGGTCGTCTTAATCTATTTGTCCAGCCATGACAGCTTATTCTACCTACCTTTGACCGTTCTAACCACCTTATTCCATTTATCTGACGATCCTCACTTATTCCGTTTGATTGGTTACGTAATCACAATCAGTATCAGCTTGCCAACTGGTCCAAAGATTAACGAGAAGAAAACGAGAATCTTCAAAATCGAACTTGAATTGAATCACAATATGTGATTGTGATATATCTGTAAAAAAAGAAGAAACTCTCTTCCACTCTTAATCTATCGAGAGATCCCTTCTATCGACGACCATTCACTTTGTGATCTCCGACGAAACCCAGAAAAATATCCATCGATTGTAAGAAAACCCTGCCCGTCCACCTTGAATTCGATGGAGAAGATAACGTGGAAATTTGTGCAGAGGGGGGAATGCGATGGCATCCCGAAAGATCTCGAAAGGAAGGAAGTAAAAGGAGGAGGAGCGAAAGAGTCGAAGAAACGAAGAGAGTCGGTTCGAAGCAAAGCGATAAACTGGTGGAAGTAACAAAGTGGATAATAAAATAGGTGTATCCCAACCGACAACTACTTAGAAACGGTGATGACATTATGTGCAAAGAAGAGATAAAAGAAAGAGACTAACCGATACAGCGTGTAATCGTCCAATTACAATAAAATAAACCAATTCCTTTTAAAAAAAACGAAGAAACTTAATCGTGAGACCACGTATTTGTACCCCTTTTAGCGACCACCATGCTCGATCCTCTACATCATACGACTTGATAGCCGCGATATAAACGAGAATTAAGGCGCATTGTGTTTCGAGCGTGTTAATACTCCGTAATGCGGGATGAAAGAAAAAAATGAGAGAAAAAGAAGAAAAAGAACAAGAACGAGAAGAAGAAGAAGAAGAAGAAAAACAAGAAGAAAAAGAACAAGAACGAGAAGAAGAAGAAGAAGAAGAAGAAAAACAAGAAGAAAAAGAAAAGAAGAAAAGAAGAAGAAAATAATAACGGGAGGATTTTTAATCGGTTGTGGGAAAGGAGGAAGCAGAAATGGAGTTTGACGTATCGGTTCCTCGCTAGGAGATGAGAAATTTCGCGCGAAATCTCGAGCGTAATCTCGAGCGTATGCAGATGGAAGTATAACACGAGAGGAGGGTTGCTTTCAACCTCTTTTTCAGCCACCGCACGCGGTTGTACGCGCGCTTTCCCTCTGAAACTTGTTTTTTCCCCTTTGCGTCAATTTAAATAACTTTTAAAATACACTAACCGTAATGACATTCCGCCTGTTCAATTTTGAACGCGCTACCATTTTTCTTTTTTCCCTCTTTTCTTCTTCTTCTTCTTCTTTTTTTTTTTTTTTTTATCATTGTCAGGTGTAGAAAAACCCCGTAAAAGTAAATACACGCGTGATGCATGCATCTATCTGGATAAATCGAGAAAAATGTTTTTTTGCGGTATATAAAATTGTTAAACATTCAGAACAAGGCAAAAATTGCAATATCTGTATGGTAGTTGGTAATTGATAATGTGAATGGTATGAAAAAGTATAAAAAAAATGTTGTCTTAATAAAATGTTCGAGTTGTTGATCTTTCGATATTTTTTTTTTTTAAATATTTACACAATACTGTTATAAGTAGTTATACTTAACTGTTTGGAATAAGAATTTGTAGTAAATTTCTTTTAGCATCCATATTTACTTCAAATGTAAACGTGTTTGCTTGTAAGGAAAGAACTTTGATACTTCTTTTCACATTTTTATAGAGCATTTTAAAGAGGCGAATCAACAACTTTGATAACCAATAACGAGTCAATTCAAATATTTAATTGCAAAATATTTACATTAATATTTCTTAATATCGTCGAGAGTTGCTTCATGAATTTTTAACTCAAATATTTATTTTACGATACGCATAATTGAGAATCAAGCGAAAGTCGATCGATTAAAATGCATATTGCTGCATTTGGAAAATCTATTATAATTTGAAATTAATTAGTAATTTAAATATTCTGCGTTCGAGTTGATTCAAACTTTTCACATCACGTTTCAAAACGTCTATTTCATTACATTATTTTCTTCGTAATATAAATATATTATAATATAATAGTAGAATATTTATTGCTCATGAAAAACAATATTTATGATTGAAATAAATTAATTTACTATAATTTATCCATATATCTAGTTTTCAAATTATTTCATGAAATATCATTGTATTAATTTTCCAAATATTATACAGTTGTAAAGCATTGCAACAATGCATTTAATAATACACTACAAGATCTGAAGGCTCTTCACGATAATACCAAAAGATATATCGATAGTTTTTCCTCTTCACTGATGAACAAAAGAACCCTCGCCACTCCTGGCAAATATTGACTGTGAATAAAACTTTGTCTTTGTTTTCGCATAATCGCTTTATTTCTCCATCCAATTCAATCCAAATTTCTTACATAATTTACTACTAATTCTGTTTTATATCTTATATTAACTTTATTCTTAAATTATATATTTTATAATTCAAAATTCAATCGAATTTTCTTACATACATTTTTATTCATATATATATATTCATTATATAAATTTATACTAATATTGAATAATTTAATTTTAAAAATAATTGAATAATAAAGTATTATCCAACCTTAAAAACTTTAATCATATAATAAAACTAAAAAACCATGTATAATATATGTAATATATGTATCAAAATTTATTTAAAAAATATATGATAGAAACCACAACCTATCTTGTCTGTTATCTTGTGTCTAACTGTTTAATTTACATTTTGATTTTTATACTCGAATAAAAAAAATATTTCGTGAAATTTTATAGAATTTTATTCATATTAATTTTATTACAAACCACGATGTACGAAAAAATTGTTTATTTTTTAAGCATCGAAAAACAATTAACCATTCTTACCAACAAAGGATAACATAGTTATTTCAGTGTTCTCAATTAATCAATATCTTTTTTCACAAATCCATTCTGTGATATAGTAATAGAAAAAGTGAACACTATAAATACAATATATCTCCTTTAAATCAGTTTATCTTGGAACCTAATGATATTGAAGAGTATTTTATATTTAAAAACTATCTGAAGAAGCATATCATTTGATAAAATTATATCTTCTCAAATAAATCAACACTAGTCATTCCTTATAAGAAAACTGCTAAAACACTTATGCTAGAAAATTATCACCTTTACAGAATTATGAAGAAGAAACAATTTTCTTTCATAAATCTTTTGTTCCTTGTCCATTTTGATATATTAATGGAAAAAGTGAACACTATAATATAACAAGATATCTCCTTTAAATCAGTTTAAACAAATATCTTGGAACCTAATGATATTGAAGAGTATTTTATATTTAAAAACTATCTGAAGAAGCATATCATTTGATAAAATTATATCTTCTCAAATAAATCAACACTGGTCATTCCTTATAAGAAAACTATTGAAACACTTATGCTAGAAAATTATCACCTTTACAGAATTATGAAGAAGAAACAATTTTCTTTCATAAATCTTTTGTTCCCTGTCCATTTTGATATATTAATAGAAAAAGTGAACACTATAATATAACAAGATATCTCCTTTAAATCAGTTTAAAAATCAAATATCTTGAAACCTAATGATATTGAAGAGTATTTTATATTTAAAAACTATCTGAAGAAGCATATCATTTGATAAAATTATATCTTCTCAAATAAATCAACACTATTTCATTCCTTATAAGAAAACTGCTAAAACACTTATGCTAGAAAATTATCACCTTTACAGAATTATGAAGAAGAAACAATTTTCTTTCATAAATCTTTTGTTCCTTGTCCATTTTGATATATTAATGGAAAAAGTGAACACTATAATATAACAAGATATCTCCTTTAAATCAGTTTATCTTGGAACCTAATGATATTGAAGAGTATTTTATATTTAAAAACTATCTGAAGAAGCATATCATTTGATAAAATTATATCTTCTCAAATAAATCAACACTGATCATTCCTTATAAGAAAACTATGAATTATGAAGAAGAAACAATTTTCTTTCATAAATCTTTTGTTTCTTGTCCATTTTGATATATTAATGGAAAAAGTGAACACTATAATATAACAAGATATCTCTTTTAAATCAATTTAACCAAATATCTTGGAACCTAATGATATTGAAAAATACTTTATATTTAAAAACTATCTGAAGAAGCATATCATTTGATAAAATTATATCTTCTCAAATAAATCAACACTATTTCATTCCTTATAAGAAAACTGCTAAAACACTTATGCTAGAAAATTATCAACAATCTTTTTGTATTTACATTTCCCCTGTCTTCACATTATGCATTACAAATTCTACAATAATTCTTTTAATACAAACCACTTACCAATTTCTTTTAATTACAAAACTCCTCTATCACGCTTCTCAAAGAAAAAAAAAGAATTCTTAAATCCAAATAATAACCTTTCACTTTTCGTTTTCAAAACATTTGCAAGATAATCGAATGGATCGATCGATTTAAACGAGGCGGCCCAATGTCCGCTCGAATATTAATCCGATTCATCGTTGTCGCGTCTTGAAACTTCTCGCTTCCGGTTGTTATCGTTCACGGTCGAGCAGTTAATCGGTTAATAAATCGAGGAACCTGGCCGGTTTCTTGTGTCGGCGGCGATCGATCGAGTTATCGGTTTACTTTGGCATCGAGCACAAAGCACGCCCGCTCCACCGATCTCTTTGAAAGAGAAATTTTCTGATTGGTTCATTTACCGAAGGAGGTGGCGATCAGCCTTTCGAAACGATGCACTTGTTTTCCATCGCGTTTGAATCGATTCGAAATAAACGAGATTTTTTCCCCATCGCCTTTTCGACGATCGAGAAAAATTCCGTTCGTTCTTTTCCATGAGTTCGAGTCTCGTTCGATTCGATTCGATCGTAAGATGGATACGACGAATGTGTTAAACTGCACGGTTAAACATTTCTGCGTTTAATAATGTAATGCCATATGAAATAATCGAAATACGAACGAAGGAAGGAGATTTTTTTTTTTTTTTTTCCATCGAGAAAAATTCTGCTCGTTCTTTTCTTTTCGATGAGTTCGAATAATAAGAGAAGAGAGCTTAACCTGCACGGTTAAACATTTCTATGTCGAATAATGTAACGTGATATGAAATTTCTGGCAAACTGGGTGGAGAGTGTGATTTTATTGTGGAGAAAGTTTGATGGAACGTTTAGATTGATTGCTTCTAGCGGACGATGAGATATTACCAAGTTATTATAAAAATTGTGCGAAATACATTGCTTACGATCCACGGTAAAGAATAAATTTTGAGAGAAAGTTGGAGCATTTTTTATTTTTCGAAAATCTCGTGCAACGGGTGGAATCAACTCAACTGGATCGATGCGTGAGAATTATTTGTGCAACGGGGGTAAATAGAGGGCGTTAAAAATTTAATGAATACTTTATAAGTCAGAATTTTTGTAGTATTGTAGAGTTATAATATTTTGGAGAAATGAAAAAAAAAAAAATGAAAGATTGATTTCAGTTCAAGGTGTGGTGTTCCCCTAAGAAATATTCGTGTATGCATAATTCATTATCGATTACGTATTCACAATGTTTCAAATAAAAACTATTGGGTTCGTTTCGAGAACGTGAATTATTGATTGAATTTATTATAAGATTTATGATTTACGATCGAAAAAAAAAAAATTCGTACACTAATTGTAACGAAAATTTTGTTGTAATTTATTGAACGATATATATATATGTAATAAATATTATGCAAATATGTACATATGTGTATTATGTATATTATATTTTGTAAAATAAAAGAATTGAAAAATATTAAATAAATATATTAGGTATTTGAAAGAAGAATATTATATATATAATTTAATATGATATTTTGTAAGATTTCGTTAAATTTACAATATGAATTAATTTGAACGAAAGGGAAAAATTAATTTTGGAATATCACGTGTTATAAAAAGACAGAAATTACGAAAATTGAATAGCAAAAAGTTAATTAGGCTAATTAAATTATGATTTTACGATTATTTCTCCATTAATTGCAAATAATTTAAGAATGTTTACAAAAGAAATATCATGTAAGTAAAAAGAACGAAAGAATACTATATTTTAAAAATTATTAGAATTATGATTTTAATTATTTCTCCATTAATTACAAATTAAATTTAAGAATATTTATGATAGAAATTGTTTAAAAATTTACAAACAAGACAAATTTTGGATATAATCTGATATAGTTTTAAACATAACATCTAATTCGAATTTCAAAAAGAAGTAAAATCTTATGAGTTTATTTCGTTGAAATTTTTAATTACGAAAGGCCTTCCTTTTTTTTTTTATAAAGGGATATTAATATCTTTCCGATTATCTATAAATTGTCCAAAAAGGAAAAATAATTCATAAAATAGCATCCTTTCAAACGTTTGAGACGACTTAACAACTAGGTTTCTAGTAAAAGCTACGATGATCCACATAGATCATACATAGATCTATTTTTCATAGTGAGTCTAATTCATAAAAGTTCAAAAGAAAGGGGCCAAAAACCAAAAAAATGATGAGTTCTTTTTCAATCGTTATCCTAATAAATTTCGTTTATTCGACCTAATTCAATCTCAAAATAAAATATCCGAAACATTTTAACGAAACATTTTCAAAAATGCATGCAACGACGAATCATTTCGCGAAATGGAAAAACGCCCAGAATTTAATTGCCCGGCTCGTTTCCCGAATTACAGAATATCTCGATAGAGGAAACAATATCGGTAAGAAGTCGTCGACTAAAAATACAACGTCGGTCAGAAATTTTTCCCCTTCTTCTTTTGAGCCGCAGCATTCAAAATTTAAAATTGACCCAATTTTTTTCTTCCTTTCTTAATTGCCTCTTTAAAACTGAATGCGGATCCCTTGGCGGGCAGAATCGCCTCGTGAAATTGAACGTGCCACATCTTCCCCCCCTTTCGATCCTCGAAAGATACACGCTCGAGAAAAAGCTTCTTCTCGAGAAAGGGTGGAACAAAACTTTCCACAAAACAAATTTTTAATCGCCTTTGCCCGTAACTTTCACTCTCTCTCTCTCTCTTCTTCGTGTGATCGTACGTAATTCTGAATATAATGAATTCAGAAATTTCACTCGGTCGATGGCAATATGCCCTTTTCGTTCGGTTAATAGGATCACGAAATGATCAGATTATTTGCCCGAACATTGACTCGGCAATAATTATTTTGCAATAACCGCCTCCGAATCGGTGTTGAAATCGAAAATAATTAATATCGAATCGATCTCTCGGCTCGCTTCTTATGACTTTCTTATTCATCGAAGGTTGATTTCGAATGAATCGTTAGTAGATTAAAACGAGGAGGTTAATTTTCAGAAAGAATGTCGCAATATTGTTGTAATAAAATTATCCTGGGATTCGATTAATTATTCTAATCTAAAATGATTTTTTCGTTGTTGTTTAATTACATTTTATTTCGACGAACGAAACATCTTGAAGGGTATCTTAAGGAAAAGTTGTTCAAGATGGTATAATTGGTATTAACTCTGTCTTTGTTTTTGTTGTAATTGATTTTAATCTATGATAATTGACAATAAATGTTTGTTTTTCTCTGCTCTTATCGATTTTTGGAATGGGAAAGATATCAACTTGATTAAGGAAAACTCTTTGGTATAAATACAGAGGTAAAAATTTATTGTATTATCGTAGAATTAACATTTTTCACGAGGAACAATGGGAAACTTGTCGTTGTGAAACAATTTATCTGAGGTTTACAATTAAAAACTTGACGATCGCCTAGAAAAAACTTTAAACGGACGATATTTTAGTAACAATTTTACGTATCAAATGTTTGGTGAAACGAGAAGAAAAAGATCAAATATTTATCTTTTACCTCGTCGTAAAACTAGCAATTTGAAAAAAGGTGGAAATGTAAATACAGACTCGTACGTCGTAGATAAGATAAAATCAACATCATTTTTCTTCCAAATTGGTATTTCTTCCAATAAACTTCTTCTAATTCCCGTGATATTTTTTTTTTTTTGCCTCCCCATGCATACATCAATAATAATAAACCAGAGAATAATTTTATAATTGTGTGCAATAAAATTCCATCCACCTCTCTTGATTGGCTTCCTTTCATACCTTACGTTTCTACTAAATAATTTCTTCTGCTAAATAAATAAATAAATGGTATGAGAACGTGTGCGTTCCCAACAAATGGATAATCGCCGATAGATGTATTTGCAAGATGGATTTGCAGATGGGATGCGGACGAGTAGATAAATAGGCGGATAGATTTGAGGTACGAGATACGAGGAGACAAAGGCCGATTGTGCAAGAGTGTGCCCCACTGATAACGAGAGTGGAACAATTTGGAAAACTCGAATCATCCTCTCATTTCGAGTGTGAGCCACTTTTCGAACGAGTCATATACGCGTCATATGTGTACACCTATCGAATTGAATTTTTCGCACAATTTTTAAATCGAAATAAAACTATTTGAGATATTTTCGAAGGCTTTGTTGGAACAACGAATCGAAGATGGTTACGATAATTATAAATTCGTATTCCTCGAGATGTTAACAAAAATTGTTGTTGCCGATATAATTATTTGGAAGGTCAGAGATTAGGATTTTATATATATTTTTCAATATGTGAATATTTGTAGAATAATAATATATATATAAATGTTTTAGATAAACATCAGGCATTAAATATTGTAAAAATAAATATATATATATATATTGTTAGTGTATGCGTGTTAAATATATTAATAATTAATAAAGTTTTATCTGGCCTTTAAATTTTTTACTTTGAAAACGTGGAAAATATTGAAAATTGTCGAATAATCTTAATTAGTAATAGTATCGGGAGGTAAATATGATAAATTTTATCTTTTGATTGATAAAATATTTTTATAACGACGTATATACGAGCTTCTTAACCTAATTAACGGACTTATTACATTAATCATTACTAATGTACACACAATTAATATGGTATGAAAAATTTTATCGAAGCTGATAACTGGAAAATTAAAACCGATTGCAAGGAAAAATTGTATTAATAGATATGATGATCTTAACGATTTTCCAAAGTTATTAGTTCAAGTTTGCTTTATATCATCAATTGTAGAACGTAATTTATATATATTATTCAAATGACTCCTTCTTTTCCTTCTATGAATTTTATTCGTTTTATTTTTTAACTTTCGATGATTATGGTTGATTTTGTTCTTCGACTCGTCATTTTTTGAAATATCTCAAATATATCTATAAAAATTCATATTGTGATTAGATTAATTCTATTATGTATTAAAATCTATTTTTCTTTAAAATTATAACGTATCTTTGTTTTGTTAAATTTTTATTATATGGAATTTAAAGAAGTGAATGTGAATATAATTTATTTAAAATGTCGCGTGTTATAAAAAAAATAATTAAATTATGAATGAATGAATGTGAGGAAAAATTCACAAAAAAATTAGTGAATGCATATGTCATTGTGACATTGTTATTTTATGAATGATTATGAACAATAAGTTTCTTTTCAATCCAAGCGTATCACCATAAAATAACATGTAAAGAAAGTTATGGAGAATTGAAAGAAAAAGAATTTGAAATTTATAAGAAAATTATTATCTATTTCATAGATATACATCAATATACTTTGAAATGGTATAATTTGCATTAGATGCAGTAGAGAGATAAATTTCAACGCTCGTTCAAAAATCGATTTTCTCTCGTTTCAAAACCTCTAATTTTATTTCTTCTTTCAATTCTTTTACATCTACATTGTTAAGAGCAAATTCAGAAAAATAAAAAAAACTGTATTATTTCATTATTAATAATCCACTTGGCTTGAATTATACACAGTCTTGTTATATTCATTAAAATTTCTGAAAGTCAAAGATTACATTAACGGCAATTATAGCGATGACAATTGGAATTACGTGATAATTTCCAAACTCATTAAACTGCGGTCCCCGCATAATGGCTGCCCTCGTCAATCGTATCGCGAGAACCTTTTAAAAGTCGAAGGATTACAAACAGTAATTTAAAAGTAATTAATCGAATAGCTTTTTTCAAAGGGAGAAAAAAAAATCGAACTTCAATCTGGCAATAATCTAGAAGAAAAAAAAAAGAAGAAGAAACAATTTTCTCCATTTTCACATCGACACTATTTTCGTTTGTCTCGAACGATTAACACTGCATGCATGCATACATGCATATATATATTTATGCGAGAAATCAATATAAGAACAACTTTGATGATATCTCCATAAAAACATAAACGCATCCTGTGCATTCCACTTCATCGAGATCGAGCTTTTATTGAAAAATTGAAACCTTTCACGGAAGGAATTTATTGGCTGGAATATCGAGCTGTTCTAACGCTGTTAATTCATTCCTTATTATATAGAGTGTTCGTGGGTTATTATTATAACCCAGCATTTTCCTCGTAAAGTGTTAGAAAAAGGAATAATGGGTTTGCGATCTCTTAAATTGAAAAAATCAAATTTTATCAAGTTAATTTCCCAGTAATAAGTCTGTCTAATATTAATTTTTATATTTGCAATATTTTTGACGAAGAAGGCGACGACCTTTTATATAGAAAAATTGATTCGAAATATTGCATATTTCTTTGTATCATATAAAAGTGTTATTCACCGTGCGAATATAGAATAATTTTGCCTGTATTATATAAAATAATGCGTGAAATGTTTTGATGTTTTAATATTGAATAGTGTAATAAGATAATTATTGAGAACAAGATTTTGGAGATGTTAATTCGAAGCTTAACGTCCTCACTGTGAAACATTTCGTCGTTTTAATACGAAGTTAAAAATAAAAGAAAAATTCGTTCCACGTTATTACTCAAAAGAAAAAATTTGCACAAAATTTGCATAGCATTCGTGCCACTGTCACATACAGAAGACGGGATATTTTGAATATTTACCAACGCATTTATAAGTAATCGTGAATAAATGTAAAATTACATTGAATGTGTCGAATTAAAAGGAAAAATTATATTAATATAAAAATAATACTTTTATCGTTATTTTCACTGTATGTACGATTTTATTTTCAAGATCATTGTACATAAAACAAATTCACCATGAAAAATTACAACGATAATACAACGATATTCTATTTAAAAAAAATTTTTACTGTAAACGGAAGGAAACATAATTTTTCTCTTCTTTCACTTTTTTCTAATATCAACTAGTTACTTTTAAAGAAACGCTATTGTCTATTAATAACACTTGATAAATGAAATATCGTATAATCGCGTAGATCTGCGTTGATTCGTGCGAAACATCGTATCGAGGACAGATAGAAATTATACAAATGAGGTTTCTCATCGTCATAGTTAACCATCGAATCGAATATTTAATATCGATCGATCGATCGTTCAACCGCAATTTTCGAGAACTGACGTTCATGGATTGATTTGAACTCGAGAAATTATTTTTAAAGATTTTTTAACTCGAATTTCGCAAAACTTATTCTATCAAAGAGACAGGGAAGACGTCTATCTTAACAAGAAAATTTGTCTATTTCGAAAAATCTGATTTTGCAATAAAAATTTGTTTTAACATTGTTTAGAGCAATTTTTATGTTTTGACATCAAAATTTGTATTTCTCCTGGAAATATTTTTCACAGTAATATAATAGAAAAGTAAAACATAAATATTTTGGAATTTAAAATCTTGTTTTATTAATACCATTAACCATTATTTTTCTTTTTTACTTGTATTTAAAAAAACTTTAAGAATTTAATTTCATTTCACTGGTGAAGTGATATTCCATTAATAAAAAAATATTGTTTCATATATATATATAAATTTTATATAAAATTCGAGACAGAAATATTTTCTAAATTAATAAAACTATCTATTCAAGATAGAATAATAATTTTTCGACACAATGGATTAATATTTTTTTATAGGAAAATGAAAAAATCGCATTGAATAACATCATTGACCAAGATACAACAGAATAGGAGGAAAGACTATATATATATATATATATAAACCTGGGACATATTATTTTTAGAACGATTCTAAATTTTCTAATGTCGTGCAGTTATATAGATCTTTCAATAAAAGATCGCGATACACGTGTCCTTAATCCACGAATTTATTGATAACGACACAGGTTATTGATCGTGTTGGGTGATTTCTGATTCTGTGTTAACTGTTTCAGAAACAGTATTTAGTACAAGTAAAATTTTTGATATGAAAAATTACATTAAAACAAAATACTTGAAAACGAGAAAACGAATGATTGATTAATTCTATAACGAACTCGTAATGGATTCAAAAAATTAAAGTTATGATAGGCCTTTAACGATAATCTAAGATAATTTAATGATCTAATCTTCGTTCATTATGATAGTAAAATAATTTTCATAATCACCATTCATCGTTAATTTAAAATATTTTAATCACATCTCTACACGTAAATTAACATTTTTAATTAAATAAATATACGGCGAATAGATAAAAAAAAAAGAAAAAAAGAATGCACAAATCAAAGTTTCAAACGATCATCACCATGTGTTATGATATACAATTTCTAATCCCTGTAGTAAAGTAATAAATTCGGTCGGTACAGATGCCAGAGACAATATTGGAAATGGTTTTACTCAAGCTATGGCCAGTATCGTAAATACGTATGTACGCTGGTAGTTATTTTTCTTTTCTAATTTCCTTTTGCCCGAAAAGAAAAGAGAAGAAAAGAGATGCACGATGTCATTACGGAGTAAAGACACCTATCTAACAATTTTCAAGTTTCATTCTATCCATTCGTGCAAGAATTGTACATAGTAACAGTAATCCTTAACGCTAACTTACCGACAGTTCTCGTATACCTACCGCGCTCGGTCAAAATGATTAAAAAAACTTATCGCTTTTATGATTTAACGTAGACAATGGTTAATTTATTACCGAACGTACATAAAATGAAGAACTTTCATCAAATTTCGTCCAAATTTATCTTTAACAATAATATTCGATGAACAAACTCGAGAAACCGAAACTTCATTTTTCCCTTGGTATACAACATAACCTTAAAAGATTAGTTTCCAATCGATAAACCAGGCTTTACACCATGCATAACTAAAATTATTTATGGAAAAAAAAAAAAATAAAATTAAACTTTCATTCGTACAGTAATTTTAACTTTTCCAATTTCGAGCACTACTTATTGATCACTGGTAACCGATGAATCAACATCAAGAAGTAATCAAATCTGTCCAAATTAATCCCATCTGTTGCGCGTGCGTTCGATCGATGGCCACCACGCTTATCCCTCCTCAACACCTCGATTGATCCTGGAACGCGGCCGAAAGCGAGCGGCCGCGCGACGAAACGAAAATACACTACTCCTTCGCTTAAGTGGATTCTACTCCACGCCTCGAAAGACAAATACGGACGCACGAAAGTTCAAAGCGGCGGCCAGTCGAATAACTTTGCGCTAAGCAAAGGAGGGGAGGACAAAAAGGGTTTAAAGTTTGCATTCCATCCGTACACCATCGTTCAACAGTTTCGACGACCGCGTTTATGACAACTTCGGTCTACTCTCACCGGTCGAAAGGGTAAATTTCTCGGAGCAATCCACTCGAGTTTATCGAAGCGATCGAACGAAGGAGCGTGTATGATAAAGTATTTGTGAGGAAACAATGGAAGGAAAAATATATGTATAGACTAATAAAGGATCCAAAGCGGTTAATGCGATTCGGCCGGATTTTCTTCATGAAATCTTTCCAAGTAGATTTAACGTTTAAGGAGATTACGTTAAAATTGATGAACTCGATCGATTTTTTTCTCGATCGATTTCGAAGGAAGGCGGCGAAATTTCGAATTAAAGGTTCGTTTTTTTTTTAATCTGCAACGCGTTCAGAACTGGTTTCACAGCGATAAGCCCTTATCCACGTTTCCGTGGCACTAATTATATTAGAATTATGATAGTTGAACGCACTTAGTGGATAATGGAGGATGCTCGCGAATTCGACGTCGATTAACCGGAAACCAGCGTTGTTTCAACGAGCATGATTCGTTGGAAAAGGATGATAGTGTCAGGCTGCAGGCGATGTTCAACGATTGGCAAAATATCCACTTGGATATTTTTATTTCTCATTATGCAAACGTATTCGAAAAACACTTGTCGTTTATTGATGTGAATTGTGATTTTATTATTATTGTTATTAATTTACAATCTATTCATCTCGAGGAGGAGATGTAAATGAATTTTCAAACGATTAATTTGTTTTGTCAGTAATAATATATTTTTTTTTTTTTTTTTTTGATCGAT
This sequence comes from Apis florea, assembly GCF_048593485.1. Taxonomy (NCBI): domain Eukaryota; kingdom Metazoa; phylum Arthropoda; class Insecta; order Hymenoptera; family Apidae; genus Apis; species Apis florea. Next base: position 1,556,160 of record NW_028256550.1, on the reverse strand, counting down.
TGATGAGAAATTGAGAACGTTATTTAATTTAAATCGACGAATTGATTTATTTCTTTGCTTCTTTTATTGCAATTGATGAACTTTATTCGAATAATTCTTTTTTTTTTTTTTTATCAACGATTTTCAACAGTAAGATTCAATTGATTATAAATCATAATCAGTGAATAATTTTAAATTCGTATAAATGAGATTTTTCAAGAGGGAATGTTGGACAACATTTTTTATCATATTTCGTGTCAAACGTTTTTATGATTAAATCTCAAACGTGTTTTCCTAATAAAGTTACAAAGTTTGTTCAGTTGTGAAGTTAAAAACGTAAGATAATAATGTTCTTCAAATATATAAATATCTGTTCTTTTCCTTTTTTTAAATTACGTAATAAACACGTCTTAGACAAACTCACAGATTTCACTTAGGTATATAAAGAAGTATATTTATTGATTAATTTTAACGAAGAAATAATATATTTAATTTCTTCTTTTTAAAAAAAAAAAAAAAAAAAAACTATTTCATTTCCACAGATTTTAATAAATAGTTTGATAAAAGTAGATTGACAATCACTGGATTACATTAAATTATTTGCTGGAAAAAAGCCGAATTTATGTCAACAAATGTAATTAACAAATTTATTTATATACACGAATAAAATACAAGAGACAGAATTTGATTGTGATTAAATTTAAAAAAAAAAACTGCCTTTTCCTTTCTAATTAAATAAAAAAGATAATTCCATCAGTTACGTATATTTATACAAAATTTTGTTGAAAAGTGATCAGCCAGATTATATTATTTTCAAAAAAATTTTGTTCAAATTTACATATTTCATTTAAGGAAATATGTACTCTTGTAGAATTATTTATTGAAAGAAAATATTATAGTTGAAAAAGTATTTCGCATGAAACAAATATTTCAGTATTTGTATAAAAATTAGAAATCGTATGAAAACTTTATCTACGATTAATTCGATATGTACATAACGTGAAATATATTTTTCATGCTATGAATTATTTATGAATTAATTACGATTATACAATTAAGTATTATTCAATTTTCAAGGAAGATATTTCTAATTGTTATTCTATAGTTACAGGTTACAATCGTGAACACCATCTCTAATTATAATTTTGAATAAAAATAAAAATAGAAATTTTAATCCGTTTCATTTGTTATCGAATCACCGACAATGTTAATATTATCGATATTGAATTCTGTCACAATTCTGATAAATTGAGCGAATCGAATTGTTTTATCGATTAATTTTATAATGTAAAAATGTAAATAACGTAAAATAATATTAAACTTGATATTTATTATTTTTTTATATTTCCATTCGCGAATTAATAATAAAATTCAATTTGGAATAAGATTTGTATAAGATAATTCTAATTTATGAGAATTACGTAAAGAGTTTATCTTTATATAAATGTATAAATAATAGATGGATTATGCCCTGTTCCAACACTTGATCAATTCGAAGAAAAAATATTGAATAAGATTTGTGGGATTTTTTTTTTTAAATTAATCGATTAATAATTATTGTAATTAATAAATTAATTCTTTATGCAATATTGACTATTAATTAACTGGCTGATTCATCTAGTTGTATTCTTTATTTTCTTAACATTTAATTTAAAACTTTGAAATGTGATAAGTAAATATATGATAATGACAAGAGCTGATGAAATTTATGGTGTACAATTCATTTCAATCAGGGTTTGAATTTTCAAAAATGTTTTTTAAAACTAAGGGAGCCAAGTTCTCTCATTGTGTAGAAAGTGCTTTTTCACAATATCACAATTGTGTGACTCCATCTCATTGTAGAATTCTTTTTGTAAAAACTTTTTTTTTTTCTTTTTCCTTGACTTTTAGTTCTTCTTTGTAAATGTAAAAAATCTTTGCCGAGGTGGATTCTATTTCGGATCTTTATCACTTAACTTTTTCAACTTTATCCTTTTCTATTATCTATACAGTGTCGTTGTACTTATCGTGAAAAGCCTTTTGATCTCAACAATGCAACTCTCCTGACTAGAATTTGCTAAAATATTATCATTTTCCATTTATCGATATTTATGTAATTTTTGTAATGCCTGGCTAAGTGCTCTTTTATCTTGAACAGGAATGAAAAATGATTTCTTCATTAGAAAGACAAATTCTCTCATGCAGATGGATCGACATAAATGTTGTCATAATCGACGTTAATATTATGTAAATTGATTCAATGATTAAGTTCTAGTAATAAGATGTGAGATCACACCAATTAAATATTTTCATACATCTCAATATGTCTAATAATTAATTTCATTGATTGTACATTCGCATATATAATAAATTCCCTTGTATTTTTCATTTTTCATTTTGATCTTTATCCGAGCATATTCAACAAAAAATCTTATTGCTTATTAATACATAAAGAAGATATTCTTTCCGTGTTATTTTTCAAGTTAAGTTAATCATCTCAGAGGATGAGGTTTTCAAAATGTACATAATATATATATATATATATATTTTGTAGTAAATACCCATTTCTTTCTTAATACTCCGGATTATCTGGAATAAAATGAAACTTGATTCAAGAAAATGTTAAAAGTTATCAGCCAAAAAAAGGAATCCAAGATTAACGATTTAACAATTGACAGAAGTCTCCTTTTGACACTCGAAAGATTAGATATGTTATGATTGCACTATCGAAAATTATCAAGAAGCTCCTCCACTCCAAATAACATTGTATAGATCGATGAAGACAAGTGAAACGATTTATGATACAATCGATAATAATTCGTCTTCTTCTGCAACGTACACACATATATGTGTGTAGTTAAGATTACCTTATCTATTCGAAGTTTGCGATATACCATCAATCTCTATCACGCGAGAGGACGACAGAAACCCCTCCTCTTGTATAACGGATCCTCGGTTTGCTTTCGTTGGTAAAGATGGAGGTAAAAAAGAAATCAGATTTCCTACGACTCTACCGACGAAATAGAAATGTCCGTCAATGTCGAGATGTTCAAATTACATTTGAATTTATCATTCAGAGGTTCATATCATACGGGGAGGAGGGAGGGAGGGGATGATTGGATGAAATAGAAAACAGTTGTTAATCAAGGAAAATAGCGTTTTTTCCTCGAACTTAAATGTATTTTTTTGGGAAAATTTCTTATGGGAAGGAGAAGGATGAACTTTCTTCTGTTTTTTTTTTTTTTTGGAATAATTGTATGACAATCAATTTAGCGATCAAGTCTTCGACTCTGAAGTACTAAAAATTAAAATTTTAAAATCGATTATTGATAACAATTACGTATTCTTAAAAAGATTTTTGTTTCGACGAGATGATCAAAAGGTTAACAGAACTTTTTACTTGTTTTTTAAAATTAAAATCGAGAAATTCGAGAATATTTTGTTATATTTCAAAACTGAGTTGAAATTCTGCAAAATCACAATGGAATGATAATTAATGATAGCCACATTTTCAAATTTTTTTTCAGATTTATTCGACCTGCCGTTTGTTATTATTCTATTTCATTTACTTTTAATTGTTATTTGTTAATCAAGAAGACAATACATTTCGAGCAAAACTTCATAAATAATTTGGAAATGTTGGATTTATCATAAAATAGCTTACGATCTTTGGAAATCTTCTTTGAAAATAGATTTAAATGTGTATACAAATTTTCTCTCATGGCGAATGAAATATTGAACGAATGAACGTCAACGGTTGTCGTGAAAGTCGTCATTGTAAACTTCATTTTCCTGAGGTTTTAATAAAATTAAAAATTTTCATAGGACGGAATATAGATGGAAACTTTAATATTCCATTCGATAAACGATATAATACTCGACGAAAAAATTTATTTCGACATTATTTTTTAAACTGTATAATAATAAACTTTCTAAAAAAATCCACTTTAAAGAGTGAAACTTTTATTTGTATTACTAAACGCAACAAATAGAAAAGTTACGTTCCTTCTGAAAAATTTGAAAAAGTTTAATCTACGACTCGAGATTGGAAAAAATCTTTTCTCTTCTGATCGAAGATTTATATCTTCCCTTCATGAGCCCGCAATTTGTTTTTTTTTTTTTTTTTACCAAATCGTTGAATCGTTGAAAATTTAACATTTTTGAATTTTCGTCGTTTAATTCAAAATTCGATAAAAAAAAAAAAACTAATAGGAAACGATTGTAAAGAAGAACCATTGGAAATTTCAATTTCAAGTCAAAATTGTGTATTCGCGAAAAAGGATTGAATTTTAAAAATTTTTGACAGAAGTAAAGGGAGAAACCATTACTTTTCTTTATTGATATAAAAACATTTTAGAATGAATTTTAAAAATACAGTATAAAATATAATTTGACTGATTATCGTCTTCCCTGTTAAATGAACCTGAATTTTGAATTGCATGCATCTCTGATTTATACATTGCGAAACATCGTACAAAATCGTGTACGTTTCCCAATTCTAACATTTATTATGCAAACAATCAGATACAGTTTCATTTTGCTCGATTTCAAAGTTAAACGCAGTTAAAGTTGGATCTTCCTTGCAAAGTTTCCTCATTTATGAAAAAAGCGAATTCTCGTAGCAGATCAGTTTGCCCTCTTAATGGCTCATATTACAACTCTTGTTTAACGTTCGAAATACTTGGAGAAGTTTAAAAATCGGACGGTAACCGGCTTGGTTATGAAGGGAAAGTTTGTTCGGAGAGGAAGAGCGATAACGAAAACAGAAGATTTCTCTTCTTTATTTCTGTCCAAGAAAAGAAGAATTTTGATAACTTCTTTTCGAATTACGGCACTCGACGGTCGAGCCGCGAATTTGAAATCGCTTCGCCGTGTTCGTTGTTGAAGGCTCACGCGTGTTTTAGACGACGGAGTGCATTTGACATAATTCCCCAAGTTTGACGGGCGGCGAGAATTCACGCGCCCCTAAAATTAATCCCGCCGCTTATTTTCCACGCCACGCGTAACAACAACAAGATTTGTTTCAACCCCGCGTTCGAACAGAAATGGGAAAAAGTAACGAATTGAATATGGATCTCTTGGATCTTTTTCATTCTTGAAATAAATATGGGATAAATATTTTTATTTTATTATTATTTTGAAATTAAATTTAGTTGTAATTTAATTTAGTTTTTCACCGCTTCTATAACCTGTTCGCTCGTTTCCAATCTCAATTTTAAGTATTTTTGTCCGAACGTAAGCCTTCGATTCACTGTCCATCCTATGTTATCGTATAATTTTAGATTTAAAATTTAAGATTTAAAAACGAAGAGCGATTGGCTTTTCTGTTTCTATTGTTCTTAAAAATTTCTTTAAATTCTCTGATTCCAATGTATATTTCTATTTTCAATGCTTGTTCCATTAAGTTTCTTTTAAAAATTCGCCATATGATCCTACATTTTATTATTATTTGCATTGGTAATTATATGCATTGAATATAATATAATATTCTAGAGGGGTCTCTTCTTATTGATTGATAACCTTTTTATAATATAAATACAAATGTAAAGGGTTAAAATCTTGTTTTTCTTGTACAAGAAAACGTCACTCATATATATATATATATGGATGACGAACGTGTTAAGAATACGATTCGAAATATAAAGGAAATAAATTTGCTTGACAAGAGATACGTCTCTTTCGCTTATATATATTATAAATCGATTATTTTTTCATAAATGACAAATAGCAATACTTTAATAGAAGTGTTCTGAGCGTCTTCAAGCGGCTATTATAAACAAAAAATTTAATTACAAGAAATATAATTAAAAAATACTTAAAAATTAATAGCCTTCTTCTATTGATACAAACATTATCACTGGATTCCATGTAAATGTTTCGTATCTTGTAAACGTTCGTTCAAAAAGTAAAATAATTAAATCTTACTTCAAAAGCTAAAGCACAAAATCACTAGCAGCACTAGTTTGCTTTGCTAGATTATAAGAATCGTGATCTTCTCGTAAGAATTAAATCACACAATTGGAATTGGACAAAAATTCATTCTACGAGTCGTGGTGTTCGTGTTTGGGCCGAAATCTTCATCACGAGTCAGACTCGTTTTAGGAGAAGAGGATATTCTGTGGTTAAATATAATTGAAAATCTGATCCGATATGAATAATTATGAAATATTTTAACGTTCATTTAGCGATCAATCGATTAAAAAAAAATACGAATTTAAGGATTTAAATTTTTCGAAAACTTAGATATAAAAAATATATAAATTTAAAAATTAAATAAGTTAAACAAACTTATTGATATTTAATTTTTTTTAGAAATAAATTTAATTTAGATATAGAATTTTTTAATAAATTAAATTTTTCTGATCCGAATAGCGACAATTGAAATATTTTAACGTTCATTTTGCTAATTGTTGCGATCAATCGATTAAAAAAGAATGAGGATTTAAATTTTGAGTATGAAAAATATGTAATACACTTAATGATCTCAAGTATTTTATTGTATCAGGGTTAATTAGAAATTATTTAAAAATTTAATAAATCTCGAAAATAAGAGAGCTAAATTTAATTCAGAATTTTTTAATATAAATAATATTTTAATCTAATCAATCTAATTTTATTAAAAAATTTAATTAATTTCTTTATAAAGATTTAAATTTGAAGTTTTATTTAGATTATAAAAATAGAAGAATAAATATTTATTTTAAATTTTTATCTTAACAATATAATTCGTATAATTTAAAGGAATTCGCCTGTTTATCAAGAACAGCTGCCTTATAGATGATTATAATTTTAAATCGATCCGCTCGACGAATTTTGTATAGTAAAGATAAAAAAAAATTGTTGCGGTAATTAAATATAATGTCGTATAATGAATAAACTAAAGCTTCTAAACCAACTTCTTCAAATTCAAATTCAGCGATCAGCAAGTGCATAGTCGCTTTAATAGATTCATACGAGACATCGTTCCTTTTAACACGTTATACTTACACTTATATAAGAAAATAAATAAAAAAAAAAAAAAAAAAAGAATTCACATCAATGAAAAGATAAAAAGCCTTCGAGAAAAAATATTTACTTACCGGTTCTTCTTTTTCTTTTTAAAAATGCCAATTGCCCTCCAATTATGGCAAATTATGTAACAAATCAATCTTCTTTCTATCTGCTTCCTGTTATCCAACATTATCCAAATAATTATCCAAACTTGAAATATACATTGTATTCGAATATCTCACGATCGTTCACAACGTTATATTTCGTATATTTCGCAAACTTCCATTAAACGAGCGCAATCTGTCCCCTGACACAGGTTCATAAATGGGCTTCTGTTGTACATATATATCGTATACGTTTCCACTAAATATACGCTCATCCCGTACAGCACACGCGCGGATGTTTTATTAATAATTATCTCGATCTATCCTTACAGCAACTACTGTGTTCCTTCTATCCACGTCCACAATTTTCGCTGAAACGGCGCGAAATTACACGTAGAATATACACGTGTGCATAATCGTTTCCATTTTTAGAAACGACTCGTCTGTTTTTTTTTTTTTTTTTTTTTTTTTCCGAAAAATATTTAGAGGTACGCTTGTAGAGGTTCTCAAGGGTAGCAGAATTTTCATCGAGGGAGGAGGAGGAGGTTGAGCGAAAGAAATCGGTTTAAACTCGCCGTTTTGCGTGAATGGGAAGTGAAATCCTGTTTCGACAATTCTCTTTGTCTCTGTTTCGATAATTGAAATTAGAAAAAAGGGGGGGAGGAAAGAGGAACGCGTGCTTAATCCGTTGACACGGATTTTCCCCTTCTAACAATGGATAATAAACGAAATATGGATTTGAATTAATACTTCAAAAGGGGATACGTAGTTTCTCGTGCAATTTTCTTTCTAACAGGTTTGTCGATTAAAAAAAGAAAAATTATAAGAATTCTGATATCCTTGCTTAGACTTTCTTTTGAAATTAAAATTTTTCGCATCCCAATTATTACTTTTTCCCTCCCACCTTATTCAGCATGAAAATAACTGTGTAGCTTTCAAAATGGCTGTATCCTTAGGATTTCTCATTCTTAACTGAGAGAATAATTTAAAATATACATAGATATTTTGTAATTTTATTTTCAGAAATTAACAGTTTCATTGTTACAATTTTACAATACAATATTAAAAAATATATAATTCGCTATAACAGAAATTAATATAACAAAAAAAAAAAATATACCCGAGATACCCATCTTCCAAAAGTTTCGAATTGGATCTGCGCGAATTTGATCTGTTTCCAATTTAGTATTGTCAATATTTAAAAGAAAAAAAAAAGAGTAAAAAAACAGGAAAAGATTAAGACAAAAAAAAAAAGGGGAATGTATATATGTAACAAATTGAGATGACTTATTTCATTACTTTCAACGAATTTAATAACAATTTCCATTATTCGCATTGTTCATTCTGAGAGTTAAATCGGTTAAAAAATTACAGATATACAAAAGAAGAAATATCTTTCTTTCTATACCGTTTCATCCTGACACATATTATAAAGTGTTGCATTTATTCTCAAGAGTTATCCTGTATATTTGGTTTAAACTCAACAACAAATATACACTGATGTGACAAATATTTCCCTCAAGATCATTTTTTTAGCATTGGAATTATACAAATCGACTCATTGTTTTATTACACTATCACATCTCGCACGTATGAAAACTGAGATTTCTTGTTTCACGATCTTTATAATTTTCTTCAAGATGTCTAAAGAGTCCAAAATAATTTTTATTGTATTTTAAATTTCTGTCGAAGAAACGTAAATTAATCGTGTCGAGTAAAAAATTATCACTTTTCTTTTCTAAACACGTTCAAAAAATATCCAACCGGAGAAGAAATTTTTTTTAAACTTTATCCAGTTGAAACGGCGAAACGTTTCAATGTTCGATAATAAGAAAATTTCATTTTTTCGACCCGACGAGACCTTTCCACTCTCGCGACGAGTCACGTATGAAAAATTTCCTTCCCTTCGAACTCCAGCGCCAATTTTTCACCGAGAGATGTTGCAATTCGAGCATTAATCGGCGAGAAAGATTCCACGTCTTCCACGAGGGGAGCGAATGAGAAAGATGTGAAAAAATGGGGTTAAAGTAGAAACGCGAGCCGCTTTAACCTACCATTTTTTCCTCCCCCCTTTTTTTCGTCTCTCTCTTTTTTTTTTTTTTCGCGCGCCGGCTTTTCTTTCGCGGCCTCGCACTCTGAACCGGAGCCCGCCACGATGGCAGCTTGATTCTTCATCGGGCCGATGTTTGAAAAAAAAAAAAAAAGAAATGGACGGATTTTTCAGAAGCAAACGAAAGGGGCGTGAAAGGGAGGAAGACATTCGTTGAAAAAAAAAAAAGAAGGGGAAAAAAGTCGATTTTATCGTGCTCGTTAGAACGATCTAGGTCGTCACATCTCCTCCTAATCGCGTTACCAGACGTTCCTTTTCTTCTTCTTTCAAGGTTTCGTTTCGAGCGAACAAATCTTCGGTTTACAAGCGGATGAGCGAGGGAGGGAATGGAAAAAGAAGAGGAAGGAAGGAAGGAAGGAAGGAAAGATAGATCGAAATTTAATGGAATTTGAAATATTTCTTCTTCGGTTTCGATATCGTATCGAGTTCTGTCGCGCGGTATTAAATTGAAATTCCACAGGGAGAGGGAGTGGAAAGGGATTTTCAGGATCGATCCGTGTTCTATTTATCCGTAGGCTTGATTAACGCGTTCACTGTCATATCCATAATGAACACAGTTGGGGGCTAATATTTCACGATTGGTATCAACGTTTGATTGTATAAGTTGTAAACACGTAATAATAGGATATTTTTTTTTTTTTTTTGGAAGCTTTTCGAAACTTCGTTCGAACAAAATTTACCAAGTATCTTCTTGTTTTTAAGATTCGAGCAGTTTTTCACTGATCGATGAATAATAAGAGCGAAATGCACAAAAATATTGGGTGTATTCGAATTATTCTTCGTGTCGCGAAGATATCGTTTTAAAAATTTGCTATAAAATAAGCATATTTTGTTAAAAAATTAGGTAATAATCGATTTTACCAATAACGTGTGTTTTATTCCTTATTTTAGAATTTATTTACTTTTCTCTAATATATATTTTTTTATCAACTCGAATATTTCTATAAAATTCGTTGCTCAAATTTTAACTCTATAAATAACTCGGTTTAATATTGTTATCTAAGTAAGTTCTTACGAATCAAATAAATAAATGATAAATCAAAAACTCTTCTCTATTTTTAATTGCCTATATATTTTCTTCTTCGACCCAATGTTATACGCCATACGACATTTTAACAAGATCAGAGGGAATCTTGTGGAAAAGGGGGAGGGGAGGGGGGAGGGGGGAAATATAAAATTACGTAATACAATTTAATTTTAACGTTATCATTATTTACCGATATAACGATACAATTCGAAACAAAATCCTCGGCTTGTTGGAACCGAAGTAAAATAAAAGTCGAGACTTGTTCAGAATTTATACCAGGACGAACGTAGAAGAGCTCTGGAGATATGTAGCTCTTGGCTATTTAGCCCGACTAAACTCGTGTATATATATATATATATATATATTTCGCTTTTCCATCGTCCCTTCTTCTTTCTTCCTCCTTTCGTTCTCATCCGTGTGTCCATTTCGTGCGACGTAACACCTTCTCGCAAGTTGACGTCTCGTTAAAGTTCGCTTTTTTTCCTCCACCCCCCTCTCGTCGTCCTTCCTTTTCTCGTGTCCTCTCCCCTCTCGCTATCCTCCTTTATATATATATATATATATATACGAGCAAGAGAGAAAAGTTGGCGATTATCTTCAGTTATAAATGAAATTTCTCTCGGTGAGGATCTATATATGTATAGATAGATAGATAGATAGAATAAACTTTGATCCGTTTCTCCTCTCTCTCGCTTTGATATTTTTCTTGCATAAAAGCGAATGTTAGTATAAAAGCATCGAAGCGTGGATGAATACGTTTTCGATTGGGATTGGCATTATTATTTCAATCGTTGCTGGATCAGCTTTATATATATATCGAGAAAGGAAAGGAACTACAATAAGCACGCTCCTCGATATTTTTACGAAGTATCTCGAGATGAGAAACGTTAGTTTTTCTCGTTTTCTTTCTTACGCCGTTCAAATTTCGCGGGTCGGCGAGCGTGAAACTTCAGCGTGTAACTTTCGTGTAAATTATTATTATATCGCGAGGTGTATGGTAAATAGCAGAGATGCTTATTTATCCGCGCTGCGCTTGATGTAACGAGAGGATAATTTTCACGGATGGCCCGTTGATTTTTATCGACCCTTACCGACGGTCGATTACTTCCCTTCCGCTCGAAATCGATCGATCGAGAAAAACATGGCGGACAATCATTCGCAAGATTAACCTTCGTCCAATCGAAGCCGATTTTACTCGATGTAAAAATTTCTTTGCTTTGGAAAGATCGAATTGTATCGTGATTCGTTGGTCATCGAATTTTTTTTATATACACAGTTAAAAAATTGTTAATTTCGTTCGTGCGTGAAAAATCGTGATCTTTATTTTTTTCCTTCGCAATTCTGACTATTTCTGAAACTTATTTAAAAAGAAAAAATTTTTACATCAATCCGTAAACGTTTCTATAAAAATTCCAATTTTTAAAAAGTTATTTCGTTTAAAATGTTGAAAATTTATAATGTTCACGTAAAAGGAAAAAGTAGAATTTTTCTAGAATCCAGAAAATACTTTCGATTCTCTTAACTCGACGTCGTGGAATCTGAAAAACTTTCATACATTTGACTTTTTTACAACAATTTTTATGATCCATGCAAATTCACATATTCCTTTCCAGAAATGAGTATAACTTAATTTGCATATAGGTGATAATCTTAAATAAATTAAATACACAAGTTTGAAGAATAAATAAAAGAGAGACATTCTCGATGCTTAATCTCTAAAATTCCACGGCAATCCAAAACAAAACGATTTTTATATCGTTGAAAAATAATTCTTTCAATTTTAATCTCCATTGTTATTTAATTAATATTCCATCCTCCCCGTTTCACTTTTCGTTACAAAGAAAATCGTTATTACAATTCGACTTCATTAACAATTATCCTGTATCTTGTTGTTTCCGATACATTTGTTTACCGATCTTGTGTATACGTGTTCAATGCATGCAATGTATACAGATGGGCACGCTTTCCAAGATCGAATGGTATTATCAGCGTCGATAAATTACAAGCAAATCCGTAACTGGAAATTTATTCACGGTCCATCATTTAAATATGCACGGTAATCACACGCGCGCACACCTTGGCTAACCTTTGACCTATCGTTAGATGTGAACGGAACAGCCTCAAACACCCACGCGAAATGCATTGATCCACCGTTCCGTTTCCAAGTTTCGGGGATGCTAATGAACAGACGAATCTCGATGAAATCGGCATTTCTTCCATCGTTAAAAAAAGAATATATAAATCTAGAATTATAGACTAAGCATAAAAATGCAAAATTTGTGAGATCTCTAAGATTTTGTCCAAAAAGAAAAAAAAATGTATTATCAATAATTTTTCTTCTTTATTGAAAATTGTGAATTAATACAATTTTCGTATTCCCATATCGAATGATATATATATCTTTATATTACGTTATGTTAGTGAATCATAGGTCTAACTATAGATAAAAAGGTAGAACAATAAATCAATAATAATAACAAGTTACTTCACACTAAATTTAAGTTGACACAATATGTAAATTAATATTAACGTTTTTCACAAGTTATATAACAATCGTCTTAGAATCGTAAATAGAAATTGTCGTGTTAAAGAAAAATGATAAGATAAAACGCGGATTGCTTGAAATGAGTCACGCAAAAAAAAAAAAAAAAGAAAAAAAAAATTGTTTACAAAAATAAAATATAAATTTGTTAAGTGATTGAATATTTTTAAAATGTGAAGAATGATAAAGATTTTTTAAAAAAAAATATTATTTGCTGTATAAATAATTAATAAAATTTAAATAAATAAAATTTGCATCCTCGTTAAAATATTTTATCGTAACAAAGAACAAAAAATTTATCAGTTTATTTACAGTTAAATGTACGAAGTAAGTAATAATGGATGTAATATTATTATAATATACGAAAAAAATATTCTTTTTTTAAATAAAAGTTAAATTTAGTAAAATATGATTTAACTAAATATATATCATCATCATCATCATCATCATCATCCACACTGAAATCCAATTCTTGTAAGCACTCATCTATCGTTTCTTTTGCTTTAAACGCAAGCTTCGTTATTCCGGTTTTTAATCAGGAATATTTAAATGGGGAGAAACGTTTCTCAAACAATGAAATAAATCAAAAGTAAATTATTATCATAATGCGTTTAATTAATGCATCTTCGTTTCAGAAAAATTTGAATTTTTATAAAATTATGCATAATGTCAATAATATCTGTGTTATAAGAGGCATAATATTTATTACACTAATATAACAATATTTCACGCAGTAAAATTCAACGAGTTCAATATTTTACTCGGAAGAGAGAATTAATTGATGAGAATTTTCTATTCTCTATACAAAAATGTACTAATGCGTTCGTGTTGAAAATCGATTAGTTTAAAATATATTTTGGTAATTATTTTAAACTACTTTAACATTTTTTTTATTAATAAAAATTTTTCCGTGTCCATGAAATGCGAAAATAAAATATAAACCAATCCTTAGACGATGTTGTAACAATATATTCTAATATGATATTATTATGTTATTATTGTAATTTTGTATTAAATTTGAATCTCATAATTTCAATCGTAATTGCTTTAAGTTTTATGATTATTTTCTGCGTTCCACGAATCCAAAAAATAATAAAAAATTTACAAAAATCTATATTAACAAGAGATAATGCTTGCGCATACATTATATATGAAGGCGTGTATATAAACGAAATTTATTTTCATTTTTAAAATGAGAAAAAATACATTGCTTCTTCTTCAATTGATTTTTACTGAAGATATTAAAAAAAAAAAAAACAATTGAAAAAAATGATAAAAATAAGAAAGATAAAGATAATAAAAATTGAGAAATGAATTACTGATAAACTAACATAATTATCGATATTTTAATTTTAAATTTTGCAAGATTTAACTTAACAAAAGACGAAATCTCATGTTTTTCGTATAGAATAGATAATTAAAATTAAAATATCCTTCAATCCGATTGATTTCTCACCTGAGATCTTAATTTTCTTAATTTTCTATTCATTAAAAACCACGATTAAATCTAACGAAATCATCTGTATAATATTATATTAATTTATTTTAATTTATTTAAAATTAATTATTATAGAAACATCTATACTAATACGTTTTAATTGCATATATCAGTTCTATCGCCTTCTTTGATCCTTCAATCTTTCTTGTACTGATCGTATGATAAGACATCATACATTTTTCAATGTTTTCTTGATTTAATTGATTTAAATTTGCATAGTAAAAAAAAAAAAAAAAAAAAAAAGAAAAAAAGATCAACCACGATTAAAATTCATTAAAAATTTTTCTCCCGTACATTTCATTCATGTTTATGAGGAGGAAAAAAATGATGCGACAAAAATAAATAGTACACGCATGACAAAATAGAGATTTTTTGTTTTTTGAAAATCCAATAGTTTTTTTTATATATATATATATATATATTATCCCGTGCTGAATCTGAATCCGGCCGTAAAAATGGTTTATCATGTTCGATTTAAGAGATAAAAAATATTCGAATTTTATTATATTTACGAGAATATTTCGAAGGAATCAATTTTTTTTTTTGAATTTTATTATCAAATCAAATTTAATTTTTCTCGATGTGTATATCGCATACAAGTAAAATATTATCGAAAAGTATTTTGATGTTCGAAGAGGCGTAAGCGCATATAATATTCTATCAATCTTCTAAAAAAAAGAAAAATAAAAAATGGACTGTCTTTTCGCGATCGATAAGTTTGAATGGATTAACAGCTTAAACAACGATAAACTCGACGATAATATCTTGATGAAAAGAATATAAATGCAGTAAGAATCGATATCTTTTACGCATTTATAACTCAATCTAATGCGAATTTTTCAAAAAGTCAATCTTTTCAAATTTTCAAATTTTCTTTCGTGTGTTTTTCCTTTTTTTCTTTTTTTTTTTTTCTTTCATTTTATCCAGATAGCATGGAAAAAACTTGTGCAACACTTGTATCAATAGAAATATCATCAGGTTAAATATAAATTATTTGTGGTGGGGTAACGCTGCATTGAACAGGTGCGCTATCTTACGTTAATGCAATGCAATAGATGCTGCATTGTGTGCCGACACCGATATCCGGCCATGCAATCTAGTCACGCAATCTAGTCATGCAATCTGGCTATGCTGCTTGACCAACTCGATGGTGTCAATCGCAAATACATACGTACAAACATCACAGAGATAATCTGTGAAACAATACAGATTGAAATCTTTCATCCACGTTTCGATTTTAATTTTATGAAAAATTATTCATTCAATCGATCTCCCTTCTTTTATTAAATAATTTACCTGTGTGTACTTCCGTCTAGGCTCAATTTATTTTGAGAACGCACAAGGAAAACAATCTCAAGATTTATCATTAATTCAACATATCATTGAATAGTCACGATTATGTTTGATCGTATAATAAGTAATAATAAATATACTTACTGAGAAAAGTTAAGACTAATAATCGTTTGCAAATTTATTTCAAATAGATTTCATCGGATTAAAACTAAAGCTGGCATAGAAAAATCAGTTATATATGGATAAATTTTCTCGAATATGCTTGTATAAAGTTAAAGAGATAAAAAAAAAAAAAAAATGTAAAACGAAAAATATTGTTGTTCTTCCTATTTGATAAAATTAGAGCTGTCTGATTTAAAATTTAAAAATTCAAATTTTTTTGCGAGAAAAATATAATAAGATGAGATTGAGAGGGAATTAAGAATACTTGTATTGAAGTGGGTATAGGTATTGAAAAGTGAACCAACACTCGATTATATACCATTTAGAGATAAAATGAAAAGACATGTAAGAGATGAAAATAGAGAAAAAGAGAGAAAAGAAATATTTATTACCAAAGAAAGTGAGAATATGAGAATTCGCGTGGAAAGTTTGAATTTAACAATATAAATTGACAATATAAATAATGAAATCTAATATACTTTATTAGTTATTTTATGTATTAATTTTCCAATATAAAAATTTACATTTGCTTCAAATATTAACTTTTATTGGATAACTAATATTAACTGATGTTAAATTATGCATAAAATTATTCTTCTCTTTTTTTTTAATACATGTTATTAATTATTATTAATTGTATATGACATGTAAGATTTAACTATAATCATAAACGTTGTATTAATTTAAACATGTAATAAACATAATTAGTTCATTTTTAAATTAATTATCGATGTAATTAAAAACACAATTGCTCACAATGTTACTATTAAGTAACATTTTATGTATCTCTTTACATCTTAAAGATCTAATTGCTGATCCAATTCCCCATCTTCCAAAACGTACCTAAAATAATTAAAATATTTCCAATATTCCATATGATATATAAAACATTGAAAGACAAATACATTCTATTAGTTTCTCATTCTTTTTCTCTTTCGTCTCCTTTAAACCTCCATGAATTGTAACAAATGAATTTTCCACCATTTTCCTGTTTCCCCGGACTCATTCAATTTTTTCACCGATAATGAATATTGAAAAAAATAATATTGAAACATTATAAGAGAAATATATATCGAGCGTATCAAATAATATCGAATTAATTAAACTTCTTCGACTAAATGATAATGGAAGAAAAGAAAATCGCAGAACCGGTCGAATCGAAGCATGAATTAAAGCATGATTTTTTACGAGAAAAAGAAATTTTCCAATTATCCTCGATATATTTGTGCAAGGCAGCCCGTTTCAGACGAATTCTGTGGACAATTCTCGTTCAAATATCCATCTGAATTTGACGACAGTACGCGCGATTTCTCAATAAAAACATAGAGCGTCGAAGACACCAACACCCGAGGCGTCGAATCTCATTGGTCAACCTTCCATTTCGCTAATTGGCTGCCTCCCTGAATTCATATTCACGCGAAATTCTCTGGAAAAGAAAAAAGAAGAAGAAGAAGAAGAAGAAAAAAACTCTTCCATATAAAAAAAAAAACATAAACTTTTCACTCAATTTCGGCTCGATCGGCTTTACGGTTCTGCCCTCTACTCATCCGGTGCATCCGGTGTAACTAAAACGTGTATCGTTCGAACGGAACTGGCCTCGAAAATCCGCCGTTCGAGTTTCACGTTGTTTCGAACATTGGCCAAATCGACCGATCTTTTCATCCTGAAAGAAAGCTCGTGGCTAAAAAACGACGAGTTTATCGTGTAATAATTTTTACGATTCATTCTTTTTACGTGGGAAAAAGTATATATACCCATGTTTTTTCCATTCGCATTTGCATCGTTTACGACACACGAAATGTTTTAAGGTCGTTTAATTTAACGAGCTTAACCGTTTCGCACGACACAAAAATGGCGAGCATCGAGTGTGTTCATATAACGCTATAGTCATCCGCTCAACAACGCAACATCAGAGCAATAACGTTCAGCACCGGTTGCGTAAAAGTCTGAAATTGATTAACGTTATTAAATGGCGGTGATCTTTACCTCGAGTCTCGTAACAGGCGGTTGAAAGAAGAAAATCGTACTTGGTTATCGCACTCCTCGAAATAATGCCACGCTGTAAAATATCATCGGTATTTTCATTTGTAATTGTCGTTCCTAATGTTTTGAAAAATTCATTTTCACCTCTTCTCCAACAATCCACGCTCTCTAAAGTCTAAAATTACACTCCTTTGTTCGTGTCGCCACCAAACGGTCGTTTATACATTTAATGTATTGTTAATGATAGTTCTCCCAAGTATAGTGATATTGCTTGATCATTTTTGTATGTGTTTATATATTTTATATATAACTGATTATTTTTCAAAAACATTTCTGTGAATAAAAATTATTGAAAAAGTAGAAAATGATTATATATCATTTTCAAAAAAGTGTTTTCCAGGAGTAAAAACTGCATTTGAATTAAAAAACTTTGGAAACTCGTTAGAAATTTGAACGAATATTTTCGGACACGGTTTCGATTCTCTATTTCCATTTCCAGTTGAATCCCAATTTCAAAATTATCATACGATATATCATGCAATTGCTAGTGCTAATGCTGCTGCATTATATATTTCAATTTATTCTCTAAATTTGTAAGAATATTATTTGAAGCCTTATCAAAAAATAAAAACATTAATTATCGGACTTGAAATTGCATTATTAATCATACACACTTATCTTGTTTTGTTATACAAAACAAGTTCAAGCTACCATCTCTTCTCGCGAAATTGTCAATGAAATTTCTTCTTTTTTAAATAATGAAATTGCTAAATTTAAATTGCACTCAAATTTTGTTGATCACGAAAAATATAGAAGAGATATCTATGATATAAAATTATATAAAAATAAATATTATGCGCCTTTTGATTTTTTTTTTTCTAAATAAAAACAAATCAACATTATTATAAAAATACTTAAAAATTATTTTTAATTAAGCGAGATACATAAAGATTTTATAATAAAGTTGTGACTCTTTATTTGTGCATTAAACGAAAAATTTTTTGTTCACAGCTTTTTGCTGGAATAAATCGTATGTATGTAAATTACATATCCTATGAGAATAATAAACACATTATCACGTCAGATGGACGAACGAAAAAACGAATTGAAATACGAAGTTTCGAAACTTCTATTAATAAGTGGAGAGACCAGAGCGAATTCAGTTATTCCCTTATCATTCCGATCGGACGTTTAAGAGACAAGCGGGCAATAACAACTAACTATCTTGATTATCGAAAAGTTGCGATATGCAGACACGCAACGGCACACTGATTTAATTAAATTTCACGCTTTATCCAATTTCGGCTTGTGCGATGATTGACGTTGATGGATTTGTATAAATGCTTGTTTGAAAAATGATAAAATTATTCGTACTGTATAATTGGAAATTTCATGAAAGAAAAGTATTTTGGAATTTGTAAGAAAGATTCTATGGAACTGTTTTTTTTTTTTTTTTTTATGCAATTTTGTAATAAAAACTTTTTGGCACAGATATAAATTTACAGTATTTTAAGTGATGAATGATAATTATTTTTCATATTTAAATTAATTAATATTAATTAAATATAAACTCTCAACAAGTTAATACATGATTTATTAAATTCATTTCCATAACGAATCATTTGTTTAACAAGTAGAATTATATATATATATATATATATTATTTATTTTAATTTTTTAATTTTCGAAGAAGTATCAAATTATGATTAAAAAAAAAAATTGCTTTAAAGTTAAACTATTAAAAAATATACTGAGAATATACTATAAATTGGATTATAAAAATAGACGTCACATTGCGCTAGAACTGACATTGTTCTTTTCAAAAATCCAATTTTACAATCTGTGAACATGATGATATTATTACAATTATATTAATTATTATTAATTTTTTTAACTCACGTTAAAAAAAAGAAACGTAATGATAATGAATTGATATGTAAATGCTTATATAAAAGATTTAAAAAAAAATCATTATCATCAAAATAATCAGAGAAAAATAAAATTTAATTCTACATTTCTTTTCGTTTGAACTTTCTTCTTTATCTTTATATAATTAAAATAAACATTATTATTATTATTATTCAAGTTGTAACAACTCGTTATTATCGAGTGGTTAACTGAAAAAAAAAAAAACATATCAAATTTTATACGTGGTGATAATTCACAAAAATATACTTATTCGTGTAACTCTTTTATTTAAAATTTACAAATATACAAATAAATCATTATTATCAAGAAATTCTATATTTATTGCGTAGATTATTTGTGGTATACACATCGCAATGAATGATTCATGTCTCAAAGATCAAACAAGCAAGCAAGATATTCAAATTATCCTCTTGTGCCAAATGTAAGAAATTCAAATGAAAGATACTGCCTGAATAATAATGTGCGTGTACACTTAAATGAATAATATAAAAGTTAAGTCATGGAAAACTTCTGTTTTCCACGGCTCGTTAATTTATCGTCCTTAAGAACTCGTAGCGTTGCACAACGTTTTTATATACTCGGTGATTTGGAAATTGTGTTCGTATTTACAAATCATCGTGCAAATATCGGGAAAAATGGAATATATTATTAATAAACGATGATTCGCGATTTGTTTAACACGTGAATACGAAACCGAGTTAATCCTTCGATTTCGATTAAAACAGCAAACTTTCTGAACGATACAATTGTCATTTTATAATTAATTTTGGCCTCGATAATGATCGTGTAATGACAAATGTTCCGATCATTATCGAAAAATTGCATCGAATAAACAAAGATATCAGACTTTAAAAGGAAATATTCTGATCTTTATCGAACGTTTGTGCAGCAAGGAAAATAAAAAAGAAAATCTTTTTGAAGGAGCGAAATCAATCTCTGAAAGTCTTATCACTTTTTTCAATTTCATCTGGGAATATTTTTCGGAATAGCTAGTGATGGAGTATTAAAAATTGGACATTTTTATAATTTAAAATTTTGCTTTATCGGCAAAAGTTGTATTTTAAACGAAGGAAAAACTTGATTGAAACTTTGAACGTTGATTTGAAATGTGATGAAAATGATATTGCTTTGACAAGGAATTATCACATGCTTATTTAAAAAATAAAAAAAAAAAGGTTTTAAATAAAGATTAAATTTTTGTAATTCGACGAATATTTCTTCGTGAATAATTCTGCCCAATTTTTTTCAAAGTAAAAATTTCTCAAATTATCATAATAAATAACTTATTATGCGAAAGAAATGCATAATCGATGGCTCGTTCATAATAAAATATATCGTCGGAAGAGAGAGAGAAAAAAAAAATTGCTAAATCCTGACAGATATGAAATTTAAATCAATCCATTTTATTTCCACGAGTAGGAATTTTCCTTCCACAGAAGATACAGATATTGGTATTGTGCGATTCTGAAAGTAGAGATAAACTAAGGATCAGCTAAAGATGAACCATATCTTCAAAATCGTCTTAAGATAAAAATGTTTTGAAACTAGTAGTAAAAGATTGTTATCGTTAATAAATAAAATGAATAAAAAATTTTGAACAAATCATATTACTTTGTAACATCGAGATGTTTTTTTTTAAATAATCCCTTCTTTTATAATTATAATTATCATATTATATTTAAAAAAATTTATTATTATCTTTAGAATATTCTAAACTCTTAACTCTTGCACAAAAGAAACATTTTTCATTAGAAAAAACTGCTAATTTGAAACTGCTTTCTACATAAAGAATATGTAGAATACATGCTATACAAAAATTTATTTTTGAAATTATAACAAGGAATGACCGGTATATCTTATTTTCCCTGCAGACAAAATTAATCGTATTCCTTTGATCTCACAATGATCTTCGTAACCTGTGGAAAGATTAAGATTCTTTGATGGAAATATAATTAACACATTGAAATGTTCACTGTATAATACGTTCTCTATACATTTCTTCCTATTCTCAAAGAAGATCACGAATGGAAAAAGAGATGAAAAATATTTCACGATACTTTATTGATCCTAGCCAAATTCTTGAATCGATAAAACTATTATTATACGTTTCTCACGTGTGTCGAGGACGCAAGGATCGTGGACCCGCTTTTGTGTGCCTTCCTTTTTTTTTTCTTGTTTTTTTTTTTTTTTTTTTTTCGTTTCCTCGGCCACGAGAAATCGGGCCTCCATTGTTCGTTCTCCGGTGATCCCGTTTTTCGGTAATGCTGGTTTTGCGACGCAGTCGTCATGGCCCGAAGCCAACGCGTAAACAGACGAGGCATTGCGTTTTGTGCTGTTCCACAGAGAGGATCGATCCACCGTTCGGATCTATCCAACGATGAAACTTCGATCCCTGTTGTCATCGTAGATCCATCGTCGATCCCAAGCAGTCGAAATTCGAATACCATTTTCTTCGATGCGTGAATTGTGGGCGGATGTACGATTGAAGTTAGATAAGATAAATATATATATATATATATGATATTAGAATAGTTTTTTTCTTTAATTTTGAAAGTTAGAGGGAAAAATTTTCGAGTACAATTGGCTATTTTCGTAGGATTGGATAAAAATAAATTATCGATGGAAAGAATAATTCTGGAAATGTATAAAAAATAGAGTTTCTTTTGTTCAAAAGTTCGTTTTCGAGAAATTTCAAGAAAAATTGAATTTGAAAATTCGATAGTCAAGTGTTGTAATTCTTGAGTTGTGAGTATTTAATTTCTCGAAAAAAGGAAAGGAGTAAAATTTCTGCTCGTTTTCACATTTGAAAGATTTTTAACTGGATTTTCTTGAAAACGAAGCGTCGAATGAGAAAGAAATGTTATTTTTTTTTCTTTTAACTTCATCTAATCGAATAGATAAAGCATTTATAAATTGCTGATATAACTTTCCTCTTCTACTACGTTTATTTCTATTTCTTCGTGACTTACACAAGTCAGAAACAACTTAATCTCCTCGACTTAATACCAGAATTAATGACTTAACTTTCCAGTCAAAAAAAATTGTCAAGCCGATTTATTATAATAATTCAAGATCGTTTGCAATACGTACGCAATATGTTTTAACAGAAATTTTACGTCAATGATGTAGAGTCGAATTATTATAACTATAAATCAAATCCACATTTTAGCATAACAATTTGTAATTAATGATGAGGATCGAGTCGAATGTCATGTAACTAATATATACAAGTTTTAACGAGAATTGAACGACAAATGATACTAGGCAAACAAAGAACAGCTAATAAAAACTGATAAAGTTAAAAATTTTCTTTTTAAATTTACAAAATTTCGAATCCTAGTTTTCTTAAAAATCCTTGGTTTAATCTGTAATCTGTCAGAAAGAGATGCTCGACACGTTTAATTAATCGTAACGAAAGCCGAGACATCTTGAAACAAGTTCAACTGGGCCAACCGTTAATACATGTCGATCCGCAAGGAATCGCTAATATCGACCTACGGCTCCGGTATGCCATTTGCGGTATCCAAATGCAATATACCAGAGAGCATCTGTCGCGTGCACGTGTCGTATCTCTCGCTCTCTTGTGTATCTATTGGCCAGTTTGCGGTTGGAAGAGATCGAAACTATCGTAATTACTCGCGTCTGTCATTCTTCGTTACCTTCATTATTTTTACAAGTATTTGCACACTAGAGAATTTTATTGCAGTCGTGCATACGAATGTATCCAATGTATCGTGTGCACTCATTTTAAAACAAAATATCAATCTTATATCTCCTTTCTAGAATACACAGGACATATTCTAAGCGAAGAAGTTAAGTAGATTTTTGAAATTTCTTCTGGGATTATGAAAAGAAAGAGATTGGAAAAATTGTTATCCCTTTCTCACGCTTTTGTGCAATATAAATTCGTTTAAAATTATATTTCTTACAGCAGATTAATAGAATATTGAATTTGTAATTGTACAATTTAAAATTCTGCTTTATGTCGCGCCATTACCACCGAACTTATATTTTAAAAAAGCGTATTTTCCATACACGTCAAACAAGAGCTTTCAGCTTAAAGTAGTAACCTCTCCCTAGTAACTTACGAAGTTACTATGAAACACCAAGGAAAACGGTGGTGAAAGTCTTGGGCAAGATACGAAAGTCTTTAAATATAATATATGTTGAAAGATTAATTTAAAATATTTACACGAATATATTTGTCGAATAAATTTAGGAAACATTTCTCGAGAAAATTAATTTTTATTTCCTTCCTAACATGGATAAGATTTCGTACATGGAAAATTTGCCATCGAGTGTTATATCTTGTGATATGAATTCAACGCTTTTGTAAAGCAAAAAAAGAACTTTTGTTCCAACGAAGCAGGATTTTACATTCAACAGCATACATCAGGCGTGGTTTTTAGCGATCGATCGGGTCAATAATCACCGATTCGATGATAACTTCATAACCTCCACTCACTCGCAGTATTCATTTCGAATGAATAAATTCGATTTGTTTGCCCTTACGCGACAAATAAGAATTTATTTATTCATCGTTCGTGAATAAATCGATGTAATTTCTTTTCGATAAAAAAAGTACGTACGTATTTATTACATTTTACTTTCTTCGATCCATGTGGATTTGTTTGTTCGAGCTTGCCGGTATCCAATATTGTTATCTCGACGAGTCTGATACACGCTCTGTAATTGGCCAGTTTTTCGTTAATGAATCGTTACACAAAACTCGAAACGAAAATTTTTGCAAAAAATTTTGGTAAAAACGATATTTCCACTTTTCTCGAAGGATATGTATATAACCGTATACATATTTCCATACAAGTTCTTTCAAATTTCTCTACGTTTTGCATTTGAATTTTATTTTTTATCCCATAATACAGAGCGAGTCTTTGTTCCATTCCACGTTAACAATACTCTGAGATAAAATATGTATTATAGCGAATCGTTGTAGTGAAAATTTTGAGAGGAGAAAAGGACTTGAAATATAAAATTTTACGTATTAATAAAAATTTCTCGTTATTATACGTTAAACGTCATCCACATATGTGTGTGTAACCCTTTCTTTACGTTACAAGAATAAAGATACAACTTTCTGATCAATGATAAATCGATCGCAATCCTTAAGTAGCTCTCTATATTTTCTTTAACAAAGAAATTATGCTATGTACATTCCTAAATATAAATATTTCAAAATGGCAGAACGTGAAGTGAAATTCTTTTCAAAAAAAAAAAAAAAAGATTTTACGATATTTTGTCAAGAACATAAAAATGCATCAAAAGTATTAGAGTAAAATAGTAGAAAGATAAAAGAAATTCTGCTCTCAATTGTAGCAAGAGAAATTCAAAATATAAACCAATATTAAGTGTACATTTGTCATCTTTTTTATTAATATAATTTCCCATATTTGATAAAAAAGATACATTGCAAAGATAAAAGAAATTCTGCTTTCGATTATAGCAAGAGAAATTCAAAATTAATGTCTTATCGTTAAAATATCACTTTTCTTATTGATATAATTTGATATATTGGAATAATATACCTGTATCTAGTTGTATTTCCATAACTCGTAGACGAAACGTTAAAAGAGGAAGTTATGACCGGAATTTAATCACAAGATTCTATTTGTACCGAATAATTGGATGGAATTACATAGTTCAACTACTTCCCTTTATCGAAAGAATTATTGCAACATCAAAATCGCTATAAAGTGGTCTATACACTCTGAACTATTAGCATCGGACATTACTCGCTGAAACAGATATACGGATTCCCATATCGATGCACAGCATCTGAAATCGATATCCCGCAACTCGCATAATGAGGCGTGCATCACGGCAAACGTACATCCGTTTGATTAAAATTTTATCTGCTTAATTTAACTCGAGTGAAAAATATGATACGATATATTTACTATCTAATTCTTTTTCCGCGTAGTAAAATCATCCTTGAAACGATTCTTACGATTCTTATTTACATACGAGTCATTTCTCTCGTTATTAATTAGAAGATGAATCGACTTGTTTTAAGAACGAACAAAATTTATATTTGTCTGTACAATAATTTTCTCTCGCCACTGTGCTAAATCTTGAAATATTATAAAATCAACCTCCCCTCGTCGATTCAGAAAATAATCATAATTTTGTTTCCTCCTTTTTTCCTTTTTCTCCACCCTATTCAACGCCCTTACATTCTTCTCTTTGAAGAGAAAGTCTACCACCAGCCGGATACCACGTTTGTTCCTCTCCGTGTCCTCGTCCTCGGCCTCGGCCTCAAACCTCACACTCTCTTCCGCGTAAGTAGCTTGTCTTCGAGCATCCTCGATGCAGGAACGAACGAAGGAAAGTTCACTTTGACACACGAGATTTGTTACCTAGGCTGCTCCTGACGTTTTCGTGGTAAAATATACGCGGGCACGTTCGTACTATGCAAATGCGGCTATCCGCGAAAATAAAAATAGCGCGGAGAGCGGAGCGAGGCATGGAGGGAATAGGGCCTAGGTGTGTATCGAAGGCGAAGGTGTCCCCATCTATGCGACTCGGGCTCTGACGTACACGCGCTTAGAAGCATGCATTGCGCGTTGACCGCTCGAAAGAAAGAAAGAAAGAAAGAAAGAAAAAAAAAACTGGACGAGGTCGTCCTTTTGTTCCACGAGGCGTAACTCGTGCAAGCGCAACTTGATTCGCGATCAAAGCCCTGTACCAGATTTTTATTCGTTTATTTTGTTCCAGTGCAACGCCGCTGTTGGCGTGAAGGCATTCTTCGATATGATGCACAGTGGGCCGCACAAAGTGATGCTATTCGGCGCAGCTTGCACGCACGTCACTGATCCCATCGCCAAAGCATCGAAGCATTGGCGTCTCACACAGGTGAGTTATGAAATATAACGGGACAATTTGCGGGGAACCAAAGCGGGAATCTATGCATTCTGATCTCGGCTCGAGAGAAAGGCGATTCGTTGATTGTCCCTGACGTCGTGTCGAAATCCTAACCCCGCGGAGATATCTCGTTCGAGATATATAAAATGCCTATGTTATGTATTAAAACGCGAGATATCTTATCGAACTAGCGAATTATTTCTTTTAAATAATTTTATTTTCAAGTAATACGTTTATTAGAGTTAGATTATTTTGCAACTTTCACGAATAAGTTGCGATATTCTTTTTTTTATTTTACATTTTTTAAATCCTGCATCTTGGAATAATGAAACGCAGAGTTTTTTCGTCCTATTGTATATTTCCTTCGTGTATGTTCTGAAAAAAATTATATAAAAAAGAAACGTACAAAAATAGTAATATTCTTTATTTATCATCGTGAACTCGTATTTGCGAGTGAAATATGATACGAGCCTTTTTTTTTTTTTTTTTTTTTTTAGCTTTTTTGAATAAAATACGTTACGTTCAACGTATGATATTAAGAAAAAAAAATGCGAGATTACAGTTATCTCGTTTAATTATTAACAGAGTATACCATCGAATACGTTAGAAATTATGAATAATATTCATAAAAATATTCATAAAAATATCTCGCACGAAAATTAAACAGTTGCACAATTCAATGTAATCATCGTCTTCTTAGATGAAAAAATATTACATTGCATATTACATTACGCAAGACATATTACATTTTACATGAACGTTTACACGAATTAATCAAAATTATTGAAATGGAACAGGCGTGTCCTTTTTTATTCTCACGATTACAATGAGAATATAACGAACATAGACACGTCGCTTCCTCGACACGTTTTTCGAAAATATTGAATCGACCTTTGTTGCAGCTTAGCTACGCGGACACACACCCGATGTTTACAAGCGATAGCTTCCCAAATTTCTTTAGGGTGGTGCCTTCTGAGAACGCGTTCAACGCTCCCCGTGTGGCGCTTTTATTGCACTTCAATTGGACTCGCGTCGGAACCATTTATCAAAACGAGCCGCGATACGCTCTGGTGAGTATTTGAAATTTTATCGAAATGTAATGGAATGACGCACGCACACGTCAAATGAACCAACAACTCGACGCTTTGAATTATATCGTGTAATGCTATATGCACGTAAAAAAAAAAAAAAACGAAAGATGTTTATTTTATTTAGGAAAAGCGATACAATAAAAAGTTTTTGTTTTTTTAATAATCTTCAATCGAATGTTTTAATTTTTGAAAAATTACAGATTAAATGAAATACAGGTTGTTTCGATAAAATATTTTATAACCAATTTAAAAACTGTTTATAATTCTATGTATGGATATGGATGTTTATTCGTATTATATTGTATTTAGAATGCCCGTGATTATATACGTTTTGTCACAGGTTGGCTTATCTCTGGTTAAACTCCATTATTTTTTTCCAACTTACCAGCTACGCACAGCTACGTGGTATTTTATATGTTAAAATTGAAAAAAATGTTTTTTTTTTTTTTTCTTTTAACGAATTAATAATTTCATTCCGCCAATCTTATTCTAAGTGTCTCGTATGCAAAAGTTTATGCAATTTATTCATATTTTATAAACGTAAAGGAAATAGAATTTAAATGAAGATTAATTTTACTCGTTAAATACGAGTATTACTTTGAACATATTTTTATTTATACATTATTTTGCATACCATGCGCGTTCTATGTTACGCAGAATGCTCGTTTAAATTAGTTTCTCTTCAAAATTATGTTTTAAAAAAATTTTTCAAAATTTTTATTTTTGATCGGAATAAAAATTTGAAAATTTACAATCGTCAAGATCATAAAATGTCGATGTTACGAGTTTTTTTTAAATATTTTTCCTCCTCCTTTATTCTCACCGTATTAATAAACCATTGAATTTATTTCAACTAGTCGCTATCATAACAAATTGCTAAAGATAAATTGTAATTTAAGAAAGAAGCACGGCATTGTACAAAATTTCTTTTTTTTTTTTCCTTTTCTTGAAACGAATAAGAACATCTCTCCTGTTTATATTTTTAAACGAATAAATCGATTACATATATTTAATCTTACCGATAATTTTCACAATTTTTACAATTGACGTGTGCAGGCACACAATCGATTGGTCGCCGATCTCGACAGCAATAGCATGGAAGTGGTGGAGACGCAAAGCTTCGCCACCGAGGTGACCACAGCGCTGGAAAAATTGAAGGAGAAGGACGTTAGAATAATTTTGGGCAACTTCAACGAAACATGGGCCAGGCGAATATTCTGCGAGGCGCACAAGTACAAAACCTTGAATTTTTGATTAAAAATTCTTTCGTTCTTCCCCACCAGGATTTCACTTCCTTCCGTTTATTACGTTTCCAGATTCGATATGTTCGGGAGAAAATATCAATGGGTGATCATGGGTACTTACACGGAGGAATGGTGGCTCCATCCTGACGAGGAATGCAATTCCTCCGATTTGGTGGAGGCATTGCACGGCGCTATATTGACAGACTTGTTGCCAATCACAACGGAGAAGAGGAAGACTATAGCTGGAATAGTGAGTTGGAACGGCTTCTTCGAAATTTAGTCGTGTCTCTATCTCCCCTCCCTCCATCATACATCTCTCGTCGCTTTTCAGACAACCGAACAATACCGGGTCGAGTATGACTCGAGACGAGGCAAAGAGTATTCGAGATTTCACGGATATTCGTACGACGGTATATGGGCAGTAGCTTTAGCTATACAACGGGTCGCAAGCAGGATAACACACTACCGTCGCAATCAGACCATGTCAGATTTCAGATACAGGGACGAGCTTTGGGAGAAGCTTTTTCTGGAAGCTCTGAGAAACACCAGCTTCGAGGGCGTCACGGTAGGTATTTTCTGGACAGCAAAGGAAAGTTACAGAATAGGATCTCTTGTAATTTAATATAATTACAATTAACATGTATATTTATGTTCCACCAAGTATTTCGATAATGCTTTTGAAAATTCTTTTTCTATTTCAAATATCATTCTCGAGCTTAATTTTATCGTAAATTCCATCAAATGTAAATATTTCTATTATTTGTAATCTGTATTAGATACGTGTGTGTACAGTTTGTGAGATACGAGTTTGTCGGAAGTTTAAAGTCGGTAAGATAGAGTATTAAGTACGTTGTTTATTCTAACACTTCTCCTAGATAGCAATAATAAACAAGATATTGTCAAAATTACGCAATAAACGAATGATATTGTATTTATAATATCGCTCTATGTATATCATATCTGTTACAAATAAAACTTGTATTTTCGATACAAATGTATTTTTTTCGTAATAGCCTGTTAAGAGTATGAAGAAATTCCATCGAGATACATAACATAACATAATCGTCGAGAAGTAAAAATTAATCGCTTAATATAAGAAATACGCGTGAATCGAAGCGAATGATACAAATGTGACATACAATTTTCCAGGGGCCGGTGCGTTTCTACGATAACGAAAGGAAAGCGTATATTCTTTTGAAACAGTTTCAAGGTGAGTATTGGGACGCGACGATCTAATTCTCTCGAGGCTTGTGTACCTTTTCTTCTTCCATTGCAGGCGACAGAGAGGTAAAAGTCGGCGAGTACGACGGCGTGACAGATATTTTAGATTTGAACAAGGGCGAGCCTTTGATCTGGAAGGGGAAATCACCGCCCAAAGATCGAACTCTTCACATCATCGAGCATTCGACCGTAAATATTACGATCTACGCTGTGCTCACTTCCGCGGCGAGCGTGGGCATCACCATGGCGGCTATTTTTCTCGTCATCAATATCAAATACCGAAATCAAAGGTGATTAATCGCAGGGATGATCCTCTCGTTTCTCTCCTTTTTTCTTCTTCGTCAATTTCATCGCGGGCTCGTTCTACTCGATGCGATTCGTCGGATTTTAACGGGACGCGGGAACAAATCGTGTCAAAACGAGACGAAGAGAGCGTAATATTAATAGATGCACGGTTAAAAAAGAAAGAGTGCGTTCGTTTGGACGAGACTTTAGAGGCTTTAGATAAGCTTTTTTTGCAACCCGTGCAAATCGGGATATTCTATTTCCCTTCTCATGGCCGACGTTCGATCATCTTCGACGTTTCAGATACATAAAAATGTCATCGCCGCATTTAAACAACCTCATTATCGTCGGATGCATGCTGACCTACAGCAGTGTAATTTTCCTTGGGTTAGATTCGCAGCTGTCCAGTGAAACGGCATTTCCCTACATTTGCACCGCCAGAGCATGGCTATTGATGGCTGGTTTCTCCTTGGCGTTTGGTTCCATGTTCTCGAAAACATGGCGAGTACACTCGATATTTACCGACGTTAAATTGAACAAGAAGGTAAGCCTGATCGTTTTGCCTGCCCGTCGTTTTTACGTTGGTACGCCGTCGCTAACCGTTGCGGCATCCGTTTCGTTTGTTTAGGTGATAAAAGATTACCAATTGTTCATGGTGGTCGGTGTATTATTGTTTATTGATCTGGGTATTATGACGACCTGGCAGGTTGCGGATCCATTTTACCGAGAAACGAAACAAATGGAACCTTATGTAAGCGCACCGATATCGATCAAGCACGAGTAATTACGCGATATAGTATAAAAAAAAAAAAAAAGAAAAAATGCGAAACGCGCGAATCAAGTCGTGTCAATTCTCTTCTTTCGTTTCAGCCTCATCCTTCCAGCGAAGATATTATCATAATACCGGAAAACGAGTACTGTCAAAGTAATCGAATGACCATTTATTTAGGATGTATATACGCTTATAAAGGTCTTTTAATGGTAGGTAATGTCGATCGATTCGAGAGACAACGACGACACCGATAACTTTTTCAAGCGACGAGAATAAAAGGTCGTAGCGATCTAAACGATTTTTCAAGCCGTGATTTTCTTCATCTTCCAGATATTCGGCGCCTTTTTGGCATGGGAAACAAGGCATGTTAGTATTCCGGCGTTAAACGATAGCAAATACGTCGGAATGAGCGTATACAACGTTGTGATCATGTGTGTCACTGGAGCGGCTATAAGCTTCGTGTTGGCTGACAAACAAGATGCCATGTTTATTATGTTGGCGATATTTATTATATTCTGCAGCACCGCCACCTTGTGCTTGGTTTTTGTACCAAAGGTATCCTTCTAAAATGAAAATTCCAGAATGCCCCGCTTTCTGCCGTTTTGTTGTCGTTTTATCGCCGCTTTGGCTTCCGTCCGCGAAAATAAAATTAACGAATCGTTTTCCCATGTTAGCTAATAGAATTGCGAAGAAATCCCCAAGGTACGATAGACAAACGAATTAGAGCAACGCTTAGGCCAGTGTCGAAAACGCGAAGGGACTCGAGCGTTAGCGAATTGGAGGAACGTCTGAAGGAAGCGACGTTAGCGAATCAAAAATTTCGTAAACAATTGTTGGAAAAAGATTCAGAACTTCAGGTAAATGATTGAGAAACGTGTATGACGAACGAATCATATCGAACAAACGAAACAATTGCAGATGTTTCTACGGAGGCTTGATGATCAAACCACATCGAATACACAGGAAGCAATGGATAGGTTAACAGTTCCGAGGCAGGAAGCAACAATGGTGAAAAAAGAAGGTAAGCACAGAATAATCTCGTTTATAAGATTGTAATGCTAGTATTTAATATTGTTCTCTTCATTTACACATTCTATTATACTTGAATCTCGTATAGTATTTATTATATAATACTTTAAGTCACAATATTCTGATAAACAAAAGTGTGACTTTTATATAAATATTATAAGCTATACTATCTAAATATTTTCTTTGTTTTTTATAATATTTCTAAAAAAAATTGATGGCACAATTTTAGTTCAAAAGAGAAATAATTTGGAAAAAGAATTCTTTTATCAAATCATTTTTTCTTGATTTTTTTAAGGTTATTGATATTTTTTTATATGAAAAACGTGTATTTTTTTTTTTTACTATCTTGGATAAAAAAAATATATTGTGTCTGAATCATGACTTAGCCATTAAATAATTTTCACGAACAACGTAAATAAAATAATATTTAGATTTACTATGTATGTTATTAAGAGTTCAAAGTCCATCGTTTTAGCGATACATTTTTCGGTATGAATAATTACACATTGTGTAATTTTTTCAATTACTTCAAGTGAAATTATACAAGCATTAATTATGCGATTTATCATGTTTTCTGAAATAATAAATTTTTGTTGGTATACTTCTTTCAATTTTCTTTAAAGAAAAAATCAAATAGACTCAAATTTAATTATCATATAGGTAATTAATTATATAATTATTATTATTATAAATAAATAATATTGTAATATAAAAATTTTTTATTTATATATTTTTGCAAATATAAATTTTATATTAGGATCATATAGAAGGGATAACAGAATTAATTTTATTTTAAAATTTAACAAAAAAATCCTCAATCTCTTAATTCTCTTCATTTCTATCCATATTTTCAATATTCTAAGTTATCTTATCAGTAAATATTAAAAGAAGATTTTACATACATATCAAAGCTTGTATTTCTAATAAAAAAAAATATTTGTTTCTTTATGCTGTTATAATCATTAAAATTATCAATTATCAAGAATCAATCAATAAATTTTTAATTAAACAATTCTCACATAGTCGAAAAATAACCAAATTTTCATTTGAGTCAATTTTGCTCTCTTAGAGTGAATTTGAATAGCAAACAAAAAATTGTTGCAAATTATGCATATTCTCAACGTATTATTCTATCCTCATACTTTTATCTCATCTCAGGTTTGTCCCTTGCGACAGAGACAACGGACATTTCTATATCAATGTGCAGTCTGAATTCAACCACCATCTCTCAACCAGAAGGCGTCGATTATGCGAGCACAATCGCGACCGAACAACCGATCAGCAAGTACGTATAGCGTATACAATATTAAGATTTATATTCGATTAAAACGATCGAAATGATGCATTTCTAGGAAAAAGACATCGTTCTCGAAGTTACCGGCGATCGCAATCGACAGCGAACGAACACCTCTGGTCCCACAATCCCAAGAAACCACGAAAGGAACCGCGGATTTTTCGTCCTCCCCTCTACCTTCGGTTTTGAAGCATACAACAGACGATTCCGGCCATAGAAGAAGTCGTGCCTCCATACTTGGAAAAGAGAGTGAACCTCTTCTTGCGGAGAGAAGTCCGGACTCGCGATCGGATACCGGTAAAACGAACGTCGAATTCGTACCGGAGATCGTCGAGGAGGGTGACGCCATTATCCTCGAAGAGACCGAAATTCCCAGGCATGGAAAGTTGATCAGAAGCAAAGAGGATCGTAGATCCAGGCTGCCGACACCTCCGCCGACAAAGAACGTCTCGTTCGGTGAACTTCACGAGCAGAACTACCTCGAGCAAGCGATTCTACCACCTCCCTCGCAATTCGTGCCCAAGCATCGACATTCCGGTGAAATAATATACACTATAACTCTCCTCTATCCAATTAATTATTCTACAAATTCTTCCATTATATTTATTGTTTTTATGGTTTCACTCTAGTTTCGGCGACAAATGCATCCGCTCATCAATCATTAAAGAGAAGATCGTCGGTGAAGAGCAACGGAATGGCTCATTCCCATCACGAGTTGTTTCAAACTCGGAGAACCAGCGTACCAGTCAATTGCATCAGTTATATTTCGACTGAGAACGTCTCCAAGTCAGAGGCCGCCGAGTTCTCGCTCAACTCCGGTTTTGATAAGTCTTATATAATTGGTGAATGCGGTCATCGACGAGCATTATTCTCAGGTACTGGATATCGTTGCGAGAAACACGGAGGACGAGGACATCGCGCTATATTGAATGGTTCGGCGGAAACGCCGCCTCCTCCACGGAGACATAAAAAACACTACGATTCTCAAAATGCGAGTTCTCCGAGTGTGCCTGCGATGGTTAATGCAAGTTACTCTGATACCGGTAAGCCGGTAATTTTCTCTTTCTTTTAGGGAAGATCGAGGTTTTTCAGTTTTGATTTTTAGTGGAAATTACGTGGATAAAATGTGATTATAAGTCTTATCTTGTCTAGTAAAATACAGGATAGAGACAGGTTACCTGAATATTTTGGTTTGTTTATTGATGTTAAAAAAATGTATATTAGATCATATTTTTAATGGATAGTCGCCTAGAGATCATAAGAAAGTCAATTTTGTTTTTTTAAATGTAATGATTACATTAAAGTTCTTTTATATTATTTAGTAAAACATATTATAATTCAAGCTCACTTAATATAATATTATTTTTCATTATAATGTTATGATTCAAAATCACTGATTAATTGATTAATATAAAAAGTATTAAAAAAATTGTTAAAATAGTTTCAGTTGTTATATTGAGTTATCTTTAATTATTTATTATATTTAGAATATTATATTATTTAATAGACGATTTTATGATTTTAAAACAAGTCAATATATATTTTATGAGAATGATAAAATTGTGTTTATTAATAATATTATCAATGAAAATAATATCATCGAATATAAATAAATAATCGATATATAAATATCGTTATATACTTCACTGTTTATTTATCTTTGATATAAATTGAGTATAATAAATCATTACATAAATAAAATATTCAAGGTATAAAGTTTAAATTATTAAAACATATAGAAATTTATAAATCAATCAATTCAAAACGCACATTTTATTTTCAATTCTTTCAATTAAATTACTTATAAAAAATATATATTATTGCAATAGATAATTTAATAAATTGACATAGCTAATTTTTCGATAAATTAATAACTTTTAGTATCAAAAAGAAATAACTAGACACAGTAGAAGTCATTTCTTTGTATTGTACTACATGTTTCCATGCAATTTTCTCGGTCTTCCCTGTTATGTTACTCAATTTAATCACATATACTGACATATTTCTATTATGTTCACAGAGAAATACGAGGAATCCATGTCGACGATTATTCAACGATCAGTGTCCGAAAGATCGCGAGAAAAGTGTCCTCGGCTTCGAAGTGAGGGACACGCGATGATCGAATGCCCTCATCGTGCCACACGTCGGATACGAGAGTGTAGACATACCGAGTCTAAACTCCGACAACAGGCTCGTTTGGAATACGTGCAAAGCACACCGAATGTTGCCACAATACACAATAATAAATTCGCAAGCGCGAATCCACGTGGAGGTGGTAGCACTGGGCCAGGTGGCGGTAGTGTGGCAGGAAGTGCGAATGGCCCGGGAACAGCCAGCTCAGTGACCGCCAGTAGTTCAGACGTTGTTGGTGGTTCCGCGGCAAATGTTTCTAAAATGTATAGCGCCGTATCAGACGGCGAATTACTCGATCTAGCGATATTGCCGATCTTTCAAAAGCTGCTCACCGAGAGGCACAAAAGTTCCTCGAGGGCCGGCTACGGCGCCAGCGTAGCCAGCTGTCCGAATATATCTATCAAATGTGACATCGTTGAATACCTTTAACGATCTTCCATCTATTAACTTCAATTTTCATTCCGGCGATCTCGTTCTGTTTTCTCTCTTTCTTTGAACACTCCTCTCCCTTATTTTTCCCCTTACATTTCTCATCTCCTCTCTTTCTCTCTTTTTCTCTCTCTTTCTCCCTCCTGACGGCCTTCAGACGCGACATCTATCGTAAAACGTGTTCGCCAATGTATCGGCCGAGACAATGATATTTTATGAGAGCAATCACCGTTTCTTTCTCGAGCCTGCCTATCTTTGCGATACTCTCGCGAAAAAACATTGGAAGAAGCAGCAACGCTGCTCTTTCGATATGTGTAAATGTATGTACATTTCCATGTCCATAAGTCACCGAATACTTACAATTAGTACGATTTAGGATAGGAATGAAATGAACGTTGTAATTGCAGAATGAAGTTGACATTTATTAATCGTTTATTATAAGAGAAAAGTAAAATTATAATTATTACATTTGAAAGATGTTATAAATCTATATTTTAATAAACGTTATGTTTAGATTAGCAAGTGTCCGCTGGACTTATGGACGAGAAGGAGACGTTATCAACAAGATTAAACGAAAGAATACCGGCCTTTGTTCGACGCTCGAGAATCTTTTATCTCCTCGGTTAATTAATTTGACAAAAATAGCCGCTCGCGGCATATTGTGAAAACGTTCTTCAGCAGAATTCTACAGCGTCTGCATTTCAACACACATTTCTCTTTCCATCTTTGTGATTTTTCGTTCCCCCATCTCGATTCTCGTCTCGATGATGAAAGGCCATATAAACATTAACAAACATACGACGCTTTCGCGTCCATGAGAAAATGATTGACAAAGTCACGGTGACTCATCATTCTGAAACGCGGAATCTCGGTTTTTATAATAAATTAATCGAAAAACAAGTTTGTTATACATGTTTGTCATAACAAAAAAAAAAAAAAAAAAATATCGTTGCATCGATCGGATAAAAAAAGAAGATAGCCAGTATTGAAACGAACGTAGGAAAGAATGTTAGCGTATGCGTCTAATCTAATTCTAATCATTGTAAGCGTGCGTAATCGTTTTAAATAATTTTATAGCGTGCGAAATTCGTACAAATTCGCTGTTTAGCAATTCAAAAGATAGATATACGAGTCAAAAGATTCGAACATTTTATAGAATTTTCTCTCGCATTCGAGGGGGACAACTTTTTTTTACGTTATATTCGAGTCTCTTCTTAAGAAGGAAACGAAGAAAAAAGGATTTAAAAAAAAGACAAAAAAAAAAAAATAACAAAAAAGGAATAAAAGAAAATAAAATGAAAAAAACGTTGATACATGTTCATTTCTATCGCAAGTAACGTGTTTACATCATACTGAATCATATTTAACAAACTTCTCTAATACTGTACCGAAATTAATTCTAAACTGATTGTTATCGATTATTCCAAAGCAGCTCAAGACACATTAACGAAAACGATTAAGTAAGAAGCATACGGTAAGTGTTCTCACGATAAGCGGCTTTAAAATAATTTCCTTCCTTATGTATTCGCTTTTTCACGATGAACAGTCGGCGTCTTTTTATTATTTATAACGGAATATATCTCGATGAGAAACTGAATAGGCGAGTTTTAGATGCGATTCGCATGCCTAGTAAAAGAGAATCGATGAAATATAATATTTTCTTTTCGTTTCGCATGTTTTTTTTTTCTCTCACTTTTCCTCTCGCCCGCCCCTTTCCGCTCGCTCTAACTTTTCTTGCCTCTCTTTCTATTTCTGTTTCTTTATCTTCCCTTCTCGTTGCATTATTTTGTTTCTTTATTTGAAAATCTCGAACAGCCTACAATAAACAAAAAAAAAAAAGTCAAAAAGCGTCCGGATATTTGAAAAAGCGTATTCTCTGAGAGCCTAATGCTCGTCACAAGATTTTCATTGTGTGGTTACGCGAGTCTTGTATATAACTATCAAAATAAATGTCATGTTTACAGGTAAAAATAGCCATTTGTATTATGTAATACGAATTATACCCGCTTCATACGTTCTAAAAACTAATTTACAAACACTCGTACACCTCTTTCTTTTTTTTTTTTAAATACGAGAAAATATATATCATTCTTGTTATATATGATGTAAATATACGCGTCAACAATTTTCAATCGTTTATTAAATTTGTTTCAATCACACAAACATCGAAACTATGACGTATAAATATTTCGATAACTTAAAATAATAAGTGCGAGTCGATAATAACAAGTCAATTATATTAAATTTTATCAATAAAGTTGATTCACTTGTTCTACCATTTGACATTTGACATTCAAGTTACATTCCTTAAAAAATCATTTTTTTTTTTTCATTCTAATTATTCCATTAAACAAAATTATAAAATTATCATTTTATCTTAAATAAAGATATAATAATTGCAGTATGTTTATATTATGTTTCATATTTCATAATATTTTAAAAATTTTTTAAAAATATATATAAATACATACGCTGCTTTTTTATTTAAAGTGCAAAAAATTATATTATGTACATTAAAAATAATAATCTGTCAAACAGAATGCGAGATATAGACGAATTAATTTCCATTAGAACATAAATCATTCGATAAAATATAAGTAAGAAGCATGAATTCAACGAATAATATCAAAGTTACCTTGCACTATTCACAATATAGTAACTAATAAAAGTTGTTAATAGAAAATAAATTCAATTTAAATAAACCAATTATTTGATACTTGAATTATTCAATTAACGACATGATTCAATTGCACTCAATTGCTTTCATCATGCTAAGATTTGTATATATATATATATACTCTCAAATGCAAAATGATAGCGTATACTATAGTTTTCAGTGTTTCTCGAGA
This sequence comes from Apis florea, assembly GCF_048593485.1. Classification (NCBI taxonomy): domain Eukaryota; kingdom Metazoa; phylum Arthropoda; class Insecta; order Hymenoptera; family Apidae; genus Apis; species Apis florea. The sequence continues at coordinate 1,517,338 of NW_028256550.1, read as the reverse complement.
TTAACGCAATTTATTTTGTATAAATATCAATATAAAATATTCTTTGTTTAATAAATAGTATAGAAGGAGATCAACGATGATTAATATTTTCTTTTATAAATTTGATTTGTTTATAAGGAAAATCGGTATAATAGAATGATGTATATATGAAGAAACAGATTAACGAATTTTTGAGAATTGATAATGATTTTTTACGTATTTTTTACGTACTGAATCTGAATAAAATTGCATTTGATTATCACATTCGATTTAGGAAATAAATGGATAAAAAAAATATTGATTTTTATCCATCTGAATTCAAATTCAGACAAACATTATGAAAAATCGATTTTTATTTTCGAACCAAAAAACCTCATTGACCTTTTTTTACATGTTATATATTACTCATTTTTTCATATAATTATATCAAATTCTGTAGAAAAAAATATTAACTGCGATTGATCTTTTTCTACATTATTAAATAAGGCATATTTTAAATTAATTATAAAATTTAAATAATAAATATTATTATGTTAGTCTCGAGAATTGAAAATAGTAATTCTATCATTTTGTTTGGGAATGTACATACATCCATGGTATATATACATATATATATATATATATATAATTGTGGTCGAAATTATGATTTAATATTTAATATTTACTTAGATTATTCAGCTACATCATATGTATTCCTTTTACATATTTTCAGTCGCAATTTTTATATGAAAATCTATTCAACAAATTGAATTATCAGTTTCAAAAAAACATATGAGGCGATTAAAAGGTGAGAAAAAGAGATATCTTTGAGCAAAATTTATAAATGACTTATAATCAATATAAAAATTTTATTATAAAAGTTATATTTCTATTTTTATTGCCACGCTTTTTGCAACTTAACAAGATTATTTGTAGTGAATACGAATATGATATGAATATAGCAATAAATATGAATACAAATAAAAATATAAAAATTAAGGAATAAATGCTCAATGGATTTCATGAAATAATACAAATTGATTAATGTCTCATAAATATATGTCGTTGTAATCTATAAATCGTGATATTGCAGTAAGAATGATATTTTATGATACACATATCCGAATGTAAAAGCAATATTCTGGATCGTATAAATCGATTGCAATCAAGCATAGAATTATTTATCTCTATAATCTTTGCAGAAATAATTAATAATAACTAATCTAGGAAAAAAGATAAGATTTTATTCTTTTTAAAATACCATCATTGCATTAACAATTAAGAAATGAAACGAAAAAATGAACATATTCAAATATAATAAAAATAGAGTATATAAAAATGTAATTTATTATAATTCAAACGATTTCGATGATTGTTTTAATTTGTCTAATTTAACCTCGAAAAGTCATCGGCGATACATATTATTATTATAATGCAACAAAAAAAAGAGCTGTTTCAAGTCATTTCTGGGATTATCAATTAAACTTCATCGATCGATTTCTAGAATACTTTGTACATATGTAGATACTTATACGTGCATATGTATGTATGTATTATACACTTACAATTGTTACATGAACTTCAGTCATGTCATAGAAGTTAAATTGATCAATTTCATCAAGATGAGTTATTCTAAAATTATTCTAAAATTTTCTAAAATTAAAATCAAAAGATTTTCAAAAAATAATAATATATAAATATATTAACTATTATTGCATACTTTGATTATATACATTATTTGTTAAAAAATATTAACGTTATTGATTCATCAAAAATATTTATTAATAATTTATACGAAACATTTGCATTTATATCAAACGTGTAAAAATATCATTTTTTAATTAGTTTATATGCATATATATATATATATATATATACACACACAATAGATCATAGACGATAAGAGCTATTGCGCATGTGCACATAACTAACCTCAACATAACTATATGCACCCATGATGACTAAAGCCAGTAGTGTTCGAAGTAACGCAGTTATTACATTCGATGAAATATTCAAGAACGAAAAAAGAAAATAATAATTATGTTACGATTATTAAAAAGAATTCAATTATTACGAAATTTTTCTACAGCTGTTAGACCGGAGCCAGAAAGAAATCCAGCAATTCTTTATACAGGAGTAAGTAATATTATTAATAAAACTATTTATATAGAATCGAATTCAGAGGAAATAGATCGAAAAGAAATGATGTTGAAACAAAATACAGAAGTGAATTAAAGCTTGTTTTTTAAATTATAATTTAAACAATTTAATTTAGATAACAATATAATTAAATAATTAATTTAAACACTATATATAAAGTGAAATGATATAGGGTGAATGAGATAGCTTCGTTTTGCATAATTTTTGTTTTAATATTAATTTATTGTAATGTATTATCTAATTACTATCAATATAATCTAAACTGGAATGAATTTTTTTTAAATATTTATTAATTTAAAATAAATAAAATATGAAGAATGAAAATTGAAAAATAATAATATTTTTAAGATACATTTTAAGAGGATGATTTGGATGAATTGATAGAAAATAAGAAATAATTCTAGAGATTAAAGCTAAAAATTAATGTTTAATTAAGATTTTTCTTTAATTAATTAAACTTAATTTAAATTTTGTTAAATTTCTTTTAAAAATTATGCAAAAATTATTTTGCCTTTTATAAAATATTTCATTTAATTTATTTCGAAATATTCAAGAAATGTAAAATTTTATCATTTTCTTTTTGTATGTCCTTTTTAAAATAAATAAATTAGATTTCCTAAATCTTTATAGAAATTATAAATTTTTTAATTTTATTTTAAGAAAATATTAAATATTACAACATTTTGAAAAATAAAAAACTAAAAAATTGGATCAGATATTTTAATTAAAGAAAATGTTATATATAACAATATAACAATAACAAAACTGATTGATCAAAAATCGTCAATATTATAATAATAAGTCAATATTATAATATATTATAATATTATAATAATAATAAAGACTATCGAATAGAATAAATATTGATGAGAATATATAATAAAATATATAATAAATCATAATTATAAAATGTTATAATAATTATAAAATATTAAAAAAAAAATAAAAAGAGAATACTGAGTAAATACTAGAGACAGAGCATCATTTATTTTATTATTAAAATTATATAGAAAAGAGCATATGATCTTGAAATATATTAAATATTAAGATCAACATTATAAATAATTTTTTTTATTTATGTCCTCAATATTAATGAAGAAACTTTTAGTACTATAAATTAAATTCTGTTTATATATATTATGTATATACAGGGAGAATATACACTGTAATATATATTTTTAATAATTTATGATAATAATCGATAATAGTAAGATGAAAATTGAGTAAATAGTAGATGATAATAATGATAGTGATAAAATGTTAATGATAAGATAATAGTAATACGTAACACTATGTAAAAAATTTTTGCATACTACTATTATATTGAATTTGCTTACTATTACTATTAAATTTCGTATATACTTATATATCTATGATGGCTACTATTTCTATAAATATATCGTGACGACTTAAATTATAATGATTAAAGTTATAATGATAATGATATAAGTCTCTTATGTTTAATATCTATAATATCATTATAATTAATAAGCCCAGTTATTATAATTTCAATGATTGAAAACTTATTTTATATTTTATTCATATCTGATATTATATAATGTCTGTTATTGTAATATTGTGATTTTGATCGCCGTTTATGAAAGCAATAGATAAACGATTCCATGTATATGTACAGATTAAATTCAATGCAATAATAGGAACAATTTTTTTACAATTGTCTGGAAGATTAAATTATCAAAAAGAATTGTTGTTTATTAAATTTTTTAAAAATATTATAATAATAGATGTTATATCAAATTTTCAAAATTCTATTTTTTAAATAAATATTTTAAAGTTTACTTTATTATAATCAGAAACACTTAATCTTCAATCGTGTAAATGATTAAATTTGATTTAATTTATCAGTTTATATGTTCTATTTTGTTAATAAAATGCAAATAATTGTTTTTTTTTTCACTTTCATTTTTAAGTTTAAAGATCGTTACATAAAATTAACAAACACATGAATTTTATTAGACTAATATTCATATTCATGTATATTTATATTCTTAAACTAAGTCGCAAAAATTCGTAAAATTTGAGAGTTAAATTTTCGAGTTGCAATTGTTTATTTTGAATAATTCTCAATATAGTCGTCACTAAATGAAATTTAAATAAATATTATTTTATCAACGAACGGAACCTCAAAATGTTAATTCAAAAATGAATATATTCATGTATATTATAATGACATGAACCATAAAAAAGATAATAAATAATTCCGAAATCTAATCTATAATCATTAATATATTTATATATTTTTACATATTTTTTGAGATACAAGATACAATCTTACTTACATACTAATAAAGCAATAAAGTTAAGAAAACGAAAAATTTAGTAATTTTATTAAGAATACGTGATACATCACATTTTTTTCATTTACAATTACTTATTGCGTTATGCTAATGTTGCAATATTAATATTTCAAGTAGAAGTTCTGTTTTAATAAACTTTCATAAAATTACTAAAAAGTTTGTAAGATTCTCAATTCTTATAAACAAATCTAATAATTTTATAAATCAGAGTTTTACTTGATTATATTAAATTCGATTATTCTTTTACATTTTTTTACCATTTTTCACTTAACTTTTTTGTAGTTTTCTTTACTATGTACATAAAGCTTCGAATAATTTACTTAAAATTCGTATATTTATTATAAATAGATAATTGTTATAATTATAGAATAAAATTTACATTTGTTAACAGTTTTTATTAAAAAAGAAAATAAAAATGAACATTATAAATCTACATCTTTTCTTGTGTTCTAAACTTAGAAAATATTCAACGATTTATAGATATCTTATATAATACTTAATATATAATATTATTATATTATATTATATAAAACTATGCTTAAAATTTTCGATTACTTTGTTTTAATGGTTTTTAATTAATTTTAACATTGCAACATTATAGATTTTTATTGACAACGAATGGCATCGAGCACAATCAGGAAAAACATTTCCCACGATAAATCCTACAACCGGTGAAATAATTGCGGAAATACAAGAAGGGGATGCTGCGGATATTGATTTAGCAGTAAATGCAGCCAATAGAGCTTTTAAATTAGGATCACCATGGAGAACTATGGATGCTTCTCAACGAGGTGTGCTATTGAACAATTTGGCTTCCTTAATGGAACGTGATCGTGCCTATCTTGCGGTAAAAATCTCCATTCATTACATATAGCATTATTATTCTATTTCGTGCATGTATAAATATAGATAAAAAATTGAAAATTTATATTCTAGGCTTTGGAAACATTGGACAATGGAAAACCTTATTCAGCGGCATATGAATTCGACATACCTAGCAGTATAGCCACATTGCGATATTATGCAGGATGGGCTGATAAAAATCACGGACAAGTTATTCCTATCGATGGAAAATATTTAGCTTATACTCGTCATGAACCAGTTGGTGTTTGTGGACAAATTATTCCGTGGAATTTTCCTATCTTAATGATGGCTTGGAAATTAGCACCTGCTTTAGCTACTGGTATATTTATTATCTTTTAACCTAATCGCATCAAATGACGAGTTGTAATCGCGTTGTTATGGCATTTAAATCGAATGCGATTAACATTCAACTCGCAAATGTGCGCTGCACTATATGAATGCATTCAATAGCTTATAGATAGCTCTTAAATGTATTCTAAAATAAAGTAGATATTTTTTCCTTATATGTCACATGATTTTTTCAGTGGAAAAAATAATTCTTTGTCTGATATAAAGCAGTATAAAAAGTATGGTGTTGCTCTACATTTAGAGGACTATTTTGAGATCTACTACTATTTATACTAGCTGATATGTATTTGTGAATTCAATCTTTTAGTATTATTCATGCAAAATTTTGGAATTTTGTCTTTACTGATTGATTTTATATGATTTTTTAAAAACTACTATGCTCTCATCCTCACTGGTATTTAAATCTGATTTCACAGCAACCAGTAGGATATTTAAATATGATGTCATTGGGTTAAAAAAGAATTTTCTAATTTTTTTGATTTTGAAATATGTTATAAAGGATAAGACTTTGAACAACTTTATTTATACAAACGCTATTTTATTTCAATTTTCAAGATGTTTGTAAAAAATTGTTGTTACTTGTACATATATATGCATTCATCAATACATTGCCGGTTATTTATTGTTTCTATAAATCATATATCATGGCAATAACATCCAAAATATATAATGGATAAACTAATTAAAAAACTTTCCATCTGAATTTCAATTGGCTGGTTGAAATATCTTATTCTCATCAACATTGAGTTATTCTATAGATTTGCAGAATGTAAAAATAAAATTTAAAATATAAAATTAGATCAGAATTATATAAAAATAATATAAGCATAATACTTGATAAAAATAAAAAAATAAAATTTCCAATTTCAATGATTTGTAGGAAATGTCATAGTATTGAAACCTGCAGAGCAAACACCTTTAACAGCTTTATATATAGCTCAATTATGTAAAGATGCTGGTTTTCCTCCTGGAGTAGTTAATGTTGTTCCTGGTTTTGGTAAAACTGGTGCAGCACTAGTCGCTCATAATTTAGTTGACAAAATAGCATTTACTGGTTCGACTGAAGTTGGAAAATTGATAAAACAAGGTGCTGCAATGAGTAATTTGAAAAGAACTACATTAGAACTTGGTGGAAAATCTCCGAACATAATTTTGTCAGATGTTGATCTTGATCATGCTGTAGAAACAGCTCATTTCGGATTATTTTACAATATGGTAATACTATATTTTTTTATCTTTAAATAAATATATTTATATATTTATTATTATATTATATTTTCTATTATTATAAATATTTTTTAGGGTCAGTGTTGCTGCGCCGGTTCAAGAACTTTCGTTGAAGATAGTATTTATGATGAATTTGTGGAGCGAAGTGCAGCACGTGCTAAATCTAGGGTCGTCGGCAATCCGTTTGATTCAAATGTAGAACAAGGTCCACAGGTATTTAATTATTAATTTCTATAAAATTTGATTTTCCTTATATCCTTTCTCATTTTATCTATTATTGACAGATCGATGAACAACAAGTAAATAAAATTATGTCCATGATTGAATCAGGCAAGACTCAAGGAGCAAAATTAGTTTCTGGTGGTACAAGGATTGGTGATAAAGGCTATTTTATTTCGCCTACAGTATTTGCCAATGTTAAAGATCATATGACAATTGCTAAGGAAGAAGTACATATTAATACAAAAATTATTTCCACATATTCTTCTTAAAGATGCAACAAGCGCAATAGCTATAATATAATATATTTGTTGTAGATTTTTGGACCAGTTCAACAAATTCTAAAATTTAGCAGTTTAAATGAAGTTATTACGCGTGCTAATAATACTGATTACGGATTAGCAGCAGCAGTATTTACGAAAGATATCGATAAAGCAAATTATATTATACAAAGACTTCGAGCTGGCGTTGTATGGTATGTTATGTTATACAAGAATAATGCTTTAAAATAAAATATTTGACTTGATTTGATTCAAAATCGTTTAGCAATTTTAATATGCATTAAATCAATAATTGATTGAATAGTATATCTGGTCTGCATTTTAAATATGTACTATAAATATTCTGATATTCATGAACATAATTTTTTCATGAGTATAATGATGATACATACATATATATATTATATTATTAAATCAAGCAATAAAATATAATTCCTATTAGATACATTTAAGCAGAAAGTTAAATTAAAAATATTATGATAAGAATCTTAAAAGATATATTAAACAATTATTTTTCTATTTTTTATTATATTATTATTACAATATTACAGGGTAAATGCGTACAATGTCCTTTCACCCCAAGTACCATTTGGTGGTTTTAAAATGTCGGGACATGGAAGGGAACAAGGGCAATACGGTCTCGAAGCATATACCGAAGTCAAAAGCGTTATAATTAAGATTAATGAAAAAAATAGTTAAAATTCGATTAAAATTTATTTTCATTTTTTCTGACTATTTACGAAAATTTTATTTTATAAGTACTTATAATTATTTTTGTACCATTGTATTATTTTCTTTAAAATATATTATGAAATACTTAAAATATAATAAAATAATAAATTTACATCTTTGTATATTAAAAAATATAAATGTTTAAAAGTAAAACTAATGAAAATACAAACCAAATATTTGAAATACTAATATATTTTTATATAATTTAAATTAGTAAGAAAATGTAATTATTCTAAATTTAAAGGAACAAAATTCATGCGCGTAAGCGCATATATTTTTTACTGTAAAACTTATAAATATAATCTTATTGTATAACTTATAAAAATATAATTAATAAATAATTTAATCTTTTTACATTTGGTTTTTGATAAAATTTTTACACTTCTTCAACAATTATGGAATTCATGAAATTTAAACATTTGTTGAAAATTTAAATAATTATAATACTATTATAATCAAAATGTTTTTATGTGTATTCACATATATGACCACAGCCTGTAGGACATTGTCGATTACGACTGAACCATTCGTTCATGTGAATAACATGACCACCATGTGTACATCCTTGGCACCACGCGTAAATTCCTCGAACGACCTAGAAAATAACAATCAGAGAAAAATAAAGATATTAATATAAGAATATTATATAAAACAATTATATTATAATAATTTTTTTTTTTTACCTGATGGCAAATTGAGCAAAGTGCATGATGAGATGAATGACATCGATCACAAAACCATGCTGCTCGTTGTAATGGTTTTGTACAAGCTAAACAACTTGCATGTATTACAGTTGATTGTTGATTTAATTGAGATACAGATGGAATCCAAACCGATTGAATAATCTATCAATATATAATAATATTATTGCTTTTTTCATTTAAGTGATATTAAGAAATTTTGATGAATTTATCAATAACCTGTGTTGCTACATTCCAAAGTTTAAATCTTGCAAGCATATCTAAATATTCCAATATCCAATGTTCCTGAACAGCAGTTTCAATATTCAAATTTTTCCGCTTTTCTCCTAGCGCAATAAGAATTGATGCGGAAGTTTGTATGTCTCTGAGAGCAGCATGATGTTTCAAAGCTTCTTCGATTAAATTTGTAGGATCCCAAAATTGTGGTTTAGGTATATTTGAAACTATTAATTGACTTGGTTGATCTTCGATCATTAACGAAGCACAATCCTCGTTAATATCCGGTGGATGATTTGGAAATTGTTCCGGTGGTGGAGACCTATCTTTTATTTCGTGTCGCAAAGGAAATGCTTCTTTGGATAATGTCCAATCATTATCATTATTTATCATATTATGTATGTAATTAGAAGTATATTCCATTGTCATTGGTTCAAATTCACTTTCTCCAAATAAAAAATCTCCTTTAGATGGTCCTTTATGATCAATAAATGCACGTCTATAACTAAATACTTTCATATGAAAAAATTATATCAATATATTAATTGTGATTAATACCACATAATATTTGTAAACATTACCTAGGTAAAATAGATCCTATAGAATGTTGGTTTTCTGGTGTTTCATCTGTCTCTGTTTCATCATCACCTCCACTAGTTGCACCTGTTACTTCTCCTTGTAAAGATTTTACATCATTTTCATGTACTTAAAAAAGATATTGCAAACATCGTTAAAAGTCTGTAAAACTTTAATTACTCATGACAATTATACCCAATATCTTATTATTAATGATATTATATTAATAGATTATGCTGATATTTTTACCTGTATTTGATTGTTCTATACTAGGTCCCATTGTAATCTGTGCTAAATTTAATGTATTCACGATATCTTCTTTAGAAGCAGTTGGCGGTGTTTTCAAAATAGTTCCCATAGGATTTGTATATAAAGTTTTTATAATATTCCATACTGTACTAATCTAATTCAAATTAATTTTTATATATTATTTTTTAATAGTTTGATATAACTTAAAGTACAATACTTTCATATGAAAGTATTGAAAATGAAATACTACATACATCATTTCTACCGGCATTCCTAGCAATAGTTGCATTATGATCGCAAATTTCATTTAATCTTCCAGAAAGCAAATAGCCTTCTGCACAAGCTCTAAACCATTTTGGTTCCCGTGGCATATTTATAGCAAATCTATGCATAACGCTAGATGCCATGCAAAATGTATCATTTGTTGCTGGTGTTTTCCTGTACATAAATGTTAAATAATATTTAATATTTCAGTTTAATTCAGGAACTCGGAGACGATAAAATTGAATTTTATTAAAGTTGTTATTCATATTAATTCATAGGAATTTTATTAACCTCATTATATTAGTCAATTGTTTCATTGTAGTTGTAACATGAACATTTACTTTACAAGCATATGCAATATCTCCTTTTGGATTCAATGCAATACCTTGTGGATTTGCTTTACTCGCGGGTCTGGTAGCATCCTTGAATATATGATGATATAATGTACAATCCTGCATTAAAAATATATTTTATTAATACTTTTCAATGTAAATAATGTTTTATATATTATAATGCTACTGTTACCCTGCTAGTTGACAAAAAAGATTGTGGATTGCCTCTCCATGCAACACCAGTAGGAACATCTTTATGTTCATTAAAACTTGCAAATGGTATGTAAGGTCTACGAATATCCCATACATTTATACTACAATCTACTACAAGAGCACAACTGGATATATGATATTTTCTTTGAGGTCTCCATTTTATACGACCTACTGATGCAATTGTATGTATAATATAATCACAAGTAGGTTTACCTAATAAGTCCCAAACCTATATATAATTTTATATATATTAATTTTAAGCTAAAAATAATATTTAATAAATAATTTCTTGATTTGTAATAATATAAATAATTATAATATTACCTTTATGGTTTTATCTCTAGAAGCAGTTGCAAGCCAAATTGTTTCAGGATGCCAATCACAAGCAAATATGGGACCACTATGTGCAGTAAAATGTTGAAAATAACGATCTGGTTTTCGTAAATCCCATTGTTGTACATGTCCATTTTCAGAGACAGCAGCAAAAGTATGAGGTGAATGGGGACAAAATTGTACATCTCTCACTGATTCAGTATTACTAAAATTAATAATATTTTTTAATACTTTTCAATAAAAATTGAATTTCAAGAAATATATATTGAAATATTTTTTTTAAATATTACCTATAAAAGGTTCTAGTAGCTTCTTTTATTCTCAAATCAAAACATTTCATAGTACCATCTTGAGAACCTGATATTAGCCACATAGGTTCTGTCATATGGAAACTTACTTTATTTACAGTTCTTTTATGATCAATAAAAACATGTTCTTGTTTAGATCTGGATGATTTATTTAAATTCCAAACTACCACTGCTCCGTTTGTAGCTGCAGTTGCTAATATATGATCTAAAAATATAAATATTAAATATTTTTTTATTTTTTATTTGGTTTTATTTAAAGATAAATTATAAAAGTAATTATCCAAGAAATTGAAAAGAATTACAATCATAAAAAGAAAACAAAAGCATAAAGTTTACCATCAATGAGATTCCAAGCAACATCATTACAAGAAAAATTTAAATTTAAGTTTTTTCCGACACGTAAATTACAAGCTTCTTCAAATCTGTCTTCTAATAAAGTAAATATTTTGAAAACTGTAATATAAAATAAATGATCAGCTATTAATGATATATATCATTTTTCTTTATATAATCATTTCTTTTTCAATTAATTTTTCATTGAATAACTTACCATTACGTCCTGCTATGACAACTTGACTATTATCTTTATTAAGTGCTAATGCATTTGCTGGACCTTCTTGTGTGATGCATACAGTTTTAGAAATCATGATGAAATTTTTTTACTTTTTAAATAATCACAATATATCAATTTTCATTTAAAAATTATATCTTAATTTCATATTTCATAAAGAAAAAATTTTAATTAATAATATTAATAAACATTAAATAACTTATTTGTAATTTGCATTATTAATAAATTTAGCATATAATAACAGTAATATCAATATAAAACACAATATTAAAACTTTCTAAAGATTTTATTCAATTCAAATTAATTCAAATCAAATATTATAAAATACTTTTCTTCTTTCATTATAAATATACAAACATGAAATATTTTGTGTATACAATTCACATCTTTATTCATAATGAAAAAAGAGAGGCAATCTCAATATAAAAATATATCAAACATTAAGAATGATAAATATTTTATTGCATTAGCAAATTTTTCTTTTTAATATAATAAAAATAAAATTAATATGCAATATAAAATTTAATAATGTTACAAACAAGAATATTCATAAAGATATGAAATTCGTGTTTTTCATACTGAATTGTAAGAGAGCGCTGATGGATACAAAATAAACTTACATCATTTCTTGTTCATGTTTCTAATCTATATTATTTTATTTATTAATGCTACATCATATATATGTATATAACATCATATGCGCACGAAAATCGATTTCCTTAAAAGTATAGTTAAAAATTGTATGAATCACTGCAACAAGTTGCTATTAGTAATAATGCGAATGACTTTAATCGAATGACTTTAAAATGATTGCTGTTATTCTTGTTGTATTCTTGTTGTTAAATTAGTATTGCAAAATATATATTATAAATGATTATTTTATAAAAAATCAGAAACAATAAAAAATACATCATACTTCAATGTTGTCATACTGTAATGTTTAAATTAAATTTAATATATTATTGAATAATATTTTATTTACAATATTGTTTAATTAATATATTAAGAATCATTGCCAATCTATTATAATTTATTATATAATATTAAAAAAGTTTCAAAATAATTTTATCGATATAATTCTTTGAAATTGTGATGTATTCAATAAATAAATGATATTTTTTTATAATCTATAATCTATTCTATGAATAAGTGAAAGTTTATTGAAAACATTTTGCTACATGCAGTTCGAGGTCAATCGTTATAGTTGAAATCTTTAACTATGTAAGTACAAATAATTGTAGAAATCGAAGTAATCTGATGATTAATAGATATCACAATACATAGCAGTTATCATTCGTGAGTGATATTAATTTAATATAAAATGGGTGGAAAAAATTGTAAAGGACTTCTACCAATAAATTCTAATAATTTGCCAGGTAAATCAACAAAAACAGATGCGAATTAAATTTTTTTCTTTTTTTTTAAACTTATCTATTCATGATTACATATGTCAGTTATTTATTGATATATTATTCTATATCAAAATTCTATACATATTAAAAGATAAGATATTATAAGAAAAAATTTTTTATTTAAATTTTTTATTTATATTTAATTTAAAAATTTTGAATGTGAAAAAAATTATATATAAAATTTTAATAATCATAATTTTTACGAATGTACATATACAAAATATACATATCAAGTAAATGTGTACATATAACTACATTACGTAAAAATAATTTATACTATTTTTTCTTTTATTTTCATTAGATTGTATTACTGATAAATTTTTATATTTAATAATAAATAATTATGACATCAAATGAATGCAAATCTTATTCCGTCTTATATTATTAAATCTTGATATAATTTTTATTTTTTTAAATAATTAAAAAAATACGCGAACAATTATTAGAATATTTTTTGAAAATGTAGATCGTTCTCTTTAAATGTTACATTCTTGCAACAGAATATCTTTATATGCAAATACAAAATCTATATATTTAGAGTTTTATTATTTTTGTTATGCTATGAAATCAATATCAGAATTATAATCTATGTATAAAATAAATATTTTATAAAAGTTTAAACAAGAAATATTACGAAATAAACCATCTTGAAGATATGTGTTTATATATTATGAAACGATGTATGAAATTAGCGAATAATGCAATTTTAAATGTTCGTTTAAAAGTAAATAATAATAGGTTACACGAAATGCAGCTTGAAAGAAAAACTCGTACTTGTAATGTGTGTAATAAACAAGTGGCCGAAATTAGGCAATTATATAATAATGCACATTGTTGTTGCACTTGTGAGTTAATGAATTTTTATTTACATGTTAATAATACAATTTAATATATATTTTTCTGAACTAAATTATATAAATACGTTAAATAATTTAAAAAAAAATTAACTTATATAATAAAGAAAATATAATTTCAAATATTCCAAATATAAGTTCCAAATATAATTTTAAATATGAAATATTTATATTTATTTAGGTAAACCAGAAAAATATGACTATATTGAAGATGTGGTATGCATGGAAACAGATATTAGAGAAAATGAAATGAAACTCTTGCCCCTTGGACAAAATGGAGGAAAAATCTTATTAATTAAACAAAAAGGACAAATACATGCCATTGGTACAAAATGTACACACTATGGAGCTTTACTTCATACAGGAGCACTAGGAGATGGAAGAATAAGATGTCCATGGCATGGTGCATGTTTTAATATTAAAACAGGAGATATAGAAGACTATCCAGGATTAGATTCATTACCTTGTTTCCAGGTATTTTAATGAGTAAACATAAAATAAGCAATAAAATAAAATGTAAAATTTAATGAAATAGGTAAACGTAGATACATCTGGTTATGTACGTGTGAAAGCAAATCGCAAAGATTTAGAATTCAGTAGAAGGATAAAATATATGTGTGAACGAGATCCCAATAACACTAATACTGTTATAATAGTTGGAGGTGGACCAGCAGCTGCAACATGTGCAGAAAGTTTGCGACAAGAAAATTTTACAGGAAATATTATTATGATTTGTAAGGAAAATATACTACCATATGACAGAGTAAAAGTATCAAAAGCTTTTGACATAGATGTTGAAAAAATAATTTTAAGACCAAACTCATTTTACAAAGAGCACAAGATTGAAACTAAATTGGATGTAGAAGCCATAAGTAAATAAATTAATGTGAAATATTTTTTTTTATAATTTCAAATTTTATAATATCAATATATTATTAATTTTATAGGATTAGATACAAATAATAATATTCTACATTTAAGTAATAAAGAAAAATTAATATACAATTATTTATTTATTTGTACTGGAAGTATGGCCAAAATACCTAAAATACCTGGTGTTGATTTATCTAATATCCATGTATTAAGAAATTATACAGATGCTCAAATTATAAATTCAAAATTATCACTTGAAAAACATATTGTAATACTAGGATTAGGTTTTATTGCTATGGAAGCTGCTGCTTTTTGTGCAAAAAAATGTGCATCTATTACTATCATTGGAAGAGGTAAAACTCCTTTACAATCAGTATTTGGAACAGATATTGGTAATAGAATCAAGCAGCAATTTGAAAATGAAGGTAATAAAAATTAATCCCATACATTGAAGTATACTTAAGTATTAAATTATTATACTTAAATATCAAATTAAAATGTTGAGATAAATCAGTATTTAAATATTATACTTTCAAGGTATTAAATTTATATTTGAACATGATATTACACAATTTGTTGCAAAAAAAGATGACAGTACTGCTGTAGGTACAGTTGTACTTAATGATGATCAAGTTCTTCTTGCTGATATAGTAATTATTGGAATTGGAGCAAAAGTATATACCGAATGGATAAAGCAGTCTCCTATTGAAATGCTACCAGATGAAACCATTAAAGTGGATAAGGTAAAATAACATATATGATAATAAATATATTTTAAACATTAATTTTAAGATAAATTGAATAATAATATAATATTTTATATGTATAATTTTAGTATTTGAAAACAAATGTAGAAAATATATATGCTGGTGGAGATGTAGCTTATGCACCTTTATTTGGCTCTGATGAAATTTCAGCTGCAATAGGTCACTATCCATTAGCACATTATCATGGTAAAATAGCAGCATTAAATATATGTGGTAAAACTACTGCTTTAAATGCTATACCATTTTTTTGGACAACACTGTTTGGAAAAAGTTATAGATATGTGGGTACGTAATATTTTTATATTTAATAATGAGAAATAAAATATCATATTTATATTTTAATTACATTATAATTATTTTAAATTATATAGGATATGGAACACCAGAGAAAATTAGAATTTATGGTTCTTTAGAGAAATTGGAATTTTTTGCATATTATATTAAAAATAATGAAGTTATTGCTATGAGTAGTGTTTCAGCAGATCCTATTGTGTCAGATTTTGCAAATTTTCTATATGAAGGAAAAATATTGACAGAAACAGAGATTAATAGAGATCCATTTAGTTGGATAAGAAACAAACCAAAGGATTTACATAATAGATTCCGAAATGAAATTATTGTAAATCCATGAATCAAACATAAGAGAGAAAATTATTCAAGTGGAAAATTGAATGAAATTGCTATGCTTAATACTGTATTCCATAATATATTTCTATTTTTAGTTTTATAATCTCCTTTTTTCAATTTGTTTTACTAACAAAAATGAAATCAAATAATACTACATAATATATTTAGCTTTTATATTATTCATATTGTATATATGGAAATTTTATTTAATACAATTCTTTATTTATTAAAGCAAATAATTATATATTTATACAATAAAAATTAATCCCATGCATTAGCTATTTTTAAGTGATTTAATCGATCTGAAATAGTTATTTTTTTGTTAAATTTCTCATTTGTTTCTTGTCGCCATTTATTCAACTGAGTAAGATAATTTTGTTTTCTAACTTCTTTCATATGACCTTTTGATTGTTCGATAGTAAGATAAGGATGTCTCAGTATTAACATGTTTTCTTCTTCTCTTTCAAGATCATTTTTAAAATCCATTATATCCTTGAAAGTAGGCTTTTTAATTTTACCATATTTCCTATATTTGATGTAATATTTATATTATTATTACTAATAATATTTAAATATATAAATATGTAATAAGCATAATTTTAGTTTGTAACATTACAATGAGAAACTAGAAATAAATTTTTTTAAATAATATTTTTTATAAATAATTAGTAATAACAAATATATTATGAATCATTATTTCATCATTATTTATGTTTTTGCATCAATTGCAATATCACAATATAAAAAAATGATCGCATAATTAAAACATAACCTTAAAATTTTATTAGAATGGATATTTATACATACCCACGATATCTATATGGGATATTATGAACTTTATACAAAAATATATTTGTAATACGCATCTTTATTATAATTTCTTTTTTTTAAATTAAATGTACAAATTTTTATTAAATTTAATCACACAAAGTACACATTAACACGTAATACTTTTTCGAATGATTTCCAATCCATATTGGATAATATCAAGTAAAAAAATTAATTAAAATTTCAGATAAAATTATTTTATTAGCATTGAATAATTGATAGTTAATAATATAGTGCGAAATGGCAATTAATTATTGTTTTGAATTAATTATAATTTTAAATTTCGAATAAAAGATGATGACTACAGCTTTAACTTAATTCAAAGATTTCAAATATTTTAAAAATAAATAAATTTTTAATTATATAATAAATAATAAATAAAACTAATATTTTAATTGTAAACAATAATTACTTTTTTATTTACATAAATATCATTTAAATAATTCCAAAAATAATTTATTTTTTATTTTTTACATACAAATAAAATATTATTTTTTATTTCTATTTAGATAGATTTAGATGATGTTAGATAAAAAAATATATTTTTAAATTATATTAGATAAAAATATGTATTATGACATTGAGAGAAATCAGTAATTATACAGATAAGGTGTATATCATCTATAGAGATAATAAAAAATAGATACGCTGATTTGATTTGGTGAGTGATACGATAATTTCATTGGCGGAAAAAGAAATATATAAAAATATAAAAAAACTATAGAAAATGCATGAATATATATATTCCAATTAATTTTAATTATTGAAGTTAAATTTGATTTATATTGAATTTATAATGATGATTATTTTAATTTTATTATCTAATTCTGAATATAGAAATTTTTACATAATAATCATAACTTTTTTAAGAAAATAATTTAAAAAAAAATCGCAGTCATTAATATGAATTAATAGATCATTGAACTTTATTTTTTTTAAAATTTGACAAGGAAATGCCACTTATATTTTTTTCGCAATAAATTTTCAATATTATTACAAATGATCTCAAATAATCTTCAACATATAATTTTCTAAGATGAATGCCACCTCATAACAAGATATTAATTAAGCATAAAATTTGAAGAAACATTCGTTGGACATTCATAAAATTATTCTTTGATTATGATCTTCTAACTTGAATTCATTAGATTTTCTTTATAGAGTTTATTTCAGTCGAAGTTGTGTTAATTGAAAACATCATTATTTAAAAAAATAAATTCTCAGCATATCATCAGTGTTATAATAATAACAAATATAAATTAGTTTCATTGATTACAATTCTGGATTATAGTTTGAACATTTATTATAATTCTAGGCATAAAGATATCGCGACATTAAATAATTGAACAATTTATTTTATTTATTTTATTTTATTATACATGAATATAATATTTTGAATATTTTGAATAATTTCATTGAAGTGAAATAATTTTTTACGATAAGAGTTTCTTTGATTTCTTCATTCATTTGAAAGATATATCATTAAGTTCGTTTTAACATCAGTTACAACTATGAAAAAAGAAAAGTTAAGATGATTTTAATTTATTGGAAAAAAACATTTTTTTGAAATTTTTTTTATTGCAATTTATAGTCGATTAAAAATTGATTAAATTTTATTCAAAATATTTTTTTGTTAGAAAAGTTAAAAAAAATTGTGACATACATAAATATATAGAATTAAAAATTAGCTCGAATAGATTCTGATTAATTGATTTTTGATCAATAAAGTTAATCAAATGTCGGAGTGATTATATCTCGAGTATATTTTTAAAGAACAAATACAAAAATAATAGGACAAGAACAGAAATAAGATAAAAATTTGACAAAAATTAACATCATTTCTTAAATGATAAATATAACAAAAAATAAACAAATATAAACAAATATAAATAATAGAAAAAGAATTAATTTAAAGTAGAATAAAAATGTAGGATAAAGTGGACTAAAAATTGAAGATCATCTCTTAACTAATGAAAATATTTTTCAAGAGATAACGCTGATTCTTAATTATTTCATCTTACTTTGATTTAAATGAGATGTTTTTAAGAGATGGCACTGATGGTCAATTTGTATTTATTTTTATCTTATTTTCAAATTGATTTTTAGCAATTTTTTTCACAAAAATTGGCGCTGATGATCAATTCCAATTCTATTTTTGTCCTTTTCTTTGCTCTTCTTGTTTATGTTTCATAATTCTGATTCCACAATTTTCTAATTTTTTAATGATTTAAGTAATTTGAAGAACAAAGATTCGAAACAATAAGAAAAACAGTATCTATACCATGTATCCACTTATCAATTTATTTTTTTATCACTTCAATACTCTACTATGTAAAAATGCTATCGAAACTCTCAAAATTCCTATAATTATTAAAATTTTCACGTTTTGCTTTATCAAGACTTTCGAAAGTTCTAAACTTTAAATTATATTCGAAATCGATTCAAATCTTTATAATCTTCGAATAAGACTTCGAGTCGTTATATATAAACATGTTTTCACGTGATAGAAAAAATTATGATACAATTAGATTGCACAATTAGATTGATTGAACAACTTTTTTTTAAATTATTTTTTGAATTATAATTTAAAATTAATATAAATTTATCAAAATTTTTTCCTCGCTTAATTATCTCAAAATATTCTATCATCATTGATATATTTCGAATATAAAATAATTTAATTTACATTTTTAAAATGTTAAAATGAAAAAGTTGAAATTATTCGTGCATTACAACAACGGGTATAAGATTAATTTAGGAGAGAAGGATAATTAGGAGGGAGGGAAGAGAAAATAGAAGAAATCGTGACTCCATGAAAGAATTGATCTATTTTGATAGCATTTCAAATTTAAGACAAAAAGAAAAGGTGATATTCTTATAATTAATAACAAACACGTTTTCAAATTACGAAGGAGGTTCACACATTCGATTTTCCGCGTTTACACGCGAGGTTTTTGGTTTTCTTGATCACCTTTATTTATTTTTCTCGTAAATGTCGTCTGCCTGTCTTTCTCTCTCCCCCTCTCCACCTCCCGCCCACCATTCTCTCCTCTTTGTCTATTTCTTTCTAAATTATGTTATTCGCATTTGTAAATCACCTGTTGCACTATATCATTCTCTGTTATTACATAGGATTTAAAATAGGATATCATTATCACGATATGTAATTAATAAATGATTTTTGCAACTATTTTATATCTTTTATATCCTTACTTTCAATATTCGTTAATACAATATGGTATAAAAAAGAAAAAGAGAAACAGATAGATTCAGACGGACATAGTTATATATATAGACAGAATGACAGACAGGCAGACTGACTAACTGATTGACTGACTGACTGGCTAACTGATTGATCGACCGATCGACCGACCGACTGACTGCCCGGCTGCCAGATTTGCAAACACATTGTTAAATAGACAGAAAGACAGACAGACAGATAGACAGACAAACAGATGGTCAGCCAGTCAGTCAAATAGACGGACAGACAGATAGACAGACAGACAGACAGACAGACAGACAGACAGATAGATAGGCGAGCAGATAAACTACACGGACAAATGGTGGACTACGCTATTCAATAACTGTGGCTTTCCTTTGAAATGATCTACGCGCATTAAATCCCTCTTGGTTGGTTTCGCTTGTTTTTCTATATAAATTGGGTTTGAAATCCTCTCTATCTTCCGACACCCTTATTCAACCCCAAAATACGCTCTTGCGCGCTCGCGTAACTCGCTTACATACATATATAATTGCGTAACATTTTTGTGTGTGTGTGTATGTCGTATCAATTCTCCTCTTTCTTTCTTTCTTTTTTTTTTTTTTTTTTTTTTTATTCTTTTACACGAATAATAACCGTTTCTTCCTTCTTCACCGTTTGAACACTTTTATTTTCTATTAGGGGAAACTGGGTGCCAGACACGCCACTCTTTCCGCTAAGGATTATCATACAAAATAATTAGAAAAATGTACAAAAATTCATAAAAATAGTAATAGTTACACAGTACAAATTACATCTGGGTAATTAGAGTAGTGTGATCGAGAAACGAGCATGAAAAATTACGGTTCCCTACTAATATTACATTTTGTTCTTCGTGTGTATGTGTATGTGTGTTTCCCATTCTTTTTTTCGTCGTCGTCAACGTTGCTTTTTTCAACGCTTTCTTTCCTCTTTTTTTTTTTCTTTTAACCATTTTCTTTATTACTCCTTTCCTTTTTTCTTTTTTTTTTTTTGTATTGTTTGTTTGTATTCTTAATCGTCGCCGTCCCAACGAGTATCATCCGTCATTCTCCGTAATAAAGGAGGAACCGTCTCGTGGAATGATTTAGGCTAAATTATTCGCAACTAGTTTACGTTGTTGCACGCGTACATACACGTTTGATCCTTGCATATTTTTTTTTTTTTTTCTTAAATTTTTCTTTTTGTCCACTCTATGTTTCTCTTGTTACATATCGATTATCGTTAGATTTCCCCCCCCCCCCCTCCCCCCTCCCTCCCTTCGCAAAAGATCACATCGCATACATGTACACGTATATCAGCGCAAAGTAACACTTGCTGTACTTCCATTATCGCCATTTGTTCACATCGATGCATCAACCGGATATGTGACAGGAGAGAGAAGAATTATAACTCTACTTTCAACTGTTGAACAGTGGAAGAAAGAAGATTTTTAAAAACTTGGATCGATCAAAACGAATTTTATATTATACTCTTTCTTTATATATATTATAAATATGCTTTTTATTACTAACAAGATTAGTAAATAGTTTCATTAGAAATATACTTTTATATTTTCTGTTCATATGAATAACCGACACGTATAATATCGTATCTGAAAAATGGAGAATGAATCTAAGCGAGCGAATGTAGGAATCGTTCGTTAACTATAACCCATATAGAAAACGTTCGGGTTGGGGACACAGCGATCGAATAAACGAACGATGAAAATGCGAGTACAGCAAATCGAATATATATATATAATATATATATATTTGATATATATATATGTATCACCTACGTGGCACGACACGTGTATCGATTTCATTCCCTAAACGTGATCTTAATTTTACTAATGCCACAAGTACAAGTAGTGCGACCACATCGTTCTCCGCCGATGTGGACGTAAAATACAAACCAGTCCCGATCCTTCTGAACCAAATAATACTTTGAGGAAGCTTACGGAGAGCCAGCCGAAATCCTCTCTAAACACTAGTCTAGATTCATTTCGATTCGGTCGGGATATACAATATGATGAATACGTAATATATTTTATTAGAGAAGAGGAAAGGAAGGATTGCCCCTCGTTCCACGCGGTCCCTCGGTATTTCAAGATGTATATATCTTCGCGCGTATTTTATTTTTTTCGCTCGTTTCGTTAAAAATTTCTAAAAACTTGGCCTATAAACTTCTTCTTTAAAAGAACATAGTGCCGCGTATCTCGTGGAAGGGATTATCGATCGTGTTCGCGAAATATAGAAAGTTTAAAGTTTCGACGCGGTAACAAGGGGATCGCGCGAGACGAAGGCGAAGCAGTGCCGGTGACACCGAGAATTTCGAATTTAGATCGATCGCGAGAGCGTCGCAACGATTCATCGTTCATTCGTCGAAGAACGATCGCGAGCTCGGTGCGACCAGCACTGACCAACCAACCACTGACGCGCGTTCCTCCTCTTCGATCGCGAACACCGACGCTAGAATGCTCGTCGTGAAGGAATATTTTCGCTTCGAGTTTATCGTCGCGCGATCGAATTACATCGTATGCGAGCGCACACACAAACACATATACACGCACGTTCACACGTACACACGTATAGACGTATACACGCATACACGCACAGTTCGAGCACTCCCGACACACGAGCTTTTCTTTCTTCGTTTTGTTTTTTTTCTATCTTCTTCTTTCTCTCATTCTTCGATTCTGTTTGCCCTTAACGTGACGCGACTCGAGGCGACGATATATATAACACATAGTACGTACGTCTCCTCTAAAGAAAAAAACTTTCTTTCGTCCCGCTTCCGGCTTTGCTCCCCTTCGTTCGCTCGCAACAACATCTGTATCCCTCTTTTCGTCGTTCGCACGCGACGCGCACTAAAACGTGTTATTATTTTATACTTACGCATCTAGAACGCTACTCTGTGTGACCAAAAAAATAAATTCTATCGTGTACGTGCGTTATATTGGCTATAGTTTAATAAGCTACGGTTACGTCGCGATCGTGAAAATGGCGGATCGCGGTTTTCTCCTTTTTTTTTTCTTTTTTTTTCTTTTTTATAACGCGATTATCACTCGTGTCTCGCCTCACCGCCGGTTAATCAATCCGTCATCCAAAAACGAGAGCAACCGAACGATTCGAAGAAAATAATATCTCGAATCTTCTGTCGATTTCATTTTCGTTCTGATATGATCGCGTACAACCTTCTAATATATATATATATATATATAATATCGATTTATACACACGGAGCTGATCACAGCGTGAACTCAAAATATAATTACGATTACAAGGGGGGAACGCAAATATCCGTTTATTATAGTTTAGCACCTTCGTGATCGTGATCCTTGTCATTTTGCGAATGGACGATTGAAAGAGATTTTGAAAACTTCGCTTCGATTCGAGACATCCTGCATCATTTAAAATCGGCATTGAATCGAAATGAAAACGGCGATAAAAAGAGGAAATTTTCGTAAATTGACGCGTCGTGATCGATTATATACTCGCATTATCTATTTAATATTGTACGAATTTGTGTCTGCGAATCACGAAGCTTCGTCACGTTATGAAATCAAGGATAAAATCATAACACTAGAACCGTTTAAAAGTCATTTGATTGAGAAGCGTTTAAAAACGTACGATCGAAGTTGCGAACGAGAGTGAGGTAAAAAGTATATATACGACGATATAAAAATAATTTCTCGATCGATTGTAAATTAATTACGTTACGCGATTACTCTTGTCGCACTTTTATAAAATCATTTATCCCCTTACTTTTGTAAAAATCGACGCGTATTCCTTACGTTTCTCTATCGAAATCAATTTTCCCTCGGATTCGATCGAAAGTATTAGAATTATTATTAAGTATTGTAGTATTAATACGAATGCCCTGTTGCGAATACATTGTAATGGAAGAAGAAGAAAAAAAGAAAAAAATAAAAGAAAATACATCCGTTCTTTTGGTACGAGAAAAAAATAAACAACATCAATATTTAGAACGTCGTGTCCTCTTCCTCGCTTTCTTTTCAAATCCCTCTTTTTTTCTCTCTCTCTCTCTCTCTTTTCATCGATTTCGCGGGATCAAATAATCGCACTATTTTCGAAAAACTACGCGACTGGAACCTCGAATTCTCTTAAGTTAAAGCAAGTATCCTAGCTGGCTCTTCGTTCGAATAACTTCGATCTCGTGCACTTTCGATAATAACGAGCATAAAGTCGAAAATCTAAAAATTCTCTCGACGTAAGAAATATGGCATACATATTTTAGTATTGCTTCGACTTATATACGTATACTTAAATGCTAATCTATCGCACAAATGCGCCGTTTAAAAGTAGTTTAAATTGTTCTTATAGGATAAGATTATTCGAGAGTAAGAAGAATTTCTTTAAAAATGGTATTTGAACTTGGTGTGTGGAGACGGTGTCGGTATACGAACGCACAAAAGGATAACATTAAGTTTCCTATTTTGTTTGTTTGTTTTTTTTTTCTTTTTGTCCTTTTTTTCCTCTCTTCCCTCTCATCGAAATTTATAAAAGAGATTTCGACTTTTACGCAAATAAATTCAATATATTCGATTGCCATCGATCGTTTCACAAGTAACGAGTTAATTCGTTAATAAAAATCCGAGAAAAGATCCAATACGCGAATACGTGTATTATATCGTATTTACGATACGAATACTTTAATCGAATATTAATTATATAATTTCTCTCTCTATTCCATACAATTTTTTTTTCTTTTTTCTTTTTTTCTTTTTTTTTTCCCTTTATCCTAACGAAACATTCGAGATTCTCGAAATAATATATCCGAAGCGAAGTTCTAAATCACGCTAGCGTTCAAAATGCACTGAAGATTCGGGGAACTGAACCGAATCAAGTCCAGGAATCGAATCTGCAATATCCGTGAACGCCAATTCGTTCTAGAAAACGATATTCGTTTACGTCTATGTTGCGTAAAAAAAAAAAAAAAAAAAAGAAATTGTTGACCGTGATTGCATAAAGTGTTGGTTTTTATTAAAAATTCTCAATGGAAAAAGTATTTATAGAAAGGTAAAGGAGATACATTTTTTTCTTTTCATCTGTAAAATTTTCCTATTAATTGTTTTTTTTTTTTTTTTTTTTTTTTTTTTAACTACGATATAAATCTACGTGACGAGGAGAAAAAAGACGAATCAGCGCAATCATCAAATTATTGACAAATGTTTTTTTTTTTTCTCTTTTTTTTTCTTCCTTTCTTTCTTTCTTTCATTTTTTTTTTTCCCTTTTCTTTTCACTTAAGCGTAGTTACTTACTTAAAGTTACGTTAAGCGTAATGTGTGCAATATCCTAAGATTTTGCAGCGCAATAATTCTTTTTTCAGACGCTGTTTCCCTGGATCGTCGTTTAATTTCAGTCGGACACATCGATCTTGTATCAACGATCGATCGATCGGACCTTCGAATGGACTTACGATCGATCGATCGTCTTTCTTTTAACGTTAACTTTAATACTGTAACAAATCAAAACGATAAAACTATTATCTTTCTCTACTCGTTCTTTTTCCCTTCCTTACTTTCTTACTTTCTCTCTTTTGTCCTTTCCCTCCTTCCTTCCATTCTTCCCCCTCCCCTCCCCTATCTATCCCTTCTCTTTCTTCCGTTCCAGTATCGTGGAAATATTTAAAAAATCTATACATGATTTCATCAAAAGTGAATCAAGTCCACCTCGTTTATTCATTTATTTATTTATTTTTTTCCCTCGAAGGACAACACGGTAATTTTGTAAAATGCAAAATGCTAATTCATAAATTTCGATCGAAATTATCGTTGAAAGATTATCCCGGGCGAATAAAAATTCGTAGAAAATTCGAACGTGGATTTGATTCGTGTCAGTTCCGAACTACTAAAAAACTACTATTTTTATATATATATATGTAGATATATGTAAAAAATTACGTGATACAAGGAAAAATGTAAATTTTACCGGATATATAACACCGGATATTAAGAACGTTCTATTAATCTTATTTATGAACAAGAATACCAAATAAAGTCCTTTTGTCGTACACTCGATCGAGGTCCTTCGTTTCTTTCGATCTTCGAATCGTTCGTCGAGTTTATAGGAAGTAAGGGAGAAGGATGTGCTACGTCTGTGTACGTGTCAAGTGTGTATAACCATGTATGTATGTGTGTGTGTGTGTGTGTGTGTGTGTATGTAGAGTGTGTGGTAAGCGTATGCAAATGTATGTGTGAAAAAAAATAGACACGAAACGAAATCGTTCAAATATGCATAATTTGCATTTAACTGTACGAATAGAAATTCATTAACAAAACAGAAAAATACGAAATAAAGGAAACCAAGTCAACATTGCTATATCCAAATACAATAATAAAGTACTTGAAACTTTTCTCGGTTACAGGCGAGCTAAAGTACCCTTAACGTTACCAACGATAATAAAAATGTGTTTAAAAATAAAGATCACCATACAACGATATACGCTATTCGCTACAATAACGTGGACAATGTTAAATTACAGGTGAACGTAGAAATAACGTACAAAAAGGATTTCTCGAATCGTGTAAATAGTCTCTAAATCAGTAGGACATTTAAATCGCGTTAATAATACCTATTGGTTTTTATCAAAAATTCAAGGATCGAGATATACAAACAAAGTCTTTTTTTTTTTCTCTCTTTTTTACGAATCGAAAATAAAAAACGTTTTCTCGTTCGTTTCGTAATTTCCGTGCAACTTTCCGTGGATCGAGGATTGACTAGTAATATTCTTCCTTTCGCTTCTTTTCTTTTTTATCGTCTTTTTCCTTCTTCTCTTTTTTTCTTTTTTTTTTCTTTTTTTTTTTCACCTTTTTTTTTCACTTTTTTTTTTTCTGTAATTCTTTTCTTCGATTTTTTTTTTTTTTTTTTCTTTTTTTCATTTTTTCCTAAGAAAACCTCCGTCGATATGCAAGACGCGACCCTCGAGGGATTTATTTACAAAACGCGACAAAGATTTATTATTATTGCACGACGCTCATGTCGTATTCGATGCAGCGAAATATGAAAGAGCATACATTATTAAAAATAGAAATGCAGTGTAAGAAGGGGTAAAATCGCGTCTTGCATCACGATAGATGGTCACTTTCGTTCGTATGCCGGTTTTTTTTTTTTTTTTTCTTTTTTTTCTTTTTACCCAGAGGTGGGCAGAATACTACCACTGGTATAAAAAAATAAAGATGATCGTTAAACGAGCTTCCGCAAAAAATTGCTTTAATAAAAAATTATATCTTTCGAGAGTATGAAATCTCGCAGCTTGGTAACTTTAAGTTAAAGACTTAAGTTGCACTTGTAAGTTTCCTCTAATTTCATTAATCGTCGCCATCGATTATTTATATTATAAAATTATAGAAATTTGCGTTATCATTATACGCTAGGAAAAAAGGGTATCTATCTTAAGTAAACAATATAGTATTAGTAACAGGAGTCTCCTATGATAACTTACGAATACAAACGGTGAAATTTTTACGATAAAAACAAACGTCGATGTATATAAATGTACATAAAAAGATACGTACAAACGACATTTAAAAAATTCAATTTCGTCTCCGCTATTATAAATTTCATTCATCCCATCATGATCATTTCATCATCTCTATTTCTTTTTTTTTTTCTTTTTCTTATTTTTTTTTTTTTCCTTTCCCTCTTTCGTCTTTTTTTTTTTTTCGAACGATTTTTAACATCTAAGAAGAGACGTTAACTATTTCCCGTAAAAATTTCCACAAATCAAAAGCAGTCAGACTTTCTATTTCTACGTAAAAAACGCATGCAATGTGCCCGCCTCTGGGATGCACTTAGCTCTGTATTTCTACTTTCCGCGCTCTGTTTCGCATTCTCTCTCTCTCTCTCTTTCGTTCTCTCTCCCTTGCTCACTTTCAATATGCTCATATATACTCATACACGAAGAAAACACCCGCTCACACACGCGATTTCTCCCTTAATTTTCATTTCCTGCCTATCTGTCTTTTTGTTATTTCTTTCTTGCGTGTAAAGTTTATCTTTCGTCTCCAAGAGATCTCGTTAAAAAAATAAAAAAATATCTTCTTTCCTCTGTTTTTTCGCGATAACTTTCGATCTTGTGAATTCTCGTTTCGTTTATTATTTTTTCTCTATCTCCCTCCCTTTCGTTGTTTCTCTCTCTCTCTCTCTCACTCTCACTCTCGCACTCTTTCTTACTCTCTTTCCTTCTCTCACTTTCACTCGACGCCATTCTCACTCTTTCACTTTCTTTCGTTCGATAAGAACATTGCACGGCTCCCAGCTCCAGCTTATACTGTTTTTATAGCCTTATCACGTTTTACGCTCTAAGTGTCTCCGTTAAACATATACACGTGCATACATTGAACTTATTATTGTACCGCATTTTTCATTGAACGCATCCAGACTGTTCATAGCTGCGGGTTTGTGATGTGTGTCGAACGATGCAGATCGAACGAATTACACAGTGTGTTTACTTCGTATGGTGTACAGATAGCGCTACGATCAGCGATTAAACTGCGTAAGATCAGAATAGCGAAAATCACTTTGACAGGCGAATGAAACGACAGGCTCTAAAATGAGGCATGATACAAGTTCGATGTTTGTGTTTCTTTTTTTTTTTTTTTTTATCATCAAAAGAAACATGTTTCTCGCCTTTTTTTTTTTTTTTTTTTTACTTTTAACGTCAAACACTCTGGTGCTTCTTGATTTTTTTTCGATCTCAGGTCAGACACGCTCTCCGTTACCGATAGAGGGAAGTTGTGTTGCGAAGATATCTCGAAAATCTCGACCAAAGATAGATCGATCGCGATGGAAATCGATTCGGATATATATCGTTTTCTGACATTTTTGAATGATTCGCGATTACGTTTCTGACTCGAGATCGTGATACAATAACACGATATCGAAGCCAACTCGTAACGAGAGTCTAAGCTTATTTCAACAATCTTACTGTGCTTCTCATTACGATCGTGGCTCCGCCTTTCAGCGCCAAAAGTACATTCAAGATCTATTACGCTTTTTAAACATGCACGTGTCCATGTAAATATCAGATGTACAAATATGTTCAACTGTTCTTTGGTACATGTGGATATATGCGTACATCTACAGTAGACACTCTAATAGTAATAGTGGTAGAAGAAATAGTAGTGATAGTAGTAATAATAGACGTAGCAATAGAAATAGTAATAGTAATCGTAGCAATAGCAATAGTAATAGTAATAGTAGTAGTGATAGTGATAGTAATAGTAATAGTGGTAGTGGTAGTAGTAATAGTAATAATAATAATCATTATCATCGTCGTAATCATAATAATAGTAATAGTAGTAGCAGCATTAGCAGCAATATTAATAATAATAGTAGTAGTAGTAGTAGTAGTAGTAGTAGTAGTAGTAGATAATAATAATAATAAAAGTAATGATAATAATCGAATAATAGTAATGACAATAATGATAATTGCAAAAATAACAGCGTCTATATTGATTACGTTTTAAAATATTATCAACTAATAGTAATGATCGTAGTGAACATATGTAACAAAAATATAGAAATTTGGAGAACGATGAAATATGGATCACGATCGAGCCCCTTTTTTTTTTAGGACTTCGAAGAACAGGAAAAAAACGAGAAAAAAAAAAATAAAAATAAAAATAAAAAAAGAAAGAAAAAAAAAATACAAAGATACGAAAAAATGATGTTTCGCTCGAAGCAAAATAGCCGAGCAACGGATAACGGAAGTATACTCGTTCGTCCACGAAATTGTTAGAAATTTCAAAAGTAGAAAGACGTTCGTGAATTCTATACGTTTTCCGTTCTCCATTGCTGTGTTGATCCAATCCATTTTACCTGCGAGGTATCGATCGAGCTATAAAAAAAAAAAAAAAAAAAAAAAAGACGCGAGTAAAAAAAAAACGCGATGAACAGAAGGGCGCAGGGAACAGAAGCCTGCAAGAACAGACTAAATGAGAAGAATAGATTTGCAAACATGTCTTTACGAACGCTACTCGTTCGGACGCGGTGTATAGTATACATACATGAGGATAAAGATCTCGTAATGTTTAAAAAAATAAAAATCGATTGATAAAATTGTACGTGGAAAACGGTAAATAGAGATAGGATCGCTCTAGCAGGAGCTAACTAGAGGTAGGATCGACTTGGTCGATCGTGTTACGCGCCTCGTGTCTGGTGTCTCGCGTACGTTTCACAACAACTTCCTTTTCTTCCCGCGTTAATCGTCGCTGGTTCGCTCGTGTTCTCGGGGGTTTCTTTTTTTTTTTTCCACAGAGCGAGCTTCGAAAGCGTGGGCATTCAAAAAAAAAAAAAAAAAAAGAAAAAAAAAACGATCACTCGCAAGGGATCATCGAAATTTCATTCTCTTTCGCGAATTTCTACTTTTATCATACACGTAACGATAAAAAATAATTCTCACCGCTCGATTTTTGTTTTTTTTTTTCTTTTTTTTTTTTTTTTGCGTTTGAAATTGCGATTAACTAGCAAGGTAGACGCGTGTTTCACCTCGCGGGAATGATAACAAAAGTCATTGCACCGACCTTATTATTCCAGATTTGCACCGTATCACGACGCGATCGATATATCGTTCAGATAGAGCGCCTTGAAAATAAAATTTCGAAAAGCTCGATCGAGAATCGAACATTTCCGATAAGAATTCCTCGACGCGCGAGATCCTTCATCATCGATCCCTTTCGAGCAAATCGTCCCTCCCTTTTGGAGCTTACGCTATACGCAGTATATATCCGTGCTTTCCCGATTGCTCGTCCAACTTTCACTCTTCTCTCTCTCTCTCTCTCTCTCTCTCTCTCTCTCTTTATCTTCCTCTCTTCCTCTCTTTTTCTCATTCATTCTCTTCTTCCACTTATCCCCACCGAATCAATCAAGTTTTAATCTCACTCACTCGATTTCTTTCATCCCTTTCTTCTGTAACGCTCTCTCTCTCTCTCTCTCTCTCTCTCTCTCTCTCTCTCTCTCTCTCTCACTCTCTTTCACGCATTCGGCGCTTTCGAATGCACCTATATAGTTTCATGCAAGCTAAGACGCAATCACCGTCTCTCGCATTTTTTCTGAACTAAGATATTTAGACAAGAATATAACAGCGGTATAAAAAACTTTTCAACACTGAAAAATACAAATCTATCGTAAGTGACTACCATTATTACTCGTTCCCCCAAAATTTTCTCATTCGCTTTTACATTCGTTTTCGATTCGTCACCGTATTATTATTATTTTTTTTTCCTTTTTTTTTTTTCTTTTTTTTAATCATTCGTACGGATTACTCGAACGACAGTGTATACATACACGTAGTTTATATATCACGCGTGAGCCCGTGCAAGCATCGTTCAGTCAGCATCGCGATTATTTTCATCCATCTTCGAGTTGGAGTTTTTTTTTTTCCCCCTATTTTCCGACAAGATCCCACGTTTCATATCTTTCTCTCTCTCTCTCTCTCTCTCTCTCTCTCTCTCTCTCTCTCTCTCTGTTTTTCTCTTTTTCCTATGATTTTTTCCCTACTGTCGTATCGCGCAATCGACATCTAATTTCCAGTTTCATTCATTATTCTTTCTCTTCAAGTCCGTCAGAATATATTAAATATTTCGATCGTGTTATTATTAATTATATATTAGTATTTTATATCTATGTATTCTATATACCTATGTATATATACATATACATACATGTGTATATATATATATATATATATATATATATACACACACATATATGTACACATATATGTATATATATAATTGTCATTATATTATATATTATGCTTTATCACACATATTACAAAGGAGGTGAAGAATCATACCTAACATATTATTTGTTATTTTGTTGTTGTTGTTGTTGTTGTTGTTGTTGTTCTTGTAGTCGTTTTTACTTTTTCTTATAAGGGCGATTTCAAACAATAACTTTTACTGCGAATGTAGCTTATCATTATTATTATTATCATCAATCGTCATCGTTATTTATTATTATTTTCCTTTTCTTTTTTTTCTTTTTCTTTTTTTCCCCTTTAAATTCTTAGCGCGCCATTATCGGCAGATGCGTTTTCATCGTGTGTACGCGTGCACGTTCGTACGTATAAAATTTCGCTATGGGCGACTACAATCGCGGTTTCCTTTATCCATACTTTCTCGCGGTTTCATCCCACCCCCGCCCTCCCATTAATAACGCGGCTTCGTGTATCTCGAACGAGTCACGTGCTTCGTCTGCGGACAGTTCGTTCGCTCTTCGTTTATAATTATTTCGAGAAATAAAAAATTTCGAAATTTCACGCGTCAATATCCATCCCCGTCGGTAACGGGGAGCGATATGTTCGTTCGTGGCGATTGTTCAATCGCCGCGCGTGAAATATCTCGATACGTATATATATATATATATATATATACGAATAAAATCCGCGAAATAATTTTCCTAAATTTTCCCACGTTTCGAATCGTTGAGAAATACACTTTCGAGAACAACAGGTATCTCCCGGGCAACACTTTCGCGATGTGAAATTAAAAAAAAAAAAAAGAGAGAGAGATAAAAAATTGCACGTCTAAAAATGTTCAAATTAAAATTTCCTAATTGGCCTAAATTACTATCTACCGCGTTAAAAACAAACTGTCCAAACTTTCGTCGAAAACGATGGAATAAATCGTTCCGATTCGATCGTATCGGCGGACACGGAAATATTTCGATAATTACGTCTTGAATTGTCTAATAAGGTTCTCGTCTCACTGCACCGTGGTATCGAAACCACCGTGGTATATGTTATCCAAAACCACGCAGGTATTTCGTGTTTCGCGAACCTAGATCGATGCCTAGAAAGACATTTTTTGGTTAATGTTCTCGAAGAAAAGCGACTATACTTCCGCGGTACGAAAAACATGCATGCACGTTTTCATATATGCGTTTATACCATATATATATATATTGAAGAATCGTGTATATTCACGTGTACGCGTATACGCATGCGCGCAGGAATCGATACGATCCGTGCCAGAACATAAGACACCGCTCTGGGGGAAAAATTCGTTTAGTGAAAAGTGGCGCGATATAATTATATTTAATAATTCTGACACGGATTACCGTCTCGTTTCGAGCGTTTTTTTGTTTGCCGCTCGGCGTTTGCCGTGCCGCGTAAACGGTTTAAAGAATTTTCTACGGATGCGTTACGCGAGTAATGTATCGATAGAAGGAGATTGTTTCCACGATTTGGATGCGTGGAAGAACACCGCGCGATTCGTCAACGATTAGAAAAATTTGTCTAGAAAAATCTCGATCTCGATTCTTGCCCAAATACTCGGTTCGCGATCGAGTATCGGAACAATACTACTTTCTATATAATATATATTAATATATATATTATATGTATATCAATATATATATATATATGTATGTATATATATATATATATACACATATACATATATATATACTTTTTTTTTAATTATCAATTGATTTAGGTGAATTGGTACCTAGATAAGTTTCACTACGATTATATCGATCGATTAGTGGGGAGAACGTGTCCGTGCACGAACGAGATCGTGTGTCTAATAAGTGTTGGTCTCGTTTACGTGTGTCGGTGTGGTTACGAGCCTGTGGCCGCGCGCGAAAGCGTTTCGAACGCGTATCGTTTCGTGCTCGTTTACGGGATGCAAATTTTCACCTAGTATATATATGAGCCGCGGTAACTTCGTATCGCACTAATCGCGACAAACGGATTTTTCCGATCCCTTCGAAGCCGTTGCTAGCCGACCGCTCGACTTTCTTTCTTTCTCCCTCTCTTTCTCTCTCTCTTTCGCCGACCCTCGATTCCCTCCATCGTCCATCGTCCGCGTCGATTGACAGAAAAAAAAAAAAAAACGAGTCGTCACCGTTTTTCCAACCCATGCCTCTTCCAAGGGATCTCTTTCGTGGAAATTCGATATTGGTGGCGAGAAACGAAAGGCAGCGTCGCGATGTCCATGTAACCAATCAGAGTAAACGAATTCCACGCGTTTATTCCTTTTCTCGGTTCGAACGAGCGGGGAGGACAAGCGGCGTTCTCGTTCTCTTTCCAACGAGACGCTTATCGGGGATCGAGGATCGAGCGAATTGTCGAGCGTAAACGCGTCTCATCCCTCGAAGCAACCATGGAAAAACCATCTCGACGCACCGCGCCATATATATATATATGCACACATATACGTTGCGTTGGGTATATGCGTTTAATAAATTTATCCGTGAGATAGCGACGCTGCCGAGACGCGTGAATCGTGGCGCTATCTCGCGCTAATCCTAGCCGCGCCGCGTTTCATCGCTTCTCGTCCACGCGAGAACGGTGCCGAGCGTCGAAAAATTACTCTAACTAAAATGCTCTTCCCTTCCTTTGTCCTCTTGTTTCGCCAACTGTTGCTTTCTCCGTTTTCCCTCCCCCCTTTCTCTTATCTCATTCGCGTCTTTTCGTTCACAGAATTTCTCTCCTTGTTCGGCTCTCTTCGAGATTGGAAAGGACCGGATGTCCTTTCTTCTTCCATCTTTCCTCCTTCGCGTGTTCGGGATGTGACTTTCTTCCTCATTCTTGTTTCTCTCTCCTTGTCTTTCTCTGTTTCGATCGATGGTGCGTTTCGTTTTTATCAACTGACGATACCCGGTTTGTATCAAACGAGATGGATGAATCGATCGGTATTTTCGTTTAAGTTCGATCGTGGAAATTTTGTGTGAACGAAAGGACGGAAAGTTAATCGTTAATGCGATTAATCATCTCCTCCCTCCCTCTCTTTCTCTCTCTTTCTCTCTTAACCTTTCTCACACCTGCACACATTCATCACACGTATCGATTTTTCAGTTCTCTTTCTCATTTTTCTTACTCTTTCTTACTCTCACTCTCCCTCATTTTTTCTTCTCTTCTCGTTCCTTGGTTTTTGCTCTCTGTTCTCTCACGCGGATATCTCGTATCTCGTGCGGATCCTAGATCGTCACCTAATCTATGGCGACACGTATATACAAAAAGAGTACCAAAAAAATAAATATATATGTAAATATATATATGTATATATATAGATGTGGAAATTATTTTTGTTTATTCATTCCTCGTTACTAAGCGTACGCAAGGTACGTATCGATTAATCCACGATCATCTTTTTTTCACCGATTCATTTTCGGATGACTAAATTTATGATGTCGTAGGTATGCGTGTATATATTATGTATGTATGTATGTGTGTTGTGTGTGTGTGTGTGTGTGTCTGTGTGTACATGTGTGTGTATGTGTATACGTGTATATCGCGTGTATTTTATTTTGCATAACACGCGAAAGCGTGTCGTTAAAGATACTCGTCGTGCGAGGTTAATCTACGAGCTTATGGTTTCAACTTACGGTGCTGCTACGTATAAAACGTCCATCTATTAAGCGGAACACATAACGTTGCATACTGATTATTCACCCGTGCCGTTTCCACCGTTAACATCGTCTACTTTGACCGAGATCGATGATCGAAATAAGACAATTTCTCTTTTTTTTTCGCTTCCTTCTTCTCTCTTTCTCTTTCTTCTTCTTCTTCTCTCCTCGAATCTCTTCCTCGATACGTGACATTTTTCGTTTATAAAGGGGATAAGGTAGAGGGGACAAAGTAAAGATTGTTCCGATAGGTAGAAGTTCAAGAAGACGAGTAAAGTTTATAACAGGGACGAATCACTGTTGGAAACGGCACATCGGGAATTTTTTTTTTTTTTCCACCGAGAAAAACCCTCTGTTCCTCCTTCGAAGAATAAGAACCTAATTAATAAACGTGTGTCTCCGTCGAGATGAGATTTCATTTGAACTACGTCGATTGCATCATTTGAGTTTGATTATATACATCGAGCGAAGAAATTCGTTAGGATTAAGAAAAACGTGCATCGCGACAGCCGTTTAACGCGGATCGTATCGGTACAAGAAGGATCGGTGTCTACACAGGAGGAACCCATGCAGTATTATTATTAATATTATTATTATTATTATTAATATTAATATTATTATTATTATTAATATTATTATTATTATTATTATTATTAATATTATTATTATTATTATTAATATTATTATTATTAATATTATTATTATTATTATTATTATTTTTCTTTTCTTTCTTTATTCTATTGATTTCTCACGCGAAAAGAATGTTTCAATCCTTGCACGCGTTTCCCTCGAATCTCTTATATCGGACGTATGAAGAGTAATTTGCTAGGAGCTCGGTCGCCAAGTCTCTTCTCTGTCAAGAAAATGTCCGCTCTGGGGAAGAGCGTTTTTTTTTTTCCTTTTTCCGTTCGCGGTACGCGAGGTTGACTCATTTCAAGTAGTAGTAGTTAGTAGTAGTAGTAATAGTAGTAGTAGTAGTAGTAGTAATAGTAGTAGTAGCGTTTTAGATCCACTGGAGAGACGTTATTCACCGCTCGTTATTCGAAAAAAAAGAAACGCGGAGGCCCAGGTACGTAGAATCATTTACGTTTCAACCAGGTTTTTTTTTTCTTTTTTTTTTTCCTCTTAATGATTTTTCCAGATTCACGGCCGAAATTAGTCCCCTTTGACTCGTTTTTTTCCTCTCTCTCTCTCTCTCTCTCTCTTTTTCTTCGCTCTCACTTCTTCGGTGCTTCTTCCTTGACTTTCAAGTTTCGACGCGACCGTTCATTTTTGTACTCTCTCTTGAAAACGAGTAACAGTCTGCACGAGGTTTTTATTTTCCCTCCTTTTTCCCTCCTTCTTCCTTCTTCCCCTTTTCTTTCTTTCTTTTTTTTTTCTTTTTCATTTATCTTTCGTTTATCTTATCTCTTTTTTTTGGAAAGGTCGCTCGGTAAAGATGATATTGGCTGAGGATCTGGTACGGTTAAACGAACTTAACGCGTGATGGCGCGTTAAGCGTATTAGACTATCGTCGTATTTCAACGTCCGTTTGAATTCCATTTCCCTACTTCGCTTCTCTAAGTTTATTCTTCCTCTTCTTTCTTATTCTCTTTCTCTCTCTCTCTCTCTCTTTCGCTTCCCCACACACGCATATCAAACGCTCGACATTCACGTGTCTCACTACGCTCTCTTAACCTTTCACGCCATCTATCCGCTCATTCGCAACCTTCGTCTTCTCTTCCTTTCATCCACTCTTCACTATTTTATCCCATGATAACTTTTCTTTTTTACTATTATGCCCCGCACTCGAACAAGTTAATCGGTAAAAAATCGTTCGTTTCGCTCAAATATTTTGCCTACGAGCGCGAGCCGCGATAAACGCGTGTATATATGTGTGTTTTATATATATGTATGTATGTATGTATGTATGTATGTATGTATGTATGTATGTATGTATGTATGTATGTATGTATGTATATATAACGCACCTATCCGACATATCCAATAATTTCTTAATAGCTAAAGATTGTGTGATACAGATAATCGTCTAATATAAACAGCGGTTCGAAGCGTGGATGTTTTCCATTATCTACGATTTCATCTTCCAACTCTTTCCTTATAATTATTAATACCACTTTTATTCACCAGCCACCATTTCCCTTTTCCCCAATATTCTGTCTTTCCCATCTTTTCCTTTTTCTTCTATTCTCCATTCATTCACGCATACACAAAGTTCTGTTCCATCTTTCTCATCGGTCATTCGCTCATTCTCTCTTTCTCTCTCTCTCTCCCTTTCTTTCTCTCTCTCTTTCTCTCTCCTTTCATGCTCCACCAATCTTAAACCTCGCAGTTTCGCGTCAAATCAGGTACTCGCTATCACCTCTTATCCATATCGAATCACGTTCACACTTTAATCGTACACGTTTTAATCGTACACGTACCGGCCCCGAATTATCCGAAAACGACGGCCGCATCCTTTCATCGAGGAGAGGGCAAGCTTGGTGTTACCCGATCCCGCTTCGATCCCTCCTCCGATCCCTGTCTCAATCGGTTCTCTCGAGATGGCGCCAAACGATCGACGAAAGGAAGGGACAAACTGCCCTGGCGCTCCGTTCCCCCCGTTCTCCGATTTTCCTTCTTTGCCCTCGGCCCTTGCCGTCTCGTAGTGCGAAAGAAGGGACGAGAAGTGATCACAGGAGAAGGAGGAGGAGGAGGAGGAGGAAGATGGAAAAAGAAGAGTACACATCTCGGCGGAGAGGGACAGGAGAGCGGAGAACGATCGTTCCTCGCGGTGGCTCGCGCTCGATTCAGCGCTACGAGAAAAGGGACGAGCGAACGGGCAAGGAGAGAGGAGGAACTCCTGGAACGTGTCTTCCCGCTTTACAGTCAACGTTTTTTCGGAAGAGACGATCCGCGAGCGCGGGCCGCGACTCGCAGGGAGAGGCCGCGAATCGTGGCCACTTTATATATATATATATATATATACGAATTTATAACCTATGCAGATATATAGATAAATACGTACACGCGTGTACACGCGCACGCGCATGCGTGGCCTGTGTACACGCGTGCATCGATATCGGTATCGGTAACTAACGCATGCTCCATCTCGGTCGGACGAAAAGGGGTTCACGGCGATGGTCCGTTTTCTTCCTTCTTGTCCCCTTGACGTGGACTCCCTTTCTCTTCTCTCCTCTTCATCGCTTCTCGACCACGTCCCATTTTGTTTTCCATCGCGTGTTCAGCTCGCTCGCGCCGTTGCCCCATCGTCGGTCTCATCGACGAGCTTTATCTGCCGATGAGCGCGTCGTCCCTCCCTCCTTCTCCCTTCTTTTTCTTCTTCCCCTCTTCTGGCCGGTTTGTCCTTGGTGTCCGTGCGCGCGCACCGCGCAAACTCGGGAGAGACGAAAAGTAGTTGCCGGTGAAAGTTGTGCTCGGTGCGGAAAGATGATGCGATGTACGACGTATTTGGCCGGTGGTGGAGGAGGCGGCGGCTGCGATGGCTGTGGCGGCACGACGATGGATCGATGGTCTCGGCCGTGGCGATGGCGAAGGCGGCTGGTTTAGTGCACGACCGGTAAACACGTCCAAGTAGCAATGGATAGCAGAGTAAAAATAACTCACAGTGGAATAATAATCGTGATGGTTGCGTTTATAGAGCGGTAATAGAATGGTAATAGAGCGATAATAGCGATAGTAATAGAATAGCGATAGTACCGACGATCAGTGGATAGTGGCTGTAATAACGGTATTTTCGGGCTGTGTTTCCCGAGGCAGGTAGGTATGCGAGCAAGGGTGAGACGAAGTGTCGGACGGGCCGGGGATCTCGAATGAATGGCAGGGTGGGTGACAGCGGTCGGTAGGAGGTTCTCGTAGGGGGAGGAGGAGTTGGTACGTAGAAGTGGTAGTTAATTAGCTAGGGTTGCGAGATAATTAGGGACAACGCAGCTGGGGTTAACACCAGCGGTACGGCACGGTTCGGGGTCGATCTGCACCCTCTTTCACCAACGGCTTATGAAATTCTCGACCTGGCCGTGAATGAATCGTCGCCCAACAGTGCTCGCAATAGTACTGCAAGAAAAAAAACACGATCGATCTTTCACTATTTTTTCCCTCCGATTTTTTTCATCGGATCGAAATAATATTCGTTTACCTGTAGGCAGGTGACATTCGCGCAAAAGAACGGCGCGAACTTGCCTCCGCAACGTTGTCCCTGACACTCGTCGCACATTTGATCGTCCAGAACGTACGGTTTGACTTCGACCTGAGAAAAACAGGAGAGAAAAGAAGAAGATGCAATCGAATTATATAATATGATGGAAAGTCCTAGCGCGTACTTACTCTTTTGTCTATGTCGCCGTGCTGTAACTGGACGAATCTGGCCGATATGGCAGCTATATAGCTCTGTTGATTGCTGAAAGCGACCCTGCCGGCGCCCTTCGGATATTTCAACTCGGGATCGGTGTCGATGCCGGCGTAACACACGCCCCCGTAAAGCCGGTCCATGATCATCGCCAGCTCGACAGCTTTCAACGGTCTGGGAACACCACCGACGAACACCGTTTTCCGCGGATCCAAAGGCATCGAAGCGTCCAATACGAAATCCGCGTCGCTCAGTCGCCACGGTCGAATTTGTACCGGTTTGTCTTTCGTCGTTGGCGAACTGACGCACAGATACAGTTTCTCTTCGTCTTGGATGCACGCGTCGATCAACTGTTGCACGGACGCCTCGTCCTATCCCGTTCGAGGGAAAAATATCGAGACGATATGATAAGATTTCCAATTTTTAACTTAATCGAATCGAAACGAAACCATCCGAAATTTTACCTGGAAAAGCAAGAAAGCGTAGCCCTTCGGTGGAAAGTAAGATTTACTCTCAGCTTTGTGGGGCCAATCGACGACCAACGACCCGAAACGGCGAAAGCTCGCTTTGATCTCCTCTGAAACGAGAGAAAGAGACAATAAAGATAAACGGATAAGAGAAGAGGAAGAAGCGGGGGAAAAACGGACTCACCCTCGTCGATGTCCGGTGGCAGGCCACCGACAAACACTTTCCTAGAGAAGCGTTCCCCGGTTTCACTGCCTTGACTGTGAGGACTGCTCCGACTCGGGGAGGAAAGCGGTGCCGTCTGAGATCCGGTTATCCCGCTACCGACGCCGACCCCAACACCGACGCCCACGCCGACACCCACGCCCACACCGACCCCGACCCCAACACCGACACCGACCCCGACCCCGACTCCACCGACGCCGTCCAATTGGCTGGGCGCGTTAGGATCCTCCAGCAGCGTGCCGCTCTGATCCTCCAAACTCGGGAAGAACGGTGATTTGCCTGCAACCACACGCATCCTACAGTTATTACTATATCAACTCGAGTATCTATCTCCTTTCCTCTCGCCTCTATTCCTTTTCCACGCCGTCACTAAACGAGTTTCCATATATTCGAGAGCGAATTTTTTTTTTTCTCGAGGATAATCAAAGGATCGCTTCGAAGAAAAAGAAAAAAGAAAAAAAGGAAGAGAAGAGGTCTTTCGACTCGTCGAATAACACGGTCGTGTTCGTGGTAACCTAGTCGCGTATGCACACGGCCGAGTGTCAACGATTCGAGTGGGTATTGTGGACGCGTGGACGACAAGATGGTTAGGTGAAATCGAAGGAATTTTGAAACGGGTTAAAATGAATAAAACTCACTGTATCTTCTTCTCACGGGGAATCTCGCTCTTCTAATGAACGTCGCCATTCTTGGCGGCGGGCTCGTGTACGAAACGTGTAATGGAAAAGGGGATTGCGAAATCGGTTAAACGTAACCGCTTTTTTTTCTTCTGCCGTCGCGAAAAGAGAAAACAGAAAACGGACAAAGCGTACACGCAACCAGGCGGAACAATCGAGTTTTATTGTTCAACCTTCATCTTTTTTTTTTTTTTTTCCTCCTCTCGTTCGCCGCCGAAAGATGGATAGTTTCGTCGCACGCGAAGCCGTCTGCTTTTCCACAAATTCGAGAGATCAAGCCTCGATCGTCTTTCGTCCGTCCTACGAGTCGAATCGGAAACAACGGAATCGTAACGATCCCCCTCCTCTCCTCCGCTCGGTGTGTGTGTGTGTGTGTGCGCGCCACCGATAACACGGGATGGACGCGTAGTGTCCATCGTGCCGTGGTCGCCCGCCCACCCCTTTCACCCGTTTCCCGGTTTGGTGCAGTATCGATTACTCGAGCCACCAGCTCGCCAAGGGCCTCGAACGGCTCCCGGTTCGAGGCGATCTTCTATTAATCGACGCGGCGCGTGGACTCGTTTCGTCTTTCTTTCTCCGTTCGCGAGATGAACTTCGAGGAGCGATATTTTTATCAGAAAGGAGAGGAGAAAAAATAGTCGTCTGCCGAGGATTAAGGCATTTAAGTTTTATTATAATTGGGATTTTTGTAAACGATTTTAATTTTAAATTTTAAAAGTCGAAGTTTTTGTTAAACGATGATCATTAAATGAGAAACGCTTTTGGAAATATATCGTTTTGATGAAATTTTCTTTCAATTCAACATGTTACAACATGATTCTTCTTATATTGGAGGAAGAAGGAAATTTTATTTCAAGATACAGAGAGTTTCTAAAACTAAATAATTTCTTGTTAAAAATAAGTTATTTTTTAAACAATTCTAATTCGTAAATGATAAAGTTAATTTTCATGCGACTCGTATATGACGTTCAAAAAGAAGAAAATTAACCTTTCATTTTTAATTTTTCCCAACGAGATATTTTATTTATCTGTTGGATAACATCGTGTTAAAATTATCCAGACGAATTAATTGAAAATGTGAATTCCTACTTGCAAAAACTTTTATCTATTGCAGATTTATGGGATCACATGGTATAAGAGCACGCTGCTGATTACCACTCCACGGCATCCCTTTCATTGATTATTAATTTTCATTCATTCATTTCGTTGTTGAACGAAAATGATTGTGCATTTATTAAAAGAGTAATCTTCTCGTTTTAAATTTTTACAATAAAAATATATAATTTATATTAATCGAATTAATTGTACGAAAATTGATAGTCACTTTGCTTATATAATATATATATAAGCAATTTTAATCTTTAAAGTTTCTTTTTCCTCCACTCCCCGATCTCCTCTTAATTATCCCACTAATTTTTGAAAGTAGGCTCGGCCACAGAGGGTAAGACCTTTCGTTCTCAAAAACAGTTTGAAAACGCGATGCGATAGCTGCTGGCCTGCCATGCAAATTGCGGAACGATGTCACGCGAGCATTAAGGGAGCGCTGGGGACGTGGCCCCTTTCTTTTTCGCCATTCTTTCGAACGATGTGTAATGCATTAACGATAATATGTCCGTATGTGTGTCTTGATATCGACTTTATCGACCAAGTTCGAGCAAATATCAATTTTTGAGAACAACGAGAAGGAGTGGAATTGAGTTTTCGTTTCAAGCGTTTTAATCTTTTTCAGAGCTTTGATTTGTTTGAGATGAGATTCGTTTTTCTCTGAAACTGGATCATTTCCTCCGTTTAAAAAAATCTCGAGTGTTTTGCTCGAAAGAAAACGAAGGGAAAGCAAATCTATTGTACGTATTAATTAAAAGCTTTGAATGAAAATTATCTGTATAAAGTGGATGCATTTAAGAAAATCTCTAAAAAGACTATCAGAATAAATAATTCTATATTCCTGAACTTGTTGTTGGATTCGAATAAGATGAGTGGAAAATTTCCTAGGATCCAAATTTTTTCACAAATTATTGATTTAATTAATAATTCTCTAGTTACATTCTAACCTAACCTCAATTTTTCTGCATTTTCATATATAATTCCATAGAATTTGTTTGTTATTTAATTTTTTATTTTAGAATCTGATATAGATTTCTTTCTTCTGATCTTTTTGTTTCAAAACCAGAGTATTTAAGTGTATTGAGTCAGGTGTATTTTATATTTCACATTTGAACATCTGTACGAGAACAGTGTTTCACCCAATGTTTGGCATGAATAAATAAGTGGTTAAAAAAGGTTATAATTGTTACATCTGTTGTTTTTTTTTTTTTTTCGATCAAAGTTATTTGAAATATTTTTCATTCAGCAATCATGTATAATTCCGTCTCTTTTTGTAATTATGTGTCAGAGTTTTCGTTTAATTTTTTAATATCGATCAAATTAATAAAATATTTGGAATCGTACAATTCGAATGTTTCATTCGTTTATTTATATCATAAGTTAAAAATTAATTTGTTGCATACGAAATAACTAATTAAATTAAATGTGAAAAGGAACCATTTAAAAATTGTGACTAAATGTACTATTAAATGTTTGTTGCGTTGTTCAAAGCTTGAAATTAAGTTTAAGGGGAATATAGAGGTAGCATAAACGAAACATTTGAATAGGACATTGCAATTACTTATCTCAAAAATAGCAGAAATTTTTTTCCTCGCGAAATTAAATTCTTTTTATCGCAACATTATGACATATTCAAACGATATAATAATTAATTTGAAGTCGTTCAATTAAATTTTTCCTGTTTTCTCGAAATGTTTAATAAAGTATCTTTTGTTGTGTCGTTGTTGTGTTTTAATTTGATCAGAATAATAATAAAATGATATATATTTTTTCTTTAACAAATTAATTTTTCAATATTTCAGTTTTCAATATATGAACATGGAATATATGTAGAAAATTTATGATATTAAAAAGTAAAAAGCAATTTTTAATTTTATTATTGATTTTTTAAGATTATAAATCGTTTTCTTATTAAATGAATTATCTTTTGTTTTTTGAATTTTATAATTTTTTTTTTCTAACATATAAATTTATGTAAAACTTAGCACGATAAAATAATAATTATAAAATTTTAATGTTAATATTATCTTATTCTTCGTTCATAGATACACATATCCCATTCAATACAATTTATGAAAAAATAAAAAGGAAGGTTAATACTACATTTTTATGATAAAATAACTGATCTTTCAAGTAGTAAACAATGATGGAGTAATGATTGTTTAATTTTTTTTTGTTAATGCCTGTAGAATAAAGTATGTTTATATTATCTTTTCTC
The DNA here is from genome assembly GCF_048593485.1 of Apis florea. Taxonomy (NCBI): domain Eukaryota; kingdom Metazoa; phylum Arthropoda; class Insecta; order Hymenoptera; family Apidae; genus Apis; species Apis florea. Next base: position 1,472,473 of record NW_028256550.1, on the reverse strand, counting down.
GACATCTCGATTTCAATAATATTTTATTATAATTAAATTATTGATAATTAATACAGACTTCAAGAAACTTATAAAATTTTAGCAACAAATTATTTACCATCAATGTAACAAATTAAAAAATGTAAACGATAAGATAGAAAACCAAGATTAATTATTAATGATAATTAATTAGAAATTTCAATTGTAACATTTTTAACCTGATTTTCCTCATTCAACGAACAAGCTGTATCGAATACATTGAACGTTATTTTCCATGAATTTGTAAATGTAAATTGAAATCCTTATTAAAAATTCATTTTTCTTCCGTAACAACTTAACGTGCAAGATTTATTTCACAGTTTTATTTAAATTGCACATTTTTTTTAAAATATCATACATGTCTGAGTGTTAAAGGTAAATTAGCAAAATTTGTAACTTTATATAAGTATATATAGTAGAATCCGCTCAGTTTCTTTCAAACTTCAGCAATTAGAGAGTCTTGGACAAACTTGTGTCGAGAAATCGAAATTTCCATGGCTAAGCAGAATTAAACACGTAATTTCCGTTTCGATGCATAATATTACGAAACGTGTTAAAAATCGAATGATAATTTTAATAATCTGTGACGATTTATTAAAACATAATAAAAAGTGTCGTGAATCGTCAGTATTTGCCATCCACGACAAATATATCAAATATTTATCGAAATGAATATAGACGATTTATTACTTTCAACGTAGTTCAGTAAATATCTATGAGTCGCAAACTCATGATTTTACTATTTGGCTGACATCTTGTTGCGTTCAAAGCAAAGGTTAAAAGTCCATTATCCTTATTTATTTTCTCTAAACAAAAATAAAATAGAAAATCAGCCTAATTTATTACCGGCAAATAAGACTAGCAAATAAAACGTCGATATAAAAGATATATCGTATAAACACATAAAAATATCACACCGGTAAAATCCAGCTTCCCATTATTCTCCACGAAACAAGTCACTTTTAAAACTTGTTATATTTCAGAATTATTTTTCATTAATCATTCCTTCAATTGTGAAACATCTATTTTTTTAAACGAGAACGAATCAACAAAATTAACTCATAACGTAATAACGATAACAAAGATCCTTATAATTCCCTTCGTTCGAGAACAAATTGTATTCAGCGATCTCGTTTCGACCAACAGATATAACCTAATACTGGAAAAGACGAATTTTTTTCCTTCTCTTTCTCTCTCTCTCTCTCTCTCTCCCTCGTACAATGCAATGGTAATTGGGAACATCATTCTAACGCGGCGACGACGCTGCGAGGTTCTACGGATCAATATTACAGGTAGCGCTGCCCTCGGCCACCCTACCATTTCTTCCCCCTACCATTCGTCACCCTTTAGATACACCGTGCCGATATCTTAGCCGTGCGTGCGTGCATGCATGCATGCATGCATGCATACGCCAGGGGGCAATATTCGCGAAAAAATTTCGTATCTCCTTGAATCGGGGCTAAATTATCCAAATTTCGCCCCGATTAAACCGAGAGCTGGTTTTTCCTTTTTTATCTCGAAAATCGAGAAAATCGCTGCTTTCACCGATCGATACGGTAAAAAAAAAAAAAAAAAAAATCGAAGGAAATGGCGTTTTGTTTTTTCCCTTCGTGATTCAACGACCCGCATTCGCGGAAACGCGGTGAAAAAGCGGTGGATGCGCGGTGGCCGGGGTGAACGACCTTTTCTAGCCACCGCCTCTCCGCTCCACCCCCATCGCCGGCAGGCAGCAGCTCCCCGTACGCTCGTCTTGCGCTTCCCTGGTGTCCCAACGTTGCTGATGCCAACGTCATGTGTCACAGCGTCTTTCTCTTCCTTTCTCTCTCTCTCTCTCTCTCTCTCTTTTTCCTATTTCGTTTCTCTTTTCCTTTCCTTTTTTCCTATTTATTTCTTTCGCTATAACGACGACACGTAACAATTGAAACGAGCCGTAAGGCGGGACACGTGGGACACACCCACGTGTGGTAATCGTCCACCCACATTGTGCAATCTGCGGCTCGAATAACGGGACGATATGGCGGTGCACGTAGCTGATAAAATTGTGAACACCATGGCGCGAGTTGAATTAACTCTGTAAAAAGGAGGGAAAAGAATGGGGCAGATAGGAGAAGAATTATTCGCTCGTTAATCTCGTGTCGATAAAAAAAATCTTGTTTGTCGTTCTCGCTTTTACGAATTGCATTTCGTTCTCGTAAGAGGGAACGTGATGTATTTAAAAAAAAAAAAAAATGAAATATAAGTAAAAGAAAGAAGAAGAGTCGGTGGTTTTTCTTCTTTTCGATGGGAAGGAGATGAAAGAATTATTAAGAGAAACGAAAAGCGTCTTAGCGAAACGAAGACAGAGAGACGCGGCATCTAATTCAATTTCGAGAGAGTAAAAGAGGAAAAGCTGACTATGAGGTAGGAAGAGGAGGATTTATCGTAATAATCGGCCATTGTTGAGAGAAGATAATGAATGTTGTCTCATGGACGATGCTGGGCTATTCTTCCCTCATCACGTTCTTCCTGCCCCACAGTTCTCCTATATAGCTGAATTCTTCCCAAAGCCTTATTTCGAGAGTCGATTTAATTTCAGATAAACACGAAAGGATTTGACTCTTCTAACTCGACAATTCGAATCAATTTATCCGCATCGCTCGTACTCTCCATTGTCTCGAAGGAAAATAAACTAGAATCCACATAACTCATATATCTTTAACCAAGCATCGAACGAAAATGATTGATAAATTTTTCTTTGCACAAGTGGATACAGTTTTTAAATACCATATTTCTTTTATTCTCTCGACGAGGTCGACGACCGTTTTTTTCAAACGACGCCTTCCTCGACGAAACGATAAACGAAAAGAAAAACGTTAATTGGGAAGGAGAAGTAGCGTTACTATCGATCGATATTAACCTCGCTTTGAACGATCGAAACGAGTCGGAAAAAGACCACTGCCGCGTGGAAGTAGCAACTGAAATCACCGCATCGAGTGCAACGCCAAGGAATAACGGTAATCGGGGAGAAAGCAGCAATTAAAACGTTACTAGAGGGCGCCACGTTTTCGCGCCTCTCCTCCTTTTTCTCGCCATCTCTCGGCTGTCTAGCCCACTCCACGATCTTACTCCTCCCGCCCATCCCCTCCTCGCCCCGCTTCCCCCGACTTTTCCCCCGCCTTTTTTTCGAGGTTTCCATTTGCGTGCGCGACTTATAAAAATTTGTAATTATGGGCTTATTAACGACTTAAAAAAATCCTGCGAATTAACGAGCGCGTGTCTCAAGAGGCCACGTAGCTTTACGACAGCCCTCTTGCATTCCAACCTCGGCGACGAGTCGTCGTCGTCGTCCGTCTGTCTCTCCGCTACCCCACCGCTTCTTCTCTTCCTCGTCTTGCTTGGTCTCTCCGTTCGTCAACCTCCCTCTCCCTTAGGCCGTCATCTAGAGACATCTAGCTCAGGTGGAGGAGGAAAGATAGAAACGTACGACGTGTGGTCGGTCGATGAAAACGTTCATCGTAAGTGCGACGAGTATTAAGATTTTTGTTCGAAACAAAAACATTTTGATCCATTCTCGATATTTCAATAGGTCTGGCAATTTTTAGTTTTCGTATTTCAAATCGGAATTAAAAGGTTAGTTTCTTTTTTTTTTCCTGAGAATATAAGATGATCTGAAACAGTTTGTTTACTAATGTCGATAATCTGAAAATTAACAACAATATAATAATTAGAAATAAGTGGATACATTAAAAAAAATCTTATAATATTTATTATTATCTAATATTTTATTCTTTCACTATATTCTCTTTCCTTGTGTGTCTAGTTTACAGGTATATCAGATCGATTTAACATTTCCATGAATTTCGTATATAAACTATGAGATACTAAACTTCAAAAATTACAATGTTCTATTGTTAGCTTTATCGTCGAAAATTTTTTGCCAGGGGCAATGAAGTAAAATTTAATGGGTTTTCTACTTGTAAAAATCCTTTTTGCAGATGAAACGTTAAAAAGAACTTTGAATAATAACGAAAATAAAAGAAAGTTGGTATCAGTCAGTGTGGCTTTCGAAAGAATCAATTATTATGCTTCAATCTACTGTGTCTCCTTGTTGAATACTCTATGCTCTAGATATTATGCATCATATCGGTTAAGTGAGTACTATATACTTTATCAGATATTGTATTTTATATTTATCATAAAATAAGATTGTGTTTCGCTAAAAGACTTTTCGTGAGGAGTACAATACTTACATAATACTTATATAATTGACGCATCATAAAAAACTTGACTATTCAGATATTATATTGTATAGAGGCAAAGCTAAAATTTTAATTATTGAATATTTTAAAAAAGAAAAAAAAAAAATAAAAGCATTAAATTTATTTCGAAATTAATTATTTTCCAATAATTTAAACGTATTTTATGAATATTTTATGAATATTAGAATCTATCTATCTTTTTATTCGATGGAAAGCATATTATTAAAAATATATTATTTTTTTAAGCTCGTTCTCTAAACTTATCATAATTAACTAGTAAAAGTTCATAGTTAATTAAGAAAAAACGAAATTTTTTTAAGAGAGATAATTTTTAAAACAATAATTTCTTTTTTAAAAATAATTTTATAATAAAAAATACAAAAATGCATTGTATTTATGTGAAAAAATATGTATTTAATTTCAATTAAAAAAAAAAAAAATTAAGACGAATAATTTTGATCGTAATAAGTTTTTTTATAATGTTTATAATAGTTAAATATATAATATTTATAACTTTTTTATAAATTGTTACATAACAAATAACAAATTATCCCAATTTTTCATATAAAAGATAATTATTTTTTTTAAAACTATCTTTCACATTGAAATCAATGTGTGCATGTTATAAATATTCTTTTATAAATAAATATATCTAGGCCTTCTTTTATTATACATTATTTTTTCACGTGATTTACAATGTTTTCTAAGACGATCTTTGTATCATTTTTCAACACATTTCGCTTACTTTCATATATTTTTTTCAATACGTTTTTATTTACTTTACATTGTTGCAAGATCATTTATTAATTTGCAGAAAATCTCATGAAAATAATGCACAAGCACAGTTCAATTATATATTTTTTGTATTTGTAATCTGATTTCATGAAAAAAAGAAAATAAATAAAATCTCTGAACTAAGTTATGAACCAAAAGCATAAATAATTAATTATTTTTATTTTCATCCAAATATTATTCAAAGATACATAAGAATAAAAAGAGAATTCATTAAACATAAAAAGAAATAAATCTAAATATTAATGTAATCACAGATTAATATAATTTTAATTGTTATTCTGATTGTGAAATAACATTATATTATAATATATTAAAAAATACATAACAATGTTATATATTTTTATACTTGTAGTAGCGACAAAAAAAATTAACGATAAAAAAATAGATTACTGAAAAAAGTAATTGTGTATTTTAATTTTTATAAATATAGCAAAATATTATGAATAGCTAGCTCACGTTACACAATTTATTTTCTTAATAAATTTTTATTGAACGAGACGTAATAATTTACGATTGCATATTTAATTGTAGGTAGAATCTCAATTTACAAAAGAGTTAAAGTAATTCTACGAAATGTAATATACATTCCTGAACGATTATATTAATAAATGCCCATTCTCAATAATTCATGAATATACTGTCATTGAAACACTCACAATATATTTGTCAAACACCATTGGTGACCGAGCGTAAAACTTGATATATAATTATAATCGAGACTTATTTATTAAGTTGTAAATAATTTAAATTCGTATTAAATGAAATGAGACGATTGTTTCGCTCTATTTCTATATCTTTTCATTTTATTTACAATAATCTTTATATATCAATTTCTCCATTTGTTTTAATCTCTAAAATCGATCATTCCACGAATAATATTAATTGATATATTGTATTGTATTACAATATTAATATATTAACATACGATTTATTAATATAATATAAATTTTTCAATTTCAAAGTGAATAGTTATTAATAATTTTTTTCATAAAAAAAAGTAAATTGTAGATATATTACTTGAAAGGAAAAAATGTTAAAAGTCTAAAGATCACGAGTAGTGAATGTATTTCCGTAAAATTTTTATTCGTTTTATTTCTTTAAATGAAAATTTTCTCGAATATCAAATTAAAACAATAAATTATCATATCTGAATCCACTTTTATATATCAATTTAAATATATACTACATAAATCAGAATAACATATTTTTTTGTATAATATTATTATTCTATTGTATTAATCAGCGAAGATAATATAATTTTGTTTATAAAATTTGTTTAAATGTACTCTTTCTATCTATTGTGACAAATATTACATTTAAAAGTATATGAAATATTCTCCAATTTAGCAAAAATATGCATCAAAATATTAGAGATTAAAATTCTTCGATTTATATTCGTAAAAGATCGAAAATTCAAAGAACACGTATGCCATCCAAAAATAGCGGCCAATCCTATTTAAACTGACCCAATTTTACATTCGACTCAACATTTTCCTTTTCTTCCATTCTTTCTGTTCTTCGAAAAATTTACTCGAAACAACGAATGCTTGTCGAATGCGCGAAACTTTCGATCGGTTCAGCTCAATATTCAAAAAGCAAAACGAAATCATCTCGAAGATTTTCCTTTTTTCAAACGCGGTTCACAATCAACACGCGCGAACGAAACAAAGAAGGGGAACGCGTGGAACGCCTGCTGCACTCTTGACCTTTTCCAAGTCTTGTGCAAGCGAAACTGCAGACAACCTCTTGCCATATTTTCAAGAGGCTGCGTATCGAGTCGAATTGGAAGAAAGCGAAATGCAATTGTATTCTCATCGGTTATCGTCGCGAATTACTTTGTTTCATCGTGCTTTATTCGTGTCGAGGAAATATACGGCAACAAAACGGGACAAGAAAATTTAAAAATTTCGAATTTCCAATCTCGTGATCTCGTTCAACTTTGCTTCCGGTCACCTCCTCGATACCGGGCTCTCAAAAATGCTCTTGATATGCCTACGAGGCGCGTTAAGGCAGGTCTTGAAAACAGGTCTCCCTCTGTCCTCCTCTCTCCACCTTCCCCCCATCTTCCTCTCTGTAATTCGCGACACGCTTAACTCGGATCGAGAGGCTCGAGCCTTTATGAAATAAAATAATCGTCTGGATGCAGAATTGAGGATAAAAGGATGGAAGCATCGATAAAAACTTCGTGTTTCCAAATGATTTTCAACGAATAAATTCGTCTTCTTTTCACGTCTAATTTCTTTTTTCAAAAGCAAGCTTTTTTGATCTACTTTCGAAAGCTTGTTCTTATTATCAATCTTTTCTTGTTTGGTATCAACAAGCAATGCAAATGATGGGCAATTAATCCGGAGAAAATCTCGTTTACGCCGCGTCAAGCGGAAAACGCAACGTAACAACGGCTGTTTACGCTGTATCAGTTTCTACTCGTGTTGTTGTAAAAGAGAGAGAGAAAAAAATAGAAAAGGTGAAAGTTTCAGAGTTTTTTTTACACGTGTTACGAAGAATTTTTTAAACGATAATGTCATGATTTTTTTCCCCCCCCTTTTAAACGCGACACCTATATTTCTATATATCTTATCATAATCCGGTTGTCAAGATAAATTCTACGTGTTATATAACAATGAATTTAATTTATATATACATATATATATGTACAAAAATTTAAAAATTTCTTTTTAATCAACTTCATGGAAGTGCACTCTTCGAGATGAATCAAGATTCGTAAAAATTTCGAACGAAAACATTTTCACAACAACTCCGTTCGAAATGAATGGAGTTGCGAAACGCTTGCCCTCTCTTTCGTTATCGCGTATTCGTTCGACTTTATCGTATATAATAATAAGTCGTTGATGTATCTACGCTACCTTATCGTCATAAATTAGAAAGATATACGTGTGATCATACGTGTGAAAAAAAGAAAATTATTCGTCCATTCCGTTGCAAATTTGAATCGTTAAATCTATCATCCAGCGAGAAAAAACGAATTACACGTTTGAGAAATTGATTAAAAAACGGATAATATCGATTGAATTTTCTTCTGTCTTCGTCTTGTTTCAAAATTCAAACAAAAGTGATCTTCCAACGAATAATCTTATACGGAATGTTACGATTGAGACGAGCTTCGTCCAAGATGGAGAGAAAAATTGAATCGAAGGATCGTTTTCTTTTTACCGTGCAACGATGCGCCGAGACAATGCACTCTCGCCGTAACAACAAGAAGGCGTTCAAACGTATCGTATGCATTACACTTCTCACGTCACGTTTTTTCCATCCACAGTGTCAAGTTGGTCGCATTAGAGCGTAGTAAAAATCTCCATGAATCGCGTATCACTGATGACAAAACTGAGATTGTATTATATAAACTTCGTGTATTACCTTTTTTTTAACAGGAGTTTAATTTTTCATCATTCGATTTTTTCCTTCGTCTTCGTGCGTTCAGAAGTTCGATGAATTATACATTATCATTTATCAAAAAACATAAAACAATTGATTTCTAACTTATAGATATAGATATCCAAATGTACTATATATTTATAATTGTTGTAAATATTTATATTATATTTAGTTAACTATAATAATAGGCATACGTATAATTAAAATGATATGATTATAATGTCAATTAATTTTATTTTGTTCCGACAAAATCACTTGTGTCGAATTTTCGATTGTGAATCTTCGAGAAATTTCCAGCAATCCTCGTAATGCTGAGCATAAACTTCTTGCTCTTGGCTAAACTTATATATATATATATAAAATTATTATCGAACATTTCCAATGAAACAAGATAAGTGAAACTTCAAATCGAAGTTTTCCTCTTGCGATTTGATGAAAATGTAAAATGATAACGAACAGATTCGTAGAAATAAATTAAAGAAATGGGAAAAGTTGCGTAGGGGAAAGTTGGTCGAAGTGAAATAAAGCGAGATATCTTTTTGAACGGAAAGATATAATGGAAAAAAAAAAAAAAAAAAATCATATATAATATAAATCTAGATGATCATCGAAGCATTTTATGATTGATTATGGCGAAGAAGATGTTTTCTGTGTGTGTATCAGAGCGTGATGAATGAATACAGAATATAGAAATTTCGATGTAACGATGCTACAATAACTATTTCTTTAACTTTCTTCTAACTTGTTGAGCAAAGCATTTCTATTAACTGTCTACGTTGTATTCTTGATATTTGATATCGACAGTTTGTTTCAAGCTTAAATTAAACATGGAAAATCTTCCAGACTATGGTCCATGATAGAAAGAAATATTTATTTTGAATTATATTATACATAGAGAAACGTTTCTTTTATATTTATTTTTCTGTTAAAATCTTGGTTAATAATTGTTGGATTGAACAATAACGCGTCGATTGTTGGAAACTCTGCACGGCTGCAGAAAAGAAGAAGAAGAAGAAGAAGAAGAAGACAATTTATGTATTTGCGATTATTGCTCGTAAAAAATTCACCTATGCATCTCTGGATCTCTTTATAACAACCATATTACATTTTTAATTATATGCACTATTCTAAACCATTAATAGTTTTTATTTGTAAAAAAATAAAGATTTTGTAATTTTAAACAATTAAGTGAATGTGAATGTCTCATCTTACGCTGCCATTTTGACGAGAACGGAATATCTTTCAAAATTTTCTCTCGCGGTTGAATATCTTTTTTAATGTTTAAACCTTTCCTTTTTTTCTCTCTTTTTTTCATAGTCAAAGGTTCATTTAAAATTTCTGCGTAGAATAGAATAAATTCTGGTTGTTTTTCGATTTTTTTATCGATGTAGATTTTAGATTTTATTTTTTTTAGATTTTAAAAATAGTGAAATTGTTCAAGATGTTAAACAAATATCGAATAATCTTTAGAATGTCGAATTGAAAAATTCGATTTACGTAAATGATATCTAATATAATTTAGAAAAGTATAAATTATATGTTTACAAAAGATATGTAAATATTATAGAAGAAAATTTATGTGAATTCAAAACATAATAGATTACATTGAAAATCTTTTTGAAAAGATTAAATTCCCAATGTTTTAATTTTTTTTTTTTTCTAAATGCAACTTGCTTATTTAATGATGTAATACTAATTTAAATATTTACAACATTACGATTTATCTCCTACTATTGTAAAGAAAATATTTAAAAGAAAGGAAGCATTGAAATTTTACAAAATTGATTGTCCCCATAAAATATATATTTCACAAAAAATTGTCTCATGTAACTCATTGTTCTTTATATAATCATCATTGATATTTTTAATAATAGAATTTATTAGTTGAACGATTGATAAAATGTGTTTCGATATATTTTGGATCGATGAAAATGTAATTAAATATTTCGACAAAAAAATAAAACTATTACAATGATTTCACCGATCAATAAAATTGAACGTTAAAATTTCTCGTTAAAACCAATTGTGTACAAGTTTTAATATCATTATTAATATCAGAAAAATAAACTGCGCTCGACTCGACTCGAAATAAAAAAAAAAAAAAAAAATTATTCTCAAACGCTTACTTTCCACCCGAGGCATTTTCAAATAAACACGCCCCTTCCATTATTGTGACTCTTTTTATTTCTCTCTTTGCATGCAATTTTTGCCGCGCTTTTCAAATGCTATATTTCTTGCACAAAGACAAGCATTGAACGGTAATAAAATTTATAGAAAAAGAAATCGCATAAAAGAAGTGTCGTGGTCGAGCATGCAAACATGTAGACAAACAGGCAGAGGTTTGTCCTGCAAACGAACAACGTCACCGACGCGAAACTTTGCCAAGGATGCTAGGAATGTGGGACAAGGAAAATCTTACGCCTTGGCTTCGATGCGTTTTATTATCACAACTAGCATTTCGCTAGTGAAAAATATCAAGTGTCGAATACATATTGTTCCGTTCAACAACAACGATCGATATCGATATTATGTTAATTTTATAATTTAAATTCGTCATTTTCCCCAGAAAACAAACAAAAAATATTTCGGGAAAATATATTTCCATTCTCGACGAACGATAACGCTTCCCCGCCATAAATTCACGAAACACACGAAGGCCGATCGTACGATACGGGAAATGTATTTTTCCGGTTACACGGTAGACTTACCAGGTAACGACCGACCAACTTGTTCCGTTTCATTATGCAAGCAAAAGGACTAGAAAAGAAAAAAAAAAAAAAAAAAAGGAAGAAAATAACAAAACAGTGATGGTATAATTTTATCGAGATTCGTTAAAATTCGTTCGAGATATTCGATGAAATATTTTACGATAATTTGTAAAATATTAAAATAAAATGTTAATATTTAACGTACCATTTATATGAGTGAATTTATCATTTCCAGTTTTATATATATCTTCTTTTCTATTGAAAATGTTTTCGGTAGTTACGTTCTGTGTAGTTCTGTGCATTGTTTAATATGTAACGCGGTCACCTTGACCTTCTATCCATATTTATCGTTTTCCCGTAGCTCGTAAAAATTAGAGACTCGAATGTATATCGTTGAAAAACATCTCGTTCGTTGGCGAGAGATAAGCACGAGATCTAGCTCTTCGTTCGTGTTGTTCGGATTTTAGAAGCGCCACGAGGCGTTCGATTCTCATCGTTCGAAAATGAACCGTTACAAATTGGTTCTCGCGTGCGCGTCTCGCGCTTCGCGCATCGAGATTTCACGTTGGAAAATCGTCCCATCAGCGGAGGATTCGATGCGTGTCTGTCACGCGGCCGATTCTGTGCATGCTCGCGTAACTTCGTTGGCTTGGTAAATCAACGTACGGGAAGAGTACAACAACGGTATAAAAATCTGCTTTTTTCCTGCTCGAGTTTTGGTGAATCAGAGCACAACTCTCTTTGAATTGTTTTTTTCAAATGAAAGATTCTATTGAGAATTCTTCGTTTCTTCGCAATAGAATTAATTGTAAGATATGTGTTAATTCTTTTTTATTCTTGTTGAATCTTGAAAAAAAGAAATTCTAGAACAAATTGATTCTAAATACTTGCAATGAAATATATATAGTTTTAAAATCAGATGAGATAGCGGTGAAGCAAAGTTCGAGTGGGCAATATTGTAATCAATTTTATTATTAGATTGGATGTTAAGGACAATATTGAAAAATTTGATTTTGAGATATTCGATTTTATCTAGAATGTAAAACGGAAATCCATTTATTTATTTAGGATTAAAATTTTTTTCCATTTTACTTTTAAATCATAAATTAAATTAGATAAAAAAAAAAGGATAGAAATATTGAAATGGCTTTTGATTCGATCATAAAAATATTCGATTATTTTTTAAAATACAATAACTATTTCAAAATTGAATCAAAGTTTTCTTGAAAAGTTTAATTTTAGAAAGATTAATTTATCAAATTAATTAATTAAATTTATTAGATGACGCATAAAAAATTCAAAAAAAAAATTCAATCGATCGAAATCATGAAGAAAATAGTAAAGATTTTTTATATTCTTATTTCTTTATCTAAGTCTGTAAAAAATTAAACAATTTACAACATTTTATAAATTTGTATCATATGCATATACTAAAAATTTGACATTGAAAAAAGATAAATGTTCGATTATGAAATATGAAAATAAATATTCGATATAAATTAAAGGATAATCGATATACCTTTTTTCATTTGTATAAATAAATAAATCGAGTAAATAATTTTAGAAAATTTGAAAAAAATTTCATATAAATATAAGTATTGCAAATAAAAGATTTGTGAATTTTTTACTTCTTCTAGATTATGACAAATTTGAAATAATATGAGATTTTTAAAATAAATAAGTTATAATACTGAAAATGAAAATGTAAATTAAGTATAAACAAATTGCAATAACATGTAAGTGTCAAATATAATCAGAATTTATTTTATTTATTTAATAATCACAGTAAACCTGTAATAAGTATGAGAAGCATTGGATAATCCACAATTTCAAATTTCAAATTCGTTAGGCTTTTTTTTCAGTTTATTCTTCACGTCAAATAATTTCATTTTTCATTATTTGTTATAATTAATTGTTATATAAATATCAAGTATTCCATGTTATTACTATGCCTTTCTATTATTCCATCATAATCAAAAACACAATATATTTTATATTAATATTTTAAAATTGAGGTTATTATACGATAACTTTTTTTATTTCTTCAAATTACGAAATAAATTAGAATACGTCTCATTGAAATATGCATATTCTGTTACATATTCTGTTGCGATGAAAACAAGAAATGTCCATCGAACAAAAAGATATTAATGAAAAACAATAATTAATAAAAGATTATTATCTCATTTAAATTTAATAATATTAAAATTTTTACCATTATACTATAATATAATATAATTTATGGAACATCTTTGAAAGATTCTAAAAATTCATTCTAAAAATTCAAACAAACGTACAAAATTAACAAAAATGTTACTTATTTATTAAGTTATAAACGAAGATAGAACAACTCTATCTGTAGTTACACTACACTTAACTTTATCTAATGCAAACTTAAGTTTTTTATAACTCAATAAATATGCTTCGACCGACATTTTTATACATCAACTTTCATGTTTCTTTTAGTTTCTAGAATCTTCTGTCCCAAAAATATTTTACAAATTAAAATCTCATATTTCATATTCCTATATCTTCACTTCAATTATATTATATTATATTACTTTTTTATGTTATATTATATTACTATACTCAATTATATTACTTTTTCCTCTTACAATTTAGTAACAAGATCTTCCAATTCCACTATATTTAATTCAAGCTCCTAATTCTCCTATCCTAGTTTGCCTTAAAATAAACCCAGTGAAGCCAGCCGGGGAAATGAGGCGGGGAAAGGAAGAAAAAGCAGAACAAGATGATGCGCGTATATCTCTGAGGAGGAGGCGAACGGATCAAAGTTTCAGGTTTTGATCTAGTCCTTTTCCAGCAATTGCGACGAAGAAAGAGGAAACGAGTGTCGCGGGGGAAGGGCGCGTTTCCTTGATTGCCGTCAGAAAAAGTGTAGAACGAGCCTGTAGCAAAGACGTTGCGCAAGCGCAAATTTTAATTGAGCGTGCCACGGCTCTAGTCTCTCTCCGTCTCTCTCTCTCTCTCTCTCTCTCTCTCTCTCCCTTGAGGAATCTTCCTGTGCGATGCGGCGTGCCATCTCGCGTCATGCCACGCCACACTCTAAGTACCATCGTGTCGCGAAACATTCGAGAAACTGCCAAACGACGGAAAGAACAAAAGAACGAGACAAGAGGGAAGAAAAAGGAACGAACTGACAGTTTTCACTCACCGTGCAGTTGCGTGAGCGATTGCAGCGTGCTGGCATTGCAGTTCATGTATCCTGAAACAGAGAAAAGGTTGGTGTCCCGATTAAAATCCGTATTTACGCTCTAATCTCAATTTTCGATCTGTCAATTGTTATACATTCCGCCATGGCAATCTTTTGTCCCGGCGATCTTGATAAACGAGTCTAGTTTCGATAACAAAAGTTCACCAGCTATCTCTGTTTTATCTAACTTCGAGCTAACGCATAAATTAATTCCGAATGTGTATATTTATATATGTATGTAAATCATATTGTATAAGAACGAGAAAGAAATGACACTGAATTCTCGAATTGGAATTTATTTAATAATTTTTGTACAAAGTCATAATCACAATCAAGGCATCCTCTTGATTTCTTCGTGTTATTGTTTCTTTTCTTTCACAAGCATCTCGCAATATATTTGTCATAACAATTTGAATAATAGTGATTCAGCTACACAACTCGTTCACTTCAAGCTCAACATTAAATTATTTGCGCGAATAGCAAGATTTCATAATGTTTATAAATTCTATAATAATATTCCTCGTTAGAAATCTAGTAAAACATTACATTGATCATTATAGTGACATTATCAATATATTATCGAAGATGCTAATTAATAACAATCAGTAAAAAGAAAAATCTCGAAAAAAGAAAAAATATCGACTGATATCTTAATGTTTCAATGATAATGCTTCAATTACGAATACACTCAACATTAAATTTTTGTTCGCGTACAAGAACATTTTGTAACATTTCTAAATTTTATAATATCTAAAAAATCTGATGCATAAAACGCTATATCGATCGTTTGTAATTAACAATCAAACAATGGTAATTAATAATAATAATCATCGTTATTTAACAGAGAAAAAGTGTGGAAGAATATCGACACATCGGTCGATAACCAAAGTTTTAGACGGTCGCATAAAAAGGTTGGGCCATGTGAAATCATGGTGGTCGAAGGATCGATCGAATGATCCGTGGTATCTTTCGCGTATGAGCGTGTATGGGCGTGCATCCACGCGCGGTAACGCTAGACGCGCGCGTGAAGTTACGAGCCGGGAGGATATTATATCGCAAAGCTGAAGGAAAAGAAAACGAACCGCTCGCGTGCGGTTCTCGGAGATCACGTTGCACAGTGTCGTAAGTAGCGACACGAAAGCCCGTTTCTGGACACGTGGATCAAACGCGGTTTCACCATTTGATAAAAGTGTGCGTGTCACCTAGCTTATCGAGAACGCGACACTGGCGCATAACCGTTAATCGCGAACGAAATAAACTGAACAAGGAAACGTTGGCAACTCGAACCTATGGATTATCCCTCTATACAGTTTTGCGGCTTCCGAGACTAGTAGTAGACGAAGAGATAACGAGCAGACACGAGCATAGCTCGCTGAACAAAATATTCAAAATGTTGTTTTTCGATTGATTCGTTCAAATTTATGAGGTGATGTATTTTCATGATTTAATTATTGTTATGAATCAAGAAGCAATCGCATAAGCAGAAGATGCGAACTTGTACGCTTTGATAAATATTTTTTGATCAATTTAGGGGGGTTAAAAGGAAAGAAAAATCAGAAATTTTTAAAAAGTTGCTAATTTTCAGATTCGATATAATAAGATACATTGCTTCGATTTATTATTTATTTATTCAATCTTGTTCTATTTTTTTAATAAATTTGAATATTTTCTTTTCTAGGTAAGGAGATTATTATACAATTATTTGATAGTTATATAAATGCCAGTATAAAATTTGACAATATAAAAATGAATCAGAAGAGAAAGTATTTATAAAAGAATTAAGCAAACATGAAGATTATCTTTTATACTTATTTTTTTTTAGAAGTTTATATTACAAAGAATGGATTTAAAACAGATATTAATTATAAAACTTTTATTAATTATGTATAACAAAATTAAATATACTTTTCAAATGTTTTAATATACTTTTAAACGAATTTTTAAAATTCACATTAGATTTTGTATTTCTTATTATTTATCCATAAGTGCATATTATATGATATGATTCAATAAATTAAATTCAGATTTTATTTATTAGATTCTATCTAATTTATCATATATTTTCTCAATGGATTATAAGTCAATAGATCGTAAAAATTAACGTATAATTGTTAATTAATTATTTTCACTATTTCTAGGCAATTATCACAAATAATCGTTTAAAATTATTTATAAAAACTTATTATAAATTAAGTCCAGTATGATAAATGATTATTTTTAAATCATTTCAAAGAATTTTATTTTTAAACGTCTTCTAAACTCTGTATTTTGTATATGCAGTATACATATTGCATATTTTAAAATATTATATCTCTATATTTATATCATCTATTATGATCATTCTCCAGTAATTCATGTCAATAATTACATTTCATACGAGATCAGTCGATGTCTTAATACTTATGAGCCTTTATGGTATACTTAACAAATAAGATAAAAATTGATCACATTGCTCAATTCTTCGCAACCGTTTCGAGACCGCGTTCGACCGTTTTCTTTAACCGCATCGTTGCGCGCGCATAAACTTGGCGAAATCTCTACGAATTGACAGTGGCGCTGCGCTGCGCGTACCTCTTTCGACAGTTTCCGCTTATATCAATCTCGTTTCCGTCGGTAATCGCGACTCAGCCTTGATACGATGATGCACACGTGTACCACACGTAATATACCTGGCAACTTCGCTTCTATCGAGCAGACCTTTCGATTCAAGGTTGTTCAAACGAGTCGTAATTTATAGTTGACGGTAATTTAAACACGTGAAGCCGACGATTAAAGACAGAGACGTTAATTACGACGCAGAAACAAGACGAGTCAAAGCACGTATACTTACGTCGTCGTTGAATAACCGCTGTACGCAGAGAAGCATGCGCGTGCTAACCAAGCAGAGAGAGTTGTGCAATCGGCTCGAATCGAAAATATCCACTACAAGTATATTCAGGACGCCCGACCGACACTTCCCTATTGCCACAGTCGATGCGGCGATAATCTCTTTCCTACGTTGCTGCCATTACGCTCTCTCTCTCTCTCTCTCTCTCTCTCTCTCTCTCTCTCTCTCTCTCTCTCTCTCTCTCTCTTTCCTCGAGTATTCTATCTTTGCAAGTCGAACCATGCAAACTTTAAATTAGGTACTAAGTATATATCAAATAAATTTTAAAGAAATTTGCACATTTAATCATTCAATTTGCAATTTAATCTTCACGCGAGGGTTGTGTGAGAGATTATTATATATAGATATTATATATAAATAATTTTCATGGATTAAGCCCGTTACGGTCTAATTTTTGTGCCCTCTTTTTCGATTTAACAAATAAAAAGATTTTAGCGTAAAATATTAATAACGACTTTTTTTTATATTTTCTGTTCAAATTCGAGGAATTTTTATTATTATGAGAAAATACAATTAGATCGAAAATGACTTGAAAAATATAGCGGGTTAACCAATATTTCGCTGTACCCCGCGAAAATTAGCATGTACTGCTCATTCGTTTATCGTATCGAAGCGGAAGTAGAAACAGAACGTGTAGTGAGCAACAGTAGTGAAAGAACAAAATCGTACCACTGTAGAAATAATCAAGTAGTTAAAAAGTATCTAGTTGATCAAATAAAAATCTATCACAAAACATCTTCTTTGCGTTTTCTTCTCTGGAAGAAAAGAAAGAAAATTGCAATTCATTTTCTTACCGATCGACGATATAAATTCGTACGGTTCTAAAATATAATACTGGCGTTTCGAGCGAACGGCTTGCCTTCTCTTCCCGCGGAAAGCAGCGTCACGAAACCACGACGGCTTGACTTTTTGCCAAACAACTCTATCTTGCGACACGTCGATCCGATAAAATTTCTCAACGCTTTCTCTTTCGCGGTTCCTGAACTGAAAAATTTTCTTCGTCCAAGTTTCATTAAACCTTAAACGCGAACGATTGCGCCAATCTTAGACTTAAAAGATGTTTCAATTCGAATTTTTCAACCGTACACGTTGCATCGATCGACGATTTTCACTCTGTCGGTCTTATCGTACATACATGTTTGTAACATGTCTGGAAAAAGTATACTGGAGAGAGGGAAGAAAAAAAAAAAAAAAAAAAAACATAAACCACGTTCGAGCCAAAAGCACGGTAGTTAATGCTACCGGATGCCAACTCGTAGAACAAACCGGTTCCGGCCAGCGCGCTGCGCCGCAACGCTCTGCAACCCATCGCGACTGCGCGTTGCGTGATGGAATCACGCGCGCGAAATCAAACGGGAAGATCAGGATATAGACTGGAATGCAATTGGTAAAACATAATATCTCGATTGTAAAACGATTAACGTAAAAATACAATCGTTTACAAGTTTTAGAAATTATAGATCCATATCAGGGAATAGAATTAGTTACAATAAGAATATACTGCTATTTATCTTCGTTGTCATGTCGATGAGATAACAGTCGGTCGATTTGCTGGGATACGATGTTTTCAGCGGTTCTATCTCCACAGTTTGTACGTAACTAGACAGTTCATAGAATTGAATGACATAATGTAACGACGCTCTTTTCATACCAGATATTTTTGCCGGTTACTAATTTAACTGACACCCAAGATAACCAATTTTAAATCAAGTCTAACGTCTCGGTTCTTTTTTTTTTTTTTTTTTTTTAATAAATATTGCGTTTTAGAAGTGCTTACATGGGATGATTATATGGATCATTGATAATCGAGAAGGAAAACTTTGTACGAGATTAAATTTTTTTCAAACGTTTGTTAATTGATAAATGTTTAATATTTTAATTATTATTGAACGATTGATTCTATTCATGATGAATTTTTTATATCGTGAATTTTGATGAAGATAATACAGATATAATCTAAATAATTGGTTACATATACAGCAATTTTTTTATTTAATAAATAGTATCATCTGAAAGAAATGAAATTAATTCAAAGTTTTTCATTTTCAACAGAAAGATATTTAATTTTTAATGCTTTGTCACACTAAAAATTAAAAGAATATTAAAACTTTGAAAATTGCTTTCAATAATAATTTATATATTTATCCATTATGTTTTACATATGCACGAATTTTCATTAAAAATCTTAATTTTTAATTTAGATAAGTTTAAAATAATATACGAAGACTTTTTTGACTCTCTATACATTGCACTGATTGAAGATAGAATTGTTTTAGATTGATGATGAATATATGTAGTGTTCTGACATCATTCTTCTGACTGACATGAATGATAAAATACACGCGCTATCTTCTGTTCCCATATTTTTTTTTTTTTTATTATACCATAGCTAATGGTTTACATTTTTGAATTGTTAGCAATAGCAATTTTATGTGTTATTTGTTATGTTTTGCCTTATGTCTCATACATTGTGCGCTAATGTTTTGTCAATATGCATGCTTGAATCTTGGTAAAGTTTGTATTCCCGGTTTATTAAGAATGTATGGTATATTATCTCTTGTTACAACACGATGATGTCCACGTGCTGTTTCTTTATGGATGATTTTAGCTGCAATGTTATCGCTATCTGAATATTTCATTTTGTATTTTATTTTATTATATATAGTTTATTGTTTCACATCATTTTGTATTTTCAACATTCGTTGTTTTCTGTTATCATATAAATTGAGAATACATCTTTTACAATTACTTCAGTCTTATAACTTCTGCATCGAGAAATAAGTATCTATTCTCTAACTATATTTTGTATATTATTGTTGTTATATTATTATTTATAAACGGCTCACTTTATTCATTGAATCATATATATATATATATATATAGGAAAAGTAAAGAAAATAATGTACTATCTTATGATTGCATAACAGACGCATGAAAATATACGTGGATCTGATCTATCTCGCACGCAAAAATATGATGTAATTATGATGATTGCGAAAATGTACAATATTAGTGTAAAAGATAATAATCGTTACAATTAAAATAATCAGGATCAAGATACGTATTTATAAAATTTCGAAATAAAGTGAAATAAAATGGCAACGAGCGTTGTATAATCTTTCATGAATGAATGTAATTCGTGTAGAAAGATATATCGCATCTAGTACGCATTACAGCGTTGAAACGACGAAATATATCGTGGTAAACAAACGTTCAATTTGAAGATGGGATATTAACAATATTTAAATTACCGTGCATACATCTATTGGCAATTAAAATTTGAGCACGTATCAGTTTCGCAAAAGATGTGTTATTCATTTTAGTTCATTATCTAGCCAAGTTCTTTAGTAAATGTTAAAAACATATATTTGAAAAGAGACACGAGTTGATAATGTATAATTTCGTTGAAAATCGTTCAATTTCGTAGATATTCTTTTCGTATTTAGATAAAAAATAGATTTTCTTGTTAATTTTTTTTACTTACTTACTTTCGATACGTATTTTTCTAACATGTATAAATGTAATTTGAACAAATAATTTTACAAACATTATTCATATTCTAATTCAATGTCATTGTTATTTCAATGTGGCTTTTAAATCGTTAAGATAAACAATCTTAGTAAAGTCTAATTTATTTTATTTTATTTTTTCCGAATCGAAATTGTCGCACACTTAAATGTAATGCGTGAAATAGCAAAATTTATTGGGATTCGTTCAATCTCGAAAATCTCAATTCTTTTTCAAAATATCGATAAATTTGATTTTACTCGTAGCAAGATCAGTTTACATCGAAATTATCTTATTTATATTATATTCCTCTCATTATTTTCAATTCAAAGCTGATTCTTTAGTGATGTTTGATAAAATCGATCAAAAAAATTATTCAAGAGTTTCGAAGACTCAAAAAAAGACTCAAATTTTTAAGCTTCAAAAATTTACTATCTTTCATCTCGGTTGATTAAAAGGATGTTTATCATTTGAGCATTAATGGCGCGGAAAAGTTATCATTACGATCTAAAGAAAATAAAATTACGATCTAGAATAATTTATCTATGTCATGAATATTCTGTTCGATCTAGATAAGAATTACTAAAACGAGTCATTATGTTACAAGTGATACGTATAACTAGTTTGAAACTCTTGCAAATTGTTTCTTACTAGATAACACGGCCATGTAAATAGCTGCAAATATGTATATCAATTTGTTAGGTTGATAACCACTTAATATTGTATGACGCACGTAAGTATAAACATACAACACACAAATGCTCGAGCGTACAGAAAGACAACAATGGAATCAATACCAATAGCAAAACAAAATCGACTCACTGGAAAGGAGTGGGGGTGAAAAACAGCAATAGCAAGATAACAATTCACACATCATTGACAGAATCATTGACTCAAAGAGTGATGATCAATCTGTAATTGTTAATAAAAATTCAATGCAAATTCGATAAGGGACACGGAACGAATTGAAATTGCACATATAAATTGTCAAAGATTTTGAAACCAATCATTTTCAAACATTCGAATTAAATTAAAATCTATTATTGCAAATATATACAAGATGCAAAGATAAAATATGTTCAGTTAATAAAAATGCAGCATTAATTTTAATTTTCACACCTGTACAATTTCCTGTGAATTTTTTTTTAACAACGCTAAAAACTATTTTTCATTCATTTTTTCCTCATCGTTCCCACCTAACATTTTTGCTCGTATAACGCAACAAAAAATAGTTTCAAGTGCTAATATTAAGATGTTCAACATCCTTTTGCAAATCAATTCAAGTGTTTCTTTTTTCGTCGTATTGAAATAAATTTTTACCGTTCATCATATTGCTACAAATTAGATACTCGTGTAAAACAATACTTTCAAATATATAATAGATAGTACAAAATTACAACCGAGATATATTAATTCGAAAAACAATTCGAAATGGCGGAGGAAACGCTCAACGCACAATTTTATATACGTAGAATGATACTATGGAATATACATAGTACATGCTATACGGTACTACTGTAGAGTGTTCGCGACTGTCCTGCAACTTGGATCGAATAGCGGTATATCCGTACCGTGTCAGGGAAGCAAAAGTTTAAACGTGCATCGACCTTTCGCGTTTCCTTTGGCTTATCCATCCTGAAACTAGGCCTGCGTTCAAGCAACGTTGGATGTTTGCCTGAAGACAGTTTATTTCTGACCCTGATTTCGTTTTAAATATCTTCGAATATTTACACTTTCGTTTAAAAAAAGGAAGATCAAATATATATATATATATATATTCTCGTTCAAGATATATAGGTTGACAACAACGAGTCGACAAAAGTTTCATCAAATGTGAATGGAATTGGTCAATCATTGTTTGGAAATCGAGCGAAGGAAGGCTAATAAAAATGCAACAAGACCATTATCAATGGGCAAATTAATAAAACTATTTAAATGATGCACGTGAGTTGCACATTAGTCACGAGGATAAATCAAACGAATCAAAAAAAAAAAAAAAAAGAAAGAAAGAAAAAATTTATCGACGTTATCGCCAATTTCTCTTGTTCTCGAGTAAATTAACATCCAACGTATGTAGATGCAAGAGAGAGTCGCGCAATATCAAGCAAAGCTTGTTTTCACTTTCCTTGTAAATTAATACTTTTATTTGTAATAACGACGAGTGCGTACAATAATTTTATGCAATATATTTCGGGATCACTGTTTCTTTGGGGTATTAAATATCGCGTTAAAATTAATAAGTTATATTTATTTTAAAGTTTGTTTCTCAGTTAATTTGATTTTATTCTAAACGATTCGTTACGTTTGGTGAAAAATAAGTAATAAAAAATGCTTTTTTGGTATGATTTAAAATATTTCTAAAACATATGTTTGTGTCGTGCAATTTGCATTGAAATGAAATTAGAAAATGTTCATTTAGTCCTTTTTCACAAGGAAGTTGGAAACAAAATTGAATATAATGCGAATATAAAGATGTATGGATATATTTTGACTCTATATGCATAGAAATCAAGATATTATTAACTATTTTATTTTATTTTATTTGAAATGTTTGCAATAATAAAGTTTTAAAAAACAATTAAATTTCTTCTTAATTAAATTTCCTTTTATTACCATTACTAATCACTTGCTAATTGAATGATTGATCAATAAATTTGTACAATAATTAGAATTTAATAAAACTTAATACTTTTATTTCTCTTAAATATTTATTTAACATTTTTATTTTTACTTTAGACTTTAATCTTATAGATAATGCATAATACCGTTTCCTTTTTTATATCTTAAATTCTCAAACAAAAATTTTAAATGCAATTATTTAATAATTCCATGTAATGTTTTAATCATTAAAATGTAAAATGTTATAGCGTAAATATAAAATGTATGAAATAAATAAAAAAAAATAATTTAAATATTTGTTTATTATAAATGAGAATATTGAATGAAAAAATAAAATAATTGAAGATAGAAATATAGATGGAAAATCTGTAAAAAATATTTATTATTATAAATTCACATAAAGTAAATATTTCATCTTATTTTTCATTTATAAATAAAATATAACTATTTTTATATCGATATTGAAATTATTTTAACTGTATCACGTTGTTTCTTCATTATTTTTTTTTTTTCGATAATAAAGAAAAATTAAAATTTGTTTTCTGCCTATTTCATATCAGATTGATTCAATATTTTCATGTTATGAAATCAACAATCGATGATGAAAATTTTTCTTTCCTTTCTATTATTTGCTCGATATTGAAATGCTAATAATAATTACATCATTAATTTAGAACTATCCTTTACACGTGCAAATGTAATTATTATTTGATATATATATCACTTTAAAAAATTGCCACGTAACGTCGACTCAGCGATATTCCTTTCCTTTTTTTCAATGCACGTCCATTTTCTATTCGAGTTCGTGCCATTCGTGACGTCTACAACGCAACGCATCACATCACAAAACATAGAATGCGATTGTTCGAGATTTTTCGAATCGCACGTTAAAATCGATATAAGTCGAAGATGAAAAGGCACCAGTTTCTGGGGAGAATCGAAATCTCGCGAATCGATCGATGAACGATGCGACGCCCTCTACTTAATGCGAAATCATTTTGCCACTCGTCAAATTTATATTACGAATATTTTTCGATTATTCTTCTTCTTTTTTTTCATTTAATTTTCATTTATACAATATACCAAAAGAACTATTCGCAAGTGAATAAAAAATTGTCGGTGAAATCCTTAACGAGAATTCTCGATTCAAACTATTCGATTATCTTGAAATTCAGATAAGTGTTACATCGAACACGAAGGATATAATGAGAGATGAAAGTCTTCATGCACGAACTCAACTAACGAGTTGTGTTGTCAAAATTAATGAAAATCCTGTTTTTAATGAAATTTTATGCGTTTGTAAGACGCATAATGGTTTAGTATATAGAATAATTTTCTTTTAGTAATATATTACTTAGAGGAGAAATTAATTTTTACAATAGTACAATACATATGCCTTCTTTAGCTTTCTAAATATAACTTTGTAATGATGCGAGTTATAATATAAAACTTTAAATTAAAAAATATTCAGATTTCAATCATTTTGCTGTAAAAATATTTTAACACAAAATTGTATTTTTTTCATATTAAAAATGCTGAAAATTTAATATAAGAAATATATAATCCATTAAACTGTAAATGTATACAAATTTTCATAAGATTGTTTTAATTAATTTTGATTATAATCAGAAAAAGTAAAAAATTCTGTTTTTTACTGGATAAATTTAAATTTATCAACAAAATAAAACCATAGAAACATTTTAATCTTATTATTAGATTGATATTAAAAAAAAACGAACATTTTCCTCAATATTATTTTTCAAAATAAAAATTATATTTGCCACGATCGACGATAAAATACGAATATCTTGTTATTTCTCATCGTTGACCAAATTGACATGTTAGCAAACAGAATCTTTTTTATACGAAAATCCCTATCCCCCTACATATCTTCCCGCCCACGTCTATCTCGATGCAAATCTGCCAAGTTCAAACGTATACCGTCACAATACACGTCGATTGTTACATTCACTATACACACCACACGATATTTCGATCGATTATACGCTCAACGAAGGTCGGCCACGTGTTACATCTATCACCTCTATCCCCACCTCTATCCAACTTTATACGTATATGAATTTTACGAGATACTCATTTCACCGTGAGAAATAATAACATTTCCGTGATGACGATTGGGATTCGACCGAATTCATTTAACACGCCTCGTGAATCGTGTTCTTCGAAACATTGATATTCAAGGTTCGGTGAAAGTGTTAAATAACGATTTTCTTTGGACTACGTATACCACGTTGGTGGATAGCTTTGGCCTCGTATCGCATGGACGGTTAGAAAACGAGTTTATTTCCTTCCATTGTTTCTCTAGAACGAACTTGATCGTATAATTATTTTTTTTATCGCGTTTTCGTTTTTTAACGTGCAAGTAGCCAGTTAATACGCGAAAAAAAAAAAATAAATTATCGTTCGAAGATAAAAGAGGAAAAAAATTACAGAAAGAAAAGAGATACTTCTCGATTTGTCTCGAATCACCGGGTAGAACTTCTCGACCTATTGAATTAGACTGGCATCGGTGACATAACACGAGTCACGATACGGATGTGCATATTAACCCATTTAGCTCCGTTACACGCGGATAATGCATGATCCGCATGTACGACTTCGGTCCGTTGAAATGGACGCGGAAGTGAGGTTAGGTTGAACACGACGATCTCTCGTCAAAGATTGCAGAAAAGAAAGAAAAAAAGTCACTCGCGTCATTGAGGAGAATACATATTGGATCATTCGATCGGTACGTTTGAATCAATTATAAAATTAGCATTAAGATGTGTTTATAATATTTTTTTATACGTACAAATTGTGCAAAAATGTTATTATAATATTATGAATGTTGCGTGTGTGTATATAGTGGTCTCAGAAAATATAAAGGTTAAGTGAATTAACTCGATTTTCATATGACAAGGGAATAAGAAACATTTTATTCAATTTTTTGATTCAACAAAGAAACGATTTGTTGGCACAGCTTTCGATTGCATTTGCAAACAATTATATCCGCTTTTATTCCGAACTAAATTGTTTTCGCCTGCGAATTTGCATACGAATCGAATCTTTCTCGATTCTGCCTCTTCTCCGTTTATAATATAATTTTAAGTTCGCGCGTGTTTTGTATATTATTTATATTTAGTATTTTACACGTCAAATATAAATATTTAATCAATCATTGCCTTTCGAGCATCGCCTTTCACTTACTTATAGAAAACAACAACGACAAACAAAATGGTTGTTTACCAAAATAATCTAAATATATTAATTTTTTTTTTCTTATAAATAGAAAATTAATTACATAAAAAGTAGAAAATACACGTACAAATAAAGCACGAGCACGATTATATTAAAAATTGCATGGATAAGAGTTTATCTTTGATAATAAACATTTATACGATCGTAAATAAATACACGTTTATAATCTTGATTTTTATTACGATCATGTGCGTAAACACATTTTATACGTTGGATGTATCGAAACGTTTTGTACAATCTATTGATGCAAATGCAATTAAGATCCCATTGTGATCGTTTAAAACGTTTTGCACAGAACAATTACACATTTTACGTGTAATTTTTGACACTGTATCCCAAACGAGAAAGAAACGTTGGAAAGAAATATTTATCCTCATTATATTTCTCGTTACGTTCCCATTCTCTTCTTTCTTGAATAATAAACAATCGTCACTTGAATTACACATCGATTCGTGCATCGATTGGTGCGCGAGTGAAAAGATATGAAGATCCAAAACGAAATTCTCTTCTCATTTATCGAATTGATTGAAGTGAGGTTATGTTCGGTTCGGTGGGACAGATTGGCGGGATAGAAAATAAACGATCGCGGACAGATTTGTTTTTCGTGCAAACTGTTTTTACGACCTAAATTTGGATAAAATCTGGCGGTCCGAAGCTAGTTAGGCGATCGTTCGTAAAAGAGAAAAAGGATTCGCTATCTATGGAATGCAAGCGCCCGTGCATCCACCCGATTCTATTCCCGTCCTCGAGAGCCAAACGGTGAACTACTAGAGCAGGCTTGATTCTATTACACCTCCACCAACGTTCGGTATTCCTCGATATTAGAAACAAATGATTTTATTTACAATCAGTACGATCGAAGTGAGTGAAACTATATCATTTGAAAAAAAATAATTTACAAAGATACTTTGGATATTTTTATTCCAATTCGATTTTTAAAAAGTATCGACATTACTTCTCAATTACTTTTTGCGCGTATACATTTTAAATATACAATAATAAATAGTAGCTTATCGAAATTATCCCAAACTTAAATTAAAATGTTTTTTTTTTTTTTTCAATAAAATTAAAAACTCAATTCGAGAGAAATTTAATTAATGGAATTTCTCCTCGGCGGTCCGTCCAGGTAGTCTAGGGAAAGTTAAAATAAACACCGATCTTTGAAAGGCGTTTCCATCTTAAATAACCGAATTGAAACAAAACCAGAAACCACCTCTTCAAATCTCCATCCTCGAGGCCCTATATCTCCTAAATTAATTCCAATTAATTAACCTCGTTTGAAACAGCAAGCGAACAATTAACGCGTCTACAATTACAAATTATCAAACACTGTCAATTTGACAATTAACAATTCGTTTTCCAAATTCCTCCATATCGGAGGAATCGATCGACAATCGGATGGCAACGACCCACGAGAAATGGCGTAGCCGAGAGGGATGCGGGCCGAGCGATAGTTGGGGAAGATTCGGGGTGGGCAAGGAGGAGAGGAGGCAGGCTAAATTTAAATGGCCCGGTACTCGTGCGCCGTTAACGAAACGCACTTGGCAGCCACGTACGCACACACGTACACGCGCCACTCCACACGTACGCGTCGTTGTGCACGTGCGTCGATCAGCTGGCCCGCATATAAGGGTTTCCACGACCCTCTCTCTCTCTCTCTCTCTCTCCATCAGAGTTGGCTTTCTCCTTCCGCCTGCTTCGCCCGTTCACGCGAGTGGAACTCGTTCATATTCTGTTCGCGAGAATAATTTCACAAAGCCACCGTTTCAAACGCAGAGTGGAGAAGTATCAATCGAAAGGGGAGAGGTGGGATGGGATATCAGGGAATAAGAGATGAAAATTAACGAATCGACCTGGAATTTTCGAACTTGCGTAAATGAATGTATAAATTGTTGAAAAAATAAATTGCTCAGATTTAAATATGATCTTATGTAATTATAACTTGTCACGATTTCTCTCTCCAAGCAGAGAATATTTACAATGGTTTGATAAATTATGTATGTATATATATATATTTTTTAAATTTGTGTTAAATGCAGTGAAGTGGAGATCTATACACTTTGACACGTTGAAATAGATTTGTATTAAGATTGATAGAATATTAGTAGTATTTTCTTGCAATGGTATTTCGCTTACACGCAGTATCGTGTTACAACCATAGCATTCGTTTGTCTATATTTTGAATCATTGAAAACGTATGAAATGTTTGCTGGCTCGTAACGATGAGACGGAATGGTTTGCGTCATAGAAAAATTCATGGAGAAAATCTGAAGTAAAAGAGGAAGCAGAAGCGTGGAATTAAAAATAGAAAATCCATCCATCCAGCCAGCCATTTGTACCGAATTAGAATTCTTAGATACACAGATTATTAATAATACGCGAGACACATTCACAGAGGATTGATTTTATAAATAAACGTAGAAGTTGGTATGCAGAAATGTCAATTGAAGCTTATTTATTAAGTTATAAGTAGACCGTGCGGATGTTTGTGCAAAATTTAAATATACAGAAAAGTGCGATGAAAAGCACATTCGAGGTATAATATTACATTACGATATATTTGAAGGATAAAGAAAGAAATATCTTTCATAAAAATTTCATTTTTATGCACAATATTTTTATGCAAAAATATTCACTTATTTAAGCAATTTAAATATATCCTTAGACGAGAAGCGAAGAGGAGGCACAGCGAAAATAGAGCCGTCTTGTTCTATTTCCGTCTCATTTTATGTAACGAAAATTGCTCACTTACTTTTAACAAATAAATCCCAACGCGACATTTTCGTGTAACAAAAATCGATCGAAAATATCCCACGAATGCATCAAAGCTGTTTGTATAACTCTATGTTCCAAGATCATAATAATGCATTGTAGTAGCTATGTATCCATTGTTACATGCCTTGTCAACATTCTGTTGCGATAAGACGGCGAGGAGAAATTAACCTGCGGATACAATGTGAATGACGGGAGGCCGGATGGGAGATAACTAATGTTTAGATTAAGCGCTAGTGTGTTTCTCAACCGAACATGTCACGAGAAGCGAGTGGTCTCGAAAAATATTTCGACATTTCGAGAAAATTTGATTAATATTTTGATAAAATAAATGGATATTTAATATCCATTTTTAATTAATTATAAACGATACGGGGACTCCTGGGATAAATAATTGATCACTGGAAATGTTGTTATTTTGTTAATTACATTGTATTTTTTTTTTTTTTGGTTTATATTCGATGATACATCTTTATGAACAATATCTTTTCCTTTTCACATAAATAATAACAAAGTGTAACGAACGTATTATCACGATTTACACGAAAAGAAAAAAAAAATTTTTATCTTAAATGATGCGAACGAAATTGACTACTTTTGAAATATATATATATATATAGGATTGAATAATATTGAAAATATATATTGCGAATAATACTCGTAAATATGGAAACATTATCGTACGTAAGAAAAAAATATATAAAAATACATTTCGATTCCTCTTTTTTTCTTTTTTATGTACTTCTTTATCTCATCAGTGTACATTTAAATGCCAATTGAACATTTTTATTGAACATTTATAATCGACTTATTATTAGATATGTCATTTTATATTATATTATTTATTCCCTCGTGTGTTAAGCTATATCCTCGTTGAATGAACGTTTTATTGCCTCTTATTGCCACATGCAAAGTGTCACAAACTTACATACTGAAGAATTATTTATCTTTTCATACTAATACTCGTACAACAGTTAATGGATTAAAGATCTAAAAATTTTAATTCCCTTATTTTCTTTCTTTCTCAATTTATACATACATAAATCAGAAAGTTTATATATTTTATATTTGTTTGTCGCCTAAAAACTTTCACACGATAAATTCATGGATCGTGAAACATGTTTTTTTTTTTTTTTTTTTTTTTTTCAATTCTCGTTATTAGCCTGGCTAATACGAACGTGAATCTGAATTTTTTTCGATAAGTTCTTTTCTATTCGAATTAAATGAGTTAAATCGTTGTTACATCAGGAATTGAGAACGTGACAATTTTTCGAGCGAAATCGATCGTTAGAAAATCTGCACGCGTATGTTTTTTTTTTTATTTCCAAGCGAAAACGAATAGAAAAGCTGTTAATTTCGTCGTTCGATTGAAAATGAATATCGATTAATTACCAATAAAAAAAAAAATTATTTTTTTGCAATATTTAAAAATGACTTATAAACTTTTTCGCTCTGAACACAAAACTGAATTTTCAGTTTTCAAAAAACGAACGAATTTTTGTAAAAAAATTGCACGACGTTTTTGACAAAAATAATGTCCATTGTAATTATTTGTAAATCAAAGTTTTAAAAAAATTGCTGATGCGTGTAGTTTTTACATATTTTTACGAAAGATTAACATTGATTATCAATTTTTGGAGAAAAAATGATCCAAGAAAAGTATCAAAGTAATTTTTATCTTGAGCATGAAAGTATCGAGAAAATAGGTAAAATGTTTCGCATAATAAACAATAGAATCATGTTTTTAATTAGAGCATCCACTTTCTATTATTTAATTTTTCAAACGAATTTTTAAATAATTCTCGATTAATTCTTTTCAATTTTGTTATTAAATTATAAGAAAGAAAATGGAATGTTATAAAAAAAAAATAGATAAAATGCTTGAAATTATAAAATGTTAAAATGTTTTAATTTTGTGAATGAATTATGGATCGAATTTTTCATTGAACATATTCCATTGAAAAATGTAAATAATCATAGTCTCATTTAAGAAACGTTTAATCAAACTTATAAAATAGAGACAACAGAACAACAATGTCTATGATTTTTCGTCGATTAATTCTGAATATATTTCATCACATTATTTTTTCAGATTTTATATTAAATTTAACTGTGAAATTTTAATTGCGCAAATTTGCTGAAAAGGAAAGCAATGAAAATCGTTGGGACGTTTATTTTTTTTTTACTAGCCTGTAATAAATGCTAAATATATAGTTTATATTACATAAACCGATTGTGCAATTTTTCAAACATTTTTATTCGAGTGAAATTTTCAATAATTTTCAATCATTTAAACACGAAACTCTGTGCTTTATTATACAATTATCCATGCATTCTTTCGTCGTAAAAAAAAAAAAAAAAACATTAGATTAAGAAATTGAGATTCGTGAAAAAGTTATAATTTTTGAACGTCCACACATTTCATACGACTCTTCGATTTTGTTCGGCGACAACCGACAATTTTTTCGAAATATAATACACCGACGAAAACGTGGTTTCTCTGCGTTGATTTGATAAAAAGTGCGCAGGCTCAAACGTTCGAACCGCTTAAACTTTCTCACTTCTTTCTGAGAAAACGTGATCGAGCGAATATGGAAAGAGGAGAAAATGGGAAAAACAGTAGTGGCGCACGGAGAGGAATAGTTAGGAAAGCGAGGGAGAGAGAGAGAGAGAGAAGGTCGGATCCGGCTTAGGGAAGGGTGGCTGAAACTATGCGATCGATAGTTGAATGCCCTCCAGTTGACATGCGTGGCCCGTACCTGCACCCCCTCGATAACTTTTCCTCTCTTTTCCTTATCTTAACTGATACCAACATTTTTCTCTTTCTTTCTTTCTTTTTCTTTTTTCTATCAAAGCGAGACGGAAAGAGAAAACTCGGTCGATAACGCGAAGTCGTAGAAGGACTACGCTTGGAGAGTCGACATTATCAACGGTGAAACCGCCGATATATAATGTAAATGCCGGATCTCATCGCTTGGAAATTTCCACCCGAGCTGTTCCACTCCACGGTTTGCTGTTCCGTGTCCCACGCACTTCCCCTTCTTATTTTTTTCGTTCTTTTCTTTTTTTTTCTTTCGTCACTCGATCGATGTCAATGACATCGGGCGAAAGCTGCCGAAAAATTCGTGGAAAGTTGGCGCGCCACCGCTTTTTAACCGAACTGCATCCGACGAGCAGTCGGATCCGATCTGTCGAAACTGTTCGAAAACGTCGCTTAATTGGCGACGCTGAATTTTAATCATCTTCGCGCGATGATTAAACTTGTCCCAACGATCAATACATAAAAATATTGAATTTTGTTCTTTCTTGTTGAACCAATGTTAACAAAATGTACAAGATGCTTGGACGAAGTAGAAAATTTGGGAAATGATTCTAAATCATCTAGATACAAGATTAAACTGTTTGCAGCTTGATAAATAACAATTTCAATGCTGGACTTAAAAGAAATAGAGTTTGAAATTTTCTTCATAGATTTTTTATATATGTAAAAACAAATTTTACATTTTTCTGATCAATATTAAATTATAATATATGTATATATTATATGTAAAATGTTCTTCGTTATTTGAGGAATGATTGAAGTTTGCGTTAAATGAAATAACGACGTGGTGGTGAGATAACTTTATCTCTGTTACACCATCGTCTCGCTTCGTTAACACGAAATTAAATTGCTTATAACTTAATAAATAAATTTCAACCAGCTTAACTATTGTTCTAAAATCGATACACAAATATATTGACACCTTGTGTCAAATTGTTTATTTCGATTCTTGAGAAAATTTTTTCGAAATCGATTGTACACCGAGAATATTTTTTGTACTCGACAAATTATTTTAAAACGAATAACAAACGAGCTGCAATGAAAGATACGAATCCTGGATGGAATTTTTATTAAGAGATATCGTGTAAAAATTATTTCAATTAAATATTAAACATTTTTGAAATTTGATTCGTTTATTGACAAGTCTCGAAAGATTTATTTTGATGAATAAGCTTTTTGAAACGATCTGAACATAATAAGTTTAACAGATAGAACTGATACTAGCTTAAAAAATCCGCGTTATTATTCGAATTCGTTAGGGGAAAAAAAACAGTGGAAATTCCGTAACCACTTTTTCGTAACAGTTTTTACATTTCAATAATATAATAAATAAAACGTTGCAAACGTGTGCAACAATGTTGTAACGACATATCGCAATCAGATAAATTATGTGAAAAATACAATATTCGAAGGACGTTTTGCTCGTACGATTGGCCGGATCCTGTTATCAAGGTGTCGAAACAGGAATGTAGACGTTATTAGGAGGAGGAATGAAATCGATATCTTATCGGAGTTTCGCGATAACGTTAAGTATCCTCTTCGAAATATACGTTATACTTATGCGTGTACGCTTTATTGGCAACTACGCGATAATTATCGTTCCTTCTTGAAACATTGTCGTGGTAAATTTCTTATACTCAAATATAATCTAAGGCAAGACGAATACTTTAATGATTCGATAAATGGGACAATAAATAAACATTTAATATCCATTTTCTTTATCTCTCTATTACTTCACTTTAGGTATTAACGTGAGTTAAAAATGCAGCGTTCGTTCAATAACTGCGACGTTGAATTGTTAGCCTCGTTTCAGTTTCTCGTAACAAAAATATAGATTCAATTCTTTCGTGTTTCCTAAAAATTTATTGGGAATCCACTCTTTCTCCATTTATTTATTTTTGCGAAATTTACATATTATTATCTTCGAAGATTCTTTTTTTGTCGTTAGAAGAAATAAATTAGATTCTATAAGGTGCTGTAATTTGGAATTTCTTTTAACGTCGAATTTAAGAACGTACGATGAAACTTCAAATATCTCGATATATTTGGAAAAATAAAGAAAAATGGAACGAGAAAGATAGATAGAATGCTTAAGTTATACGCTCTTCAAAATTTATAGTTAATTATCATGTTAAAAAAGAGTAAAGAAACCTTGAACCTCTAGTAAGATGGAGCATTATTTAGAAAAGATTGGAAAACAATCGAAGTCGGAGTAAATATTAGCTGTAATAAAATTTACTTACAATGATACTCGTAGAAAGTTTAGCATTGTGATTTCATTCGTGTAAAATTATTGTGTATAAAAGTGAGAATTTTGTTTTATTTAATATATTATCCATGCCGCGAAGTGAAGTAACGATATTTCACGAAAAATGGAAAAATACACAGAATTTATCGCGAGTAAATCTTCTTTAAATTTATGGCCGAAAGTTAGTCGATAACGACAATCATGGAGGATATGAAAAACGAAGAGAGAGAGAGAGAGAGAGAGATTGAGAGCACAGTCGAAAAAATATAAATCTCAAATTCAATGAGATTATTCGCTTTCCAACAGGATTCTCTTTCTCTTTTTTTTTTTCTTCTAATAGCGAGAGTAAATACAATATTTCGAGTTTAAATACAGTAAAATTCTAATAATCTGTCATGCTAAGACCTCTGACATTATCAAACACTGGATTAATGGATTACTACTATTTCTTTCATTAAGCAAGAAAAATAATGGGATAAAAAATGATAGTTAAATCCTAATGTGTTAACATGGATCTTTTTCAAGACAGTTTGATTTTCACCTTGGATTTTTCGCAAGAAACTAGCAAGATTATTAGATTATTTTTATCGTTATACAAAGAATAGCAATCGTAATGATTAATCTGTAATCATTTATACAATTTCATTTATAAAAAATAATCAAATTTAAATATTTTCGATCAATATTCATTCAACAATAACAAACGCATCAAATAAATATATATTCTTTATCAAAAATTACTTAAATAATAAATTAAAACTTTTAAAAAATATAGTATTATAATTTCAAATAAATTCTTGATTGATAAATTCTTTATTAAATGAATTATAATTAATTTCAAATAGTGATTATTAATATGGTGTTTTACATTAATCTTTAATAATTTAATAATTAAATAGGATAAGCTTGTTAGATAAATAAACTTAACTAATTCAATAATTGTATAAAATTATATTTATCGATAAAAGTTTTGCTTCTCTAAATATACGAAAATAAATTAATTCTTGAAGAACGAACTTGAATGATTTTCGAAAAATGTAAAATAATCCATCGAGCCGGGGAATTTGAATGAAATTCGCGTATATTACTTAGCAAGTTTTCAAACATAAACTTCATCGCCTCCAAATCGTTTTATTTTTTCCCCCGATTTCACTTTTACCGCAAATTTTAGCTCAACCGTGTGTTCAACTGATCGACGGATTAATCGAAACTTTTTCCTCGTCCATCAACCAATGGAAATCCAATCCGAGGTGACCAACTTTCCTAAAGAACGGCAGCTGGCGTTAATAATGATGGAAAGATTTCGTATAATGGCGCTTATTACGTCCTTCCCCGCAATTACCTCGCGAAAGACAGAACAGTTTTCGATATTATCCGATTAAGAGTACAAGTGAAATCAATGCCAGCCTACACAATCGATAAAATCGCCGAAACTCTTGCCACTCACTCTTTTCCCTCTCTTTATGCATAACAAAGTAATTTTCGTTAAAACATGTCTGTTATATAATTACTCATTATCATTTACGTAACATCGTAATCATCGAACTAAAAAAAAAAAAAAAAAAAATAAAGGAGATGCGATGAATATTCAACGATGACGAGACAGCGTCAGATAAAAAGTACAATCTTCAGGAAAAGGAAATTAATCCCCAATGATTGAATGATTTAAAGATTCGATAGATATTAAAAACTAGGCCTAGTCGAAAGATCCGAGTCGAACAAAGATTCGTCGACGCTTGACTTACAATAGAATTTCGTCCCGTTCAAACGAAATCGATTCGATTCGAGCTAACCAAAACCGTTGCACAGAACGATTGTCCGTGTCATTTTCGAAAGTCGGTCGAGGCTATTGCGACAAGGGACAAACGTCGTTGGGAAACAACGGGATGGAGAAAGGGGCATTTTATTCAACGTGGAAGAATCAACTACGAATTGTCAAACGAATAGTTCGAACCTAACGTTGTAGAATTAATTCGAGAGGTTATATCACGCGCCTTTGCATTCCCCATTTACATTCCGCTAACTCATTGATACACGTACGAATCACTTTCAGTCACGCTCGATACGATCGTGTTTCTAATTAAATTAATTCACCGATAGATCGATTATTATTCGGAACGAAAAATTTTCCATTACCGTTCTTTCTTCGATCTTGTCGAACATGTTGTGTCATCTCATACGCGCCGAATTATCAAATTATCCGCGAAATTTTTCTATAAATATTAAATTTTTTCTTTAAGAATTCTCGAACAATTTTCTGGTTTTTTCGTAACGTTAGCGGAAAACATAGAAGATAAAAAGAAAAGGAAATATGTTTGATAAGAAAGGCTAACAGTGTAGTTAACGATTCGATACGAATGTTGCAACATAGTGTATCATTCCACTTTTTTCTATTATTTCTATCCGTCTTCTATTTCTATATCCACATATATCTTTTTTTTCATTAAGATTTATTTCTTACGATAAACTCGACGAATCTATCTTTTTCTTTGCTCTTTTTTTGCTAAAAATATATTCACGAAAAAACATTGATAGTACGATGGGGAAAAAAAACAGAGGAAAAGAAAACAAATAAAACAGTTAGAAATGTAGAATGTACGAAAAAAGAAGAAGAGGAAGAAACGAAAAGTATCCATAATATTTGATGAGGCGTTACCAAAGAGGAAAGAGGCGAAGGAAGGAGTGGAGGGGTAAGCAACCTGGAACAAACCGTGCACGAACAGAGAGAGGAGGTTTTCCCGTGGGGTAGAGTGTAAAGTTGCGCAGGTCAAGTCAGGTCAAGACACTCCATAAGCGAACGAAATAAAGGATAAGAGAAAAACGGCGATATATCACCGTAACAATGGACAAATAGTCATGAAAAATTTGTAAAGAGCATAAAACAACAATTTAGATAGACAATTCTAACGTAACGTATTAATATAATAAGTTATACGATACGAATGTCAATCATGCAAACAAGATAAAAAAAAGTAATCATAAATGTTTATATTTTGATTGTGTAAAAAATATATTTCATAAAGTCTGAAATAATGGCGCGTGTAAGCGCATACTTTATTTCGATTGCAGCATGAAACAAGTGCAGGGCATCTAAGTGGACGAATCTTTTAAACTTTATAAGATTACTCTTTTTCACGAGAATCTACAATGGGGATCGTTCAAGCGTTTCGACACGACACGACAGGACACGATGATTCGACACGATGCAATACTAGAGACGCGCGCGTGACATGCGTCCTTGCCACGTGCACAAACAAATACGCATTCACGTGATCGTGTTATAGGTTTACATTTCATTTTAAGTTATAGATCATTAAATAAGCTCGTATATTTATACATTCTACTATCGAGTTATTCGATTCAATGTTTCGATTCAAAGATAACAACAGATCTCTTTTTAAATTGTATCATTGAAAATATTTTTACACGCGAAATTTGCTAGTTTCATTTACTCGAACGAAATAAAAGATATTATGATATGAAAGTTGTAAATACATTAAATTTTATTCAAAAATCCATCCAGTTTTAATGAATTATAGTTGAGACGTGTATATATTTCGCGTTGTTTATCGACAACTTTCCCCTTCCAATACTCTACCCTCATTCCGCTACTTTTTAGTACCGCCTACTATACCGCCTCCTCATCATCGACGTATGGAAATTGACGTAAATTTGTTGCAAGAATAAAAATTTAAAACAATATAAATTCATTGAGATTTGAGTAAATTGATTTTTTTTCTGTCTCGATCGAGACAGGAATAGCAGAGGAAAAGAAGTAGCGCGTTCGCTGAAGACGCGAGGCGGGATGTGCGAATGCGCGAGGTGCGAGATGCGAAATGCGATCACGTGGCGGGACACGCGTCGACGAACTCTCGGCTCGAGCCGAAAACGGCCAGGCTGCACGGAGAGTGGTTGCGTCATCGTGCCCCGGACCCGTGACCGCCCCGCGCGTTCGCTTCGCGATATTCGAGAGGACCTTCGAATGCCACACGAGTCTAGTCGCTCCTGGAATGAGCAGCTAAGCGAATGAACGATCGTCCGCGATTAACCTATGACAATGTTTGATAATAAGCACCTTTATTGAGGAACGTGGTGGTCCATGGATAAATGTCGGTGGTTGAAGGTGTCTCAGCCGGCGCAGCGCCGTACGCGCGAAACATCTTCTTCCGCTATGTGAGTTCGTATGATCCGATTACGGTCGCACAATCGATTCGTTGAATTTCGACGCGATGTTTCACCGACCGTTTACTGCTTACTCCAAAAATCTTTTTGATCCTCTCGTGTGCTCTTGTCCCTAAACTTTTTTCCCGATCCGTCCACTCGATCCGGCTACGGTAGTCACCGCGCACTTTGAACTTCACCTCGGTAAACAATCTCGGAAACAACCTCGGTAATTCTCGATTCTTGATAAGTTCGACACTACACGGACAACACGGAGTAAATGCACGCAACGGGACGTGATCAAAGCATCGGAAGTTTCGAGTTTATGCACAACACACATACGGACAGGAACGGCACACTAACGGGCGCGACAGTCAGACCGGAGCATGGGAGCACCGGAGTACCGGGGTACCGTTTGCCGATGAACCCTAGATAAAGTTTCCTCCTCCACTATCGAGTCACCGAGCACACACAGACGATCTTCGATCTTCCACACTGCTATTCCGTCGCGCACTTCTGTTTCTATTTCTATTTCTATTCTCTTCCTTTCTAATCCTTCTTTCTGTCTCTCCCTTTTTTCTTTTTTCTTATTATATTTCTTTTCGGTTCCACTATATTTTTTCGTGTTTCATCGATCACCAACTAAAACACGAAGTTATACAAGTTATATCGCAACTTTTACTGTATATTGAACCACAGACGGTTAAGCGATGTATCTGCATTAGCACGAAGATAATCACGTCTCACGGCCAACAAGGTGAGAGTAGTAGTTGCTACGTCAAGAGTTTACGCGATAGCAGCGAAACGAACGGAAAAGTCGTCGCGCGCACTTTGCTCCGATTCTGCCTCTGCTTCGAAAACAGATCGTCGACCTTTTTCTCCACACTTTGCCGCTTCTTTCTTGAGTACTTGATTCGTTAACTTTCGATCAACGTACGCGACACTAATCAACTATTTGTTTTTGGAAAAAGGCGTGGTTACGATTATGGTCACTGTTACGGTTCCAACTGCGATTGCGCGACGCGTGCGGACACAAGATACTGCGATACGCGCTGTTCGAAGTTCGCTGAAGGAATGGCCGCTCCGCGATGGTCCCCGGCCCCCAGGCGTGGGAGGAAGCTGGTAGTGCGCGGTGGTGCGGCGCGGTGAGGCAAGCTATTGCGAGACGAGGCGAAACGAACGTGGTGAGACGAAGCGAAGCGAGACCAACCGAAGAGAGGCGAAGAGCGGTGAGACGAGACGAAGTCCATGGCGGACATGCATGTACGCGATGTGCGCACCGACGACCGCTCTGCCAACGCGTTTGTCGTGTAGCGCGCGCACGCGCGGGCACCCGCGTTCATGCTCGTGTCCGCTCGTCCACGAGCGCGACAGAGTTA
This sequence comes from Apis florea, assembly GCF_048593485.1. Lineage (NCBI taxonomy): Eukaryota > Metazoa > Arthropoda > Insecta > Hymenoptera > Apidae > Apis > Apis florea. The sequence continues at coordinate 1,432,455 of NW_028256550.1, read as the reverse complement.
GAGCACGCGCGCAAAAGGGATCGATGGCGCCGTGGTGAAGCCTCCCAAACCACTACTCGCCAGTGTCACATCGAGCGAAAAAGTGCTATATGACTGACGAAGATAGTTACAAGAGTCGTCCACGAGTACACACTGGCAGAGTTTCACATATGTGCACATATACGAGAGAGAGAAAGAGAAGGAGAAAGGGTTTACGCCAAAGACAAACGAACGAAGCGAGTTCGAACGATGTATACGAGATACGACTCGATGACGTACTACGGGCAAGGGGGCGGGGAGGGTAAGAGAGGGAACGCACACCGCAGGGACGTAAACAGAGTCTCGTACGCCCTCGACATAAATATTACGTATGTTTTTACTTTGCAATTCGTCCCATCTTTTACTTGCAATTCATAAATATGAGAGACGATATTAAATATTATCGGATCTATTATTACACAACTGGCAATCGAATTGAATTATTTCGAATACGCAATCAAATGATTCTTTCAACACACGATCTTAAATGATCAAAATTCGTGATTATTATAGGATTAATGTAAAATTTATATTCAAAAGAATTAAGAAAAAATAATTTGATGAAAGATAAAAAAAAAAAAAAAAGAGACGCGAAATGTATATATATGCATGGAAATATACGAGCGTAACAAATAAGTTTTATATGAATATACTAGGGATAAAAATGGAACATATATGTATTAATGTATATAAGTATACGAATAGATTTAGAGATATTCTTCTATATACATGCATATGTATATGCATACATATGAAACGCGTGCGACCCCTTGGTAGCATGGCCACATTGCTCCCGTTCACTGCTTCAGCATTGAAACGCGATGACTCAAAAACAACCGTGTGCGGTACATCAGCATATTTATGTAGCGCATCTATTGTCTTCGATATCATTGCTATCTATATATATCATAGATCATTTCTCTATTTATCCATTCATATTGTATTAACATTTTTTGTCTCTTTCCCTGCTATTTGATGGTTCTCAATCGCAATTCGATCGACTCATCGATGACTATGAATCACTGACTTTACTCATCATGAATCAGCTACGCTAAGCTCCTAATTTTTCTTCTATGTTGGAACTTTGCCGAAATAGATCGAAGTTCGTCGATTGATTTCAAACGAAATAGATAGATATTTTGGATAGTGGATACGAAAGGTCTTAAAATTTTTTACTTACTGATAATCGTAAAGAATTATGAAGAATGCTTAATGATAAATTTATACATGTTATTATATTATCCAATAAATTTATCACAATATTATTTAATTCCGTTAATCATATCATAAATTATATAATATTTGTAAGTAAAAAAACTAAACCACGATTCAAGAAATAGCAAAAATATTCTAACGTTTTGTCCAGACCTGTAGAACCACGATGTGGAGGAACTCGATAATACGCTCAAGGTTGTCTGCTTGCGAATGCTTATATGTGCGATTCTCTATACACGTGATATCGCGAATATGAAATCCGCGAACGTTGTTCCGGTGCACCGATTTCTTTGGTCACGTGTCAAATTCAAACTCGAAACTATTATACTATTATTCGTCAGTCATTAACCTCTGTTCTCCATCACAATCTTATACAATTGTGTCTTTACTAGCAATTGTCTTGCATTTTTCCAATTCGAAGCGCTCCTTCTGATTGCTATTTCTGTGAACTGAATCGCTCGAATGATAATACTTAGTACTACCTACAAGTTACACGTGTACTACATGCATCTATATATATATATATATATATATATATATCGGTGGGACTTAGTAAAGATAACACACTTCGTCATCGTCACACATCTCCATTACCAGTTTTGCAACACAAACATAATATTGTATCTGTATATTATCTGTACTATATACTATTAATTATAATTTTGTCATTTAAAAGTTCGATATGCACTAATATTTCAATTTAACGTGGAAAATATAACCTGCTATTTATTTAACATATACCTGTTATAGATTTAACTTGTATAGTATACGATAGTCAATCGCATGCGCGCATTTCATTTATGTGAGGTTATGTTAGTAGTCTTAAAAAAAAAAAAAAAAAAACGAAAGATATCTTTGAACACAATACGCAGTGTTACAAAAAGCTATAAAGCTACTGCAGTGTTAAGCATTTATCTTCGATTAATTGCAAATGTACAAATGAATATCCCTGTTTTGTCACATCATTTGTAAACGATTATGCACGGTGAACGGTGCACGTGCGGTAATATCTATATATATGTAACGTTTCTACGGCAACAAGAGGCATACCGATACGAAGGATGCTTTAATCGATGTTCAAGGTTAAACGACGGAATTATTAGCGCTCGCACTTGTTGCGACACAACTCGCGGTCGTTTCGCGGTTCGACCAACGTCGCACTGATACGTAGACGTCGGCATTTTATGACGCACACCCGTTACATAATTGTTCAACATCGAAGTGAGCATACCTATATAGATCCTCACCCTCGTTTATCGTTTGCCCGATTGAAAAAGTTCGTTGCTCGTCAAATATTCCCATCACGAGCGACATCTGGATGTAATTTTTATGCGATTACCAATAATTTGGCAAAATTTTAAGTATGAGAAAAATGATAAATGTGCACTGAAAATATTATCAAAAAATAATTTGAATTATGAAATATCAGAAATTAGGAAAATAACTCGTTCTTCCGTTTTTTTTTTTTTCTTTTTTTTTTTCGAATAACACCAATGATCCATATTTCGTAACCAATAATAATGCGAACAGATTGATGATTCTCATCGATAACGTTGATGAAAATTGTAAACATCAGAGGGAATTTGCGTACGTAGCTTTATCGTGAAAATTAGTGCATACATAAATGAGGTTGTATATGAGCGCGTGCGCAGTACTCAATTCGATCGAACTGCGCAACAGCGTGGTATTTCACAAAGCAGAAACGCGAGTTGCACAATTTTGAAACACGTTCTAAATTAGTGTATTCGTTCTTTATCGATTATACGTCTTATTACATTTATTTAATCATCTCGCCTAGGACAATGTGGGGATGGATCCTCATCCAAAAGAAATGCACTCTGATAATTTCCAACGGGAAGTTCAAACAAAGAAGTATCGAAGGAAAGAGAAAATGGCGAAATCGAAAGGAAGAAACGAAACGTTGCTTGGTCGAAACGGTTGGCCCCTAAGCTAAAATAAGCGGAAGTAAGCAGCACGAGCGTGTCTAAATTTAGACTTCGATGTGTGCTCATCGTTCGGCCTTTCGGCCTTTCAGCCATTACGTTACCGGCTTAGTCGTTGCATATCTGTCTCGCACACTGCCGAGTTGCTCTGATTAACGTGGAACGTTTCGATTTCAACTTCAATTTCGACAGTCAGCTACCATTAAGCGTTTCGATGCTTCGAAAAAATAATGGTGAAGGAAAAGAAAGTTCGTGCGTTTGAAGATAATTTATCGATAATTTCCACATTGCTGCGTTGTTGATCGATGTCGACAGTTTATGATAAAACGTCCGCCAATATTTATATGGATTGTGTCAGCAATGGAGAGAGAAAAAGAAAGAAAACACTCGTTTCACTCGCAGAAACGATTCAATATGCACGAAGTCTTATCGTATAGGTTCGACACGAAGGATGACCGACACGAAAGCGTGCAAGAGATACGAGCACGAATAGGCCGGACCAGCTGACTGCCAAAACAGCTGTGGCGATACACGTGATGATGGATCACGGCTTGCCCTGGTTCACTGGTCTCTGCTTCTCCTTTAGACTCGACCTCTCGACTCGATCGCGCGATTCGATGTTGCGCGTTTCCAATTAAATCGATCTTCTTCTGTTTTTTTTATTATTATTTTTATTATTTAACGCGTATATATATATATATAAACACGTGGATATTTATATATGGAACGAATAACCATGCAATAAAGCTACAGCAGTAATGTAACGTAATTTGGCACGTAACTCAGGCGCCTTATCCCCAATCCGTGATCCCAAATCCCAAAGTAATTATGCCAAATGAATAGCGTAATATGTTTATAAAAAAATATAAAAAATAATTCTCGTTAATTTTCATCACTTTTCCTAGTAAATAGAATAGGGCAATATTAATTCTAAGATGTATAATTTTTTCTACGTTATTATGGCAATATATTTACAAGAATCGTTCTGTTATGCTTGTTCTTTCAACTGTAATTGCCAATTGATTGGAAAAAAAAGATATGAAAATATTATAATTTATTAGGAAAAATTTGAATCATTTCGAACCGATTCACGTTATTTTATTTTTGGATTTCTTACGTAACAATGTGTTAGTCGATGATCGAGGTAACGAACCGCATTAATCGTTGTGTAGAATTGTGAGTCTCGGATCATATTACGATTTCGAGATACATTCATCAAATGGAATATTCACTAGATAGTTGTTTCTCAAGAGACACAATTTATTTATCCACGTTGCAGAATAACGTTAAAAAGAAATTCCCTATATATATATATATATAACGCTTGTTATTTCAAAGTGAAAGTTGATGTTATCTAATTTTAATCAAGAAAATTTGAAGGTTTCTGTAATTCCTTTTTCTTGTGATTAATTGTCGCGTGCACACCGTCGCGTGTGTATCGTCGCGTGCACGTTGAGATACAAATCTGTTGATGATATTTAATGAAGAAATTAATACGAGGAACATGGACTAAGCGAAAAAGTAAAAAGAAAAAGCATCGCATCACGGTAGTAGATAGAATGAATCAATGCTGATAAACGAATATCGAGAAGCAGTGATAAAAAGACAAATTAAAATCGTTCATTCGCTCTTTAATATTCGATTCCAATAACCTAACAAATTAAAAAAGTACAACAAATTATTACCACCATAATTCTTCAGTAGAAATTTGAAGTTTTAATTTCTTTTAAAATTTTCATTAATTGCACGGTATTATAAACTTATTAACATTCCGAAATGAATATGCTCGTTCGTAATATAAATGAATTTCATTTTTCGAGAAAAACTCAACAACGAAAATAATACTTTTTTGGGCCAGTTACAGCGACACAATTGTGAATATCGATCCAATACATACCTCGTTTCACATTAACATAATAGCGAAATCATAAATTTATAACATAATTTATAGCGATATTTTGTCGATAGGTTCGATTTAGATCGCTTTATACTCTTCAAGTTATCGCGATCTTCGATAACGATTAAGCGCCATATAATGCAAGTCGTCGACGAATTGCGAATTACATCACTCGCTACAATACCTTCAATGAAATATCGTAACTTAACGAATATGATATACGATACTGTGTACAGTATCCTTGAATTTTATATAATGGTTTTCCTTTCGTTTATTCGTCAGCCTTCTTTCCTTTCCCTCTGTCTGTGCAATTTTTTTTTTTTCTTCACCTGATTCTCCTTTCCTCTTCATAATAAATCTATCTCCTTATCTATCTATCTATCTATCTGTCTACTTATCTATTTATCCACCTCGTCCCTTCTCTCGCTTATACTCTTTCCGATATGATCGATTACATAAGAATTTTTATCTGCATTTTCGCTTATTGCGAAAATTAATAATCGAATGATGCGAATTTCTTCCACGCAACTTTCGCATTGGAGAAAAGTTATAACTAAAAAAGAAGAAAAGAAAAACGTTGACGTTTATGTATCTCATTGTATAACTTTTGAAAATATATTTCAAAATATAAAATTGTTGTTTATAAAATTATCATTCAAATATCATCGTAGATCGTAGATTCATCGAAAGAAACAAAAATAACAGTCAGATATAATGAATTCAATGAATTTTTAATAGTAGAACAGTTTGGATGAAATATTTCAGCATAAATGATGCACGAGTGTTTTCTTCTTTTTTTTTTTTAAATATCGATTTTGCAATTCTGCTGCTGTTTTAGATAAATTCGATATAAAAAACAATTTTTGAAATATTTTCGATCGAATTGAAAATTCTCGACGAATAATAATACGGGATAAAAAGTTTTCTTTTTCATTTTTTTTTTTTTTTCCTCTTCTCTTCGATTCTTCTTGGCTTACTAAATTTTCAAAAAATTTTCCGATGTCCAAGAATAAAATAATATCTCAAAATGTCTCGAATCGATATTTGTTCATATGAATATTGAAACGAATAATTTGAATACGAATTGCAAGAATGAGACGAGATTGAAAACGCGTAACCTTGATAGGTTACAAGTGCAAGGGCAAGGAAAGGATCTCCCTGATGTCCCGAAGCGAGTGGCACATCGTATGCTGTCCGCTCGTTCGTCCGTCCGCCAACCGCTTTCATCCACTCTTACTCTTGCACCCTTTTATCCTTTTTTATTCTTTGACGTAAGCCTTTTGTCCCTCAGGATATTTGCGGAGCTTTGTTTCGTCGACAGCATGTACAGCGGCTTAAATATACGTCGCTAATGGCACGGAACCAAAGATACAAAGGGTTGCTTAGTACTAGCTCTGTTACTTGGGCTGTTACTGCTGTTGTCACTGGTGTTGCTGTTGCCAAATGCTGACATGCTTATTTATTATTTCGTTGAATCGGTCGAATTTAAAAATTGTCTTCCAACAGGACAAAAATCGATAAAATTTTGTCGAAAAAAAAAAACGTGCTACTTTGCCAACGAAGAAGAATATGCAATGTGTAATGCGCGTGAAGTGTTGAGAGAATAACAGTTGGAAGATAAACGTCGACCGAAACACTGCTTTTACCGAATACAATGTAAGAAGCGCAACATTGCAGGTCACTGCAATGCGGCTGATGGTGGCAGTTGGTCAATAGGCAAGTAGCCAATTTCGATCGAATTTAAATAAGCCCTTGTGCCATTTTCCACTGTCAGTTTCGAATATAAAGTTCTCTTCTTTTGCTGCATCCACGATACGAAGAATCGATCCTCAAAATAAATCGCGCAAATGATCGAATACTGGATTCAAATTGCGCTAATTGAAGATCAAAGATCGGGGATATATATTTTATTACCGTTCAACCGTTGATATTTAACAGATCGATCGTGCGAGAATAAAATAATTTCAACCGATGTGAGAGCCGTAAGCCGTATTTCAATCGTACAAGTTTAAAATCGAGTTTTTGAATAGATTTTGAAATATAACGAGCGGTTACGCGATGTAAGGTGCTTGTGGTTCCTTTTACAAACTACCTAGAGATGGCGGTACATATCTTTTCCAGTTTATACATTATTCAAAGAACGCGTTACGCGTGTACTCGGTCGGTATTAACCATTATACTGTACAGAATTTCTAAATTTCGTGTAATCAAACATCACGTAACATTTCGACGATTCTAAAATTAAATTATCCATCAATTTGACGATTCTGCTTAAGAAACACGTGTAAATTATTTATTTATAGAAGTATTCATATTTCATTTATTTAAATAAAGAAAACTTATTACACGTGTTTCGTATATTTTTTATTAAATTTTATTTTCGTTTCAACTGTTGTTTTTGATAATGTTTCCGGGGTATCATTTCTATCGAAGATCATTACAAATCGAAATATAAAAAAGGAAGGAAAAATGGTTGGATTTATTCATTCGTTGAATTGATTTTCGACTATACGATTCGAATACTATTTTTAGTCCAATCACACCTTATCGCTTTATACACTTATTGTTTGCACCGTTACCGTCTTATCGGACGTCAGCTTTATTTTTTCGATTATTATCTCTAATTCACGCCCAACTACTTTATCAAACTTTACCACATACAAGAAGATACGTTATTTCGGAAATTGTTTGCCGTTTCTGCTACTTTAAGGACACTTGGTAAATATATATATATTTTGTCCATGCTTTTTACCGATCGATTTCGATCCAAGGAAATGATGAAAAGAAAGCAGCAAACGATCGAAGAATGTTTACCACGCGATTGAATTCAACCCCTTCCATTACAATTTATTTACAGGCAATGAAGCATAAAATTTAATTCTTTTTAGTTTTATTTATATAATATAGTAGTAATATAGTAGTTAATATTAGAACTCGTTTCCCCTCCCCCCTCCCCCCCTCAAATTAAATCAACTGATCATTACTCAACACAATGATATTTATTTCATATCATACAGTTCATATCATTATAAATATATACATAAGAAACAAATAAATTGCGTCAAACAAATTTCTCATAATTTCTTCGTTTCAACAAAAATTCTTCACTTTCTTTGAAAGGTATTATTTCATTATTATCGGCTCTTACGATTCTCATGTGGAAGAAATATATATTTGAACACGTGTGACTTGTCATTTTCTACTTGGACATAGAAAGTTTGTGACAAGTTGAGCTCTTCATTTCGATGCAAAGGATTAATGTTTTTTAAAACAAGTCGGTCGACGGTTTCATCTTCGTCGTGGTTTCCTGGCAACTTTTTCACGATCGATAGTTCGGGTTGCATTCTCGAGGAGACATTGTCGCATATCCCTGGTCAATACCGCATCTACATGGCGCCATCTCATAACCGAGAAACGCTTCGTCATCAACATGACCAAAGGATTTATCGCAGCCCATGACATTCCTTCTTTTTTTTTTTTTTTTTTTTCGTCCAGGACGAACGAAGAAAAATCAACGATCGTAACGCCAACTGAAGATCATTTTTTTTTCTCCTTCTCTTTTCTTTTCTGGTTGGATTAAGGTCGAGAGCCGCAGAAAGACAGCCGTGGCGATTCACCGGGATCGATACGAGAATGTCGCGTCGACAGCGAAATGCATAGCGCGGTACATATAGCATCTATACGAAAAAAAAAAAAAAAACTGAGCTATTCATTTTTTCCTCGCGAAAAATTGACCCATTTTCTCGAAGGGGAAGAATGCACGAAACATTCTATAATTTTTGAGAATTCGTCACTAGTTAATCGCTAATACAATTTTCTTCATTTCGAATTTAATCGGCTAATTATTATCGGGATTATAATTAATTAGGATAATTATTTAAAAATTAAGTTAATTCTATAATTAATTGCGCGTTATTATATTGCAATAACTTATAAATATCCTTACTATTAACACTATTACACGATTGATCTTAATCTACACTTAAACGAAAGTGATAAATTCATTAAACACAGATAATTCAATATCGAGTGGAGTGCAAATCTAATCGCGCGTTATCTCGTATGGAAAATGAATCTCTCCTTTCGAAAATTTTCGAAAACTGCTTAAATTGGTCTAAAACTGTCAACTGAACCGAAACCGGTTGCGCAAGTGTTAACCCTCCCCCTTTCTTTCCTCTCCTTTCGAAATCGAATCTCAGCCGCACGCGTATTTACCTATTTACGTATTCACGCGGTGCTCTCTTTATCCATTCACCTTTTCAATTACACGTATGCCGCCGGTTACGTACGGCGCATAGCGGGGCGAGGCGTGGGGGGAGGCAGAAAGCGGGAGATGGAAGGGTGGAAAGAAAGCGCGATCCAATGAAACCCTAGATGGCGGCGTAAAACCACCCTCTATGAATCCCGTCGACGTTACCAACTGATTACACGTACGCGCGATATATAGGTCAGAGAATGCGATCGTAAAGCCCGTGTCGTTCAAGGACGGAAAGTTGGCCGCTAGTTGGCCACTTCTCAGCTAGCTGCTCGCCGTGAAATATCTGGATGAATGATTCCATCGGTCGGCGCGAATAAAATACCGTTTTTCTCTTTCTCTTTAACTATTGGAATCGAATTAAATGGAATAATTGGAACACGATTTCGAGTTTTGTATAAAATATATATGTATGTGTATATGGAAGAGGATTCTTAATTAATTCGAGTTTGCCACGATGCGACACGATGCGGCATATAAAAACGCAGTCGTAACGTAAAATCGATTTGCTTATTTTTAACAGGATCTTATCGACGCGAGCGAGGCACGCGATTGTTACGAGGCTTACACGTTGTATAGCGTGATCATTTGCCCGATATCGATCTAAGCTTCTGCGTCCCCCCCGATCCGTTTGTTCCTAAAAGGGAACGAATCTCGCTTTATCGAAATTCGGGAGGAATTGATCGTGCGGGCAGCTAACGTTCAGAAGAGATGATTGTGGACGAGGATGACGGTAGAACACGCGGCACTGTTGCCGTTGTCTCGAGGTTGCACCCGGATTTTCCGAGACTTGACCTACTGGTGCAGTTTAAAGTGCCGCGCTGACACTTTTAAAGATGGCGTCGTGGCAAGCACGCCCACTCAGCGGAGCCTTACAATGCCTTAGGAGAGGGTTTTTGTTCTAGAATAAAGACTCGTTCGCGATTTCCTATCCCACCCCTCAACCCTATTATTCATTTTTCACCGGGGGAGAGTAGTCTTCGACCAGACACCGTTTCGCAAAAGGGTTACGTCCTCTCTCTTCCTCTCTGTCTTTCACTTTATCGAGCCGTGAATTTCTGAACGGAAATTGTCGCCATGATCCGTTCGTTATTGTTGCGGTGGGACGATCGTTATCTCCGATATATTTCGATCAGAATTTTAATTGCGGCGTGGATGAAGATAAGGAGGAAAGATAATTTCAATGGTTTTTCGATTTATAAAGGAATCGATAATTGAGCGAGGATGATCTTTGCTTTCTTTTTTTTTTTTTTTTAATAATTTTTTTATGTATAAATATTTTGGAGGAGAATAATAGGTTTCGAAGAATAAAGAAGGGAAAATTAATGCGGATTAATTAACGAAATTATTTTTCCTCGGAGGAAAAGATTCCAAGAAAAAACTTTGAAGATAAGAAACGGTTTTTATTGGCAAAGATAATTGAATTTGTAAAACGTCGAAGGAGATAATATACAGTAGTAACAATCTTGAATGAAATGGAAAATATAAGGACAACATTTACGTCGTTACGACAGGGTTGCCATTCGTTAATATTTTTTTGATTACTTGGCATCTTTTTATTTTCAACACAAAATTCTTGTGCACGGCGCAAGAATACCGATTACCATATAAAGATCAATTATTACTGATCTGATTTTTATTTTTATATATCAATGAAATTGTATTAAATTGAAAATATATTTTTTTCTATTAAAATTAAATGCTTAAATTACATCTCTGAATTGAAAATATTTTATATTTGTTTACTTTTCAAAATATTGAAAAAATATTTTAATCTAATGATGTTGTCGGAAAGCTGTCAGAATTACCGAAAAAAAAAAAAAAAAAAAAAAAATTAAAAAGTAAAAATAAAGAAATTCTGAATATTTCACATACGAAACTCTATAAGTTAATAAGTGCAGTTTTAAATTGCAAATATATAATTATTTAAATTGATGTGTTATGTGTTTACATTTAATGTACCTTGTGCAGCTAATTGTGTAACATAATTTGTTTGCACAAACGGATAAAACAGGTGTTCGAAATTTTCAATAAGTTTTTTCATTGATATTCAATGCTGTAAATGTCTTAAGTCTTAAGTCCAATACATATATATATATTATTTATTTAGAAGAATAAATAAATAAAATAATTTAGAACACAGTATATTCTTATAGTATTTATAGAACATAATTTTATGTATTTTAGACAGAGATGAAAAGTAATGAGCTGAAAAGTTAATTGTTAAAATAATAAGATTATTTAAAATACTCGAATATTATTCGTAGCTGCTATACGTTTTTTTATACAACAATCAATTCAATGCTTTGAATAATAAATTATTATATGTTATCTATTGAAGTAATTTTATTCTTAAATTCAATGATTAATTTAAAATTTTGCCGATCATTGATTATAAAGATGTGATCTACTAGAATGTGATTTTCAATCTTACAGTAACTGGCTCACAGATTTTTTTTGTTATTTTGATATTTGGAATTTCTTAAACATTTTATATATGTAAAAAAATATTTATTAATGGAAAAAATGTAATAAATAATGATAAAGATAAACAAATAAAATTAATAAAATGTAATAAATACAAATCTTAAGAAGTGAGGAAGAAACAAAAGAATACTGATTTAATAAATACTTGAAATTTTAATGGATACAATAATTGATATCTTATTTCCCTTATCTTATTTCAAAGCAAATAATTTTGAATTAATTCAGAAGGGAAGAATATAAGTAATAATTATAATTATTATAATTATTTCAGTTATATCAATAGAGGTTTGAAATTATATTATGTTTTTGATTAGGATATGATAATGATAAAAAATAAAATGTCGAGTTAATAATAATAATAATAACATCCATATTTTTTATAATAAATAATGAAATGAAAAACTTCAAATTGACCCATTTAAATACCAAGCATAAAATTAAAGAAAGAAAATTTAAAAAAACTAAAACTTGAAACTAATCTAATTGTTCGATAATTGCATTCATTGTAATACAATACGAAATTGATATATCCGATTATAAAATAAATTTCGATTATTGACATTTTTATACGATTAAAATTTTTTCATTAACAATTTAATAATTTATCTGTCTGAAAAATTACATTATCCCATGTTACATTTCAATTTTGTCTTAATTTAGAAAAATAAATTCACAAGTTTACAACATTTATATTTATACATCTCATATGATCTCGTATGATATTTCTTAATATTATTCGTTCGATTTTTTTGTTTATAACTATTTTAATATTTTTTAAATTAAAAAAGATATCTCATCTGTTCTTATCCTTTTTCCCATTATATATATATATATATTTTTTTTTATTTATTAATTTCTTCACAAAGAATTAAGTTGACAATTTAATTTAACTCGCTCAATTTTTTTCCAATAATCGAATTTTCATACGAATTTTCACAGTGGTGGACAAAATAATAGGGATTTGAATATAATTAAATTATCATAATTTAATTACGTTAATTCGATTGCCATTTGCATATAATTAAATTATCATATAATTAAAAGAAGAAAATACATATTTCACGCATCCTATGCATTAATTCCTTTAAAGTAAATACTTTCTTCAAGATAAGTAAATCATATCGTATAGCATTCGATGAATTGATCTTGATCGATCGAACAAAGCGGATTAAAAGTATATAAGACATATAAGTCTTTCATTCTATCCACACAATTGATATTGATTTCGTGATTCAAGTCACGAAACATAAAAAATCAAGGAGAATGAATATCAAAATCGTTCGATTCTTATATTTTAGTAGCAAGAAATTATTAGAAGGATGTAACATTGTGTTGTATAATTTTCTAAAAAAAAAAAAAAAGAATTGAAAAATCCCATATTACTTCTTATTATAAGGAAATCGCTAAAAATATCATTGAAGAAACAAGAATTTTAATCAACGTGTAAAGAATCTACGTTGTATTCTACGTAGATTCAGAGCAAATATATTAAATGTAAAAAATTATAAATACTATTGACTTCTAATATATGAGAAATATACAAGATATGTTTGTTCTTATATTATATTTCCTGGAAAAATAAATATAATTTTCCAATGTTGAAAATGAATCGAATTATTATTAATACGTTTAGCGAATTGAGAAAAAAGTTTAAGAAACACGTGATATCGTAACAAAATTGAAACGAATTTTTACAAGAATGTATGTAAATTAATAAAAAAAATGATTAGACAAATACGCGGTTCGTATCGAAGAGAATAAATGACGAAAAATCGGTTCAACGATTTTTTATTTCTAAAAATGCGACAATTTTGGAATAATCTTGACCGATTATTGTAAAGGTGTATGAGTTGATCTTTTAAAAAGCATAATTTTGAAAAATGAAAAGATCTTGTTGTCAAAAATTTGATTTATTGAAAACGAGATATAAAATGACATAATGCAATTTCAAAATGTTTATTAATAAAATATCATTCTAAACTAATTCTAATTCGTTATCAATATCCCACAAATCCGCTCATATCCACATTTTTCCTTTTTGTATAAATTGCATAAGATTTAGTACAAGCAATATAAAATACAAAGTTTAAAGGATATGATAATATATTCACACAATTTTAGATATCAAGACGAACAAAACTTATGCAAAAATAAAAAGAACTTATGGAAAGTACAAGATGGAACGAAATTTTACTTCCTCTGAAACGAATTTAAATCGTTATAAATAAATAAATGTTTCTATTCTGTCAAATTTCGTATTTTCCTTTCCACAATTAAAAAAAATCTTCCAAAAACAAAGAAAAATATCCAACGAATATATCCAACACCCTTTATCAAATATATATATATCCTTTCTTCAATTACACACGAAATATTCAAATATATCGAAACTTCTCCTTTTCACGTAACTCACGTGATTTATACGAAAAATTTTTATACGCTGCCAATTTCCTTCTGGTTGTCGATGTCGTACGGTTTCGGTGTGTAGACGACCTAAGAAAGAAGAGGTCTCGCGGTACCACCCTTGCCCTTGACTGTAGGCGCGAGACCGCTTGTCTGAGGGTTGTGTCGGAGCTCGCAGACAGGGTGAGTAGAGAAAGAAAGCGAGGCAACTCAGGGGAAAGAGAGAGAGAGAGAGAGAGGAGATTGCGAGACGCAAAGCGTTTGCGAGTTTCCTTCCTACTTCTTTAGCCTCGGTCTCGAGTTAGATGTGTAGATACACGTATACACACAGTGGCGTAGAGCGAACGGGATAGAGCGGGCAAAGTGTGTAGAGTCGCGTCGAGTGGAGGGTGCTAAGAAGGGCTGGTCTACGTTAAGTGGTCGGTTGGGTGGCTGTTTCGTCGGTTTCGTTGGTCTCTTTGGATAGCCTGGTTGACTTATTCAATGATCCTACTTTATTATGCGCATTCGAAAGCGACGCGTTGTTCCCCGATTTATCTTGATCGTCCTTAAAGTATACATTTTCCCGATCCTCTTATTTTTTGCCTCCAATCGAACTTGTGTTTAATTTAAGAAAAAAAAAAAAATAGATAGAATTTATTTATTTCTAATTTTCTTTTTCTTTTCTTTCGAACTTGTATTTATACACCTCGTTGGATCGAAGATTGATGGAATTATAAGAGGAAGAAGAAGAAGAAGAAGAAATTGTGTTTTTAAGGTGTTTCTGTTCGTGGCTTCAATTTTTAGAGAAGTGAAGAAATGCAAATTTTGTTTGTCGATATACAATGATTAATGAGCAGGCAAGTTGACTTACCTTTCACGTGTTCCGGGGTATCTGCTGTACCAGCCCGCATAATGTCGCTCAAATAATGCTCCAACGTTCTCATATTGTCCAGTGGTGAGTTTCCATTAGCTGTCATGCGATCCTGAAAACATATCATTTAAATCTAATTACTATTTATCAGTGGCCGGGGAAAATGATAAACAATTTACGATGTATTTCTATACGTCACGATGTCACGATCACGCGCCAATTTCTACTCGTTCGAATAATTTTTCTCGCGTCAACGCGTGAGACAGATTCGTAAAAACTACTAAAGAATAAAAATTCGAAAACGAGAATCGATCACGATATTTCCCTTTTATTCGTACATATTTCCCTTCGTATTCGTAGAACGTCGACGAATTTTAATTTTTCATCGGCTCTCGTTATCGCGTTTCATCGAAACGAGCCTCTCTCGTCGAGAAAGGGCTTTTGAGGAAGAACGAGTGCCTCGATAGAAAACTTACCCCGCAGCAATGTCGCCCGGGTGGATGAATAGAGTAACCAAAGACAAGACGAAAAGGAGATATAAGGGAGAGAAGAAGCAAAGTTCAAGTGTATTTTTCCTGAGAGAATATCATCGCGATGAAACAAACGATGTTTTTGCTTTTACGAAAAATTCCTTCTGTAATTCTATAATTTTAATCGTGTAAGATTAATAACATATGATAATTAAAAAACTTCCAATCGTTGAGAATCGTAGATACGGACGAACGTGTGTCCTTGAATCATTTAAAAGAAATAACTGATCGATCGCCGAGCGTCCGACCACGCGTTGTCCTTTACTACTGAACTCCTTTCACGGCCAACCCGGCAAACGGGACACGAAATTTATTCGGCCAAAATTTCAGCTAAACAAACATCATATATATCCAACCGCAATCCAGTCGAATGTAACGTGTATTCCAATCGTCGCAATGATCGATCGATTCCACGTATTTACATGAATACGAAGAAGAATATATAATAAACATAAATCGAAGAAAACGGAGAAAGAGAGAGAGAGAGAGAGAAAGTGAAACTTAAAGGAGGCTTAAAGCGGCGGAAAAGAAAAGAAGGCGAGAGAGACGAGCCGAAAAAGTGAGAGAGCGTGAAAGCTCGCAAGCTCGACGCCAGAGATAATCTTTCTCGTATTATACGCACGCTCCTCCATCGTTCTCTCCGGGCGACACGAGCGGAGGTGCAAAAATAGCCCCACTTTCTTCCCATCTTCTTCGTACTACCACCTGCAATCCCTGAGATGTAGGTATTCTTTCCACCCTCCTACGTGGGGCACGGATATGCCTCCAACACATCTGTATCCCAACCTATTTCCCCTTCTTTGGTTTTACAGGCGCTCACACATTGCCGTAAACATGACCGGGGTGCACGTGCGCGGGTGGACACATGCGCACACCTACACAAGTCGGCCAAGCACAAATCACGAATGAGCGCACTAGCACTTTGCTAGCCGATTTCCGTGCACGCGCACGTATCAAGCGCATGCGCAGAGTAATCTTCTCTCTCTCTCTCTCTCTCTCTTTTTCTCTCTCGGTGTGGTGCTCCATTTCCGTCTAGCAGAAGGTACACTAGAAAATCAATATAGGGAAACCAGGAAGCGACGGCAGGGCGTCGACAGCAACCTCTCTCTCTATCTGTGCAGTATCCATCGCAGTATCATCCTTATTCCAACTCTTTTTGCTATCATTCTTTTAACTTTATTAACCTTATTCATTTATCCACGCAATCCTCCTTTTTCTCGCGACTCTGCGTATCCACTTTTCGGTTATTATGCGCTTTCGTTTGATCGTTTCGAAAGTGTTCGCGGTGTAAAGATACGTTTAAAAAGATACGTCGCTTTATATTTGCAGATGGTAAAATAATAATGTAAGGGAAAGGAGCATCGTGTTGGAAAAGTTAACGATGAAAACTTGTACGGCTACTTTATACTCTCTCTCTTTCTCTGTTCTATTATCGAAAACAAGATCAAATATTATTTTTCGAATTATCGACGGTTCATTCTTATTAAACCAGAAATATAATAGGATAAGAAGAATAGCCAGGGAATCGGAATGTTGGATCGGAATGAAAAAAGAAAAAAAGGAACTAGGATTCTGCCCCTATATTATGGCAACCGCTCGTCAACCAACGATGACCTACTTTCTACTACGATTCCGACTTGCTGAAAACTACGTCATTCCCTCGTTATTATACAAACTTTTACTCTTCCGATTGGATTCAATTATTCGTTGATGAAACCGCGAATTCGATAACTTGACCGAACAAGATTTTTTCTTTTTTCTTTTTCTTTTTGAAAGCAAGGACGAGACGACAACAAAGCCGTTGTGTTGTCGCATCGAGCAAGGACATCACGCAACGATGATTACCACGACGACGAGGCGTCTCTTGCGCTGGGAATTTTCGGTTCGTCCGGAAGGAGAGGAGAGAAAGAGTTTACGCGGGGGCCGAGGAGAAAGACGCAGTAGGAGGGGGGCGTGAAAGGGATTGTTAGCGAGTGCTTATACACGCGTGCAACGTATTCAAACGCGTATCCATCTTCGGCTCCGCCATTTCCGCGCAACCCGCGCGTCTAGACACGACCGTGCTCCTCGGCCGTTGTTCTACGCGTGTTTTGTACTCATCCTTTTTCTTTCAACGGACCAACCAGACGCGTGATTCGCCTCAACGCCTCCTCTTCTCTAAAATGCGTTCGTTCTTGTTTCTCCCCGAATAAGCGACGCCGGCTACATCCCACGTGTGCCATCTTTCTTCCGCATACTCATATTCGGCATATTCATTGAACAAACAATTATCGTTTTCGTCGCATTGGAAAAAGAGACAAAGAGACAAAGAGAGAAAGAGAGAGAGAGAGAGAGAACAAGATCGTATCGAATGAACAAAAGGTGATGTCGAAATAGAGAGAGAGAGAGAGAGAGAGAGAGAGATATCGATACGCTGGTAAGCAAGATGTTGTGTGTAGCAAGGTGGAAAGAGGGGGAGGGCACGAGAGCCGGGCGCAGAGGCACCTCGGTGTAACCTGGATCCCGAGGCGTGTGCGGAAGAAACGATTCCAGCCGCGAACTGGGTCACCGTTGGTGGAAACAGGCTAAACCGAGAGAGGTGCGGCACACGGTCGCGTGGCACAACGCGGCACGATACGGCAGAGGCAGGCCAGGGTATGCCAAGGAACAGAGCGTTTCGAGAAGAGAGAGAGAGAGAGAGAGGAGGGAGGGAGGGATGACAGAAGTGGAGGTGGGAAAATGGAGAAGAAAAATGGGAGGGAGGGGATGGAAGTAGTCGATGGTAAGGGGGGAATTGATGACGACGGAAGGGCGGAAAAAGGTCCATCGTACCCTTGTTGGTCAGTTCCTATTTAATTGCATTGTTGCCACATATCGATCAGATTATTCTCGAGTAACGAACGATCTCGTTATATACTCGTTATTTGCACACAGCGAATTTAAATACAGTTAAAACTGTCGCAATCAAGAAGATTAAAAAAAAAGAGATCTTTGGGAAAAATGAGAATAAATAATAATATCTAATAGTAATAAATAGTAATATCGTTCTTGCCAGCTACAACACCAAACGAACGGGCGTTGCGTTCGATACCGGATGGTCTCTCGCGCAACACCCTCTCTGCTGGCAGTCGCGCTGCAGGCTCGCCCGCCCGTTGCAGTTTGCCGTATTTTATTACATAAGTTGCGAGCTTGTGTAACGCAACCGGTCTCCACGAGCTTAATAACTTTTTATCGATTTTCTGCGTTGCTCGACGCACGACACGACGCTCTCGATTATTGTTATTATTTTTTTTTTCTTCTTATTACTTTAAACAACAGCAGTAAGAATAGAGGATATTTGAATTTCTTTCTATCTACGCTCGAGGAAATCGGCTCGATCGATCCCCGATTCGGCGAGTGGACGAAGAGGAATCGATCGATGGTGCACGCGTGGATTCCGAGGAGGTCGGTCGGTCGCGCGGGTGGGGGGACACCGGTGGAGCTCTGGCTCGCGAAAAATCTATATCACGCGAAACACCGGAGTGACCTATAAACCTCGTACCGGGTCGGGTCACTCTGCACCGGCGCAGTCCCGAATTCAAATAGGAGGGACCTTAAATTGGGTTAACGTCCGGATATATCGCGTCACCGGAATTAGTCGAAAAAGTTACTCGCCGCATCTTGGTTGAGCAGAGGCCAGGCTGCTACAACGGCCTGTTACACGAGGTATTCGTATCGCACCCTTCTCTATCTTCGTCCTCGCCACGCATAATGTTTTTGTTTCTTCGTATCTATTTCAAGGACGAATTAGCTCGAACTCGTCGCGATTAACACCTTCGAACGTTCCTATTCGCGAAACCTCGTTATATGTGTGTGTGTATATATATATATACAAATTCCCATAAGAAAAATTAATCCTGCAATCTCTATACCGTTGACCGATTAGTCGATCGAAACGATCGTTTTTTTTTTTTTTTTATTCATTTTCCCGCCCTTATCTTCGCTTCGACTAACCAGATGTCAACGTCTACGCCTACATTCCGATATTTAGCTATACTCTCGATAATTATTAAAACAGTAAAACACAAATGATTTTCAATCGTTTTCATCTGAACGAAACGTGACCGTTTTCGAAATAATCTACGAATCGACGAATTTTCGGCTCGACAGGCCAATGTTGGTCATATATTTTCGTTTCCAAAGTACATATATATATATTTATATGTATATCATATATCATACGTGTTTCGTAACGATATACTGTCGTATAACAGCATCGCGTGAAGGTAAAGTCAATAAAAATCTTTATCATCGCGTTTGTTCGATGTTTTCCGAATCTACGCCGTCTTCGATCGTTTCCATTCGTCGCTCGAACTTATCACTAGAACTTGGCCCAGTTTTTCCTCGCAGCGCAACGTGGATCGTTCGACGCTCTCTCTGTGTTAAAAGAGCGCGAAAATTTAGGGGGGAAACGCACGCGTGAGCCGAGCGCACGCGTAAATAGAGAGGCGCAAGGCGTAATCGGTGCTCGTCTTCGATTGGTTTGCCCTGGCTCTGGCTCTGGCTGGCTGGCTGGCCAGCCGGCCTACAAGCACGTGCCCCGATTCGCTTCCAAGGTGAATGACGACCGACCAGTTATCGGACTTCGAGCCCAAGCATTTTTTCGCTTCGTTGCGTTCGCTCTATCAGCTAATGCCACAGTATTGGCAATGCGGGTATACGAGCCACTGTCGATCGAACTATCTACGCATACGTAGTATTTGTTTTCGTTTCTCTACGACAAGTTTCGTCTGTCACGCGTAAAATCGACGCGTATAGGCACGTATTTCTTCGAAAGAAAGAATCTCTTTTACGTACGACCGACGCTCGGTCAACGTTGATACGGTTTCCACGCAAAAACGTGGATTAATTCCACGTGTATATATATATATATATATATACACACAAGCTTTTTTCGCGTATGACGTATGAAGGAAGGAAAACCGCAGAGAAATAAACAAAACTATCTATTTCCGGTAAAAGGTTTATCGCGTGTTCACCTGTCTTACCCTTTGACGAATTAATTTAATATAATTTTGGTATTAATTATATAACTCTTTCGTTTTTTTTTTCTATTGTATTTTTATATATAGTTTTTTTTTTTTTTTTCGTAATTTCGATCCTGACTGATGATCATTCACGTCATATTATTTTTTAACAAATTGATGAGTATGAGATGGAATTAACATTTGAGAGATGATAAAATTTGGTGAAATTGATTGATGAAAATTTGACGGAAAAAATAATATTGAGAAACGAATGAATTTTACGTGCACGAAATTGCGCATATTTATCAAGGATGTGTTATTAAAAGATATAAATTCTGCTATAAAGAAGTTGTACTTAAGAGATATAAGAGGTATGAGGCAATCGTAGCAAATGTATGCAGGTTAATGATATACGAGGTGTTTTATGCATAGATACAAAAAATATATTTAAAATGAATGAGAAAAATGTCATTAGATGAAAGAAAATGATATAAAATGATATATTTAATTTATCTAAAAATGAAATAACACTTTCCCTTCTTGAATAGAATCTACTATACTTTTGATTAAATAAATTGTTTTAATTTTCTATAAGTTGACGTTTAAAATTTTCTACTTTCGTATTATTTATCACATGAATTACACCTGTTTTCATAATTTTTTATCTTTTTGAGGTTATATATATATTTTTTTAAGATTGATGAATGTCTTAAACATCGATAGTAATGTTGTTTTCCTAGGTATTAAGATTTTTGTTAGAATAATCAAAAATTAGAATGATGCAACGAAAGAATTCTGTTATTTTATCCAATGACATTATTTTTTTCATTTTTAATTCTTCGAAAAGTATAGGAAGAAATTTATTTTTCGACTCATCTCGATCTTGTCAATTAAATCATTATTTGTTACTAAACTTTTAACGATTAAATCTTAAAAACTTGTTGGTTAACGAAATCGAAATACCAAATAATATAAATAATTGAACATGAACTTTTTGTCGTTCGAGTATAGTTTGAACAACATCAATTTATCACCAGGTTTCCTATAAGTTATAATTGGATTTTGGTAACTCGACAAAGATCGGAAGAGCCTTCTTATTTCAAACCAGAAGCCGCACAACGAAGAAATTAATTTTCTATCATTTATTACTTTTTCTTTCCTCCCCTCTTCGTTTGTCTATTCCTTCGTTCAGTATCTATACGTACATATATATACATACGTATAGTTTATTAAATCGAAACGAATAAATATAAACACTGAAGAAGCGCGAAGGATAATAGCTCGCATAACAGAATCCGCCATTTCTCCCGGATAGTATGCAGGTCTATTTTTGACAAGTGGTTAAAATAGCTGAGCTTAAACTTCTGCTAGACACTGTTTGAACCGTTTGAGCTGCCACGCAGAAAAGGAATTAGGTCAGACATCAATAACAAAATAAGTATTGGAAAAGTCCTCCTCCTCTCTCTCTCTTTCTCTCGCTCTTTTTAGATCGTGCGGAAAAACGTAAGGAAAAACGTCAAATCTTTCGAGATTATTAACCGATCGATCGATCGATCTACTTTTATTCCAACACGATTTCCCTCGATTCGTTTCGTTTCGATCGTTGCGCATTTTTCGTTAACGGTTACGCAGCCGTAATCGAGACGATACTCGTTTCATCCCGAGTCAACCGATTGAATCGAAAAATTCGAGGTTTCAGGCGGCGAAAGTAGGTGTAGGTTAGGTTTCAATTACGTTTCGAGTTCGATCGATCGTGGGATACGCGTGAAAAGAAAAAAGAAAATACATGTCACGAGTCTCGACGAGTTTTCCAAATGTCGTGAAACGTCGAGTTTAAAAACGAGCATGTCACGCCGTTTACAGTAAGCAATCGTTGAAACAGCGGTTGTCTAAATTTAAATGCATGTCTCGAAGCGGTTGCATAACCTGGCATCGAATGCGTACACCAACGAAACTGCGGAAGCTAAGGCTACCGGTATATACTTTTTCGACCCGACCGTATACCGCCGCAGCGTAACCTTTCTCGTAGGTGGTGAACGATCGATAACGGAATAAAAAAAGGCCGGTGTAAAAAAAGACGGAGAAAGAGCACAACGCGCACGAAGGTTGTCCTCGACGAGCTTTTTCTCTCGTTTAAATAATTATAGATCGTTACGGAACAATAACAACAAAGAAAGCATAACAATAATAATAAAACTAACGGTCTAACCTGCTGGAACGGTGGCAGCTGTAACAAATCCCTTTCTTCGGCGGTGGTGACTTCGAAGGTGGGCGCTGGTTGAGGCGGATACATGTTACCCTTGCCGGGGTACGAGGTGCTTCTTCGAAATTTGACAGGGCTGATGCAAGAAGGATGGGCGGCCGGGCCCGGGTGGCCGGGAAACGTGGGACTCGGCTTCCTGCCTTGTAACCCAACCGCGGCCGCGGCCGCGGCCGCGGCGTGCAGGGACGAGTGCAGGGGAGGAAGATTCGGCACCGATCTGCCACGATTCCAGGGCGAGAGGCCGGGGCTCGCGACCGCGGCTTGCGGCCCAGCGCTCCACTGTTGGGGCGCTTGCGGCCCACCTGACCAAGCCGCGTAACCCTTCCCAGGAAGGTAAACACCCGGATGCGAGGTGGCTGTCGGTTGCTGCTGATGCTGCTGCTGTTGCTGCTGCTGCGACGGTTGCTGCTGCTGTTGCTGTTGCTGCTGCTGCTGCTGTTGAGCGGACGACACTTGGAGGCCGCCGTGCCTGGCGGTGGGAGCGGTCGCGGTTCCGTGTTGTTGCGGGAAATTGTGACTGGCCGTGATTGCGCGACGAGCGCCGGCCGGCCCTGTGCCGGCGAACAAACCGGTCGGCCCGCCGCTCGGAAAGTTCTGAAACGCGGCGATGGATCCGTTGACGGGGAGCGCGTGGAGGCCGGTTTCGTCCGGGGCCGACCACAAGCTCGGCACCCTTCCGGCACCCTCGGTGAAACTCTGCAGGGCCGAGCTCGTCGTGCTGCACGCGATCTCTTTCTCGGTCGAGGAGGGCGTCGTCGGCGTGATAGCGATACTCTCGACCTCGACCGGGTCCTTGGTCTTCTCCTGGCCGCCGACGGTCTCCAGGCCGGTGCTGGGCGACAGGGGCGCTGCTTTGCCGCCCGCCTGCTTCTCGATCAACAGATCGTCCTGCATCGTCGTTATCGTCGTTATCACGCCGGCTGCTGCTGATGCGCTGCTCGCCGATGTTGTCGCGTTGCTGATCGAAGATTTGGTGCTCGTGGTGGACAAACTACTCGAGAAGAGACCCGCCGCGCTAAAGTCCCCCATAAATCGTCGCGGCTCCAAGATCCACGACGAGTATCCTGCCGAGTATCGTGTCGAGGTCCCTTTCGCCGGCCAACTCCTTTTGGATCCCCCTGTCGAACGATTACGATCCTTTTTTACTACGCTTCCGACTCCCAACCCTCCCCCTCCACCCTCCCCGCCGCTCCCTCGATCCCTAATCGAAATCGAGAATTGACCCGTTTCCCGAGGTAAATCGGCGTCGTTCCTGCACCGGCACCTCGACCACCCAGAGAGCTCGCGAGACAACTATCGATCCACGGCGTACGCGTAAAAACACCCACCAGAAAGCCCGGAAGCTGTGCGAACCACACCGATATTTGGGTTCTCTTATTTTCCTCGATCCTCTCTTGTCCCGATTTCTCTCTCTCTCTTTCCCTTTTTCTCGACGTTTCTCCCTCCTTTCAATGCGCTTCGATCGCACGTTCTTTCGTGACCTGACGCGTTTCTTCCTCTCTCTCTCTCTCACACACACTCACACGCTCTTTCTCTCTCTCTCTCTATTCCTCTTCCTGCATACATCTTACTCTTGTTTTGGTAGCTAGTAACTAATCGAGAGTGAACTATACCAAAAACGCAAACGCGTGCAACCACCCGCTCGATGACCATCCCATAAAGCTATCGACGACGAAACGTGTGTATTCGATGGTTCCCTGTGTTTCCGGTATTGCATACACTCGCCTCGGGATGAGGATATTCTCGCCCTTTGGCGAGTACGACGAATGCGAAGTCAGTTGGACTATTCTCTTCTCCCAAGTACACGCGAAGAAACGCGACCTTTCGTGTTGCAGCGCGACTATTTGTCGATTCCTTCGGTCGCGTTTCACGCGCGCACACGCACGCACTCACACACGCACGCACACGCTCACGTACATATGCAGGCACACACAGTGCATGCACCACACGAAACGAGGCCGGGATCGTCGTTTGCCGTTGCGTATAGCGAACGAACGCGGCAACACTACGAATATACTACTATAGCTTATCACTGAAATACACAGAATGTGGACGAAAGGATCGTTTCGAACGCATCGACGAATCGAGATCCATGGCGAGAAGCAGTATCGCTCTCATTCGACACTCGCGTACGCGTGTAATCGCAACTGTTTCCCCGATTACACCGATCGCTCGGCCGATCGATCGAGAACACCGAGAACACGCACGGATCGTCGCAACGATACACGATACACGGCCACTCGACGGGTTATAAATCCTCCGCAAGTTACGTGGGAATTCCCTGAATGCTTTCGTCGAATCCGCCACAATCCAAAACAATCCTCTTGTGCCGAATCCTTCGTCGATTTGTTTCGCCGAACTTACCGTCGTCTCGGCTTTTCTTCGTTCGACCTAGCGCTGCTTCTCATTGGCAACTCGCGTACTATGACCACTCGCGGTTATATAGTTTGACCACGATACTGCTCTTGCTCGTTCACGTGCCACGACTTTTCGAACGATAAGTTGTTGTAATAACTGTCGATTCGCGGACAGAGCCGAGAGTTTGCCGGCCCACGTAAGATTCGATCGATCTCTAATCGGACGGCCGGCTGGTTATTCGCGTTTCTTGGCTGCGCTCGACGGAGCACTCGATCGGAGGCCAGCCGAGCGCGATTCGACGACGCAGCTTCGTGGCTCTGCGTCGCGCGTAACACGATTCGTGCGTGGTGCCGACTTTTCAAACACTGTGGCCCTGCTGCGGCCCACACCATGCCAGCCGTAGTCTCTCTCCGCGTAGCCGTCCACTCGGCGATCTTCGGCCGCCGCTTCGTCCTCGTCCTCGTCCTCGTCGACGTCGACGTCGCTACGTCGCTGCTGCGTCGCACGACGACGTCGGTCACGCACGCGCGTTACCGCTCTCGCCTTCGAGCCGCCGTCGCCGCCGCCTTTGCCGCCGCTGCCGCCATCCTCTTCTCTATCGCCGTCATCGTCGACATAAACATAACCATAGCCACCGGGATCACCGACGGGAACCGTCATCGTTCGCTCGACCCTTTCTTGCCTTTCGTTCCTCCCCTCGCGTTACGCCAGACTTCTCAGATTTCTCCGCGGTTCCATCTAAATTTTCAAATCCATCCATTCGATACTGGCGCCTTGTCTACTTCCCTTGCTCTACTACCTTTCGCTCGAACGTACCTGTGCCTTCGGTTACCTACCGACAGAGATAAATAACAGAGTTGTACGGCATATCGCTACACATTTACAGCATTATCGCTTAAAGCTTAAGCGCATTCGACAATAACCACCTGCACGTTCTTCGCGATGCACGATTAAAAATTTTTCCTCCCGTTTTCTTCCAAGCAGCAGAAAGTATCTATATTTCATTTGTTAAAAGAATTCGTTATTCTTCGTATCGATTAATAACAGTTTTATAAATAGTCGATTATTATTCGATCAATCGAAATAAAATAGTAATAATTGTGAACATCTTTATTAAGCATATCATATATTTATAATAATTTTTGAAAATTGAATTATAGATATACGATGGATAAAAATTATTAGTACCTGTTAACGCATCATATTTTTTTTACGTTTGAAAGAATAAAACTTAAAATCCCGCTTAAAATTAATTATAAGTAATTGATGAATGTCTTACGTGACAATAGATGGAGTAACTGACTGCATGAGTCATTCGACTTGACGTTTCGAGTGAACGCAAGTAACGATCGTAAAACAGAAGAAGAGAAAGGAAAAAAGAGATTATATTTTGCATTATTAAATTTTTTTTTAACAAAATGAATAGACTCTTTGGCCGACCTAAACCTAAAGAACCATCACCGAGTATTACTGACTGCATCGCTGGGGTAAATATTCATATCATTGCAATACCGTAGAGGTTACGTTGTTATTTATTCATTTATGTTCTTGTGTTATTCGTTTTTATTCTTTGCTAATGTTCGTAACAGGTTGACAGCAGAGCGGATTCCGCAGAGAAGAAAATAGCGAAATTGGATGCGGAATTGAAAAAGTACAAAGATCAAATGGCCAAAATGAGAGAAGGTCCTGCAAAAAATTCTGTAAAAGCTAAAGCATTGCGTATTTTGAAACAACGTAAAATGTACGAAGCACAAGTAGATAATTTGCGTCAACAAGCTTTTAACATGGAACAAGCAAATTATGCTACCCAAACGTTAAAAGATACTCAAACAACTGTAATTGCCATGAAAGAAGGAGTTAAACAAATGCAGAAAGAATTTAAACACATTAATATAGATCAAATCGAGGTATTTTCAGTACAATATCTTGTTTTCCTTTGTCTTAATATTGTTTAACATGATATGTATACGTATATATCGTATATACATGTTATAAAGGATCTTCAAGATGATTTAGCAGACATGCTAGAACAAGCCGACGAAGTACAAGAAGCAATGGGTCGCAGTTACGGTATGCCAGATATAGATGAGGATGAATTAGCTGCTGAATTAGAAGCTCTTGGAGATGATTTAGCTATTGACGAAGATACCAGTTACTTGGATGATGCTATCAAAGCGCCTAGTGCTCCTGACAAAGAACCTGGTACAAGCTCTGTTAGGAATAAGGTTAGCATTTTATGAAAATATAAATAAAAATGAAAATTTATAGTAATTATTATATCTTTTATAAATACTGTACAAATTGTTTAAAAATATAAAATTTCAATGATTCGATTTATTAAAAAAAAATTTTTTTTTTTAGGATGGAGTTTTAGTCGATGAGTTTGGTTTGCCACAAATACCAGCTAGTTAAAAAATTATTTTATATAAATTATATCTTTGCAAATTAATGTTATGTATATCGATATATTCAAAAACGATTGAGATTTTTGAATTTTTTTTGTATATGCCATTATGTACAGACAATGTATATATTAACTATTTTGAATTTTCAAACATCTTGATACGAAATTCGCGCAAATAATAAATCTTCGATGAATGAAACGTTGTTACCAATATATATGCTAATCTATTTTTGTTGCATTCTTTTTGTGTTATATAATGTATAAGTCAAGTTAATAAATAAAAAAAAAAAAATTAATAAAATTATCTAATGTAGAAATTAAAGGATCTGTAATCGAGAAACATTTATTTCATTTTGACTTTGTAGTTTTGTATATTGTGTGATTAAATTTAAAATTATTTCTTTGCAATCGATGAAATGCGTTTCTTCAAATCCACGTACTTGCGTATAATGATATACATGTGCCTGTAACAACAATTTAATCGTACTAAAAATCGTATTTAATATCTTATTTAGAATTTTATACTGTTATATACAGGATGGATTATAATATACTAATAATAATATTTTTTTTTCTTGAAAAATTTCAACTTTTATTCTTAGTATAACAATAAATAAATAAAGATTTTGATAGAGAGAATTTGATAGAAAGAATTTATTAAGAAATATAAATTTTTCTCTGTTTTCCAAAATCCATGCTGCATATACATATAAAGATCATACCTTTACCTTTCGTTTATATAATCTGGTAAATTGTTTTATTATATTTTCAAATAATGATATCATTGAGGAAGAATTTAAAAGACATAATAATGAGGTAGAATGTCCAGCTGGGGGTACAGAACATAAACCCACTTTCATAGCTTCAGTACCCCATTCTGCGAATGTAACTTTTTTCCGAAATCTGAAAATTGAAATTAAATTGTATTATAACAATGATTACAAACATATATAGATGAATATATTGTTTATAAAAAATCACAAGCAATATACTTTTCAATATTTCGTTTTAAATCATTTACAGAACAATTTCCTCTAGCAATATGCGCAGCACTTAAAATCATAGAACCTGTTTGTAATGGATCTAGTTTGATCGATTGATTGTTTCGTGACCATGCATTGATAAATATTTCATCTATAAGTCTAGAAATAATGTACAATTACTTTTTGTAATTTGATTTAATAATTTCAAAAGCTAATACATACTTTCTTCCTTGTATATTGCATGTTGTAGACGCAGATAATGTTACTGGACTAACGCTACTAAATATATAATGTAATTTCGGATATGGTACAAGATTCGTTGCTATTTCGTTCATATCCATATTCAAATTACCAGGAAATCTAGATCCGCTAGAAAAAAAATATTCTTAGTTTACAAATAATTGTTAGAAATTATTGTTAATCTTATTAATCTAATATTTGTTAATCTATTATATGTTACCTAGTTAAATGAAGAAGTATATTTGCAATAATACTATTCATATCTTGAAATGGTTTACATGAAATATTATAATTTATTTGATCCATATTCTCTTTTTTCCTTAATTGTGCATTACATATGTCTATAAGTGCTTCATTTTCAATAGGAAAAACACATGTTGCATAATCTATAAGTTCTCGTGTTGCCAATAACACATTATATGGGGCTGTAACAACATCTTGCATAACAATTGGATATACACATGATACTAATCTGTAACAATAACAATCATATTATAAAATTAATAAAAATTATAATAAAAAGTGTAACACAATCTTAAGAAGAATGTGTATAAAGATCTTAAATGAATGTGAAATATTTTTATTATACAGATTGTACCTATCTATAGTAGGATAATTATCAGCTAGTAACTTTAAAACAGCTGTTCCTAATCCAGATCCAGTACCACCGCCAAGGGAATGCATTGTTAGAAAACCATGTAATCTAGAACATTTCTCAGCCATACGTCTGATATTATCTTCCAATTTGTCATAATATTCTGTGCCATGAGTATAATAACCTACAGCCCTATAAATTACATTTATAATATTTATGTATAATTCAAGAATATCAATTAAATCTATTATGTGAAATATTAAAAAATCAGTACCAATTATTTGCAGATCCTGGATAATTTGTTACAATACAAGTCTGATCAAATAAATCACGTACAGGACCTCTTCTCATTTCTCCTATAACACTATCTTCCATATCTATCAATATTGCCTATACATAAAAAAATTCATTTTGTAAATATATTTATCTATTTATATTATCTCATTTTTCTATAATTTTGAACAAAAGAATAAAATTATAAATAAACGTTATACCCTGGCCTTGACTTTAGCTTTTCTTAAATCATTCATACTTTTAAAACATAAATCTTTGGGTGAATTGTCAGGTATAACAAAAAAACTATCGAACGCATTAGACAGATCATTTATATTTTTAATATGATTTCGTTGTGTTTTAAGTAAATTTATTCCAGTATTCGTTGTTTGTATACCATACTCGTGTAGTGCCAAAGGCCAAAATACTGAACCGATTTGATTTCCACATTGTCCAACTAAAATCATTATTAACTAATATAATTTCTATTTATTTTTAATATATGTAATTCATTGTAAAAAAAAAAATACATAATCAGATAATTACGAATGTAATATCATATAATATACCTTGTATCGAGATAAACTGACTCATTGAAGAATCTATAGAAAAAAACTTGAATCTCGTATATAATATACTTTGATATTTCTAACTATAAAAATATATTTTGAAACCATATAGTAAAGTTGCGCTTTTTCAATTTTATTCTCTGAAGTTGAGAATAACGATATCTCGATATTTAAACTTTATCGACTTATTATCGAAACTTGTTTATCTCGATTTTTAAATTTTAAACGATTACCTGTTAATAAATTCATTGTGCTCTTGTTTCTATTTCAAAAAATTTATAGGTTAAGGTAAAACGTGCAATTAACTTTAATAAAATGGGTAATAGAATAATACGATCGTTCAGTGTAATTATTTTTTTACTTATTTGTAATTACTATTATACAGAATCTGCATTGTCTACGGATTCAAGTAAGTCATACTAACCTATAATTTTTTGTAAATTTGCCGATTTTATTGTTATTGTTCGTATTTTTAAAAAATATGAATAAAAAATAAAAAAGAAAATTTATTTTTTAGTATTTACTTTAATTATTTATTTTATGTTCATACATTAATCTATAAAAAAATTCAAAAATTGTTATTATCCACAGTACAAATTACATATAGATATTGTCTATTTGTTAACATTTCATTTTTAATATTGAGAAATATTTTACTTTGAAAATACTGTATTTCATACTTCACGTTCAATAAGAGAATAAAATAGAAATATCTATTTATCATGTTTGTTTGATTTTCTTTACCTGAATTTTTTCTAGTACATTTTTTAAAGCCAGGAGATGTCTATTCAAATGACAAACCTGGATTACAAATCTTTTGTCACAATGCCAACTCAAAATATTTAATACATATGTGGAGAAGTTTAACAGTAAGAAATAATAGTTTGAAATTCATGTATTATATTCACGTAATATACAAACTTGATGCATCTTTAATGTTATATTTATATTATTACATTATAGATGCACTTAAATACAAATATAGATAATTATGATTTTTATATTGGAAAAACTCCTCAAGAAGTAATAAAAAAGCATGATGATAATCAGCGATCT
Source organism: Apis florea (assembly GCF_048593485.1). Taxonomy (NCBI): domain Eukaryota; kingdom Metazoa; phylum Arthropoda; class Insecta; order Hymenoptera; family Apidae; genus Apis; species Apis florea. The sequence continues at coordinate 1,401,128 of NW_028256550.1, read as the reverse complement.
TGGAGCCTTAGTTTATTTAGCACAAAAAAAAGTAACAAATTGAAAATTAATCCATTTGAAGATATATGTATTGGTGTATATGTATATAATAATATATCTAATTTATATAAATATACAATGAGTATAATTCAAACACGTGAGTGGAACAAAGTAAAAAGAAAATATTTTATGTTACATATAATAGGTAGTTATACACATATTCTTCTACAAATAGGTATTGACATCTCAGAATTATTATTAATGCTACTAGGCATTCTAACATTTTGGAGTGCTCATAAACTCAGTGGAAATCCTTTATTTTATTACATTACCTGTATAACTCTTGGTGTGTCCACTTCAATTATAATTCTAGTATATTTTTTTAGCAAGTTCTTACTAAGGGTAAATGTGATATTTGTGAATTCATTTCATTTACATATATTTTATAACAATATATCATTTTTCGAAAATTAACATGCATGCATAATTCAAGGGTAAACTTATGTACTTGATGATCGCAACTGGTTGGACAATGAGTTTTTATTTAATTCAAATGTTATGGGAAAATATCCAACAAATTGTAGTTCAATACAGGGAATGGGTGGCATGGTATATTTTATTAACGTCTTTAATCAGTTTTGTCATTAGTTATCGATTTGGTCCAGTTACAAATGCTAGAACGAAAAAACTTATCCAATGGTTTTTACAGGTTTGTAAAATAATACGTTTGACGAAATGAACTGTTGAAAAAAGTTCAGTAAGAAATTATTCTACTATTCTCATTTAATATTCTTTCTTTCGTTTATTTAGATAGGAGGACTGTTAACCATATTTTATAGCAGTTATTTTCGCGAAGCATCATTTTTTTGTTGTCTTGTAATTACTCTACTTTATAATTTTCCCATTGCAATAATTCGAAAAGGACAAAATTATTGGTAAGTTAAATTGTTCGATATCAGCGTGGTCAAGCTTTCTTCAATTTGTTGCAAAAATGTTGCAATTTGCTTCGATGTTCGTATGATATTAAATGTTATTTTTTAATTTAATTTGTTTCTGCATATATTTTAAATGTTATAATTAAAGCTATCTATTCATAATAATCAAACACTGCTTTACTTATTGTTAAATTTACTTAATTTACTAATTATGTTAATAAATTGTTATTTGTTATTTTATTATTGTTATGAAATAATTAATTGTTATTTCATATTCGTTTATCTTTTTATTTCGAAAAAAAAATATTAAAATGAAAGTAATTAAATCGTACTATCTATTTTATTTTATTTTTATAACTAAAAAAATAATTTAAAAAATAAAATATAAATTATTTCTAAATTATATATTAAATTAAAATAATTTATAAAATATACAAATTATAAAATATTATAACTATTTTATAAATTATTTTATTCTTTATTCTAATTTCTATATATTTTATTTTAATGCGTTTATACAATTTATATTTTATATATTTATATCAAGAGCAGAAATCTTGATAAAAATCTTGATAACTGCAATAAGTGAAAATAAGATTGTGATAATAGTAATCACAATATTAGTATTATTAGATTGTTTAAATAAACAAGAACATATATATATATACCTATCTGAAATCAGGAAAAACATGTTTCCCATAAAAAGGAAGTTATTAACGGAAGACGAATATCGTAAAGAAGGAATAAGAGAAACTAATAAAGCGTTATACGAGTTAAGAGAATATTGTTCTAGTCCTAATTGTAATCCATGGAAAACAGTTTTAAAGTTGAAAGATCCGATAAGGTTATTATATATAATAACATACTTTCATACAAAAGTGTATTGACTATATTCGAAGAGTAAGCGTGATACACTTGTATTACGCTTGTAAATGTAGCGTAATTTAATACGCGTGCTTTTAGGTTTGCCAAGTTTATGGAAGGCGATTCACATTTGTCCGACGATGAGTCGCGGGAACACGATATCGAGATTACAAGAATAATAGAGGAGTGTGAATATACGGACGATGAGGATTATTTGTGATAAATGTATATATAAGAATCATTAGTTTTATTAAAAGATCAATTCAGTGCAAATTAACGAACATACAATATGTATATAAACACGAGCTTCCATGCAATTTTGCACGGCATTTATTCAAAATTCCAAGTGTTTTGAATATTATAAAAAGAAATTGTATTTTGCATTTCTTATTTTTTACTCTGAAATATTGTATTTTGTAATTTAATATGTAACTACTTTTTTACTTAAGCAAGTACTGTAAGTACTTTTTTCATTATTTATTGTGTGATTTTCAAATAAAGTTATTGATTTCAATGTTGATTATGAATACGATTGTATCGTATTATTTTGTATATATTTGCATATATTATCTTTGAATCAATTTATGGAATTGGATAATTAATTTTAACAACTAAATAGAACGCGAAATATGAATTCAGTCATTAAGGATTCATGCCATGATTTCTTGCAATTTGTTACAGCCCTTCGCGATTGTATTCTTATCTGATTCGCGTGACTGCAATTGTCCAACCTACTGCAATTGCATCATATACTCTCATATTATTTGTTTTAATTACATTTTCGGAAATATGACTTTATGTTTCATGAAATACAGTATTTATAAAGAAAAAAAAAAAATAGAAAAACAAGGAATAAGCATGGATAAAAAACAGCATAACATGTTCTGGTTAAGTTTTATTTTGTTAAAAAAAAGTTATTCATTTCATTAAGAAAAATAAATAAATAAGAAAAAGTAAGAACTTTTTCAAAATGAATAAGAAATATGTAATTAATTTTTTGTTCTTTATTTTTTTCTTCATTCATTCAGCATTGATTTACAAGCAACAAAAATACAAAACAATGAATAATTTGTTTTTTTTTCTTTATTTTCAACTTCTTGTCATTTTAGCCTAATTGTAGTCAATCGATATCGTATATGACAGTTATGTTGTTATTTCTTCTCTAAAGCTTGGTCAGATGTGCTTATTTACATATTTTAATGAATCCAGAAATGATTCATTCACGCATATATTTGAATTACGCTATTGCACAGCTGTTTGTTAGTTTGCTGCTTTTCATTAAATAACTTGCTTACCCTTAAACGATTCAGATTGAAATTCTAGTTTGCTAAATTTACGAAACGATTTCACATATAGAGATAATTCTAGAGATAGAAGAAGCGTGAACTGATTTAATATTCTGATTGAGATTATTTATTATTTATATGTTTAGTTTAAATTCCCATAAAAGACAAAAATAGAATGAAATCGTTCTATTCTCCATCATACCATTTTTAATAATTTGATAAATAAACGTCAATCGATATTTTTATATAAATATTTTTGTGCTTATTGTAATTATATAATGTTTCGAATACACTACGTTTACAACGTGCGATTCATTTCATCCATTTAAGAGAAAATTATGTGCAATCGTTAGAGTGTCGTGATGAAGAGCAATAAACGGCAAAGAGGCGACAACTTTTCGTTCCAAGGGCGTTCCTGTTCTCGCTTTTTCAAAGATAAATATATGCATGCATTTTTCACATTTCATCAAGACACAGGGTACAATGGACTCTCTCATGGATAATGCGCACAACGCGTGTTACTTTCTCCAGTGCGCAGCAAATTGTCATCGGATAACGCATCGAAGCACCGACAGGTGGTCTTCAATCGGGCACCTTGCAAAAAACATGGGTGCGTATTTGTGCGGCTTCAATACATTTGCTCGGTTGATAATATCGGATTACAAATTGCGACGAAACGTCGTTCAGTGACGATCGGCTTCTATCTTTCGCATAACGATTTTCAACGTGTTATATAATTGCTCTTTTCGTAAGAAAATGCTCGACGCAGAAATCTTCCGCTAAAAATCAAAATTTTCGAAAAGTATAGAAAATATTTTGCGCATAGTGTATATTAAAAGATAAATTGTAGTTGGTTAAGATGGGGGAAGCCACGTGATCGGCAGGTGGGATTGGTAACGGTCCAAAGGGCAGAAGCAGGATCAATAAGAAAAAGACTGGTTTTCCGTGATGCATGGCGCACCTGCTCTCTTTGGAGAGACACGAGAAGAGCGGATCTGATTTCGTTCACGATTCATCCTCAAAAATCTCGAATCGTCCCATCGAAGTTGGCGACAACGTTGATGATACCGTTGATTTCGTACAGTTTTTAGTTAATTAATTTAGTTTTTACATCGATGCGTTCTTCTCGAACGAACGATTGAATATAAATAATCAATAATTATTGAAGATAAATACGAATAGAGAAATAACCGAAACATGATTCTAATGAAAGTAATCGATGTAATTACGGTTTAATGGAAAGTGACCACGATCGAGAATGACCTCGATCTTTACGAGGATGTAAGAGATAAAGTAAATGCGTAAGATGGAGAGAGAGAGAGAGAGAGCGTACCTCGCTTGTTTTTGAAGGTCCCAGCCAGCGTATACCATCTGCCGACTAGTTCTTCGATACCGGTTGCAAGAAGTAGCTTGCAGCCCTTTAAATGGACTCTACTTTGGCAATCACGGTCAGCTGCCTCGTTGGCGTTCTTTTCCAAGATGAACATCTTTTTTCCTGCCACCTTCTTCTACATTATATTCGTTCCATGTAATACAAAGTCTATAATGCTTCTTTCTCGTTTGATCGTTCTCACAAGTTTTATCGAGGCAAGGAAATAAATTTTTATTCGAATAATTATTTAAATAAAATTTTTCTTTTACGATATTTGAATAACATTATTTAAATTTAATATTTGATATTAATATTTATATTTTTACTTGAATTGAGTTATAAAAAAAAGATAAATATATTTTTGTATGGTGAAATTTTTATTTTCCATTTTTCTTTTGTCTAGGTTTAGATACATTCTTTCTTGTGCATAATTTTTAATTTAAAATCAAGTTTGTATTTTTTTATGTATTAAAATATAAAGAATTTAGAATTTTTTCTTTATTATTTGAAAACAATATATTTCTAAATATTTATAAATAAGATTTTATAATTTATTTACATTTTTATCTTAAATAAATTTATTTTTGTTTCAAATAAAAAGCGGCCACTTTTGCATATTTCTTTTTTTTTTTTTTCGTGATAAATTAAAAACGGAGAAGAAAATTAAGGCTAACAGATGAAAAAAAGTACACGTACATTCTGTTTTCATTGGTCTGGGATCACGGAAGCTTTTTTTATCGTTGAAATATATTTCTTTAATCGTTGGTAAAATAATTTTTACTTACGAAATATTGGATTTTTCGTGGTTCTGTTATATATGCTCACAATACATAATATATAATAGATACGGCAATTCCAGCAGAGCTTGGCTTGAACCGCAAATCGTGCTTTCACGCGCATATCGTTTGATATTTTAATCGATAGATTTCTCGTCGCTGAAGGGTTGGATTCCTCTCGACTTTGCTTCCAATGAACCATAAATATTGGAACGAGCCTAATTCGTTAGGAATGCAGTAGTTCTCGGTAAAAAAAATTCTTGATATATTTTCAGATTTATTGGACGATAAAATATATATTAAAAGAAGAAAGAAAAAAGGAAAAAAAGTGAAATTAAAAAGATAAATTGTGCGATATATATAATCATTCGCGTTCATTCTTCTTGGATTTATGAACCAATTCATTTCGTGCATCAACAAAAAGTATTAGCATAATATTTGAAGATGAAAGTATCTTTATTCCTTTCTCGTAAATAATTCATGCCTTCCACTTTCTCTAATAACTTTTGGACTCAATTGTATAAATATATACAACGAAATAATGTAGAATTTCATAGAGAAAATCACTGTTAAGAATTTACACGGAAGATTATCGCTCGAAAGAAACTGAAATGAAGGATTCCGTGACATCCAGATGACTCTTGGCGGAAATATTTCTATCGATGAAAATTCGTTCCGGATATTGCCTCGATGAAAGGAAATAGGGTCGATGAGGTAAACCAGAGTAAATGGTATTAGAAACGAATACCATTTGAGAATGATTTATTAATGAAAGAAATGAAATCTGAATAGAAAGTAAACACGTATTAAATAATTTAATAATGCCTATCTTAATAAAAGAATTTATTGAAAATTTATTTTTGAATTAATGATAGATAGAATTTTTAGTTTTCTATTTTTTTCATATTAAATTTCCTTAACTAATATTAATTAATGAATTTAATATGCAAATATTAACAATTGACTTGCAAATTGTTTCACTTGTTTCACATTCAAATTCTGTTCTTGTTGATTTCATCGGTTTCGGCTGAATTCCATTCGATATAAAGACGGCATAAAGACCGGTTCATAAAAAGCAAAACAGTGAAGGGAAAGTAAAAGAGAAGAAAGAAGAATACGAGAAGTTATTTCATTATATTCTGTATCGAGCGAATCTTGTGTAATGAGTACCACAAATCTTTTATATTCAATCGTATTACGAATTTCGTTTATGTAAAATTATTTGTCGGAGGACAAATAATAGGTTCTTTAATATTTAATAGAATTCCACTTCGATAAAATTCTGTTTGTACGAATTCTATTTATTTAAACTATCGTTCTATTTATATAAATGTTTTTTTATATTTTAATTGGATCTTTGCTGCGTATATAATTAGCAAAGAATTAATTTGTTAAATATTGGAAAATTATTATATATCTGCAAATTTGCTTTTACATTTCCCTTTTATTATTACTTATTTTAGAAAAAAATTAATTAATTCTTTTTATTCTTAATGAAATTTTGTGAATATATAGAGAATATAATAGAGTGTATATTGATTATAATCATATAATGATTATATGACAATTCTTTTCTTTTTTAATATTATTTCAAACGCATGAAATCAATATTCAAAGTTTCAAGTTACTTTTTCATTCTTCTCAATATTATTTCATAATAATACGAGACAAAGAAAATTTTAAATTGTTTTATTTTTAAGCTCATTCTATCTCTCGTGAAAATATGTTCGGATAAAAGTATCAAAAATTGAAAAAAATGTCGAAACTTTTAATTTTTCTCCTTCAAAGAAATAAAAAGAATTGCTAAGAAAGTAAAATAAAAATTTTCAAATAAAGTAAATTTCCTTGTAATGTAGAGTGTAAATAATTTTGTGATTAATTATTATTATATTATCGCAATGAACGATATTCGTCGAACAATATTGCAAGAGTAATTAAAAATATTATTTGTAAATATCATTTATACATTTGCTACACGAAAGAGGTCAAACTTTTCAAACATCGAGGTTTTAAGAACAAACAATAAAACAACCAACAACAATTTTATTCTTTTCATCTAACATTGTTGTATCCCGATCGTTCGGGAGACACATTTCGAACGAACAGATCCGTATTATCTGAATGTGTACATCGAGAAAAAGCGAACGTGCCTCTATACGCACACACACACATGGAATCAAACATGGTGCGTATTATTTCAACACTGCGCATCGAAACTCGTAAATTGAAAAAGTTGAACGATGTTTTTCATACATAGAGAAGTTCACCTCACTGAATTATGCCATTTTCCAATTTTGCGTGTGTATTGCATGCGTATTTCCGTGTTTTTGACGCTTAATATTTTCAAAAAAATGTTCTAAATTTGACAGATGAAAAAAATGAAAAAAAAATTTAAAGATGTGTCATTAATAATTTTGTTAATATATTTTTAACTGCAAATACAAAGTTATCATGATATTTTATTTTTATTTTATACATTGTCCAACGAACACCATATTTTAATCAAATATTTATCCATTTATTTACAAAATGTAATTAACTTATACATTATTATTATATTATAAATATAACATTATTTATAATATTTATTTATTAATTTTGCTGCCTTTAATTAATTCAGATATTTAACACGAAGATACATGCTGTGAATAACAAAATATATCATATATATTATATATAACATGATAGTTTTCATACATAGTAGGAATAATGTAAAAATAAATGCAAATTATTTATATATTATGTGTTTGTATTAAAATCCAGTAGATCAAAATAATTAGATAATTTTGTACGCAATATATGTCAATATATATAATGAATCCAGCTTGGAGAAAATAAAATGTGTAATATTATATGTATATATTTTTGTGATTTCTTCTTTCTAGATTGTGACAATCTAAATAATTATTTATGTATTATAAAAAATTATAAGATAATAAGTTGAGAAAAAAAGATAAAATCAAAAGCACGTTTAATGCACACGTATATATAATTATATCACGATACAACATGATATTAGGCTGTCGAACGATTATGAAGCTGATCTATGTATTTTTTTATTTCATTATTTTTTTGCACGATGTATCTTAGCATTGTCTCTAGATAAGTGATATTGTGAAAATTTTAAAGAATGTTTCTTATATTTATTAATGATATGTTATAATTATAAGATTATACGCGATGAGAATGCAAATAACGAATTTTTTTAGAATTTCGTATAATTTTTTAAAATTTGGAAAAAGAAGATTGCCTTTGAATCCAATATTGTGATGAAGTTTAGCATAATTTGACCAAATTTTATAATAAATATATAAAAGTTAAATCTACAAAAGGGAACGAGATAACGAGATCAACGAGAAGAGATAATTTAACTTAGCCAACGACAATTCTTTTTAATGATGTGACGAGCCTGTTTAAATAAATACATATGTATTCACGTTTTATAACGAGTTACAAGTTTTATAATTCTATTTATATAATCGATCCATAATGATGCATTCATTGCTTACAAGTTTTTTTCTTTCGTAACGAACGATGATTAATTCAAAATAAACATTAACGGTTTCCCAGTTTTTTCTTTGTTTCTTTCTTTCTTTCGCGTAACAATCATTGATTCCATATCGAAAGTAACGACATAATAACAATGCTAAGCATGTAAAATGCTTACATGATAATTAAGATTTCTATGTTTCGGAAAAAGCAGACTGTAAAATCATAAGTTGGAAACAGTTTATGAACCATCAATGGTAGAGTGTAAAGGACTGTAAGCAATTCGATTACAGGTAGATTCGCTTGTTATCTGGGGAAAAAGGGAAAAAAGAAAAAAAAAAGAAGAAGAGTAAGGAAAAGAAAGTCGATAAAATAGTAGAATCGGCGGTGACGTCGAGCGTAAAGAGAACCCCTGTAGCGCAGCTAGTGGTATGGCGGGGGAAGAATAGCGGTCGGCGAGCCAATGAAGGGAGGAAATGCGCGGCGCAGATGCGCGCTAGATTCGAGCCGCCGCTGGGCTGTTCAGAGCGAGCGTGGACGTTTACCGCGTCGCATCTTTTGGGTTTTTCAGTTGATTCCTTTGTGAATGTTCTTGCTCTCGCAACGCGTTCATAAGCTACACGATTCTTAACTCGGCTATTTCCTTCCGCGAGTGTTTCGGCAGATTGATTTGCGTTGAAGTTTCAGTTGGGTTTGTCGCTTAAATCTCGATTAGAACATATACGAATGGAATCGTGAGAACTTCCGGGATACACTGCAGCCCGATTCGAACGTAATAGTGATCGACAGTGAGCACCAATGACATGTGCAGTGACATTGATAACGAACTTTAAACAATCAATCAAAATTTTCGCGTTGTTCGTCCATCAAATTAGACATGATAGATCATACCGTGTGTCAAACATATAGAGATCTATGTTTCGTTCACACATCATCGGCGATGTTCACGTAAAAGTGCAAATTCGAGCCATGCTAGTAGTCATTTTTGGTTCTCTATATATTTTTCTTTAATCCTATTGCTGTCCATTTGTTTTCTATAAGTAGATTAACAGCATCGATAAGAATGTAAAAATTAGTTGGAAAGGACATCCGTGAGTGTAAGTAGTTTGCAGTGTCTCGTGAATTTGACTTTTCTAAAGACATCTACCTTTGCTCGAAGTTGGCAACATCGAACCCAGGATCGGAGCAGAAAGGTCAGTGTGCGTTTCATCGTGTTTCATTTATCGATCGTTGCGGCATACTTAACTATACGTGAAAACACGAAACACGAAATATGAGATACTAGAATGTGTTTAATATAATAAATATGAAATTATTGCTCTTATCAATTTAATTTCCAAACCGATAAAAAATCGTTAATACGATAAATTGTTCGAAGATCGAATATTGGAAATCGATGTGGTATCGGAATTTGTTGGATAATTCTCGAGAAAATAAGTAAATAATGAAAAAAGTGAAATTATCAACAGTCCGATTGATCGTGTTAATCGTTAGTTTCTTCTCTCGCCAAATGAAATGATACAAACGTGACGATTGAATGCTATTTAAAAAGTATTAGTAATTAAGATCGATTAAAGAGTTCTACAGAAAGGGATATAGTGGTAAGGAATGCATAGAAATTTAAGATCGAACGATGGTGGAAGTATAGAAGGTGGTTGCGCTGAAACAAGCGTACGTTGAGTATAGGAACGTTGCGTGCAGGAACGATCTCGGTGGTCATTGGTGCGATACAGAAACAAGTGTGACTATCACGCGCGCATGAACGATTTGTTATTATCGAAAGAACAAGAGATTTAACAGATTTAATGAAATTTGAACTTCGGATTTTATTTTTCGTTTATTCTACTTTTCTTTTTTCTTTTGTTATTTTGTACAAATTTATTGGATTATAACAACGTTTTCATAACAACGTTATTAATTTGTGCTCATTATCTTGAACAATATCGTTTCATTCGTTATATTTGTAGCTTAAATTTGTAGATTAAATTACGTTATAATATATATATCTCTCTCTCCATATAAACTAGTCTATTACTATTATTAAAGTTATATATTAGATGTTCTAATTTCATTACGTTTCATTACGTAAATGGACCATAAGCTATGAATGGTGAGAGCAAAGTACATTTTATAAAAGAAGATTTTCCGATTTCAATCGTATACATTAGCATGAAAAAAATATATATTCGATTGACTTTTTACATGCAGTCTTACAGTTGATTAGCATCAAGTGGTATGTTCATCCGATTGACTTTGGATGTTAATGAACGAGTGAGCATCGAAGACTGATAATTGACGTCGGTAGTTCTCATGAAAGTCAACGTACCGTAAAGTTCTCGGTTCATTCATCGTTACCGTGTTGCGTAATAATTGTTGACACGTGCCAAGTGTCATATACAATCGTTACTTCTGCAATGCCATTTGACAGAAGTGTAATTAAGAAGCATTCGTGTTTGCATGAAATCTACGTTAACACGTCTTACGCACGAAATTCGTATTTCGTTCTGATATCCCACGTAATATGATACATTTCCTTTATTCGATGCATTAAGATATGTCGTGATTAAGCGCTCGATAAATCTCATTTAATCCTGAACGTCTATTTTCATTTTAATTAAGATGAGGGAATTTGTTCGATCTCTATTTACTGTGTTCTCGTGACGTTCACAAAGCTTTGATATACTACAGCAAACAACAATTAGAGTAATTATGGGAGAAATGCCGCTTATTTTAAAAGATTAATATGCATTATTTACTACATAACTTGGGCTTGATAACAGAAAATTTTTCTAAAGATAGATATTGTTAATATACATATTTATCAAAAAATAAGTTAAATTTTTTATTAAAAAATTAATAAATATAAAGCGTTAAATTTTCTTTTTCAAAAGTAGTATAATATAATAAAATATTATTTTTATCTCTCTTTAATCTCACCAATTTCCTCCCCTCCCCCCACAATTATTACACGGAATATGTTTGGAAATAGAATAATAGGAAAAAATTCAAAAGAACTCGTTCGTCAGTCTGATTCTCGTATCATGTTAATCATTAGTCAAAGGAAAGTAAAACGAAGACGAACGATATCCAGCATGCGTATTTTATTCTTGAGATCGGAAGAGTCTAGTAAGGGTACTTCAGTATCGAGTTGGACGAGAGCTAGATGAAGGTGGAAAGAGTGTTACCACTTTCCCTCTTCGAAGTATAATGTTTACCACCCTTTCCCTATCTCCGAGCTATACAAGTCGCGTACATTAAAGCAACTCGTGGAAGAGGCTCGTTGAGAGGTTACGCCATTACTTACCAAAAGCTACTCTTGGTCTTCTTTCACATCCCCTGTTCCGCCACGTTTCTTTCTTACCTCTATCTTACCTCTGCCTTCTTACGCCTTTGAAAACGATCGAGCTTTGCCGCGATCACGGTGGCCGACGTAATCGACACGCGGTGGTCTCGTTTCTCGAACGAGAAGCTCGTTGTGTCGCTTTTGTTTCTGACCACGCCACAATATTGTTATTCATTGTACAGATAGATACAAAGCAAAATTCTTGAACAATTCATTGACTTAATTTTAGCTCTGAATAATTTTTATTTTGTAGCAGCAAACAACCTAACCTCAAAAATCCACGTGTATTTTTTTTAATTTTTAATCAATACTGCTGTTTACCACTTTGATTAATAATTGTTTCCATTCCAGGAGAGGGATAAATAACTAAAAGCTTAATAAAAATATATTTTTATTATGATCTGACTGATTGGAATATATACTCCATGAACGAAACAAACGATCGAAAACAGAAACGAGGCAATTATATAATCGGCTTCGTATATAATAGATTCTTCGGTGAGAGAGGTTCATTATCGATAATTAATCTTATTATGAGCTTCTAACGTACCGCTAATAGAGAAAGATCAGCCATTGCCGCTGTCGATCGACTCTCGCTAAATCAAATATAATAGACTTTTTATTTAGTTTTATCCGGTCAAGTTTTATTAGAACGTCGAACTTTTAATGGATATATTATCGATTTTGTATCGGTTGCAACAAATATATACTTATTTAGTTTTATTTTTCCTTGGAAAAGAAAATCTAAACATGAAAAATTTTTTAAAAATAATTATTGAAAACGGCTGTTTATCATTTTTCAAATGTAATTGACCATGTTGTACGTGGCGAGAAATTAAATTGAATACATACCTTAAACGGGCTCGGGTAATTCTCGAACCGGTTAACGTATAGAAATGGCGTTTTTCCGTGATCACATACACGCATTCGTAAATGTGTGTATACGTGCATATCACTTTTTGATCTTCTTTTAAGGAACATTAACGTTTCATCCAGTGTTTCATCAGACCATGTTTTCAATGTATATCGTTTTAAAGTAATTACACGGTAGCTAGCTGGACATGAAATTTTCCTCGGAAGGGAAGGATTAAGAAGCTCTCGAGACATATGTATTTTGTGCACGCAACAGGCTGTATGCTGGCAGCCATAGGGTGTAGGTAATAAAGAAAGCAACATTGCTATAAAAGAAATACGATCTGTTCCATTTATCGAATACGGTTGGGGCATGCGTGGGTCATGTGATTTGCAAACAAATTCAAAACGATTCTTATTAATTTTCTTAAAAAGAAGAGAATTTGATTCTTTAATTTTTTTTTTTTAATTTTAACAAAATATTTGCCATATACGAATTAATTTCAATTATGTGAATACGAAATAAAAAGGAAATTTTTCTATTCTAAAACGATATATAAAAATTAAATTCTTTATTTAATTTGAGAAATAACGTTCAAATTACTTTTTTATTTATATTTTTGCGAATTAACTATTTATTATCTATTATTCGTCTCAACATTTTATTATCGCGCAACGATTACATTAAGATCTGCACATCACCAGTTGAAATAGGTTTCAACGGATAAAAATCATTATATATACTGCTGGACGCATACATGATAATAACGAGTGCGTGAAACGAATAATATTTATGGCAATATTTATGCGATAATGCTACCCTGTATTTTTTATTTACTCTTTCCAACCATGGTCAACCATGAGATCTCGCCGTATACATCTAATCTAATCGTCACGATTGAAACGAGCCCTTGACTCCAGAGGAAACGATTATTCATACATAATTAGCAATATTTTTCCCACCCTTCTTCTGCGATTTCGTTTGGCCGTCGCAAATTTTCGCGCCAACCACATTCGCAAACAGTTTATCCATCGATCGATTTCCTTCGCGGTTTATAAATCGTTGAAAGCTAGTGATTTCCGGCCGACATAGGAAGGAAGAAAGGGAGAAGGGAGGACGACGATTCGTCGTTGAATGGTTGAATGGATAACACAAGACACGTTCCTCGAGCAACGAGTGCATCCTTCCGTGCTTATGCATTCATTGGTGCGCAGGGGTTATTTTTGTCGTTTCGTCTACGACGATAAATTTATCACTCGACATCTTGCTACCGGGAATTTCGGGAAGGGTGAGACTCTCGTTTTTGGGAGAACTCTCATTTTACGAGAACTTTGGATCGATCGGACAGAAAATCAGGCGTATAATTTGAAGGGTTGATGATTAACTGGAGATCGATTTTACTTAAATTTGACGGCGTTTAATTACTAGGAATCGAACGTCCAATCAGTTATCCATGAAGTGGAGTGCAGCGAGTTAAAGCGCAGTCAATTTCTGGCAGGCATCGGGCCAAGAACACTCGGCCAGGTCATTCTGATCGAACTCTTTCTTTCTGATAAATTGTCATTAATTTTAATTTGGCACAAAGTTTCGCGTATCTCATACACAATGAAAAATGAAATTAAAAGTAAAATGAGATAGATCGTTCTATGATGATGTGTTATTAATTGCCAATTCATTAATTAATCTAGCTAATCAGGTTGAATGAAAATATTTCTCATTTGTATCTTCGTAAACAATATTAAATTGTATAGCAATTTATTGCTATATAATATCATTATACACGAATTATTCTATATAAAAAGAGAATGTAGAATAAAACTTTTCAAGTGTAAGCGAATTTCTCGGAAAAGAAGAAATTTAAAAATTCATCTATTATCATTGTTTAACTGAATCTTGATTTTCATAAAAATCGGAGGAGCAGTAAAATTTTATCCTATATTTTTTACATTCAAGTTTAGATTCATTCGTCTCCAATTAATTAATTTCATTTATATTTTAAATTGATGTACCATCATCCATACTTGGCCTATTATATATTTCATTTTATTATATTTGCTTCTGTTATTGTCACTGTCACTTTTATCGAGAAACTTTCTATATCCCATATGTATATTCGTAGGCAAACGTTTGAACGAAGAACGCGTAGAAGGCGAAACTTATAGTCGGCCAAGTAGTAGATGTATATACGCTCGAAGAGAAAGAGAACGAAAAGCCGGTCTTCGATGGAACACCTGTTCTACAGGTATGTGATCCTTTCTTCTTTGTGCTCTCCGTTCGGATTTCTCCTACACATTCCTGAGTTTTGTTGCTGTTCTTTCTTATGCATCCAACGCGATGCACCTTTACTTTTATTATCTATCCCTATCTGTAATTTTTGATTAAAAGGAAATTGTTGATATGGAATATATTATTTTTAGTTAATATGAAATTGAGTAAATAAATGTTTTAGGTTATGATATGATCAAACATTTTCACGTTTTTTTCTTAATTGAAAATAAATTTAATAAAAGATAAATAAAAGATAAACGAGGAATGTATTAAATTTATGCACCTTTGCTTTTATTATCTTCACTATCTGTAAATAATTTTGATTAAAAAGAAATTCTATGTTGATATACATGTTAATATCGTTAATATTATTTAATGAAATTAGGTGAATAAATTTTTATGGTTATGATAATTAATCATTCTCGTGTTTTTTAATTGAAAATAAATTAATCATCTAAATTTAACAAATTTAAGCGACATTGTGTTACAAGTTTTAATACAAACAAATTTTAATATATTCAATACGATTCGTTAATATTATTTATTACTACTTGATTAATTTTATAAAAAAGAAGGAAGAAATAACTTTATGCATTTCCATACTACGATAAAACGTTGTAAAAGATGTAATGATATAATAAGATATTCAAAGTGAGTATAAATATTAATTTAATTTTCATAATCATTTGCATAATAAAAAGTGTGCATAGCAAATTGCTACAAAAATTTGCCAAAACAAATTATCATTATAAAGTCGAGTAAGCATTTACAAGCGTTTACTCAAAAATTGATTGATTAAAAAGAAGGAATGCACCATTTTTCGTATAAATTTTATAAAATATAATTTCTTCAGATCTCAATTATTATTATTAAACTAGGATTTATCCGAGTTTCTAATCTTTCAGTTAAGCCGATTAAATCGAGAACTTGAGTTAAGTAAGTAAAAAATCCGTGTTTCAGTTTCCTATGCTTAAAAGATATTAAAAGATTATCCCCACAATTCTATCTCAATATATCGCTCGGCCAAAGTGTTAAGCTTATAACTTATTTGGATACGTGCATATTTTATTACACAGATAACTTACAATGTATCCGACCATAAAATTAGAGTGTTGGTCCACCACGTGTGATTTATGCGAAACTTGTTTATGCGAATTTGTCGCCGTTGTTTTATTGCATCGATGTGACCGCGAAACAAGTTGATTACGATTTTTCGCTTTCCAGCTGCTGTTGTGCCTTTCTCAGCGTGCGTCCTGCACGTCATTTATCGAGTATTTTCCATTCGTTCAACCGTGTGTGCACGTGTGTGTACAGTCACGATGAAAAGCATTGGCAAGTTTTTAATTACGCATCTAAATAATGCGTAAATAAAACGAGAAGAAAAAACACAACGATATTCAATTTTTTGTGAAATTGTACGGGATTTATGATGTATTATTTTTGTAGGATGTATAAATTACATTTCAATTAATTGAGTAATAGAGAAAAATCATAAAGATGTACAATAATAGCGATTTTTATTGAAACGAAAATATTGCTTGAACGAAATATTATAGATTCACTTCAGAAAACTTATTTTTCTCTATGCCATGAATGAAATTTTTGTATTGTTGTAATAAGTACGGATTCAATACTATTTAAATGTTTATTAGTATATTTATAATGTGACTATTTTAAAAAAAAAAAATATGAGAATGTGGAAAATGAAAGCTTTAGAACGTAGAATTATAATAAATTTATTTAATAAAGAAAATTCTGCTAGGAAATAAATAGAAATAAATAGAAGATGTTGTGAAATTAAAAGCATAATTAAACGATTTTCTAATATAGAAAACGTGATTCGAGAAATTGAACGAAGAAAAAGAAAAATTATTAACATTGTGAAAAAAATCCTATGAGTAATTATTTTAATAAAAGCATTCCTTTTATATTCGTTGAATATTAATGTCGTGAATCACAAAGTAAAAATTAAATCAGTAACATACAAGTATTAAAACAAATATTGATTATTAGCTATTATAAAATTATAAATAGTTTTTGTTTTACAAGAAAATTAATTATTATTGCATATTTATTATTTTTCTTTATTGTGTAATTAATTGATATTATAAATCTTATGATTACAATTATTTATAGAAAAATTAATTTTTTTTTATGTAATATGTAATTAAAATCTAACTGTGCCATTGGTTTTTTGTTCGTGATTATATATATGATGAAATTATATAATTGAAATATATTACATATTACATTAAAGTAATTAGAAAATGGATGAAAACTAAACTTTATTTTCAGGCAACAAAGTTTTGAATAGTTTTTTATATATATGTATAAATGTTCTCTCAATTTTTCTTTGAATTAAAATCATTGCAAAAAAAATTCATTTCGAATTCAATCATCAAACCATGCAAATTACATTATAGTGTGAATAAGTAGTATGAATAAACTACTATAGAGGATTAAAAAATATTCTAATATAATTGTGTATTAAAAAATACATTTTTCTTGTGTTTATTTTGTAATATTCATGCAGCATAATAGCATAAACGCATTTTTTTTATTTTTCATAATAAATTAATAATTTTTTTTATATTTATGTCATACATTTTGTTTTACAATGTGTACGGTTCAACTAAAAAATTCTTTGTTTATTTGCATTTTTATGAGTTGTTTTTTTTTTAAATTTTATATTATTGTTACATCTATTGAAACAAAGAAATAAAAAATAAATAATGGATAATTGTTTATTCGCATTTTAGTTAATATTATTACGAGTTTTATTTATTTCGTCTCTGTTGTTCCATGTTTTGTATCACAACATCCATTCATGATACTCATCTTTTAATTATTTCCCTATTTGAAATTTCACAAACGGAATATATTTTCTTTTATCTTTATTTCTCGGTCGGTACGAAGTTAGCATGGGGAATATACGTATATATGTATGCGAATGACGACAATGAAAGACAAAGAAAGAGTAGTCAAAGAGCTGTAGGGGAGAGAAGTAGCAGTGAAGAGAAGAGAAGAAGGGAGAGAAGAAAGAATGAAAGTAAAGCAAAAGAGAAAGTAAAAAAGAAAACCAGATTGTATGATGGGGAAAGAAAAGTAAATTGAAACTTGTACTTATGTCCAGCTTTTCAATTTTCCAGACGGCAAAACTTTATGAAATATCTTCAAACTATAACTTTACGATGAATATAAATATACACATAGGATAATACGAGAATTTATTAAGTTTCGTTAACATCTTGAAATATAGGATTTTTCACGATTCCTTATTTATACAAATTTGTCGAGACGACATCCAATAATACATTTGATTACGAATTTCTTTGAAATTCACTAAAGAAAAAAAAATTCCCTAGATAATAGATCAGATTAATACTTATTTTTGTAAAATATACAGTTTGCTTATTTGTCAGATTTTTAAATCTTTTAAATTCATCAATTGATAAATAAAATACACAATACGATAAATAAATATTATAGAATATTATTAGAGAGGATGCGGAAAATATCTTTGCAATGTTGCAATAAGTATGTCACGTGAAACGTTGTTCGCTATCAAGCTAACGCGAGCTAACCACTCAAATGATCCTTGGTCTCGATCCTTTAGGCAACCTTCTTGCTATGTGACTGTCGTAACTCGGCTGCTATATTCGCTGGTAACTTGATAGTTGAAGCTTGGCTGCACAGTTTGGAGCACATTGCTCCGACAACCTCTATTGTTTCTGACCAGTTTATCGTAACCCAACACTTATTGTGCATTCTGCGCCACGTTGGTTTTGCTCTCTTGGTAGCTAGATGACCTGTTCGCTGCCCTGCCTACTGCTTGCCTGCCAGCTTGCCCGTCTTTCTGCTTGTCTGTCTACCTATACCCTCTGTCTAAATTTCACAATCGATTATTTTATCCTACATTTTTTAAATAATATTTTCTTTTATTTTTTTTTTTTTTTTTCGTCTGCTCGTTTTTCCCATATTTCGTTATTCCGACATAATAAATCACAATATTATGTTATTGTGTTGAATCCATTATCTCAGACGATGTAGTGGATTAATATTAAGGATATTTTTATGTAATCCAATTTGTGGACTGGAATTTCTTTACAGTTTTAATCTTATTACTACTATTACTTAATTTTTTTATAGAAGATTTTATATATAAAACTAGTAATTTAATTATTTGGTAATTATCTGAATTATTATAGGACACGATTTTGATAATTTTGATCATCTTGAAATGTGTGAATTCTATTTATATTATTTATTCTATTTATTCTTTTATAGTATATCTGTGATAATAAATGTAATAAAGTCTTATTATAGTTGAATATGATACATTCTTTTAAGCTTTTTATATAAATCACAATAATTATATGAAATTAAATAAATTCTTAAATATATGATTAAATAAATACATTCTTTAGCCTAATATTAATTTATTAAAAAATAAAATGTCTTAGTTTATCTTTTACTTTTGAGTTCTGAGTCATAATATTATGATTTTATGATCATATATTATATATAATATATATTTATGTAATACGATTAGTGAATCTTTATATTCTAATTTGATACTGACATCCATTTAATGTGATTTAATGGAAATAACAGGTTCTTACATGAGAGACATACAAAACTAGTAATTTAATTATTTTAAAAATATTTATAAAATGCACTTAAAATGTGTTCAGATCTTCTTTATGAAAAACATAATAATTGGTTATTTGGATTTAAAAAAAAAAAAAAATGAAGTCAGTGTAAAATTTCGTTTATCCATTACTTTTTGTCCGTTCATAAATCATTGAATTCCAATCGTTTCTTCTGTATTATGATATTCGATATATCTTGGACTGACCATCCTAATGGCCACATCATTAGGTTTTTTACTTTACAGGTTAAGTGTAGTTTTCAAATATTACATCTCTTTTTCATGGGATTTAGCTCTGAACAATTTTCTTCTCGTTCAGAAAATGGAAACAGCAATTGAAAAGTATTCGTTTTGATACATTAATAATGGAAATAATTAATAGAAAGGTAACAATGATTTTGCATACAGGAAAGAAAAGTTTTTAGATAGTTTCAATGCTTGTGAAAAATTTTTGATCAAATGTAATAATACTGTAGAATTCATTGAAATATAATTATAAAAATTAACTTTGTGACAGTTAAATTATTACAAGATAAAAGATTAATGAATATTATTTGATTTCAACGTATCGATTTCAATCGTGTAGCATCGTTCCAAGTTTCGAGTGTCCTTTGTTCTTTTGTTTTCTTCCGTGACACGTGTCGAATTTTACTCGCCGCTAACAATCGCGAAGATTCGAGAATGAATCGAAGATCTGTTTGTTACAATATGAAATTTTTTAAAAATGCTACTGAATATAAATGTTAAGTCAATATAATGTAAAATAGATAGAAAAGGAAATAACTTAAACTTTTTTTGTTATTGAGAATTTATCGAGAAATAAATTTTTTGAAATTATATTTGTAATTATTTAATGTTTACTGAAGTTTTTATTGTAATCATTTCTATTTTTCATTCTTTGTCTTTTGATAATAAATAATGAATAAAAGTTTAAATTATTTTTTCTGTACTTATTTCATATCAAGCCGAATATTCCAAATATTCTGTATTTATACAATAATATTTTACATCTCAAAATCTATAGTATATTTAATAAACTTTAAATTGTTGTATTTTACTGAAAATGTTTTAAAAGATAGAAAAGCTGTAAATATCTTAACAATTTGAAAGTCAAGTTGATTAACTTTTGAAAATTTTTTTTATTTTATTTTAATATATAACACGAACAGATTTAATTTTTTAAAAAAATTATTTTTTTGAAATCTGATGAATTTCACGTAATGTGATTTAGAAATTTAGACAGGCATAAATTATCATTTTGTTAATTTTTTTGGAGAAATTGAAACGGAAAAACGAAGTTATATACAAATTTATCTTGAGAGATTATTTATCGAATTCAATTTCTTTTCTTTCAATTTTATAATAATAAAAGAATCGATATGTAATATTTTTCAAAATGAAAAAATGAATTTTGTAAAATTAAAATTATAAAGAACTTTTTCTATTTTGGAAATTTTTCATCGAAGATGGTGAATCTAAAAATATGACAATTATTTCAAGAAGATATTATTAGTTCGGTGAAATCTTTCAGTATAATTGACCATTAAATATTAAGTGTAATCATAATAGCAGGGTGCAGAGTTTTCTTATCTAAACGAGATTCTTTACCAATTTATTACGACAATAATTTTAAAGATTGCATTCTGAAACAAAGCTTATTCTGTTGTTCATAATTCGAGGAAATATGATTATATTTTTATAAATTTTTAGATCTTTTGATTTTCGTCGAGAAATTTGAAAAATAAAAATTTATTTATAATTTTCAACCTAAAAAATATTGTATAAATTAGATTTCCTGTATTAAAATTGAAAGAAACACAAATTGGATAAACAATTGTCAAGATTTCATAAGTGTAACTTTTTTTCATGAAAATTAATAAAAAATTGAATTTCTTAACTCAAATTAGCAAAATGATTTAATACCTATCTTAATCTTATGTTATTCGTTTTATATCACGTTTGAATTTTATTTCTTAAATATCTAAGTGAAGAAAAATTCGATCATTTCGAAATAATCTAGTAAATCAAGAAAATTGATTTTTCCTTTCATTTTTTATTTATCTTTTTTATTTTCAATTATTTTATTTTATTTTTAAACCATCATAAATATTTATTCATCCCAAATAGTTACTTCCTTTCATCACAAACATCTGACGTGATCGGATGCTCTAATGATCGATAATAATTCTTTCTTCGTGCGTGACTAATAAATTAATATTTAAATTAATCGCAAGATTAGTTAATCAAAAAAATTTTTCAAAGAGGAATAGCAATGAATTTTTTAATTGTACTTGAATTATTGAAACGTAAACTTGTACATGTACCATGTACATTAAAGGTAACTACCGTGCGTGCGGTGGTGCAATCAGCTACGATATTGTAATATAACCGGTGCCGGAACTTGACAGTGACGTCAAGAATATAGGTCAAGGGGGTATCCTATCTCCCGATGTTTACTATCGCTTTACGATATTATTAATTATCTATTTTTAGATTTTTATTTGTTTTTTCTTTATTTTTTTCTTGTAAATATTCCAAGCACAGCAATATTCGATTTCATCTTCTTTTATGTTCTATTTCTAAGAAACTTCAACTGAAATAAGAAATCGTACAACAATTTTTATAGATATATTCTATTTCGTTTAATCCTTTCTTTGTTAATCTGAAAATTCATCTTATTTTTCAATTTTAATGCTTAATTCGATAACGTTATTTTTTTCATTGTCCAATTCAAAATGCGTTAATAAAATTGAAGTATTGATTATCAATAATCTTATATTGATAATTTACGTAAATATAATAATTCTTTTTTCTTTTTTTTTTTCTCTCTTTAAAAAAAGTTCCTTTTAACTGTATAATTTTACTTTGCATACATATTATATATTTTTACAAAATTAATTGGAAATTGATCAGAAAAATATGAGAAAAAAAATATATTTATTCATATGTATCTGTCAGAAATAAAAAAATATAATCCGAATGTTGTTGTTCGATACTTATTTATTATCGACTTTTTAATTTAATTTCAGTTCACAACGAATTGAGATAAAACACAACGGAAGAGAGTAAAAAAAAAAAAAAAAAAAAACGTAAAACTGAATTAAAAATTGGAATATTAATCCTTGATGCGGAATATAATTTCAATCATATCTCTTCGTTTCGATGTCACATCACGCTGCTTCGTAACAGCTGCCATAAGCATTCCCGATTTTCATGAGTACACATTGTACATAGATCCATTTACTTGCGCGTTCACGCTCGACTTGTTCGCAACTCGATACACCCGTATTTAATATCACCCTACAAACGTGATACATACACTCCTGTACTGAGTGACTCGTTACTATCGTTTAGCCCTGCAATGTCAAAGCATCCATTTAAAGGTATCGACCATTGACCGGCTGTTCCAAAGACAGTCTTTTTTGAAAACGATCGTGTTACGTAAATTTTATTAATCTACCACGTGATACGTGGGGGTTGATATAAATATTGCTTCAATAAATACATCGTCACGTTAGTTTTCCTTTGATCCAAATAAATGTGTAAAATAAAGAGTACAAGGATTTGTGATTAATTTTAAAAAAAAAAACGACAACATAGGAAATAGAAAACAGAATAAAGCTTGTTCGTTAGAAAGTTTTCTGATGAAAATTCATTATTTTAAGTTAAAACGATGTCGATGGCCATTTGTAATAATTTTTTTGTAATAAGTAATTTATTTTAGATTTTTACCCTAAAATGATTATCTTTAATAAGATAAATCGTTTGGTATTTAAAAATCGTATCTCTGATATTGAAATTTGTAAAAATGAAATTGGTTATTTGATTTCTGAAGTGGTTCGTATTAAATTGCTCTAGGGGAGGGTATTATGGAATTTATGAAAGCAAAAAAATAAATTGATTTACTCTAATGAATTCATACATTCAATTTTAATATCATTTAAATTTTGTATAAAATTGTAAAATTGTTATATAGTATATTATTAAGTTTCTTTTCTTGTTATAACTTCGATATTTTTCGTAGAAATAGTTGCATTTATATTAATTCATGTAATATGAATGATTGCAAATAGAAGTGGTTTTAGATTGCTATAATTTACTTAATATAAACTATATTTAATAATGTATAATATGTCTAATTACATTTAATAATATTTTTGTGAATATAAAAGATGTCCTCTTCTAAACAATAATGCGCATTCTATTTATTTTATCAGAATAAAAAATTGACACAATTTTATTAATTCAATTCAATATCTATAAAATTAATATTATGAATTAATAATTTCATTTTTAAATTAATTTATAAATTGAATTACACGCGCTAACATTATATTTTCTGATAAGTTAATTTGATTGTAATTAATTGCTTACAAAAATATATATTTCAATAGGTTTTAATTAAACAATTAAAATACTAAGATCAGAAATATGTTTTTTGATTAAAAAATTCTGAAAATATTTTTGAAAAAAAGTCTAAATATATTTTTTTTATAATTCTTATACAACATATATCTTTAAAAATACAAGAATATTCTATATGTTATCTGTTGTGCTATATGCATGCTATATAGGACATCAAAAGTATTAAGAAAGCTATCTTACAAGGAAATATATATGAATTGTTCTAACAAAGTTGGAACGTCTAAAAAGATTTATATAAGAAATAATTTTAAATAACATTTTCTTTTGAAAAAACTTTCATTACGGCTTTTTTAACTAAATTATTAACAAATAATACTACCAATCACGAAGCATGTAGCCTAATCGAGCCGCGACAATAGTGTTGGCTACGTGCTATCACCGAGCACAAACAAGTTCAAGCAACATAGAAGAAAAAATGTTAATGAATCTGATTTCAATAAAAATTGTATATGTAGACTATAATAGATTTGGTGCAGAACAATTTATATTTCGATAGAAAATATCTTTGAAATTAATGTGTGAAATTAATCCTCAAGTTTTCACTATTTTTTCATATTTTATATACAATTTCAACTGAAAATATTTTTTATTAATGAATGATTTGTTAGAAATATATATATGAATTATATAAGTAATTTAAAAAATATTTCTGGTGAATTAAGTAAATTGGAAAGAAAAAATTAAAAACATAATTAATTGCTATTTTAAAGGAATTTCAAATATTTTAAACGATAAATTTCTAATAACCGATAAATGAGCTATAATACTTTTAAAATAAATTTAGGAATTATTGTATATTTTTAAAGTAAATTGATGAGAATTAAAGGCGTGTCGTTTAATGTTAAAATCATGTTTCGAGATATTTAACATTGAAACTTTCCTTTATAAAAATCGTTATATTTATAAGATTTAAATCAATATAAATTCAAATGAATTCAATGATAAATAATGATAAACTTTATTCCTAAAATATGAAATAATATGATATAAAAAAAATTAATTTTTTAATTCCATTAAAAAATGATTTTGAATATCTTTATTCCGAATATTTTCTCATTACATACATAAAAAATAATAAAATAAAAAATAATTATATGTGTACAATATCTTATTAAATGTATATTTAAGTAATAAATATAAAGTAGTAAAAACAGACATAAGAATTTTTATTTTAATTTAATATCAAATTATAGTTATCAATAATAGAAGAAATATTAAAATTTAATTTTTAATAATATTTAATTTTCACACTATTTTTTTTTTATCCAAAAATGATATAATAAACTTTTAATGTCTTGAATCTTGGTATTTTTTAATATAAGTGCAATCATTTGTAAATAATGTAAAAAATTAAGATTAACGTGTCATTCATTTTGATCACGAATTCGCATTACGCATCAATGTTAATAATAACATTAAAAATGCGAAATATATTATTGAAAACTATTAAAATAAGAATAAATTTCTTTGAAATTATCTTTTTTCTGTTTTAAAAAATATTAATTCGAAAAAAAATATTTTTCCATTTAATCTCTTCGTATCTCAGTGAATTATTGCAGTACAATGTTAAACAATTTAAATATAATATAAATTAAGATTAAATTTGTACATCATAAAATTTGCATAAAATGGAAATATCTCGAGAAACGTCCATAATTCGAAAAACTCCTCATTTTAAGTTATACACCATAATTATATCATGCAACGACACGATCATTCTCTATATACAGAATTTTAGGGATGGGTTTAAAGACTCTGCAAATACGAACAAAATTTTTATGCAAAAATATCCGTTGAAGCTTACTTTTTATAAGCAATTATAAGCGATTCATGAATCAACGTGAATCAGAATCAGATAAGGGAGCCAGCAACTATAAGTATTGAACGACATCTTTGTTCAATATCGCGAATTTATCGAGCCTACACACATATACGTTACCAAGCTATGCGTACAAGTTCCTACTTGTTAGGTTTACCTAATGAGATTTAACAGTTATCCAATTATCTAAAGTGCTTTCCCGATGGTCGCTTCAGTTCCTATCAATCAAATTTCCCTTCGGCTACCGGCCGGTTCGATTTCGAGGCTCTGCGTATTTAATTTCACGAATTAATTCACCGCGTAAACACATTACGCATGAAGTAATGCGATCGATCTCTTAACAAAATGTTAAAATTTCATGAACTATTTGCAAACTTAATAATCGCATCGAGTCGTATCGCGATATCTGTAAAAATCAGTTTTTCAATAAAATCCAACGAGTTCATCAAATGAATTTAATCAAAAATTTTATCGCGTTATCGCGTTGATACAAAGTTATTACATTATAAATTATTTCGTTTAAAAATTTTTTAATCGTTTTTTATCCGATATTGAAACATTTCATCATACTAAAATTGTCGATTAATTCTAATAGATACTACAATTACAGAAATTATAGTTTATTATATATACGACTAGAAAAGAAACTTTAATTCTTTTAAGATGATTAATTTGAATTATTTTTAAAAATAACCTATCTCTTCTAAAATCATCTTATGTTATTTTCTGCGCAATCGTTATCCTCCATATTAATTTTTTTTTTTTTAAATATATCATATAATTCGAATTATTAATCACTCACTTTCATTATTTCTTTTCATCTTCCTTTCAACATGAGAATATTTTACGCGAATTTTTCAATATCAAATAACTCCCTCATACGTATACATATACATACATATACCACACATATAAAGCAGCTTCTATATACATACATAGTTTTTTCTTGTTTGGTCGGGGCATAGAAAACGGAAAGCAATCATTCGGGATTTTATCCCAGATTATGTAGTATGAGCGTAAGAGTGGAAGCTTAGCGATTGAGAGTTTCGTTAAGAAGGGTCTGAGCGAAAAAAAGTAGTAAAGGAGAGAGAGAGAAGCTCTTCGATATGTGGAGAGTGGAGATCGATTATACTGGATTAAATCTAAAACCCTTATTTACGCATGGAAGCCAGCTTCGCTAGTTCTTTTCCATTCCTTTATATGATTCATTTACAAATGTTTGTCAGTTTGGTATGGCAGGTATGATATGTATGTTATCGTGTCAGGGAATCTGCGACAAGCACATAAGTACGTAGTACACGCGCTGCACGCGTGTTGAATCAAACGAGAGTATCTAAATATTGTATCAACTCGATGTCACTTTTTATTCGTAACTTAATACGATAAATTAAGAAACTAAAACGAAAGCCAATGCTCGTTCCAAAAACCAATCAATATAAACGATCCTTTCAATTCATAATTTTTAGAATAACTTTTCTTCCTTCCTCCATTTTTTTTATTATACACGTCCAAAAAAAACCTGTGTATACGAGTAAGAAAATGATAGGTTAGAATATGATGTTTAGACATATATATATATATATATATATATATACATATACGTACTCGATGTTACTTCTTATTCGTAACTTAATACGATAAATAAAAAACTGAAACGAAAGTCAATGCTCGTTCCAAAAACCAATCAATATAAACGATCCTTTCAATTCATAATTTTTAGAATAACTTTTCTTCCTTCCTCCATTTTTTTTATTATACACGTTCAAAAAAAACTTGTGTATACGAGTAAGAAAATGATAGGTTAGAATATGATGTTTAGACATATATATATATATATATATATACATATACGTACTCGATGTTACTTCTTATTCGTAACTTAATACATTAAATAAGAAACTGAAACGAAATGCTCGTTCCAAAAATCAATCAATATAAACGATCCTTTTAATTCACAATTTTTAAAATAACTTTTCTTCTTTTCTCCATTTTTTTATTATACACGCACAGTGAAAACCTGAATACGCGAATAAGAAAACGATAGGTTAGAATATGGCGTTTAAACATACGTATACATGTATACATATTCGATGTCACTTTTTATTCATAATTTAATACGATGAATAAGAAACTGAAACGAAAGTCAATGCTCGTTCCAAAAACCAATCGATATAAACCTTTCAATTCACAATTTTTAGAATAACTTTTCTTCCTTCTTCCACTTTTTGTATTATGCACGCACAAAGAAAAACGATAGGTTAGAATATGACGTTTAGACACATATATACATACGGTGATGAAACATCGTAAGAAAAAAGATGATTAAGAAGGGAAAGTTTCAAGCCACGGCGGACAGATGGTGAAAATTTGATGTTCACGATACGCGAAACTTTATTTTCTTTGGTCGAATTCGATGAACACGAAAGCAACGTGCCGTAACCAAATATAACATCCCCCTAACGGGATTCAGCCGCGTCAAGTTTCGTAAAGCCTCCGCTAATCGTATTTGGGAGCTGTTCGGCACGCCCGGAAACCAAGTTAAACGGGAACAGAGCGGCGCATAACGCACGCGGCTTCGTTTTCCACGTATATGCAAAACGTTCGTTCTCGTTTGGACAATCGATACGATCAAAGCGAGGAAATGCGCGTTGCGTGGCGTTTTGCGTCGCATCGCATCGATCATTAATAAAAAAGAGAATTCTGGTTTCAGGGGGAAGGGGGAAATGCAACCGGGATAAATCGAAGTGCGAAACGATGCTGCAATCGATACGCGAATTACAGAACAACGAGGTTAAGCTTCGTTTTGGGTATCACAAATTTTGGAATTTTTTTTTTTTCTCGATGTGCGTGTATATATATAAACTTAAAATCACTTTTTAGTTTTCGTTGCTTGGAGATTTATCTTCGAATATTGGTATTTTACAAATCATATATTTCTAATAAGGTTAGTTTCATCGCTTTAATGAATCAATAAAGGTGGAACGATACTTCGAATTGAATTTGAATTTGGTTTAGATTAATTTTATATGTTTAATTTAATTCGGATAATTAACTTGATATTTGAATATTTGATTGTAGTAAGTTTTCCGGTTTGGTCTAAATTAAATTAACTACGTAGATATTTCTGTATCTTTAATTAAACAGCAACGTGACCATCTAATTAAACTAACCTGTACACAGTGCTGCAAACATAACCTTTCACAATATAAGTATGTGTTACCAATCCTAGATGTTCCTAAAATTTCTGAAAATTTAATAACACAAGTTCAAACGGATCGTAAATATAGAAAATTTTTAGCTCGAAATAAAATCCAAGAGTATTATACGATATTAGCAGTAAAAAAAGAGATTGCTACCGAGATTTCGATGCTTTTGGATTTTATTTTCGAACTCGAGGAATCCTACTAAAAGAGTAAGCAAAAATCAAACGCTTCGATGCTTCTGAACGAAGTTTAATCGATTGCTCCTTTAAACATGTATATATATATATATATCGACGATCGATGTTTTAATCCTTCCGATTCTCGCATTTCTGTGCCGCTTCAACGATTCTCTCTCTTGTCGGTATGCGGCTGGATATCGCCGAGACGGATTCTATGGGTGGATGAAAATCGAACTCGATCCCTTTCCCGCAAAGCTAATTACATTCGTACAAGCGTTAATAGTCCCAGCAGTATTAATCCATAAACAACGTTACGGTTAGATTGGATATCCAATCTGATCTGCCAGAAAGCGACGAATCTTGTTTCGTGCGGCTGTTCCGATCAATTATATACACCGTTACGGGAATCGTAAAAACGACGAAAAAACGGAGAGGGGGAGGGAAAATCATTTTTTCAAATTCGATCAAAGTCGATAAAATTTATAAAGTATTATTATTATTTACACCTGTAAATGTAAATGCTGATATAAAAAGTAAGAGTTTTTGAGAGTGTTTTGAAAATGGAGAAAAATGCAATGAATTGACGAGATCTTGTTTTTTTTGAAATCTTTATATCTTTTTATAGATAAGGATTTGCTTAAAATTTCACGGTGTTAATACTTTAACTGGGTACTTTCAGCACAGTCGATCGCTCTAAACGAAAAAAAAAAAAAAAAAAGGAAAATATTTTACTCAAATTAAATCGTAATACTAGACGATATAATTCTGATTATTTTATAAATTACAAAAAACGTACAAAGTAAGAAATCTCAAAATTTATATTAAAACTTCAACCCTATATTCGTCAACGTTTTGTTCAACGCGCCTTTTTCTCGAGGAACTGGACAAAGTAGAAGACTTATCCATGTTAGGGAAAGTTCACGAAAATATACTTTGAAAGAGACTCGAATAATAGTAAAAATGAAACTAAACTTTTAGGACAAAAATAGGATAAAAAGTAAAAGCATGCCAATCGACGAAGTATGCATTTTATAATCAACGATCAAGAAAAATAAAATGAAAATAAGTATACACGTTCTAATTTTAAATTATTATATCGAAGTGATATTCTATTTTGAAAGATTTTTTTTTTATTGTATTCGATATTAGCAAAAATTAACATGTTGTTTATACATCCGTCTCTGGCTATAATTTTAGTATGCAATTTATAAACCACACCTGCAGTTAAAGAGTTAAAGAGTATCTTTTCAACTACAAATACACCTAATCTATACGAGAACATGCTTGTTTTAACCTTCATCCTTTTTTTTTGAAATGGTTATTTTTCCTTTTCCTTTTTCTGTCTAGCGATATTTATAAAATGATAAATTTTGCATAATATTTACAATACTCGCCTATTATTTACTCTAAAATTATAAACATAATCAATTAAAACGATTATAATATTGAGAATGAAATGTAATAATTCTAATTAATTAATAAATTTTATTTTTATTTAAATATAAAAAATCGAAATTTACGATCGAAAAAGAAAACGTATAAAATCGCTTCTTTCAATGAATAAATCATAAATAATTAATTATAACTGATTTTTTCCGGTATTTCCACCGTCTCGAATCATTTTAAGGTGTTGTCGTTCGACGTGTTTTTTTTTCTCTCTCTCTCGACGCAACTTCTATTATTTTATGGATCGTTTAACGGCGACATGCATATTACGAGATTAAAACTGTACAATTACAAATTAGCCAAGTAGTTAAGGTAAGTTATAGAAAGTGAAATAAATTGATCGATGTAACCATGATAAATATTTAATACATATGTATTATTTATTATCACGTAAAATATTTAACTTAAATCCGATTAAAGTAAAATATTTGCACAAGATTTTATTTCCTTCAATTTCTCTTAAAATATCCATTTTAAAATTCTCCTCAGTTTTAATAATCCGTCTGTAATATAAAATGGCGTGGCGAGCCATGAATACGTCCGTTCCATTTTATTGATACAGAATATATATATATATATATACATATCTTATAGTTGTCAAGTTATTCTAACTGACAGCTATCTACCGAAGCGTAGAAAAAGATATCGAGACAGATATCTGTGTATAAAACTTGTCCAAAATCAATGCTCCCGTTTAAAGTTTAAAATCACTATTTGATTTATCTCGCCTAATTAACATATTAAGCACAATGATCGTAATAAATCTCAATTTCAATTTTCTTTCCATTTTATTCAACAAACATTTTTTAAAATTTTATTCCAATTTTTCATAAAAAAAAAAAAGCTTGAAAAATATTGATTTTCAAATAATAATTGTCGCAGTTACATTATCTTTATTAATGTTCAATATTACATTGATCGAAAATGATTTGATTCCAATTGATTGTCCAGTTGATACCAATTTTTCATAAAAAGAAAAAAAAAAAACTTAAGAATTTTTGATTTTCAAATAATAATTCTTACTGGTGAAACGCAAACATTAGTTGCAGTTAGTTACATTATCCTTGTTATTGTTTAACATTGAAAATGATTGCGAACGATCGATGCGAATGAATTGTGACGATCGAAATTCTAAACGAGGGCGAGGAATTTGGATCGTGATATTAAGCAGTGCATGCAGCATCGGGTATTGATTGAATAGGATGCCACAGGAGGTGAGTAGCAAGAAGGAAGAAAACGTGGGAGGGACGGAACGAGAGTCGGCTATCGGAAGAGGGTGCGGCAAAGGGGACAAAGAAAGGATGATATTTTGCTCGCTGGCTGTTAATCATTGTCGTTTGGCCCGAAAATCGAATTTTTCATGGAATGGAGGAGGAAATACATTCACGATCGTATTTTCATCGATTATAATTTACGTCTCTTTTTATTCTTCTTTTTATTGTTATTATTATAGCTTACATATATCTAGTTCGAAGACAGCATGAAATGATGAAGCGTTTCTTAGAAAAAGTATTTGATAAATATATTTGAAATTATAAATGATATTTTCAATCAAAATGATTAATTTCCTTTTTCAAATACTTCGTTTTTATCTAAAATTCTTTTTAGATTCTAAACAAACAAAGAAACGTAATTCCAATTGAAATAAATTTCCTCCAAATCTAATGCATACATATATATTGAAACCTATTGATTTTCAAAAATTTCTAATAAGTTGTGGAAAGCTTTATACTTAAATAAATCAATTATATTCATATGATAAATATTTATTAAAGATTTGATCAAGAAATGATCGAGAATCATTTAATTTTATGCATTCAAACAGATATGAATAGTACGTTTTTGATGAGCATATAAATAAGATATATAATAAGCGATTCTTAAAATTCATGAATGTTTTTATCAAAAACGTTATAGCGATGGTTATTTACCAAGCATAATGATGATTTATGATCTTTTTCTTTTAAAGATGATAAATGATGTTTCGTGACTGCGAAGAGATGATAAATGGTGGAAAAAGTTGAAGACTATGTTTCAAAAAAATTACAGGAATTGGATATTGGAAAGATCATTTGGAAAAGAATTGTATCGATATCGGCTATTGATATCGATAAATATTTTTCGAAATAAATAAAAATTCCCGAAATTTTGTTTTCAAATCAATCATTTGCACATCAAATATATATATATATCGTATAATATTGACGTGCACGGTTAAAATATTTCATCCCTCTGACTAATAACATTGAATCTCAGTAAAAAAAAAAAAAAAGTATAAAAGTCTTATTTTTAGACAACATATCCCCATTCTTCTTATCTATTTCCAAATATTTCGAATATAAATAAAACGTTCTCGTGTATCAATTTTGCTTCTTTATCATTCTTTATTCGTATATATAAATCTATCGTACAAATTGCTTTCGTAAATTCGATTAAATCGAATCTCACGTGTTTCGTATTCATATTGTGAAAAAAAAAAAAAAGAAAGACAAGCAAATTTATTCACAACACGTTCCAACCGTCCAAAACGTTCATTCATCGTTGACCCGTTTTCATACGAATTTTGCGCACGACACATCTCGCATTCGCAAAGAGACATGCATCTCTCCTCTGCATCGCTTCTTCGAAACATCGAAACGAGTTAAAAAATTTCTACTCAACTTTTCGATAATACGCGAGACGATTTTCTGGCCGAACCTCGAATCGAAACGAGTCGAACCGAGGGGACGAATCTCGAGGGGTGAGTCATCGGTGGAACCCCGCAGAAAACTTTCTTCCCGAGGAATGTCTTGGAAGAGGGTTTGCGGTGAGTCATCGAGATGGACCAGATCGCCTCGATTCGATTCGTTTCATGTGAAAGGAGAGGGTGGGTGAACAAGGCCGACACAATTATATATATATATATACATACATACACGAGTTTTGTGAAATTTTGTGAAATAAGCGGCTCTCGATTTCGTCTCTCGATTCCGTTTCGAGTCGAGGAGGTAAAAGAATCGCGGTCCTCGGGGCTCAGGGTCGACCTCGTTCTATCGATTTGCCGGGGAAAGCCGAGCAGAAGCGAAAAAACATTCCGGGCAGCTGCGTTTCCCGTCGCGGAACCACCTGTACCGAATGATTTTCGCCCGTTTATCCTGTTTTCGAAACCGGAATCCGGGGAAAAAAACTTACCTCGGCCACGCTCTGTCGACAAGTATTAATCCAATTCGTGTTTAAGACGATTTAAATGTAATCAAATTTTTGGAATTTCTTTTTTTTTTTCGATACTCGATCAAAACGAAAACATTTCTCCGGGGATGTATTTGTTATAATCTCGGTGACTCCAGAGGGCACCACTTGGATATTTTTGAAATTTTTTTTATAAAGCGTGGAGTAATATGTTATTGAAAAAGATTAGATTCTTTTTATTTTTCTGAAAATAGAACTACATTTTAATCCGAGCGTTGATAGAGTCGTGGCGATTGAAATATTATTCTCAAAGTTTTTGTAAGCGTGGAATATGTGGAGTGAAATCAGCAAAGATGAGTTTGATTTTTCGTTTGATTAAATAACGAAATTGTTTCTAGTCGTTAAGAAATTGAGGATAGAGATAGAAGGGAAACTAAATTTGTTCAGTTGTTAAATTCGATTCTTTTTATGTCTTATTTCTGTAATCTTGATTGATTCAAAATGTTGAGATACGTTATTATTGACGAACAGGAATATTAAAGGGAGCGATGCATATTTGAAATATTTTTGATAATTTGGAATATTGAAATATTGGAAAAACTATTTATATTATTTGATTCGTAATAATAGATGATATGATAAATCATCTCTCGATAGATTAATAATTTTTATATTTTTATTGGGATATTAGAGTTCAAGATGAGTTTAAGAAATTAAGGGTAGAGAGAAGAGAAAGGTGAAAGACATCAAACGACATTTTATTGTGATAATTGCCCTGACGAATCGAAGATACATCTTGGTAATTTATTATTAAAATATCACAGAAAACGAAAATATAGACTTTAATATTCGACTAATTTACGCGAAATCATTTTATATTAATTAAGAAATTTACGAGTGCAGGAAATCGTTTGGAATTGTTGGTTCGCTGGAATGCAAAAGAGTTAATAAAAAAAACTTCGAAAAATTAACAAAATTAACAATAAATTATTGTTAGGCTACTCGAACTGTTGAAGATAAAAAGCTCACAACTTAACTCTGTCCTTTAACAATAACTTTAAAACAATTTATGCTCTCTTTTATTTCTTATTTTTCTGTGAAGATTTTTTTTATAAATAAATAATCTCGAGAACGAAAGGGGAAAAATATTTTATTGCACACATTTAAGCAGAAACTGAAAGAAAACATTGGAAACAAGAGAAAATATAAGATGGCGACGTAGCGTTAACCTCTTCGATCAATGGCGACCAATGTAAGAAGACACACCAAATAAATGCTTGTATCTAGATTTTCGACAGTTTGCAAAGGAAAAACCAAATTTTTTTCTGCCAAATGTAACATTCATTTATGTGCCTCGACGAAAATTACTTTTTCTCATTACGTCTCCAATGAAAGTTCAATAACTCTATACACTTTATAACGCGCAAATAAACAATTTATAATATATTTTATCTCGGTGAAATAAAATTTTTTTAAACACTTTTTTGAATTTTCAACTTGCCCACTTGAACGTAATTACAATTTGCATGTTTCGTACAACTGAAAAATCGTAATTTAACTGGCAAAGAGCCACCGCAAAATCTTTTTCCCAGGGATAACGATTGAATAATTCGTGGCCGAAAGGGTTAAACCCAGGGCGAAACGTCGATCCAGTTGCCATCCGTTCCTTCCGTCTAGAAATAGCCGTCGCTTGTAAAATATACACGCGCGCGCTTTTCGTTCAGGAGACCCTCCCTTCGTCCCTTCGTTTATCGTTTCGTATCACAGATTTGAAAATGCAAATATTTTCTCTTCTCCTCCTGCTTCCTCCTCCTCTTTTTTCTTTTTTTTACCTTCGGCTTAATTACGTCAGTTCTCGTAACAAGAACGATCTTCTTTCCCTCCTCTTCTTCCCTCCCTCAAATATGATTACCACGTAATCTCCTTTCTAGATTAATCAGCAGCTCCTTTACATGCTACGAGGTTGGCTATCAGAATGAAATTCTTTTTTCACCGCAAGTTTCCTTATTCGAGAGCATTTCTTCGAGATCCTTTTTTTTTTTTCAATCCCATGGAAATAATTTCGATCGTATTGGGATCGTACGAATGAAAAAGTTTTAAATGAAATTCTCTTCTCGCGATCGTCGCGTTTATGCAAATTAGCGCAGAACTTAGAAACTTACGATGAAATACTTTCGGCACAGTCGAAACGCAAAAAAAAAAAAAAAAAAAAAAAAAGAATATTTTACCAAAATCAAAAACGATATAAAATAATTCTGATTATTTTGTAAATTACGAAAAGTATACAAAGTAAGAAAGCATCGTGTAATAAAGCGTAAACATGCAATTCTTACCTAAAGGGAATTGGAAGAAGCAGAAAGCTTATGTTAGGGAAAGTTGACAAAAGTATACTTTGAAAGAGACTCGACCAGAACGAAAATAGGATAAGAAATAAAAAAATTATGAGAATTTTGACATGCATTTTGTGATCAAGAAAAATAAAATGAAAATAATATATACACATTCTAAATTATATTAAGTGATATTCTATTTTGAAAGATTTTCTCGTATTTGATATTAGATAAAATAGCAAAAATCAACATGTTGTTTATATACCTCTACAATTTTAGCACGCGGAATCGCAGTTAATTATAGCAATTGTTCCACGTGTTTCGAAAAGGAAGAAGAAACATTACGCAAGAAAGAAAAATAAAATGTACAGAGGTTTACTCGCTCAGCTTTCAGCTGTATTTACCAACCTCTTCTGATTTCCTCTTATTTTTATATTTCGACTCGATCCCCCCTCTTTCATTTCGCCGATAATTTCGATTTCTTCCTCGCATAATTTCCCAATTCTACTTATTTCTCTATTTCAATCTCGTAGATTGAATTTAGAATTTAATTGAAGATAGTTCTAAAGAGTGTACAAATCGTCAATTTCATTTAAGTTGAAATAAGTCGTAACATAGTAAAAGTACTGGAAAGTGTTTTTAGAAAAATAAAAAATTTTAGTTTAATAAAAAATATTTCTTTTACATTGAAAAGATTAAAGGATACGTTTTTAATAATCGAGATATTTTGCTTCACATCTTGCTTTATTTTTCGAGAATGGAACGGTGGTTGATAGCGAGCCAGAAAGAAGAGTCATCACGCGCATATTTCGTATCGACGTGTGACGCTCGCGGAGGAATCAAGTTTCGAAACTGGGAGACGAGGATGGAAACGTTTACGCGGTATTGAAACGTAGACGTTTCGATGGAAAATCGATTTCCCGTTGAGCCTCGTTCGGGATCGGTCGTGCCGTTATTATTCGTTGCTCCTTTGTTGCAGCCGTGGATCGATCGCCGTACACAATCGAACGAGCTTTAGAAATTTCCGTGTAAAGTTAACTCGTGACCAACTTGGAGCGCTCATTTACAACGAGGATCTCGCATTCGAGAGAACGAAGAGCCAGAGTTTTTGTCGTTTTTGTTGCCATTCTTATTCTCGAACGAACTGGTTGCTAGCCGCAAACTCAGTTTTCCCTTTATTCGCTTCGACTTTGTGTCAAAGTTTAAAATATAATTTATTATCAAAAAATAAAAAAAAGAAGAAATTCGATCGTTGAAAAAGTGAAAATAGAATTCGTGTTTATTCTAATTAATTAATTCCTGAATTAAATTTGACACAGCGTCTTCGTTATTATCATTATCCCGAACGTGAAAAGGTGATTTTGAAAAAATAAGTCGAAGAATTTCTTCGTTTGAAGCTTCTTTTTTGAGTAAATCAATAATTTTTTAACATAAGAAGAAAATTTAAGAATTCACCGATTACACGATTCTTTCAAAATTTTATTCTACGTTTTCTGCTTATTCTTACGTGTAGAGCAATCTATTAATAATTCATCCAATCAGTTAATTTTATTTGAAAAAAATTTCATCCTA
Source organism: Apis florea (assembly GCF_048593485.1). Lineage (NCBI taxonomy): Eukaryota > Metazoa > Arthropoda > Insecta > Hymenoptera > Apidae > Apis > Apis florea. The sequence continues at coordinate 1,363,170 of NW_028256550.1, read as the reverse complement.
TATTTTCAAATTGTATTAATCTTAATCCTCTTTTGGATCCAATCAAATTTAAGCTTGATGAAAATAATTAAAGAGAGATTAGACAAGTTTGTTATGAATATGGATTATTTTCGAAAATCGAAAATTCACAATAAATCCACAAATACTTTGTTATTAGATATTATCAAACGTACAATACAACAATAAAAGCTGTACGATAATCGAGATCGTTTCGTTCGATGGTGAGGAATTTTTCTGAAAACGATCGCATCACGGAGAAGTATAGATTTTCGATAATGATTATGGCCGATAGATGCGTCGAGAATCACGATTGCGATGCATCGTCGATCTTGGATTTTTTCGACTATCCTATGAATGGAGCGCCAACAGCGCATAATTCGGCAGAAATTTACGGTCGCGCGATCGTCTACGGTATTCTTCAGCCCCCAGTCTATGGCAAGGCGCGCGTATCGAGCTATTTCGGGGTATGGATTCAACGAAAACAAGCATAAAGCAAAAAAAAAAAAAAAAAAAAAAGAAAAAAGAAAAAAACGAAACGAGCGGCGTAGAGGAATTAACGATGCGCACGATGGATACCCTGGAATATTACCCTTCTCATACGTAAATAGCGAAGCAGCTTCGACTGTTCACAGAAGAAGATAATACGTATCCTTTCAAACTTACTTTCACGTAATACAAAATTAATGATAATGAAAAGAATTATTTTAATCTAAATTTTTAAAGAAAATCGACGTGCTCGAATATATTAAAATACGTTTCAGGATCTTTAAAGATTCGATTTCGAATATGAGTCTGACTTCGGATAAGTTCGGTAATAATCGGACAAAATCGATTAGAGATCCGGCGATTATAAGAGAGCTTTGAACTGGAAACTGGAAACTCAGGATCTGAGGCAAATACGACGAGATCTCACCTAATTCCATTTTTTCCTTTTTTTTCTTTTTTTCAAGATTGGAATTTTAAACTTCCAAAGTTGTGGAACGATCCAGAGAATATTAAAATAAACTTGCAAATCATTTTAAACAATTTTTTTTTCTTCCTTTGAACGGAAATCTGATCGGCTTTGGTTTTCCACTTATTTACAAAAAATCTGTTATATCGAATTCTATCATCGATATGTTACGTAAGAGCAAAACGTAAGATTCAAAAACAATTTTGTTAATCGTAATTTTACATCCTCTTCTCGTTCGAACAAGTGCTCTCTTTATACAGTTTAGTATAGTTTGCAATCGTGCATTTTCACTCATAAAAATTATGGCTCACGAATAGGCACACACGAGAAGCGCATAAAGATACGGAATCGATCGAGCAACGGACGGAACGAAATTTTTCGTAGAAATATTCGCGACTCGTTCGAGAGACAAGATGAGCAAGGAGAGCAACGCGAGGAGAGGTAATGGCAAAAATGAATTCAAACAGGAGCACAAATAGGAATAGCTCGTGGGGAGGGGGAGGATGTTGAAACGCGAGATCGGTTGACGTCGATAATTGAGGTGTCGATGCTTCTGACTGGTGGGAAGTGAGCGCTGTAGGCAACAGTGGTGAGCTAGCCATTGGCAGCCTGCCAGCTACTCCTCCTGCCGTCGATGCCTTCGGTGTTGACCGACAAACAAAAGGGACCTCGATGCATTGTCCTCGACGAGGGCGAATGCAGGTCGAGTATCCATCGAGCGCAACGATCGGCTCCCCGTTCTCGACCGATATTGCATTCCGTAAAGGACGATCGGCATGCTTGCCGCTGTTCGTTCAATGCCCTCCTTCATAACGAATTTCGTTTCGCCTCAATGCACCCGTTTTCCCACGCGTTCGTCACGTTTCCGCGCGTAATAAGTGGAGAAAAGGAAAGGGATCTCGTCTCGCCTCCTCGAACGGTTATAAGTAGATTGCCATCTCCATTTTTATGCGGGCAACGGGTGTTTAAATATTAAGCTGTGTTAAATGCGCAGCTACACGTACGTACGTTATGCGTTGATATATTTATGGGACACGTGTTTGATCGATTCCAGGAAGAGGCTTGGAACAAACGTAAAAAATTATCGATATTTATCGTGTTACGAGTAGTTTGAAGTTTGCTACGAGACCAGTGTTTCTCAATATTTTTTCATTGAAGATTTTTAAGATTTTAGCAAGAAAGTTGGGGTTTGTGTGCAAGGAATCTTACATCTTAGATCTTTATCTCCCTTTGACAAAGCACTAAAATGAATTATAGTATGCTTTCAGCTTTTTTTCTCGTACGTTTTGAAGTCGTGTATCAAGCGTGATGAGGGAAATATGTAAATTTTGAGAATTTTTAATCGCTCCCTCTTCTTCCCCCTCCTTCCACGACGAGAATCGATACGTCGTTAGACGAGGCGAGTTTATATCTGAAAATTTGTATAGAGTAAAATAAGAATATCCATCGAGAAGGTCCATTTCGTCGTTGATGAATGAAGATCAAGGGATGGATAGATAAGGATGGGAATGAAAAGGAAGTATTATTATTCCTGAACAAAATACCGACCATAGAACTCAACAAAAAAAGCAATGCATATTTTTCGTCCAAACGTTTCATTATTAAATAAAAATTATTTTTATTTCGTAACACTTCGCTAATAAAAATAAATCTCTCGTAAGACAGATTTCATTCATATATCGCATCTGACATAGATATCTACAGAGTCTATAGTCGCTGAATGATTAAAAATGGACGATGCCATTTGTAGATGTAAGTTTCGAGCCAAGCAAAAATAAACAGGATCGGTTGAAAAGAATCGAGGGCGGCTGAAAGACAATTGATTGACAGGAGCACGGAATTGCAATCGGGGGGATAATGCTGTGCGAATGGAGCGTTCCTTCGTTAACCTTTTCACCTATCGTCTCCATTCGATTTAACGAATGAAAAAAAAAATCAATTAACTGGAGAAACAAGATGAGCTGAATGTCAAAGTTTCAGGAAGGTTCGTGAACTATGAACTAATCGCAAGAAAATACGAAATGTACAAGATCGATAAAGCGTTCCAGATTTTCTCGTCAAAACAGTTGCATAATTTGTTTTGGAACACCGAGTTCATATTTGTTTTCTTCATCAGAAATAAAAATGAAAAAAAAAAAAAAAAAGTAAACTATCACACGGTGCAAAATAATACGTGAGAATGCGGTTGCCACGGGATAACAGTTTCATATTGTTGTTTATTAATTAAAAAAAGATCTACCGTTTGCTTTTCAATGATAACACATTGCGGTTAAAATGTAAAGAAAATCCTGTCCGACCAAATATTTTATTATTTTATTAATTTTCTGTTTTTATCAGCCTGGATAATATTCCGTAAATTTTTACGAAAGTAAAATTTTTTAATAAAAACAGTGTTCGGTATGAAATATCTTATCTTTATATTAATCATCGATTGTCCAACAGACTTGTGAAAATGATTGTTGTTGAAATGTTGTAAAACGTTTATTTTTAGGGATAAAAAGAAATTGATAAAAATGTGACCAAGCAAAATCAATGTATTAAAATTTCTAGCAAGCTGTAAATTATTTTATTCGGTTGAAATTTTCGAAATTTGAAGGAAATTTTGATTCCTTTTCAGATTTGAATAGCGTTTGAAGCGCGATTCTAATTCAACGACCAGCAGGACGGGAACGACGACGGTGACGGCGACACCGACGACGGCGGTTATTCTCCTCCGTTCGGTGAGTGGATAGATCCCTTTGACAGTTTGATCGATTATATGAACACATATTTGTCCAATTTATAAGCTTACCAAGTATTTTCTAATCGAATAATGCTAGGTGAACTTATTATTATTCGTTCTCCGTTCTTTTTTTTTTTACGAAAAAAATTTTCTTTCGAGAAAAATTTACATTGTTGTCGAATTACGTAGATATAATATTTTCATTCAATTCTAGGTGAATTTATTATTATTCGTCCTCTGTTTTTTTTTTTTTCTTTACGATAAGGAAAAAAGTTTTCTTTCGAGAAAAATTTACATTGTCGATGAATTTATTATTATTCGTCCTCTGTTCTTTTTTTTTTTTTTACGATAAGGAAAAGAATTTACATTGTCGTCGAATTATTATTATACGAATATTTAACGAATATTCGATTTTCTATTTGTGATAATATAAATTTTAAGGGATTGTCGAAACACTATGTGAACATGCAATTTCATCTAATGGTATCAATTATTTTTCTTCTAGCCAAGAAAAAATGAAAAGGAAAAGATTATTTTTCTTTTAGCTGTCTTCCCTGCTAAAAGAATGTTTCCATTAGTCCTTTCGACTATTCCTCTTAACGAGCTTCTTAACTGTTTCTACACTTTTCTCCCGCGAAAAAATTCATTTGTCACAATTTGTTATATACATCAATGTCGAACCGCCATAGATAGATAGATTATTTACTTCTCATACAAGTCTCACAGCGTTTATAAGAAACGAGGAATGGAAGAAAGGTCTTTGAATGTGGTGCACGACGAATATATAGGTCAAGCATCGCGAGAATATCTTGATAGCGGCGAATATTACTTCTATGATGATAAATCTTCTTTTTTCTTCTTCTTTGTCTCTCTCTCTCTCTCTCTCTCTTCGACTCTCGACGACATCAAACGACGAACGCGTTTCTTCTTCTTCTTCTTCTTCTTCTTCTTCTTCTTTGGTATCAGGGTCAGTTTGTACGGCAAGATAGAAGAGGAAAGGTCTGTTGTGTAAGGGATCTCCACGGTATCTCTCCTCTTTTCCTTTCAAATCTCGTGGCAAAGCAAGATCGGGAGCAATATCTGGCTAAAAAAGAATTTCCACCGAAGTAATCACCTTGGAAAACCGGCTTCTTTTCAAAGAAGCCAAAGAACCGACCTCCTCGCCGTGCCGTGCAGGATGGAAAGAAAGGCTGATAGTTGAGGGGCGGGGGGGGATGTGGACTCGTAAGAGCACTAGAATTATCACGGTACGCCAGCTCCCTCTCTGTTTCGACTCCCCTTTTGCACGCTCTTGCACTGACATTGCGAGCATTATAAGCCGCCCGATCATTTTTGTTGCTCTCGTCATTGTGCCTTTTACGAGAGGGGCATCGGGAGAGTTGCTCACGGATAGACACGGCGCGTAATTTTCTGCGCAACTTTTCGAACAATGCTCGCAACACCCCTCCAGCGAGTTTCCCCTTTCTCGGCTTTCTCGTCCCATCAAACGACACCGCTTAAGCGCAATAAGTACTTAACTCGTCACTTGAGACTTTGCACTCGTGTAACCCCGTCTTGCGATCCTTTTATCGAGATCGTACGTCTTCCGACGCTTTCCTTCTCCCACCCGTCTTATCTATCGAAAGAAATATTTAAAGTAAAGTTCGTATTCGTTTTATTCTTTCAATTTCCACTAAAAAAATTTCGTTCATTTGATTCAAAGAGTACGTCATATCTCGTAAAAAAAAAAAAAAAATGAGAGATTTATTTAAAATATTAAATACTTATATAATTGTATATTGAATATAATTGTATATTTCTTGTAATTTTCGTGCAAAAATTTAAGAGAAAATGTACCAAAGGATTTAAAGCTTAAAACGTTACATACCATTTTTAAAATTTCATATAACATAAAGGAATATTATAATTTGTTGTAACTAACATTATGCCAATTAGAAAAATTTCAAGACGTTAATTTTTATTACGAGAAAATTTTATTTAAAACGCATATTATATAGAGGCTGATCAATTATATCGTTACGAATGCAATATATCGTATAAATATTGTACATCTACTTTTTGTAAAATAACTTTATATATATATATATTGTAAGTTATAATTAATTTTCGATTATTTTTTTTTATCCAATATAAAAACCATATTTAAATTTCTTTTTTCAAGTATTATAATTTTTCATTCAGTCAATAATAATTCTCCCGTTCAAAAATTAACTCTTATATACGTCAATCAAAATCATTGATATCGAATCAGACATGTTCGCGTGATTTCTCTGGTGTTCACCTTCTCATTAGATTCGCGGAGGATCAATTTGCTAATTCGTCTCCTCCCCTTCTCTGTTTCAGGCGGCGCTGTCACCTCTAAAGATGTCAGAGCTCCGAATCGATTGTTCCGAACTAACTCATTCGAAACATTAAGACGCCTATACCGGAAACAGCAGAATACTCGGTAAATATTTAAATGGAATTGAATTCAAACAAGTTTTCTCACGGATCGAATTACAGATGTTACATTTATTACACGCGAATCGTTTATTCGCGCGATCTTTCACAATTTTTCTTCTGTTTCATCGATAAATAGAACTTCCAATTCTGAAATTGCTAAATAAAAAAAATTGTTTCCATATCGAACGAACGAAACGAAACGTTCCTCTTCCAGGACAAGATGTCAATGACGGGAAGCTTGATGGGTTACGAAAACAATAACGAGATAAATCAAGCAAAGTGTAAGAAGCCGTTAAAACCGCTTCCGATAGTGTCTAGCATAAATTCCAGTGGTATTACAACAACCAACAAAACGAAAAAGCCCCGAAGATCGGCCAGACGAAGCTCTTGTATACGAGGTCACGTGAATAGTTTGTGGTCCGTCTGGTACGGTGTTTTGGCGGTCGCTTTTCAAGCTTACATCGGGTTAAGATACGCGAAAAGGTTCGCCGGTAAGTCAGCTCTCCTTCTTTTTCTCGTATTATTTCGAAGAATGGGAAAAAAGGCGAAGAGGGAGCCACCGTACAAAGGTGGCAAAGAGAGAGAGAGAAAGAAAGAGAGAAAAAAGGAGGGAATTTTTTTCCAGCGTATTTATCGTTACCTTGGCCCGCGGACGCTCCACCGCCAAAGGTGGAGCTGTACGCGTGCTTGGTGCTGGCCGGTGCTGGAGTCGTTTTGTTGCCCGTCCTGCTTGGCGCGGCATTTTTAAAGCTCGGCAACCTGGCGAACGATGGGGTGAAACTTGGCCGTCATTTAAGCGCGTGCTCGCGCGATCCACCTTCGTCCCTGCTCACCAACAACCCCGACCACAGTAAGTACATCTTTCCTCTCTTTTTCCCCCTCCGCCTTTCATTTCCTTTCCCGCGTTGAAGCGTCGCAACGCGGGGAGTGGAGGGGGGAATGTTTACTCGAGGACAATCACGCACTACACGATGATTCGGTCGGTCAATTCACAGGTTTGGCGAACAATTTATGGAGACACGGGGGTCCCACGGCCGCTTTCGTACACCTTTGCACGGCCATGTGCTTCCTCCTACCCTCGCTTCTCATGGAGGCCAGGCTGATACACGCTGGATTTTTGCCAAAAGGTAATGACATCAACATCCATCGTTTCGACGTTTTATTTTATTTGCTGGCTTACGATTAACGGAGAGGTACAATTGTCGTGGGTTTTTTTTTTTTTTTTTTTTTTTTAGCAATAACGAAATTTAACGAAAAGAAACGATAATATCTTGGAATAACGATGTGCTAATAACGTTTTCTGATATTTATTTAAATCGGATAATCTATAAGATTATTTTTGTACAAACTTTTCTTTTAAACGTATATGTATTTTTTTTTTTTTTTTTCAAAATGTCAATTCGAAAGAATCCGTTCATTGCGTTAAACGAAAATCGTGGTAAATTATGAGATTTATGAGCTTGCGTGCAAAGTGATGGTATTATTCGGAAGGCAAGGTATCATCCTGTGGCACGCAATTTCCTTTCTTAAAACTAAGCCGCCGGGCTTAGTATTATCATTCCAATTCGTTAAGAAAATTTCGATCGAATCGATGACGCGATAATCGATCGCGGATTCGGATCGCTATCGTTATGGGATAAAATGACGGAGAAAGGGGCGGTTGGAATGTAACGGGGCAACTTCGTCCTGACTACGTTCTGGTTCGTGTATTGATCGGCCAGGTGTGTGTATACAGCTAGCTACAGGATTTCTCCTTCTACCTTGAACAACTTAACCGTGTACCATCTCGTTCCCTCCAACGGATAACTATTCCTCAATTCGCGATACGGTTGCCTCTCGGATTCCGAGACTCGATGGCTTTTCGCTTTCGTTCCTACTTCCTTTTTCGCTCCCCCTTTTCGATCCTTTTTTTTATATCCATATATATTTTTATATCCTTATCGAGAAACCGAACCGCTTTACAGTGGAGTGATTTCATTGTACAGACGCAAATATCTGATTAAACGATATCGGATTTTATTATTTTAAACGAGCAAAATTTATAAAAAAATACGAGTAGAAATTAATTAATTCCGTTATCACAAATATTATTATACAACATCTCTTCTCCCTATTTTTTCCCTCCCTTTATAAATGTATATATAATAACTTTATATTTTTACAAAAGTCGTTCGTGCATTCGATCAACGCATTCGCCAACTTGTAAACAGATCCCGCGTAAAGTGGTACTCGTCCACCGAATCGACCGCAATTCAGATGATCAAACACGATTAATACGGTATGTTTTATTTTCCAGAAACGATATGGCGTACGGATCTGGATTGGCTGGTGACTCATCGCGATCGACTGGTCGTGTCAAGCTTCATGAATCCGACCGTAAATCTTAGCATCTTGACCGGTTTCATAACGCCCCAACCTTTCGTCACTTTAACACCCGACGACGAATCCACCGATAATACAGGGAACGATATTACCACTATGAAATCAGAACTGATCGATCTTATCAATAAATCGATCGCGGTCGAATCTCGACACCAGGAAACTACAAGGTATAACGGGTTATTTCGAGCGGCGAGTAACGGTCTATCCACATCTGATACTCGAGTTCCGAGTACCACTTCCGCCCTACCTGCCAAACGAGCTACAACTACGCCCTCGACGCAAGAAATCATTATCGATGCACCGAAAACACCGTCCACGATTTTAAACTCGACAATGGCCGCCAATAGTAATGCATCGTCGATTACAACAACGACGAGTACGGAAGCGCCAACGACAACAGCGACGATGACAACATTGTCGATAACGAGGAACGCGAAAGCATCGACGTCGACGAGAACGTCGGAAATAGGAAAAGTAGCTACAGTTGGAACCGCGACTACCGCCGTGGCAGCATCAACGCTCGCGTCCATTTTTCCCTCGACGTCCAATCCGATGAAATATGGAAATACTGTCAGGCGACCAGTCACTAGCAAGACGATCGTTAAAAATAACAGTTTAAAGAGCAAGTCGAAAATAAAGAACGTAGGAAGAAATTCGACGACGGTCAGACCGAAGACTGTCTCTGCTGGAAATATGACCGCGCAGAGTATGTCGTTAACGATGAACAGCTTGGCCGATTTGGATCATCCGGAAAAGTTGAATCTTGAATTACAATCGGGTATGATGTCTTTCTTTCGCTTCTCTCTAAATTCGATTCGTTACGTCTCATAACGATTATTCCATCTTCTACAGCCGAATCGTACGGACCTATTACTCTCGAGTATTTGAATTACGCCGTCGCTCTTGGCGTATATTCCGTGAGGTATCCGGCGGTTTTTTGGTCGTGCAATAAACCATTAGCCACGATTTTTAGCTTCCAATTAATCATCAATTCCGCCCAGAGCTTATTGGCCTACGTTGGAATGTCCGTTCTTTATAAGGCGAGTAACTCTACGTATGCTTTGTATCTTATTTTCTGTCATTTCGTTCGTTAAATTAAATAAAACGATAAATCTGTTTTAACAGGTCCAAGTAATGGGGCCTTTGAAGGTGCTACCGGTTCTTCGCCAACAGTATCGTACGATATCGACCACAAGCAGCATATCGACCATTTTCGGTGACTCGTACTTTCTGCTGAATCCACACGTTACGCTCGTATTGTTCGCTCTCTCCTCCCTCTTGGTGCTTTGCTCCAGCATGGTGATGTATTTCTACGCTTACGGCAGGTAAGTTCCCTTCCGTTTTCTTCCATTCCATTCCGTTCGCTTGCCTTCAGTGTGTGTCCACGAAATGAAACAAAGAAAACAATCCATTTTATTACGACACACAGGTTCACAGCGTTTCTAAATCACGAACGCGAGCGTCGAATTATCTTGTCGAAGGAGAATCGAAACGGAAACGGTTGGATATATTTTATCCATTGCACCGCTCTATGCGTGTTCTTGGCAATCGCGATATGCAGCGCGCCGTTGCTCTACGACTACAGTGTCGTGTACCGTGGCAGCCTGGACGGTGCAATTTTAGCATGTCTCGTCGCCACCGTCCTGCATCTGTTCCTATGGCTGGTTTTATGGATATTCCTCACGATAAAACAACGTTGGACGTTCAAATTGCGAGTGACGATAGGCCGTGCAACCGTTAGATCGGCAAGATCGGTAAAACTTGTGACCGACGTCGATCTGTTATCGGCCAGGGACGATGAGGACGGAACCAACGCGCCATTACTAGTTGTCGGTAACGGCAGGACGTACACCATTGCCGACGCTTCACCGAAAAAGGCTATCATGAGCGTGATACAAAAGGCGGCTATCGAGAGGAAAGCACGTGCTCAAGGTAAGATACGCCTCGAATGAACGAGATTCAAGATTTATCGTATAACACTAACGTGATTTTTTAGCCATTTTGTGGCTACAAATTGTGAATAACAAACATTGCGAATGAAAATTTATCCAAATCTCGATGTTTTCTGCGATATAACCTATAAAGTATAACCTATAAATAGCTTTATCTGAAAGATTCAAAGTGACTCGAAACGGATAAATTTTGTATAATAACTCTTTTTGTTACATAATCACGAGCGAAACAAGTCGCGTTGATATTTTTATATTTTCTTTTAACTGCATAGGAAATACTGATTCCGTTAACGGCGATTCAGTGGCCGACGATGAACAAATCTATTGGCTGAGACCAAAATTGCGCCCGTCGCCGACTAGATCGCCGAACGAGAACGGTGCACCAGCGACGGAGAAAGGATGGCTGAACAAGAAATTGAAACCCAAGGTCACCTTTAACGACCTGCCTAGTACGTCAGGCTCGCGGTAACTACCCTCCTCCCTCCTCTTGATGTCTTTCTGTATGTATCGTTGTGCCCGTGCTCATTGCTCGTCTTCACTTTCGTTTCTCTTTCCTTCCCTCAAACTGGCTAATCCAAAATTATTATACGTAGAATTGGCCCGAATCTATCGTCCCAATCCGGATCTAACAGCCAATCGGAAAATTTATATAACCCATGCCTTTGATCGTGCGTTCCCCGCGAAATTTCTTGCTTTTGCTATTATGTATTTTTACAATACTTTGTTACTCTCACGATATTCAAGCGAATATAATGTTCTATCGATCCTCTTTCTCACCTTGAATCTTTTTTTTTCTTTCTTTTTTTTTTTTTTTTTTCACTCGATCGTACCATGTTTGTATCTCGTGCTTACGTACGTACATATACATCCGCGTGTTGGCTAATTTTATCAAATTGTGTGCTTTAACGAATAAATTCTACATTGGTTAACTCTTTGAGATTACAAGATATTTAATAGGTAGGAGCTTGGAGGAAAAGTGATGCAAATCTTTTTTTGATTCGTTTGGGATATAAAGTGTCACATTTCCATCGAGCTTCACCTTCAGAGATAACAATGTTTGTTTCGAACGAAGGCATCTTTGCTAGCTGTTCGTCAAACAGGCATCGATATTTTTGCCGAAAACAAGCGACGAATAAATAATCGATGGATGAAATTCAGGTCACGATTACACACAAATAGAATCGCGAAGAGTTAACGTCACGCATTGCTAGCACGTGTAATTATCAACTCTGCCCTATTCTTGCCACTCTTGCTTTTACAACGTGATTGGATAAGATATCGTATTTTATATATATATATATTTATCAATAATAAAATATTCTTACATTCAATGAATTATTCACGAACTTGACATTAATGTGTCATTTTCTTTTTTCACCATGTACGATCCCTCCCCTCCCCATTTTCCTTTTTACCATTATCGTCTTTCTCTCTCTCTTTCTCTCGTTCTCTCCTTCTTTCCTTTCGATCCTTTTAGCAATCGCCAAGTATCCGCACGAGAATACTCATTGTAACGTGTCACGACGTGTTGCGTTCGAATTGCAGTAATAAAGGAAAAATCAGACGAGGCAACGGTGACGGAGGCCCTGAAGATGACGGAGATTACGCCACGTTACGAGAATTACCGTTAATTACGTCCTTGGATCCGGCCGATGACTCAACATCCGAAGAGAACAAGGTATTGCTTCATTTACGAATCATCGTTCTTCCATTCATGATGATAAATCATTCCGTTCAATCATAAAGTATTTTATTTTTATTCTTCAGCTCTTGTCGCGACTTTCTTTCTCTCTCTCTCTCTCTGTCCAACGTTTAATTTAATTTAATTTTTTTTTCTTTTTTTTTTTTTGCTTTAACAGTGGGAAAGATGGCTGATATCTCGTAGGGACGGTATACCTAAATTTGGAAACGTAAGATGTATAAAAATGTGTTTCTCTTTCGTTTTCTTCCTTTTCGTGTTCAACGCTTCGTACGTGATAACACTAACACTAGCTAACTGCGTGTGTGTTTGTGTATTAACGTGTGGTAGTATAGATTATATAGATACACGGAAGATAGAGAAAAATTATTTAGATTTGAATAGAGATTAAATATTAAATTTTGTCAAGAGTGTAATTCGATCGATATGATGCACGTTCGATCTTGCGCTTGTCCCTGGATTTTGCTCCAACACTTCCAAGCAGTAGCGCTATACGATATTGTACAAACAACAAAACAAACTCTCTAAAACTTGAAGCACATTCGCGAAACACGATGAAACAAAACTTGATTAAATTATTACAATTAACGATATAGGTACACCTTCACTTTAATTTCTTATTTCTGATTAGTGTGGCGCGCAGAGTTTCTGACATTGCCTGTAGAAACGTGTAGAAAACTGTTATGTCAGTTTTATTAAAAAGAAACAACAAAACTTTTATTCATTTTATTGTTCATCTTATCACAGAAAGAAAAAGAAAAAGGAAAATATTGGCCAATAACTTTTTGTATGAATATGTTACGTACAAATTATTGTGAGGTATTAAAAAATATAACATATGGATATATCTCTACAGACAATATCTATAAGTCTGTAAATGTATTTAGAAAACGCTAACATTGGTGTTCACAGCTGATAAGCGTCGTTGCACGTGTCGTAAAGTTAAAACTACTGTGTGAATTGTTTTTCTGTTTTTCTCTTCTTCTTTTCTTTTTTTTTTTATCTCCCGTTTTCTTCATACCATTTCACGAAACTTTTGTATTAGGCTTATTCTCCAACATCGCGACAAAATCTGGCATTTGCTTGGCAATTAATCATTGCAAACGTTCCAACAGCTGCTCGAGTGCGTGAACGATGACCAAGTGACGTACTACGCGAGTGCAAATCGCGATCTGCAACCCTCGGAAGGCGATCCTTCGCCTCTTTTGACTCCAGACCCTTTGCCCGATTCCTCCTCGGAGCCACTTCCACTGCCACCTCCGACTCCGACCCCAACTCCGACTCCGACTTGCGCACCGACTACCGAAGTTGTCACGGCGTTACTAACCACTAACACCCAGGTACTAACAATCTTGTCCACCTTGTTTCGTCGATCAAAGAACGGACAAACTTTTCGAAAGCGTAGAATCTTTATTTAACATAGCATAATTTATTATAACAATTCGATATCGGTTTGCTCATTCTTTGGCACAAATGATAAATCGATCAAAGAAACCTGCTTTTCCTCTTTTTCTAATTTTCAAAGAGTGAGTAATAAACAAATAAGAGGAAAAGCAAGAGTCAAAGGAAAATATAAACAAGATTCGTTTCGATTGAATCGAATGAATATACATATATACATATATCGCGTATTGATTTCAGACAAACGGAGGACACACGCCACGATGCTTGCGCCGAGCTGATTCAGGAATGCCGCACGAGGAATTGACTCCTCGCTCGGATTCCTCCAATTCTCCGCCGTTGGACGCCGTGGCGGGTGGCAACAGCGGAGCTGGCTCGGGGCACAGTAACGCCAGCAGCCATAGCGAAACGTCCTCTAGCGGCGTGCACAGTAACGCCAGTAACGGGAGCAATGGAAGCTGTCAACGGCGAGCGACCAGCGTGGACGACGTGACCGGTGGCGGCGCCACCAACGTCGTCGAGCAGCGAGACAACGAGGAGTCTGCGCAGTGGCGCAGCTGTTCCCTCCAACGCGGTGTTCAACCGCCGTCCGCGACGATCACGTTTTCACCGCCAAACAGTCGCCCCGGCACCAGCCATTCCTTTTCTTCGCCGCAGTATGCGAACCACGTGCCGCTGTTCGCCAATCCAAATTCGAACGCGAGCGCTAACAATCCGAGCGTGAACACGAGCGTGAGCGCCAGCACGAACGTTAACGTAAATGATATAGCTGGCACGGTCGCTGGCCAAGGATGCCCGGCCGTTATCCTCGAGAATCCGAACGAGGCGACCGTGGTGATACGACGGAAGCTGTCGAGGACGAAGCTTACGGAGCCTTTGAACCCGAACGAGGAGCCGTTTGGCCGGTCCACCAACATGAGGATGACGTCATTCACCGAGAGCAACGATATTCGTGTCCACGCCTCGTCCGCCACTTTGCCGCATTACCCGACCCAGCCGGTGGTAACCTATCCGCACTGCTCCACCATGCCTCTGCCCCACGCCTCTCACAGCATGGCCGGATCTCATATGGGCGGTTCGAGCGGAAGCTGTGGATCGGTGCCGAGGCACGCTTTCGTCCCGCCGCAGGTACACTCGACGGTGCCCGCGCACACAACTTTACCGTCCCACCACAACGGCGTCAGACTTCTCCCCGGCATAGCACCCGCCCCCAACAATCCTTTCGTCAAGAGGTTCCCACCCGTGCAGCTGCACACGCAGCCTTGGGCGCTGCCCGGCCACCACACTTTCCCCCAAGCGTCCCAAGTTAACGGCAAGCTGACCACCACAGCGCAAATCAGGCAGAGCGATCGTGACTCGGCAAACTTTTCCATGGCCAGTAGCGGTGACTCCGACACGTGTCTGCCTCATTAGATCGATTCGATTTCTACCCTCTTCGCTCTCGCTCCGCGCCGAGCAAACTTTTCACGTATACCGTTTCCGATCACGTTCCTGGATCATTGTCGTCACGAAGAGAAGAGAGAAAACGTTGCCTCGGAGGTCGTTGTCTCTCTCGCCGAACGTGGTTGCGTGGTGCATTGAACGAAACAACATCCGTTTGCGTTTTGTTGTTCGCGTTATATATCGTTATCATGCCATCGTATCGGATCTTATTACATATCATACTTTCGATTATTACCCATGAGAACACGTCCGACACGTACGGATTTTATTTTATTTTCGATACAAAAACACCGTCTGTCGCGACAACACTTTCTCCCGTTCTTCCATATCAAATGTTTCTTCGTATACCATTTGTAAATCACACTTGACATCTTCTCGCGTATTGTCTGTACCCGCTTCTCGAGCCCCGATACACCGATTCGTTCGAATAATGAATATCCCAATGAACATATCCTACGAGACACGAATCGTTGCTTGCGCTACTCATCAGCTGCTATTATGATACGTGCAAGACAAGATTGATAAACACGTTAAATTACACGAAAAAGTTTCTTTTTTTCAAAGATTTTTATTATCTTCCATTTCATCACTTTTCCATCGACTTTTGTAAGAAATGTCTTTGAATTATTTATTACAAAATTTATTCAATGAATTATTGAATATTCGATTAGAGCAAAATTCGAAATTTTATTTATTTAACATTCACATGGAAACTATTCACGTTGTTCGAAAATGTTGTAAGTCTCATCGCGCACAATGAGACAACCATATATATAGACTAATACGACCAGTCAATGGATGATTATATTAAAAAAAAAAAAGTTAAGAAACTTACGATTACTGCCATAATGATAACTATAAAGATCTTTGGATCTTCGTCACAACATGAATTTATTTATCGACTGCCATGTTATTTCGTCCTGTTTCGCGAACAAAAAGCGCTCGAGAAGTGTTCGTTCTTTTCGTTCGCTCGTAATCGCTTAACGCATAGTGAGATATTAAAGTATTTAAATATCGCTTGCGCTACGGTAATTTTATTTTTCGCGATCACGTAATTTTAATCGAGGATTCGAAACGCGAGGAAATGCATTCCTATCTTCGATAATCGTGTCTTGTATCAGCGTTGTATATCATCAGAGATAAATCAGAAATTTCCATCCATATATATTAAATTTGATATACACATCGATTAAAACGAATTTCGAATCATAGATTTCGCTAATTGACTATCGTATTAATATGCAACGATGATACGATACGAGATGCAACAAATAAATACCGTGTTTAATAAATATAGATCGAAACGAATTTCCCAATTTCATAATCGAGTGGACAGAAATAAAAAGAAAGAAAAAAAAAAGATGCATAATGGATAGGTAAATAATATAATCCGGATAGTTTGCCGAGTTCATCGAATTTAGAACAATAACGATGACGATTTTAGGATACTTATGATGGATTAAGTTAAAAAGGAATCTTTAGGAAGCTATTATTAATCCAAGAACTTACGCGGGATATCTACGATATTTCCATATCTTAAATGTTTAACCAAAACCTCGAGTACGGATTATAGACTTTCGATGAAAATAACACCTCTTTGGAACAGGATAAAAACACGGTCAAGATAATAATAACTTATATAACGTACGCATATATTATCCAATGCTTATACATATACACCTAATGCAATATTTGAACATAACCTCAAATTTATGAGACGTAATGAATCATACGTTGTAAGTGTACGCGTTATTTAGAAATTCTTGTTGACGCATTCGACGAAACAAACGGTATTTTTTGATTCATCGATCGAATTTATCAATCTTTACAAGCTATGACTAAATACACGAATAACAATATAACATGGATAGTATAATGGCAGAAAAGAAGTGTGGTAAGGGCGTGCCTTGTTCATCGAAAAAGCATACACTTTTGTTCATAAATTACGAGTCATAAGTATACTTGTTATTTATAATATTTATTAAATTTTAATAATATTTAATTAACTTTTGCTCACGCACAAACTTATCTTGTGTTATTGAAATATAAATCTTTATTATAAATAGATATACATATAGATTTTCATGTTTGTTTTATAAATTAAATATTTTACATTGAATATTTTTTTTTTTATAAATATATGAAGTATGAAGTATTGAAGAAAATGATTTGTTCTTCGATCATGTGCATTTTCAATATGATAAACATTTATCAGTCAAAGAATTAAAAGATAGATACACAATACAAAAGCTTTAAAAAATGATGCACGATATATTTATAAATCATTATCTACTTTGTAATTAAATAATTAAGTTATTCATTCAGATATTTTAAATTAATTATAAATGTTCCGTGATTTATGGACAAGAGTGTACATACGTATATTGCGCATGCTTTTTTCTTTCTTCCTCGACTTATTTGAGATCTTTCTTTTAATGTAGATATCGAATGTAGTGATGAAATTATTTACGTAGTAGCAAGAAATTCTGCTCAAGTAAATGCACTCTAGAAGAAAGATTGTTATTTTGAAATATCTTCCAATTTTCGACGATTTGAGATGAAACAGGTTAGAAAAGTGCGTAGAATCGGTATGTACAATGTCTGTATCTCTTCCGATATCGCCAAGGAGCGTATATCGCGTGTGTTTTTCGCGAAAAGGTGAAATCAAGATGACGAAGCCACAATAATCCTACAAACGTCGAAAACAATCGACATGTACAGATCTCTTTTATGTGTGTTCATCGAGTTGTATTTAACACACGTGTTCGTTCTATCTTTTGTGCACATATCCTGAATCTAGAATGGCCCTGAACAACATTAAGAGTGATGCATCAAATTTAGCTAACCTATAAAAATTCGTAGTGTTCGCGAGAAAATTGAAAATATTGCTGTCGTCTACTATATCATATTGTGGTGTTGACATTTTAATCCTTTGAGTCGTAACCTTGTATCAAATTTATTTTATTTCTTTTTTTTTTTTTTACAATTTATTGTGTAATAAATTCGTTCGTGTTGGCATTTGATAAGATTTTCTTATCTATTTGTAAAATTAATATAAAATATTGATCACGTTCAAAAAAAGAAGAAGAAAAAGTTGTTTTCCATTATACAACAACGTACGACCATATGCATATGTATATGAAACGACGTATAAAAAATTATTACAGTTCCATTGAAATGTTTTATTTTACTTATTATATTCACAAAGCTTTGCCTTATAATTTTATAATTGTTTCACTTGTTCGCACGATAAAAAAGTATCAGAAAAATAAATATATAACAAATAAAGTTGTTGTCTAAGAAATAGTACATAATTAATTAGATAAAGACATATGAACGGACATATTACACGATTTAATACTTCCAATACAAGTTTTCTAAGATATGATATAAAATAATACCAATATTAATGAATATCATGTTTATTAAAAACCTGTATATAAACAAATTTTTTTTTAAAGTGTATATGCTAATTCATTTTAATCTTATTTATATTATTCTTTTCAGAAATTTTTTCAATGTTTTTTTTTTTTTTTTTACCTAACATTATTATGCTTATATAAAAGATAATAATATAAATCTAGTTTACAACCCAAGACATAAAGGATTAAATTGTACATACCAGTGCATATCTTTTTCAATTCGTCAATGTTAAAAAAAAAAAAAGAAACTAATTGTTACTTCTTATCTATTCTTCAGTCGAACCTATAAAATGGAAGCACGAGAAAACAAAAAATGATAAGTGCAAACGTTTCATCGTATCGCGGACATATAAATGGACGTAATGGCTCGGACGATAATCGAAATAGTTTTTCTATTGTAACAGTGTAATGTCGACGGAAGGGAATAATAATACCACCTACTTATAGATATTTTCTTACTGTTTTCACGAACGATTTCGCAACTTCCGTACGTAGAGGAAGTAGAGACGAGAATGTAAACGTATTAGTCGCTGAGTAGAAGCTAGTAGAAAGTCAGCCAGATCACCGTCGAAGAGGTCGTCAAAATTCATTACGCGTGCGTTACGCGCTCGTTGCGATCTATCCGATCCTTTCGTACGCGACTACAACCAATCGCAGCGCGCATCCATTCGAAACCTCGAAATCCTTGGTTATCTGGACCGACCGTTAGTCAGAAAAAAAATTCCTATATAATTTTTATACCTGGATAGATGATCGAATAGATGAACCATTCTCCGAGTAAATTGAAAGATTTCAATCTATTCTTCTAGGACAGAAACGTCGAAAATGGATGCAGTTAAAGCTTTATGGTACCTACAGAGAAGCAATACATTGGTTTTTTAAATAAACATATTATACGATCGATTCGTTTCTTTGCGTAATAATCTCGCGTTGGAGAATTAAAGGTGTCGAAAGTGGAAAAAAAGAAAGAAAGAAAGAAAGAAAAAAAAATGTATCGATTCGATAAGAGTCGATTTACAAAAAAAAAAAAACGATAAAGCTTTCACTGTACTTGTATATTTTTTCAAGTGAATTTCAATGCGCATGGGTTACACGCATTTCTCTCTTGTATGCCAATACGATACGAACGATTTTTTATACGAAACTTGATTTCATCTTTATTCGATGCTGAAGAAGAAAAAAAAAAAAAAAAAAGAGCGACGCGCCAACAACGCGATCTAAAAAGAAAAAAAGAAAAAAAAAAACTCTACACATGTAAGAAAAGAAGAAAAGACAACGACAGAGATTCAAATTAAAGCTTGAGTGAGATTTTAATCAATGGGATACAGGTAATCGATCGATCAACCTGGCCTCCTAAAGGCCGGTTATTAAATTTTTTAAGTCTTTTCGTAAAAAAAAAATAAAAAAAAAATAAAAAATAAAAGTTGGAAAAAACGCTTTGTAATACCGATCGTACATATCACAATGAACGGACCATAGAAATGGGAACGACGAGAAGAATGCTCAGAATCAAATAGTTAACGTGCACGTGGAACGCCATCGATCGAATGTTTAGAAAAAGTTTAGAACAATTTCAATTCGTTCAAATATCTTTTTATCGAGAACGAGATCGGCTTCGAAAATCGTATCATTCGTCTGAACACGTATACGATACCTCGTAATCGTTGTAATCTCGAATATCAGTTTCATTTCATTCTCTTGTCCTGTTGAAAAATTTCATGTAATTATCTCACGATCACGATCGAGAATTATTATAGATAGTTGCGGATGAAATGGTTGAACGATTTCTAATATAATCCCTCAAGTTTCCCCAAGAAACTCTATATATATAATTTCACAAGTCTATCTATATTTCGTTTCCATATAAATAATTTCTCTTTAAAAGAAAATGAAATGCTGTTTTAAAACGACGAGTTATTAATCATATTGTTTAAACTCTGAGTGACTTTGCACATTTATGAAATTTCGCCATTTGATACGCAACAATCTAAATGCATCTCATCCATCGTTTCGTCATTTTCATACAATAATTACTAACAGCAGCGGGAATATCGAAAGCAAGAGCGAACCGCTACTTGAAAACTAGAATTTCGATGGGATATCGATGCTGCTATTTGTAGAAGTATTTTTTTTTTATCGTCAATCAACGACGTTTTATATATATATGTTCGTTTTAGATCCAGCTAGACCTCTCGACGCGGAAACGTACACGATCAAAGGGATGCTCCGAAAAAAATCGATCGATCTAATAATCATCGTGAATTTCTACGATTTTGCGAATATTTTTTTTTTTTTTTCCCAGCAATTTTACACGCTATTCACATCCGAGGGAAAGTTGAAGAGGAAAATGTTTCGGAGCATTTCAGAGTTTTTTACCGCGAGAATTCCGTCTCGAGCACGCATAAAGAGAGAGAGAGAGAAAAGCGAAAGAGGATAAAAGCGAAATGGAAAATAAGGGGAATAAAACTAAGACAGGGGAAGAAAAGGTTGCGCCTTTGCGCGTGTACGAATGTCCGTGCCTATATCTGTGCGCGCGCATTCAATTGGTCGCCCTCGACTACGTATTTCTTTGGCTTGTAAATAATTATGGACCGAAAAAAGAAAATTAGCGGGTGAGAAAGGAGCGAGAATGAATGATGGAGAGGGGGGGAAGATGATGCAAAAAGGAAAAAAGAAAAAAACTTTAACGGATATGTACGAATAATTGTATAAAGACTGATTAGACTTACTTTGGTATTTATTCTAATTCACAGTTAAACGCTATCGCTTTTGCGCGCTCTTGAATACTCACGGAGCACGAAACCAAAGGTATTCAAATTCCTGGCTCAAACTCCATTTTTCTCTTCTTCTTTGACGTCTGTCCGCGACACTCGACTTCCGTTTCCTATAACAATCTTTTCTTTCGCTTCTTGCTCGATGCTGGAATGTAATTTTTCATTCGTATGGATCAAAATATTTTTTGATCGTGGAATCATTGAATTGAAAGTATAAAAATATTAGCTGTATGTAATTTTTTTTCCCTTAAATATTTCGAAATATTTTTGAAATCTTCGATTTGAAACATAATTTCCATTTCGATCGCGCAATAATTCAAATAAGTTGATCTTTCTGTCGCGTGAACGGCCTATGAAATTTATTTTCGTTGCATATACTGTTATGAATATCTATAGAATGTACGTAATGTAAAAAAGAAAAGGAAGGATAAAAAGAATTCGTACTGTTTCTACAATTTTTTTTTTTTTTTTTTCAAATAGTCAATCTGTCATCCGGAAAAGATTCATCGATTGCCATTCGTGGAAATGTGCGAACGGAACAAAGAGAAAAAGAAAAATGGTATGCGCGATTATAACAGCGACACTATTATTGTCACATCGTATCAATATTATTCGATGCATCGTATAAGCAAGTAAACTAGATGTAAACTTTGTATATTCATTTACCAAGAAAATAAAGATAAATTATTCGACATATGTATAGATAAACTCATTCCCACAAATTTTTTTATATTCCTGCAATGTGATGCTTATATTTCATATTTAATATTTTACTTGCTATGTCATTTTATAAATAGACTATCCATTTTTCGATCATTATTTTATAAATCAATTTTTTATCAGCAAATTATTAGTCGATTCTTATTTTTGTTTATTGTTATGAGTGAAGATTAAAGAATTTTAATTTATTAGTCTTTTTAATAATTTCAATCCTCTAGAATATATCTTAACAACGAAAAGAAATTATACATATGATATAATTTTATCAGAATATTCTAGAATTGCTCTTTGTGATAATGGTGACAGCGATGATATTGATATACATTTTCAAAGACAATAAGTTCGATAAAATGTTGCGATACATAATGATTTATAATAATAAGTGTTATTGAAATAAATGATAATGTTTGAATCAATATCTTTAATATGCAAAAACAAGATAAAGAGAGGAAAAAAAAATCTTATTTAAAAATAATAGTGTTTTACAAGTGTATATTATTAATATATTATTAATTAAAAATCTATTTAATTTGCATGCAGTATATAAATAAAAAAAAGATTTATCCTTGTATCCTTTTTTACCTCCTTCTTTCCACTTTGTAGGTATAAATATTAACATGAATGACTTTAGAAAATATTGGTAAATTATCAAATCTGAAAATTGGAAAAATCAAAAATATCAGGTTTCGTGATCATAAAATAATAGGTCGATTCGTCCACTAATTCATTCGTTTATTCATTTATTTATTTTATATTCGTATTCGTATTTAGTTCCTTACGACATTGGTAAAACGGTTATGTACATAACGCCGTAATAAGCTATGACTAGATGCATTGACGGTTTAGGACTGTCTTGGAAATGTTACTAACAACACGAGAAAAAACGTTAACAGAGGGAGCTCCGATTTCGACCACGTTAAATGAGGAGTAAAATGATCCTGTTCGAAAATGCTCGACCGTTTCGCGTCGCATTATCCTTTCGTTTCGTATTATATATCGCGTTTCGCATCGTGTATCCTTTTTTCCGTTGGCGATTTATTTCGTTGTTTAGGAGCGTTACTATACATATACGCTTTCTCATCATTTTATCGATCGTCGATAACACGTTCTTTCTTACTTGACGCGTGTACAGAGGATACGCGTGTGTGTCGTTCGTTGATCGTTTTTCTTAATTCGAAATTAAAGCTACAAATCTTACAAATTATTAAGATTTCGTGCTACGTTTATTACGTTCTCGTCTGTACGTACAGTATAAAATACTAGGCGATTCTATGTGAGTCTTGTTAGGAGTGCTACCCGTTTAACCACGAATGATCGTCATTCGATGTAACGGTGAACCGACTCGCATTTAACGCGTTTTTTTTTTTTTTAATTATTATTACTTTTATCGTAATGTGCTTATTTACTATACAGAGATGGAAAGAAGGCACTCGAAACGGCACTTGCTATCTCGTATTATTATCTAGTCACGCTTCTATATCATACATCGTTGGAAGAGCAATGACGCAATTAAAAAATTGCAGATTATTAATTAAATACACGACTAGCCTCAGAAATATCTAATCCCTCCAATATCTTTTTAATTTAATTGTAGGAACAATTGCCTTTTTTTTTTTTTTTTTAAATAATTAGATACAATACTTTAGTTATAATATCATTACATCGACAATTTTATCACACTAGACTTAGTTTAACTTGTGAATGATTTTAATTTATTTTATCGAATATTTTTATTCATCGTTTAAT
This sequence comes from Apis florea, assembly GCF_048593485.1. Lineage (NCBI taxonomy): Eukaryota > Metazoa > Arthropoda > Insecta > Hymenoptera > Apidae > Apis > Apis florea. Next base: position 1,339,515 of record NW_028256550.1, on the reverse strand, counting down.
TACGTTCGTTTAATTAATTTTGATTAAGTAAAATCAATCTTCTTCGTATATCCAGATCGACAATACGATCTAAATTCGGCCTAGTTTTATTAATTGCATTGGATTCGTTAGAAATAATCGATCGAATTCTGCCGAATGCCTTTTTTCCTTATCTGCACAATACTCAAGTACATAGGAAATTGTTGGAGCGTGGCGGAAACGCGACTGGAAACGCGTCAAACTTATATACATGTACACCACTCTCCTACCTTTATCGTAGGAAACGAGTATCTCTTTTTCTCTCTCTCTTTTTTTTTTCTTCTCAGAATCTGAATGATTGCCGAAATTGAACGTTTATTTTTCGGATGTTCCCTCTTGTCAATGGCAGGTACACGGACGTATTGACTCGACGAAGACCAGAATATATCGCGCGCAGCAGGAAGAAGAAGAAGAAGAAACTGTTGAAAATCAACTCTAGTCCTATTAATCAAGCAGAACGCATAATGATATATAATACGTATACGTATTGTGTACAACTTGTGTATACGTGCCAAATATAATTTGTATATAATATATATATATATGTATGTATATATATTATCTGTATACGTATATTCTCATTTCCGTACTTATATATATATATATATATGTATGCGTGTGTGTATATATATATATATTAAGTCGTACAATATAAAATCTACAGCCACAACAATTAACAATTAATCATTGACGGGTCAATAAACAAGTAATCATCCTAATTATTTTTGAATCAGATACAGTTCGAAACAAATTTTTCGTTGGTCCGTTGTTCGAAAATTGGTGGACAAGGGGAAGGAGGACGGGTAAATACATTCGATGGAAACGTACGTAAAATGTTTTTAAGCCGCATCGCATATTGACTTTAAATGTACGACTACATCTATTAAGGACACCCAACAATTGATCAAAGTTGCATTAAAAGTATCTCAGCCTAAAGACGTACATCTACGTAACGCTACTAATTAATCTCATTTTTATTGACTATAATTTGCACCAATTTTCGAACGCTGTCGCACGAAAATTACAAATAATCGAGGCTACGAGGTATTCGCACACGAATATATAGGGAAGAGAAATAAAATTCTAGCGGAGCAATGATTCTCTTTTTCTCAAGAAAAAAAAAAAAAAAAAAAAAAAAAAAAAAAAAACGATCTCCGTCAACGAGAGAAGGCCGAACAACTTTTTGCTCCCTGCCCTACCAGTCTATTTGACGTGTTTTTTTTTTTTTTTTTTTTTTTTTTTTTTTTGCATAATACACATAGAATAATTTTTTTCTCGCCCTCTCCACCTGTTAATGATTACTGAGCATTATGGCGACTATACTTCATTGTGATATAAAGCTGCGACCTCATTGAAGCAACAATGAGAAACTTTACGTGTTGCCTTTACATGTTCAACAAATATCAAATTATAAGTAGCATTTTCAAGTCAACGGCAAAGCGATACAATTAGAGGAACATTTCAGGTTTTGTTTCAAAGCTATATTTCCTAGTAACAAGGAACATGTGTTGCTTCAATAAGAAATAGCAATTTTTTTCGTGGAATATTAACAAAAAATTTTTCTTGTTACGATTATTTAATAAGAATGCAGCCTAAGAGATTGACGCCAAGACAGTTGTACGTGTCCGGTATGCACACAAACGAGAATTTGATGATTTTTTTTTTTTAATCGATGTAGCAAATGAATCAGCCTTATTTTCTAATAAATTTTTCGTACGTTACGAATCACAGGACCGTAATCCTAATTTAATATAATAATCCTCCTCTGAAACGATACGAACGTGATTTTGGAACGTGATCACCGTTACTTTTACACATCCTTAGTTCGCTATACTTTACATCGCAACACCTTGTATCAAGCAAGCTTCGATATATATTCTTCGATCATTGAACGGATTGCCAACGTGTAATTTGTATAAATACGTTGGAACGCATTAAATTCTCGTTTTACTTTCCTATCGATCGATCGAACGATTGACAAAATTGCAATCGATTTTCGTTAAAGTACACGTACACGTACACGTACACGTACACGTACACGTACACGTACACACACACACACACACACACACACACACACACACACACACACACACACACACACACACACACCCTATATGGAGGTGCAATTTGAATTACGATACGATCGATCGACCGAGCATGCTGTGTCGTATGATATCGATAAATGGTAAATATCAACGTATATTCGCCTGAAGCGCTAACGATATAACAAATAATGGTAGTGAACAAACACGTAGAACGTCCCGTAATTATATAAACCTAAGCTATCGCGTGTATTCGTATATATATACTTTTCTACATGTTACGTATTGTATATATACACGTATGTATCGCTACAGCTATATATATATATATGTATAATGCGCAATGATGCGTATTGTATGTGCACGCGTATTGCAATATAGGCAATATATATATAGCGTACTATACACATAACCTATATCAACGGAACACGTGTGCATATAACATACGTGTAAGGTTTACGCTAGACGCCTGCGCGATCTTTGCGATCTATCGACTTACCGCGTACATTCTCGAACGCAATTATCGATATCTTTCCATCTTTTATACCTCCTTTCTTCCATACAAACGCCACTTTCACGTCACGCATAAGCATGCACACTGTACGCGGTACGTGACATATATTGCACGTATGTATGAAAAAACGCTTACCAATGGAGACAGATAAATATATATATATGTAAATATTAATAATATTTAATTAGCCACGGATTACGGTAAGTTTAATTTTCGTTTGGATTTCACCGCTGGTCCGTTATCGACTTAACAACTACTGGTATAGTATAATACATTAGGGTAGAACGAAAAAATTAGAAATTATGTTGTAATAGTGAAAAAAAACTTGTCTCTCTAACGTTTTATTATTAATCGTAATATTCTATATCTTAGTCTTACGTTTAAATTTATTGACGTTTTAGAATATCTAATATAAATGAGCAAATAATAGATTTCATCAGTCTACTTTGATAAATTCGTATTATCTAAAATTATTATATAGGCGTATATCGAGAAATGAATAAAAGTAATTTTTGAATAACTTACTTAAGCAGTTAAAGTTTTAAATTTGAAAGCTTCTTTTTAACAACTTAAACAAATCATCGTAGAAGACAATTTCAATTCACTATCATGACTAGCATCAAAAAGATTAGTTATCCTACTAATTCGTTCCACCCTACTATACATATATTAATCTATAAACCTTTATCGATCGATCATCTTTGCAAAATGGCCATGCAACAGACAGATCGAAATATTTCGGAAACAGAAGAATGCCGATCGTTATCCTTTACACGCTGATCTCAATGATCGCGCAGAGTAACGTTGTAGATACTTTCATCGGATAAGGCTGCATTAATTATTGTCTCTTTTGTTATCTCGTCTCGTGCTCGTTGAAAGTGTACCCTTGTCTCTCTTTCACCTTCTTCCGTCGATTCTAATTTCTTTGCAAAACCATCCTTCCGGTTTTATTTTTTATACTCCTCTATACTCACCTCGCAATAATAAATCTTATATTGTATATCATACTTTTCTCTCTCTCTCTCTCTCTCTCTCTCTCTCTCTCGTTAAGCCGCTCTTTAATTAATTAGCAGATATCGATATTACTTATATAACCTTTTCTTTTTTACGCAACGCATCGTTGCCTTATGCGTCTCGTATGCTAAAGTGTTGTAACAGCATTCGAACATTCGTTCTCGGTTCGTCTCGGAAGCATTCACGATTTATATCGCTCAATAACTTTTTAACATCATATTTATATTTTCGTTAAAGGACGTTAAAAGGTGAAAGAAGAAAGATAATACAGCGAAAAGAAACGCGTAAGGAAAACGTAAATATATAATAATTAAATTCGTAAAAAGATGAGTAGCGAGGATTGATTTAGCGTGATTGGATATTCATCGAGAAAAAGAGATTATAAATTTCAACGTGAAATTTGGTTAAGAACGATAGGCTAGTTAGCATTAGCAACGTCCATCGATTTTTTTCGAATTAGATACGTAACTTAAATAACGTAAAAAGATATACAAAAGGCTAATATATTCGTGAAATCCTTTCGAAAACTCGATTCTAGAGGTAAAAACAAAAAATTGATCAAATAAATTAACGTTTACGAAGGTGAAGATGAAGCAAGGCGAAAACAGAGTATTACAATGGTGTAACGAAGATAAACAGATGTCACTCTTATCGACTTGCTTCATTTAATGCAATTTTCTTTTCAATTAATAAATAAGACTCAATCAATATTTTTATACATCAACTTTTGTTTGTTTTAGCCTTTAAAAAATGTTCCATGAATATATCAGCATTTTTAATTTAGAATTTTAATTTCGAAAATGAAAAAAAATTTTTCAACAGCATGTATAATCATTATGATAGAAATTATCAAGTATCAATTCTATTCTATACGATTGATAAAATATTTTAAAATAAAATTAGTAATCATAAAACTAGTAAAAATTAAACGATATAACGTGTGAACACTTGAAAAGAAAAAAAAAAAAATTATAGTAAATCCTTATTCAACGTTCTACATCGCTTTTGTTGGTTCGAACGAACACGAATTACTTCATTGTGATTTAATCGTTTTATCAATATACTAATTTTCTATAATTAATGCGTTGATTAGAAAAATCTGTCAAAAAATTGTTTCTAGGAAAGTCAAGTTTTTTCCGCGTGAATAGATGGAGCTGATCCTTTTGCGTTGCGAATTGAAAAGAATTCGTTCATTTTAATTAACATACGCACACACGTATCTATATGGAAATACGTGTGCACATCGCGTGTATGTGCGTGATCAAAAACGACGCAATAAGAGAACAATGATGAATTTTTAAAACAACAATAATATAATTATTTGTATGCTAGTGTACACTGCAAATATGTATTAATGTGCAAAAATTAAATTAAAGAAAATGAAAACACGAATGAACGAATTAATAATCGCACGGACGGACGAATGATTACGCGATGCGAGGAAATGTCGACTCGATGTCAAGTTGCGAAAAATATTTAAAATGCGTATAATGATTTAGGGAATAATCATAATATATATGTATATATAAGTGTATATATGTATATAGATATAAGGGAAGCAAAGAACTGCTTTCAATTGGAAAAGTAATTTCATCAATAAAACTAGAATAGGAAGAGTCGAATAATAAAACAGCTTTGAAAGAGCAACGCGTCCCACGAAATCGAAATAAAAGATTTAACGAAAACGATTGTCTCGAGTCTTCAGTCTGCAATATTTTGCTCATCGACGATTCGAAGAGTTGATTCGATCAATCGAAACGCTTCTATCTTACTATTGTAGTTCTAAATGGCCTAATATTTAATAAATTAACGTTTATTAACGTTTTAATACTGTAAGTGTATTGTCCGTTTAATTGATTTCAAGCATACAAGTTATGCTAATGTTATTTTACGAATGAGCCTTCTCTCTTCTTGATTTTCTGTTTTTTTCTTCTTTTTTCTATTTTTCCGTTTTATTCTCTTTTTTTTTTTTTTAAAAGAAGGCTCGATCAACATTTTGCAAGACAACGAGTGGAAGAGAAATATTCAATGGAATACTGAGAAACTTGTTCGTTCGCGAAGATTGATTGATATTTTATTAAAAAGTGAAATTTATGCACTGTGGAAAATATATCGCTCAAATTTGAATAGATCGATTTAAAGAAAGTAAAAAAAAAAAAAAAAAAAAAATCATATAAGTACTTATACATATTTATAAATAGATCCCGAGACAAACGTATTTAAAAAACACTTCGATCCTGATGCAAATTGTGATCTTGTAATCTTTTTTCTTTCATTCCTTTCTTACTTCTTGCAATTCTGATTTATAGATAGAAATTATTAAAGTAGTAAATAAGAAGCGAAAAAGGGTAGAAACAAGATTAGAAACGGAAGGCAGAAGAAAAAAAAGAAAAAGAATAAAAAAGAGAAGAAGAAATATAAGAAGAAGGTGTTGAACGAAAGAAACAAGAGGAAAGAAATGTAAGAATTATAAAAAAAAGTATTCGAAAATTCTTTCATTATGCATTAACCGTGTGGCATGTATATAATGTAATGAGATCGAGTGCAATGAGAACATTTTCATCGAGCATGCTGTCGGTTGCTTGTATGCGCGCACACACACACACACACATACATTCACACACACATGTACACGTATCCCCTCTTCTATTCTTCTCTCTCATCCTCCTCTTCATTCCTAATGCTTCATTTTCCTCGCTGACTTCTATGCACGTTTTTTTTTTTTAAAACGTGCTATAGCATGACGGAGGATTCATTTCACCAAAGATATTTAGCTCGTAGAGTGAGGCAAATGTGATAAACACCAAGTACCAAATCATCAGTATCACCCCGTACCGTCGATCTAACTTCCAACCATTCAAATGGGTCGCTAGTACTAAGAATATCACTGTTGACAGTAAAGATACTGTCGAATACGTCAGACCTGGCGATAAAAGAACAAGAATTTTTGATAGATTCGTTTTACATCCGTTAATTTCAATCAGACGAACGTAATCCATTAAATTTGTAACGGGTTCGAAATTTAATCCAACTCTTACCTCGACTGGTGACGTTCACGTGCGAGCCTGGCTGTATCATCGCAGTTTGTATAAACCAAGGAAGCCCGAGACAAACTAGAATATCGAAGACGTTACTTCCAACTGCGTTGCTCACCGCCATGTCGCCAAGTCCTTCTTTAATCACCGCCAATGATGAAAGAGCATCAGGTACGCTGACGCCAGCAGCGACAAATGTTAAACCCATCATCGTGTCGGGTATACCGAGAGTACTGCCTATGGAATATCGAATATCGGTGATGAAAAGAAATAGAACATAACGAAATAAAGACACATTGAAGTTTATTCTTTAATAATTGTTGGAAAATTTGTCTTACCTATAATCGTGATCATCCACACCATGATGTAACTATAGAAACTGATCCAAACCATCGATACGCAGAAGGTAAAGGGATACCAATTCCGAAATTTTTCTTGGCGGCAATCTGGCATCGTTGCGCGGCACATAAAATGAATCGGGTAAACAAGGCCCCACGTGAAAAGTGTCCATTTGCTGCCATCTGTAGGCTTCTCTAAAGGTGATATTTCGTTTGGATCTGGTTCCTTCGCTTTGTAATACTCTGGTTGTTTCGGAGGTGCCGCTTCGTTCGTTTCAGGTGCGGTTGGTCCTCCTGTTGCCGCTGTAGATAAGATGATCATTGTATTTTTTTACTTCTTATTTTATTTCTTTCCAATTGATATTGATTTCCATTTGATAGATAATAAGGTAATAGAATCATCTCCCATTTCAATAATCTTTTACGGAGTTTTTAATTTTCAAGATATTTGCAAAAAACGTTAGTTTAAATATATATAAATTTTCAAATATATATAAATATATATAAATTTTGCGTTTAATAGAGTGTAGCTTTTTTCTTTTGTACTCTCATTCTATAAAAATCTAATTCAAATCAAGTTCTATTTTAATTTGTCCAAAAATGACTTTAAGTTAGGTTAGATTCTTTATAGATTGAAGATGTATTTTTTATTATAACATATATGTATATATTTATACATAAATATTATAAATATTCACTCTTAATTTGAGAGGAAATCTTTAAAAAATATTCGGCAATTAAATATATACAATGATAAATATATTTTTGTGAATATTTCAAAAATTAAAATTAAAAGAATTCACTTATTATCGTTGGAAAAAGTTGTTCAAAATGATGAATTTTGATAACATATTTCAAGATCATAAACTAGAGGTAAGTCTACATATCTTTATCTTTTTTTTTTCTGAAATAAATTACTTATAAGAAGTTAATTTATGAAAGTAAATCAAACCAGACATTCAAACACTTGTGTCGTAATCGTGCGATTACCTTCATGTGTTTTATATTGATCCGTAGGAGAGCAAGGCCCTGTGTATGACAGTCGATCCTCTTGCAATGATCTGTAACTAACGAGAGCGCTTTCTTCCGCGGGTTCGTCGTCTTTTGGTAGAAAAGGTATATTGTAAGATTTCGCCCATCGTTCCAATCTACTGTTGAAAGATAACGCCACACAATATACACCGTACATAATCAACATGAACAATGATTCCATCCTGAAAGAGAAAATTTAATACATGATATTGCGAAGATATATCGTCGAAAAAAATAAATTTTGATAAAACTTTGAAATTCTCTTACCATGATATGGATTCGTTGTAAATTGTGCCGAGCATTATCAATATCGATACCGCGTAAAAGAAACAATCCCGGCAAAGGGGCCACCAATTCAATTTTGACACTGTTGTTGTGCAAAGCCCGCAAACCGATATCACGAACATTATATTGAATACCGCGCTTCCAATCACACCGCTTATCTACAATCCCAACAGCAATTCGCTATAATTTTCTCATAATAATAATCTCGAATTTGAAATTTGAAATTCAATCAGACGTTAGATATTATTCTATATGATTTGATCAAGAACGAAATACTTACTCCAATATCATCTTTGGCAAAGAAAACACCAATTACCACAGTTGCCAATTCGGGGGCTGAGGAACCGGCAGCCATGAAAGTTGCTCCAGCAACATCAGGAGACAATCGTAGCTCTGCGTGCAAAATTTAAGATTTTTGTTAAGATCCTTTTGAATATTTCTAATAACAAAAAAACACAACTTTCACATTTCTCTTTTCGAAAATGAAGTTTTACCTTCGCAAATTCGGTCCAAACTGGAGACAAAATAATCGTCGCAAACGATGGCAAGGCCTAGAAAAGTGTAGATTGCGGCTAAAATATGGATGATCAATCCACCGTGTTTCCTAGCTTGTGGGCCCATTAAAGGTCGTGGAAATTGTTCGATCGCTGGAGGTGAACAGTTTTCTCTTCGCGGTCTCCATGTTGCGCGCTCGTATTTTAAAGTGGTCGTTGATGGAACCTAGAATCTCGAATAAGCAATATCTCTTATTTGCGTCCAACCGAAAATCAAACGACCTCCAATGGAGAATCCAAAAACGGATTTGATAAAATATCAGAGTCTCACCGTTGTGGTTCTAGGAACATTCTTAGATAAAATCGTTGTGACTTCTTTCTTAGGGACCACCGCCTTTCCAACTAATTCCTCCTTTGACTTTTCATGCGCTTCCTTCGATTTTTCTTCCTCCTTTATCTTCTCTTCTTTGCCTTTCTGCTCTTGTTTCTCGCTGCCCACTTCCTCCTCCTTGCTCTTCCCTTCATTTTTTTCATCTATTTCTTTCGCTACACTTTCCACCGATAACGGCTCCTTGATAATCGTTTCCTCGACCGTGGTCGTAAACGACTCCAAGGTAGATTCTACGGTCCAGTTTTCCTCGCGATCCGTAGAACTGGGATAAGTGGAAGTCAGCTCTTCAGGTATTTTTGCACAAGTGATGTACTGAACTAACACATATACGATGAAGAGACCTATGCGCAAAGGCCGTCTTTTGCGCCGCGAATTACTTTGTAACTGAATTCGCCTCATTGTCTTCGACTGGAACATATTTCATGTAGATTTATAAACGTACGTGTCTTTTTTTTTTTTTTATATCTAAATTGAAAAAAGAGAATTAAACTATTTATTTGCATTAATTAATGGGAAATTAAATAAATAGATAGAATTAGGTTAGTAGATATTTTTTGTTATAATTCGATTTCTTTAGGTGGAAACATTTCTCAAAAATTAAAAGTTTGAGAAACTTGAGAACTTTTGAGAGATTTTGAGTAATTTTCTGTTTCCTTATATCTTGAATTTTATATTATGTATATAAAATAGTTGTTAGAAAAAATATACAAAATTTTTTAAATTTATTTACTCCAAGATTGAAATTAATAACAGGAAAAAAAGAATTGAATCGCAGTATTGCTTGCATCTTTGTAAAATAAAGTTTTAAATAAATTAAAATTTTTTAGTTAATTGTAAACTATTTATTTTATTTCTATTATTCGAATTATTATAAGTTGAAAATATTTGGAATTTTAGGATATTATCTATCCGAATAGAGAGATATATATAGGTCAGTTTCATTCGTAAAAGTATACTAGTTTGTGAGTAATGTTATGTAACTTTTATTTAACGTTCAACATATTTCAAGTTCCTCGATTTTGTAAATATTATTTTTTAATTAATTAATAAAGCCATTAGCTGGCTTTGAATCCAATAAAATATTGAAAAAATTTAATTGTTTTTGTTCCAATATATATTACGTATCGATCGTAAGAAAGATACTTATTTAATGATTCGTAAAGCACACAAACACATTTGATATATACAGCTACCATATTAACTATATCACGAATAACAATATTTAACGATAAATAAAGATGTTTTACGAACAAACAAACGAAGATATTTAAGAATATTTAAGAATACTTAATATTTGAATATTCAAATATTCTCTGAATAAACAAAAGAGATATAAATTTTTCATTCGAATATCTATTTTTATCAGAAAATAAAAAATTAACGAGAAGAAAATAATTTGATACAATTGTACGATAATTTTATAATCAATATTATGATAGAAAATAGAATATTTGTGTTAAATATAACACGATCAATAACACTTGTGTTAAAAATAAAAATATATATACGATATACGAAATATATTTAAAATTGCATGTGAAATATATAGGTTTATTTATGGTTAATCCGATATATTATTTTTTCTGGTATATTCGAGTGTATTCAGATATTTTTTTACATATTTACAATTAATCATAGAAGTATTTGTTCCTTATATTATAAAAATTTAATTTTGTTTCTATATTTTTGACGAAGTTTAATATATACGTAATGGATTATATATATGTGATAATTTTTTTCAATAGAACGTTCAAAGTTTATTTCTTCGTTTTTTTAGTTTCGTTTTTTAAATAACTTTGTAGTGATACGAGATAGAAATAAAAAAAATGATAAATTATAAAATTTTTAGTTTTCAATACTTATCATTGTTGTTTAAAATATATAAATGAAATTGTATTCAAAATACAAATCAAGAAATTTTGAAATTTTTAATTGATTGAAATTGATTTTACTTCCTTAAAAAAAAATTTTCCATTGATAAAAAATTACTTCATTATGTTTTATATATATATAAACTTTTAATAAAATCAAGATTTTTGGATAAAATGAATTTTCTTATAATGTAAAATATTTCTATGATTGATTCTATATACTTTATATATATATTTAAAAAAATATCTATTAATTTATAAATAATGACATCTATTTCATATTAAAAGAAAAAATAGATTGTATTTTTTCGATCAAATGATTTTTATAGCTAAACATTTAAAATTATTATATAAAATTATATTAGATTTTGCAATCTGATCACAGAATTAATATATTCGTATTCTTCATATAAAAATAATAAAAAATAACAAAAAAATAAAATAAATCTTTCTGTTATTATTTTCACTCAATTATTTTGTAAAAATCATTAAAAAAAAAAAATCATTAAATTTAATTGAAAGAAAACTTGTACATTTTTTCAACATGTTTTTTTTATATTCGAATTATTTCTTTCTGCTCTATTTGATTTTTATGTTTATTTTTATAGATAACGATCGAAATTTAAATATGGACGAATTAGAAATCAAAAAGATATTCGATTAACAATTAAAAATTATTAAAATTGAAAAAATTATTTGTTAATCCATTGAGTAAATAAGTCTTCACGTGATCTAAATATTTGAAACTCTGTAAATGTATATAATACATTTAGTAGCAAACGAAATATAGATACAGAAACCATAAAATTACGTATCAAATTATTAAAGTGGAGATTCCCGTTTATCACAACTATATAATTATAATAAAAAGATAATATAATTAACTTCTTGCTACGTATAAAATTTAACTGCGATAAGAATTTCGATAAGAATATTTGTGATGAAATATGAATATGTTTCAAAATCGAAATAACAAATCGCAACAAAGTTTCATTTAAACAGAACAGTTTTTTCATCGACAATACCGAAATAATTTTAGTTACAATTAGCACATGAATATAAGAGCGTGGGGAAAATGAAATTGTTAGTGAAAGTGACCCAATTCGAGGTTTCTACCGATCGTTAAATGGTAGAACACGGCGTATGTATGTATGTATGGTAGCTCGCAGTCCGGCTTACCCCTTTCTCAGAAACGTTGCACATTATGCACCAGCAAATTCGACGTCGCCAATGTCTTAAAACAAATGTCTTAAAACATGCAATCAGCACCGATTATCGTCACGCAAAAGGTGGTTTAACAATCAGTCATTTAATAATCGAAAACACCCTTTTGATTTTTTTTACACTCAATAATCCGTGGAGGTTTCTATCGCGAAGGAAACTCGGTATCGAGTGCCGAGTGTTGTCTACCGTCAACGTCGTTGTTACTGTTGTTCGAAAACAGAGATATTAAATATATTCTATTAAAGTAAAGGCAAACTTTATCGCTGCGTCGTACTCGAATTATTGATTTGCATAAAAACTGTCAGTTACAATGCGTTCTCGATGTGTTTGCGCGGTACGTAGGCGTCGTCTTCTTGGAAACGTAGGTGTCGTGCTTACTGAACCACCCTCGAGTTAATACAACGTCCAATATCGTTGTTTCCTTTCATCGATGACTCAGACATTCTTATGCCGTATATAAAATATATATAATATGAAAATCCTATGCTTTCACATCCCTTATCTTTTATTTCATTATTTTCATGTATTTTTTTGTCCCCCCCCCTCCTCTCTTTCTTTACTTTATCCGCTTTGATTTTTCTTATTGTATTGAAATCCGTTGTATTTTTAATTTTTCTCGATTCGTTCCCCCTTTTTTTTTTTTCTTTTTTTTCCAATTTTCGCACTGTTTGTATGTGTTTACGAGGCCATTCCTAAACACTCATACAGACTTTTCGTTTTAACGATCTTTACTCGCACATACCACCCACATCCACCGACCGATACACCATTTATCGTTTGACTGTAACCGCCTGTTTCACTACGTTTATGCGCTGCTCACGAATGAATCCTTTCGCATCTCTTCTCGTACACCATTGCCACCACTCTCCTTTACTATAGCTCGCTCTCTCTCTTTCCCTCCCATATATCTATATATTTTATACTTACACCAACATGTGAGCATGCGCGCACGTGAAACCACCCTGAAGTACCAATCCACCTACACGCGCACGCGTACGTGCATACATCTACACATAGTCCTCTATCTTTTTTCTTTTATTCGCATCCCTTTGATACTAACTGTATCAGATGAATGCGCATGCGCGCCGCTATCAAAATGTCACTATCTGCTATGTGCATTATAACAAAAATGAAAACTGAATGAATAAATTAATGATAACTAACGAAGAAAGAAAGGAGAAAAAAGAAATGAGTAGACAGCTTCACATGAAATTAACTATATTTAACTATATTTAGACGAATAACAAATTGAATATAAATATATAGGATGAATACAATCATGTAAGATGAAGGAAAGATGTATAGGATATGAACCTAAACATGTATATTGAGACCAAAGTATAAGGAAGCAAACATAACAATCCATCCTTATCTTTACGCGATTTCTGCTGTTGTTCATTCGTTGCATCTGTATTTTTTAAAATCGTTAATTCGTTCGAGTTTCCTATATTTTCAATTGTATAAGATAAAAATAGTTTTTTGTTTATAGTTTGCTGAATTTGTACATATATATATAAATAAGATCATTATATATGTAGCGAAAAAAGAGAGGAAGAGTTTTATAAATCATGTCACCGTCCAAAGATAAATGCTAAAAATATCAAGGATTCACAATCTACTAGTTTTTTTATTATTCATAAATGTTATCATTTAATATTCTTTTGCAAATAAAATTTTCGTTATATTTATTAATTATTCGACGCTCATCGATCGAAACATTAATTGGAGTAGATACCAAGGAAACTATAAATCAACAATGTAACAAGCGACATGCAATTGTAAATAAAATTGATGTGTCAAAATATATGACAAGTAAATAATCTAATAAATAATTATTTTACGCCGTATATGATGAACGTAAGAACGTATACTTACTCCGTTTATAATTCGTAAATCTTGTGCCGTATTCGAGTAATCAGTCACAATATTGTAAGTTTTGAAACAAATTTTATCAAATGTTAATTGGTAGTGAAATAAGCTAACTTCGTATCGTCGTAAAATCGAACGAGATTTTACGATTTTACGTTTTTCTATATACAAATACAAATTTCAATATCTTCGTCTAAATATCTATTATAATGTTTATATTTTTATTACAACAAGCACACACCATTCAAGCAGAATTTACATAGGTATGTATGTATCAATATTCCGTGACATGTTTTCAAAATCCATTCTTATGACGTTTAATATATATATCAATTATTGTATTATCTAGGATTTTGATGAAACTTCACAGAATAACCACCGCTATTTGGATCTTTTTGTAGTTCAAAATTATTCGTGGAAAGTCCAAAAGGTTTCAATACCATATTTCCTAAATCTTTCAATTTTCCCAACATTTCAGCTTTCAATTTTTCATTTCTTTCATGAATCAATGGAGGTAATCTCTGTGAAAGAAATTAATGTTAATAAATAATATTAATAATGAATATTACAGAATAAAAAAAATATATTTTCATAATTACTCGAACTGCATAATTTGCCTCTGTATGACCAGGATCAAAAGTTAAAATCTTTTTGAAATCTTCCAAAGCTTCGTCTAATTTCTCTGTCTCTTCATATAGTCGAGCCCTTCTAGCATATACTTTCACATAACTTGGATTTAATTCTATAGCTTTCGTGCAATCAGATATTGCAGATTCTCTATCCTATTTAAATAATATTATATAAATATTAGAATTAAAAAATTGTTTCTTTGAAAAGTATATTCTTCATATAATAGCATTACCAAACATTTTAACTTTGCAGCAGCTCTGTTGGCATACAAAATGGATCTCTCTTTACTATAGGCTAATGGACAAGTTTGAATTCCTTGCGTATAAACAGATATTGCTTCAAGGTATTCTTCGCGTTTAAATAAATCATTTCCTTCATTTTTATATTTTTCTGCTTCTGCTTTAAGAGTCTGAAAAAAGAAAAAAAATATATAAATTTTGTGATGTGTTTTTATCATTTTTAAAATTCTAAAAAATCTAAAAATTATATAAATAAATACAAACTTCTTTTTCTTCTTCAGAAAGATTTTGTTCTCTTTCTTTTAATATCTCTTCATCCATATTATCTTTTTCATGATTTGCATCCCCTTTACACTTTGTTTCCCAATTATCATCATCATTACTGTTTCGTTTTATACGTTCATTGCAATCATTCGATAGATTACCATTTTTCGATTCTTGGATATTGTCGTTTGACGTAGTATAATTATCATTTTCTTTGATACAAGAACTTTCTAGATCTTTCGTAAGCTCTTCTATAATTTCTTCATTCGTTTTTAAACGTTCAGATTTGTCGTCCATCGCGGCGTTGTTTTTTACGTGATGATTTAATACCTGATCTTAACGTATACAACCAATCATTAAGGTTAACTACAGCATTACATGCACAAGCAGACGACTCTGAACTTGTATGTCAACTATGGTTGGAGATTACGTTGACGTTTCTTCGTAATTCACGCATTTGTCATCAGAGAGCGCTTTATGCGACTATAATGACATCTATTTCCGATCTTTTATCTATAACATAGGAAATATATAACTTTTCTTAATAAAAATAAACCATTCAAGAGAAAATCCAAAATAGGTAATGATTTTTGTTATTTTGATAAAAAAATAATTCATGTTTTCCATGTACAGAAAAAATTTTATTTATACGTAGCAAATATAATTCATAATTTTTACGAATATAAATAAATTAAATAATGCAATGAATAGTTTATTTTAAATATTTAATGTATGTATTTTTATATTATTATTTAATATTATATATTTTCATATTTTTACACTTTTAAATTTTTTCGTAGGTACGTAAATATTGATATTATAATAAATTTTTATGTTTGTTTTTATTTAGTACATAAACAATATGAAACTCTAGTTTAAAATCATATTATTTTAATACTATTCTAATAAAAAGAATGTATATATATTCTTTTCTATAATATATATATATATATATATATATATATATTTTACTATAAATATTTTATGTTTCATTAATGAATAAAGACAATAATTATTAAATTATTCTTTTTTCTTTTTTTATGTTTTATACTTTATGCATATTTCAATATAGCATAAATTATGTTCAAAGGAAAATAAATTATTTGTACGTGTATGGAACAATGAAAGAGGAGAAATTATATCCAACTAGAAATGATCAGAGTAAACCTAGGAATATTGTAAGTACGTGCTCTAGTCTCATTAACCTTACCAGCTCGTCGAGTATGCAATAAGTTATTTGCTCATATTCTGAGTTATATAGTTGTAAATAAAATATAAAATATAATAAATAAATAATAAATAATTTAACGAAAAATAATTTAATTTAATTTTGTAGATAATTCAATACACCTGAATCGATTTTTGTGATTCTCTTGTGTTTCTTTTGTTTTTATCTTTTTTTTTAAATAAGAAAAAAGATACAATTGACGAACTTCATCACAATAATATTAAAATATTGAAATTAAATACTATTTATGGTTCGATAGTAACTATGAGTAATTCGGCGAAAATGGATTGTACATAAGGATTTCATTTCCGTTAAAATGATAAACAGGATTTTAGGTCATGAACTATTAAACTGTCTTTAAGGAGGAATGAGATAAATAAGGATTCTGGTATTGCAGCCTGCGGCTTTTCTTTATCACAAGCTTGATCTATTACATCTAGTAAAATTTCGATCAGAAGAGAAGTTTTATCAGATACGTCACTCTGAAGTCACTGTTTATTTTTGCATTTATATGTTATTTATCATCACTGGCATATATTACAATATTATGCAAGAAAAACGTATAATTATATAATTTTAATATTATTTTAGAAAGATAACGTTATAGTTATCAATTTGAATAATGATAAACTTCAAGAAAAACTACGATCGCAATTATATTGTTAATTCAATATAATTTAATATTTATTTGCAAATATTTCACAAGTTTTTATAATTTGTAACACATACAAGGTGAATCGAAATTCTTGATATTAAAATTGATATTAAAATTGGAAAGATTTTAGAATATAAAATAAAATAGAAAATAAAAATAATAATATATTGGAAGTACTATTTTTGAAAAATTTGAATGTGAGAATTCATAAATTTAATTATCTTTAATCTTTAGATTTTTGATTTATCTTTAATTAAACTAGTAATAAATTAAAATAACTGTATATATATAAGTGAAGAGATTTTTTTTATTTAATATCTTATTTTTAAAAA
Organism: Apis florea; assembly: GCF_048593485.1. Classification (NCBI taxonomy): domain Eukaryota; kingdom Metazoa; phylum Arthropoda; class Insecta; order Hymenoptera; family Apidae; genus Apis; species Apis florea. The sequence goes on along the minus strand of NW_028256550.1, from coordinate 1,322,037 downwards.
TCAAATTTCATTTTATTCAAAATCTATTTAATTTTCTTAAAAATAAGTTATCAAATAGAAAAAGAATAATTTCTTTATTTTCTTGATTTTACCTTTTGTTTTTTTTTTTTTTCGAAAACAATATTTTTGATACAATTTGCTATTTTATATACTTTAAGTCATAGAATTTCTTGTATTATAAATTTTAATTCACTCTATATACATGTTAGATAATCACATTTTTTTTTCGACAGAATTATCTCGTATCAAGAATTGCTTCGTTTCGTTTCATTCAGTTTTATAAATGTTTCGTATAATGAACGTGAGATTTTTAACGAACTTTTTAGCGCACCAACCACACCATGTACGATATTACGATAACTTTTACATAGATATAACTTTTATATAAATATTTCTTTCATGTGCGTACATATTTCAGGTGTAAAAAGAAAAATATAATTCCCGATAACGCACAATGCAATTATTTTACAAATACGGCACGATAAGATAGATAAAAATTTTACAGTCGAAATTATACTCTGTGAGAATCGGGCAAAGCGCAAGCAGTGGTCACAAGGGTATATTTTTCTTCTTAGAGGATGGTAACGGCGCACGACCGTGCGCCATCATGGTAGATCGAGCGTATAACTCTAATATCAGTTTCTTTTCTTATAAACTGCCGCACTAACAAATCTTTTCAAACAACTCTACGAAAATGCTAGAATTTTTCCAACTTCATTTCTTCTTCTTTCTTTTACTGATAATTAAAAGTTTTAAGATAGCTAATTTATTATTTAGATAATTGATTTATTTTTTAAAAAATAGATAAATATTTTTCTTATTTCTATAATTTTTTAATTCCATAATTATTTTACTTTTATAATACAAAAAAGAATTTTAGAATTAACTTAAATGATAAGTTATGTTGATAATTACGTATCTGTTATTTTTTGTTTTGAGATTCAAAACGATATAATTTATGTGTATTTAAATATTATTACACTCGCATGCAAGTGTAAAACTGGAAGTGTAAAACTATGAAATTTTGATTCGATTTATAGGAAAATTATTCTTCTTGGAAATAGAAATGGGGTAGATAACCGTTCGAACTGCTTCAAATTTTTAAAGAGTATTAATGTGATATCTCTGTTCTATGATTTAATCGAGAATAAAAGCACTCACCTATCAGTGAAATCTTGCAAACAGATGCCTTTGTTGAAACAAACAATATGTTCGTTTCATTTATGAAACTATTATCTTTTCTCGATATAGATAACTGAAATGGTAGATCATATTAGGCTAGATATTTTATTTTTAGTTAATTTTTTACCTTTTTTAACAAATGAAAATGATTTCAAGTAGCTTGTATTTTTGTACTTTCATTGTTTCCATGAATATATATATATATATATATATATATATATATATATATATATATAATTGATTGTATGAAAATTGTTTGATTTTTATATCCATTATTCGATCTTCAAGTAAATTTGATTGTAAATTTACAATTTTGTATTTAAAAGAATATTCGTGAACCTAAAACTCAAAAACAGTTGTAAAGTGACCAAAAAACAACGCGATCGAGTAGTTTCATTTTCAGTTGATCAACAATGCAATTTCGAAAATTCAATAATCGTTATATTTGTGTAAAATAAGAATATTCGATAGAATAAATGTAAACTAAAGGTATGGCTATTAAGAAGGAAGAGAAAAAGAATTTATTGTTAATGATGAATTTAATAAAAGCGATAAAGCAAACAATTGCATAGTAAGAAAACTCCATTGCTTAATGTCTAATATATCTGCGAATCTGTGATTAATACGAAAAAGCACAAAGTTCGAGAAGAATATTGTTGATCATAAGTTTCTTGATATAATTAAATCTTAAATAATACAATTAATTTCAATTCCTACTCTTAATTCTTAAATATAATCAGTTATTCAACGAATAATAATATTGCAACAAATTATAAAACACTTCTTTTTTACAATCTTTTTACTTCTTAAATGAAAAATTTCATTAATAATATTAATTCGATTAATTCAATTGTATAAGAGAATTCATCAAGAATCAGATGAGCTTTTCACCGATAAAAATACGAGGAAGACAAAAAAAAGAAAAAAAGAAGAAAAAGCGGATAAAGAAGAGGAAAAGTACAAAGAGGAAATCGGTGGTTACCCAAACATTACGTATTCGAGATAGCTACAAGTTGAGATATTTGCAACAAAAGGGGTACGGGGTTAGATTTCTATCCCCAATGGTGGTGCAAGCTTCGTTTTCTCATTGGTCCCCCCAGATCCGTGACGTCACTACGCCTGCCTATGTAAAGGTGAAGCACGCGGAGCGTCAGTACATCGTTGTCCGTCACGTCGATCGGGTCTCAACTTTGAATCACCCTCTGCTCTTTCTTCTTAAGTCGAGGAAGAATCTTTATTTCGAGGTAATCGGCGACGAGTAACCAGTTATCCAATCGACAAGGACATCTTTGCATTTATTTACGAAGGTAAAAAATAAAATTGGCATGTTTCTAATTTCATCCAATTATCAATTATTATTTATTTATAACGAAAAAATTGTCGTATATATTCGTTACGTGTATAATAATATTTAAACGAATTTGATAATTGTTTTTGAAAAATTTTCTCCTCTTCTTCTTTCTTATACGATCATTATTTTAAATATTTTCTCAATAATAATTCTGCCGTTTTTGAAGCGATAAGTCCCATTTGAATCGCTTTAAACGAATGCAAGAAATATATCAACTTTTAATTAAATAATAAGTTTCAAAAGTTCAGAAACATGTATTAAAACATGTTTACGTTAACGTTAATATTTTTTATCCTTTCTTTCCTTGATGTTTATATTTTTTTTTTTTTTTATATCTTGTTGAGTAGATACTTCTTTCATTCGTAAACCCTTCCAGGTATGCGCTCAACCTTTATCAGAATTAAAGCTAGAGCTAAAGTTGGACCATGCTTTTACATACACAAAGATATGTGTTATTATACGTATGATGTAAAAAAAAAAAAAAGGAGAAAGAAAAGTTTTACAGGAAATTAGAAAAAGTTATTAGTAGAATACCTAATAAATTGTTTTAGAAACAATATTTATATAAAAGTTTAATATTATCAAATTTTATATATTCTTTTTTATTTAAAAAAGGATCAATTCAATCATCTGAATAATAATATATCATGTTATCTAAAATTAACGATAATCCCAAAGAAGCAGCGGAGAAACATAAATTTATATTTAATTATGTATTGAAATTTTTGAAAGAAGAAAAAGAAAACAGATATTTTTGTTAATTTATATAATACGGTAAAATAAAAACGAATGGTGCACGATTTATGTCGTTGCTTTTTATAAAGCAACAGGCTGCCGAGTAGAAATACGTTGAATCGAAAAATATCCGAGTTTTAAATGCAACATAAAATAATTATTTATAATCATAAACTCGGCATGGAAAAAAGCTTCGTTCAGATTAGAATGAAATTAATTGAATTTAAACAATTTGAATTCAATAACATTTGAATATGAATTTTTCAAGTTTTTCAACTTTTTGTTCCATTCTTGGCAATTTGCAAATTTATTTGCTTCAAACAATTTCAAGCAATTTCTTGACTAATGTGAATTTATTTTATTGAACTTATTTCATTTGTTCTGAAACATTTTTTATTAAAGTTTCTGATTTAAAATAAATAAACTTCGATCGAATCAATTGCGTGATAATTAAATTATAATTAATAAAATATAATCGAAAAATGATTACGTGTTAATCTGTAACGAATTTATCAGAAATGAAGCGAAAAAACAAAATTTTAGAATATTTTTAGAAATGATAAAAAGATATCGCTGAAAATAATAATTTCGTATCGCAATATTAAATTTAAAGGATAAAAATATAAGGAATTAATGTGAACAGGAAGTCGAATTGTTTGGAATCAAGTTGGTTTTCGAGTAACTTGACTAATCTATTTCAAGGTTTAAGATATTGAACAATATTGAATATAGTTATAACATTGGAAAATTATTATTAAGACGTTTTTCTCAACCATTAATGTTGGACAAATATCGGCCGTTGATTATCGAAGTAATTACTTTCTTGAAACTCCATTATATGAAACAATGAAATCTCAAACGATTTCTAAATATAATATCCATCTATAGTTTTAACATTTGTATGTATTGTTTTAATTTAATCACGATAAACTAGAGATAGAATGGACGAATAATTAAATGCAGAATAGTTAAAAAAATCCTATAAACATAACCTTAAAATATTACTTTTTCTTTTATCACATAAAATTGCTATGTTATTCTTCATAAAATTTTATAATTTAATAAGAAATATAATATATTATAATTTTATATACATTTTAACGTATAAAATATTATCTAAAAAGTGATAATTAACGATTTGATGAAATATTTGTCTTGAACATCCTGTTTAAATATGAATGCAATAATAAGAAAGAAAATTGGGGCGGAAATTACTTTGAAACGAAACAATATTCTAGTCTATTTATTACAAAATTTTTATTTTCAATTTTTGAAATAAAATTTTGATCTAAAATATTAATTTCATGGTTTAAAAATTATCACAAAATTTATAAATATTAAAATTATATTCATCTTTTATGCATCATATAACACGTTTAACAAAATAATACAATATAAATTTGATAAAAAATACAATCGTGTAAAAATTATATAAAAGAATTAATCACGTTAATTTACATATTTAGAATTTACTTCTTTGTCACGGATAATATAAATTTCGTTTGATAAAATTATATCTATTCTTTGATACGCAATTCATGATTCGTTATTCTTTATCAAAATTATCATTTTTTAGATATGATCGAAAAGGGAAATGACAAACTTTGACAGATCGATCATTGGTGCTCAACACGATATTTCTATTAGTTAAACGACCGATCACCATATTGGAAACTTACACGAGATGTACTCACTTGAACTCGCAACTCTTCCTCTTGCCTCCAGGATATTAGTTAAAATCAATTTCACCATACACTGATTATTTCACTACAGCGTATACAAATACTTTGAATTTAGTATCTGCGATCTCTAGCTATTTATCGTATTTACAGTTATAGTTAATTTCAAGCTTGAAGTTGCTTGAAATGTGAAATAAATTGATAGATATGCTCATAATTCACTTTAAAATTCGAAATTTCAACAATTTCATGGAACTTTAATTCCTTTCTGGTCACGATATACGCAGATAATAATAATACATCTGCTATATTAATAGTTTTCTTACTTTTGCCACAGATTTTTATAAATTCAAGAATTACAATTAGTCTTATAATTAAAATATAATTTAACTTAACTTATTTAATTTCGTGATCATGATAAAATTTAATATTCGATTTAACAAAAAAAAAAAAAAAAATTTTAAAACTTTTAATTCCTTAATAATGGTTATATATACATTTAATCGTCCATTTATTATTGAATCTAGATTTCTAGAAAATTCAAAAATTACAACGTCTTGTATATAAAATATAGAATATATATGTCACCATATTTGTTTTTATCGTTATTTGTGTATAATTATAAAAAAAATGTAATTATAAAAAAAAAAAAAAACTTGAGCTTTAACGAATGAAATGACACGTTTCTGGCAAGGTAAATAGAATAGCAAAACAGTGTGACGAACAAACGATATCGTATTGGTGCGTATATCTACGTTTCAATGATTAACATGAACGAGGAAAAAGTTTATTACGAGGTAAAAACATGCGAAACATCTATATGCGGTTAATTAATGCGCATAATTTGAAAATATATATATATATATATACTTTTCTTAACAGTATTAACACTTTTTCTATACACGTGTACAATATAACAGTGTATTAACACTTTGACGTTCCCCTCTTATCGATCCCTTTATTTTCTTCTTCTTCGAATTTCTTCGAAAGGCGGGGAAAGTTCGCGTGACGGCGAACGAATACTCGATTTCTTCCCGTCTCCGATTGATAATTCATTTCTTCGTTTCGCGGTTCGCCATGTCTCGTCCTTTGTCGTTTCATTCACTGTTACGACGTTACGTTTCATCATTCATTTTGCCGTGTTTTCAAATAACTGACTGTAAGTATACAAGAATTTTTATATTTGCTATTGATCATGAACGAGAGACGAAATTTCTTTCAAATGTTTTCTCATTTAAAAAAAACACGATTTGTTTCTTCTTGCACAAAATGAGAACTGTCCTATATTTTCCCCGACTCTTTTCCTTTATTTCCTTTTCACTCGTTATTTTCTTTGTTCCCTTGCTTCTTTTTTCACACGTATCACACGTGTATCTGTGTTTAATCTTCGACTCGCTGCATATCAATGTGCGTATACAACATATGTATAAAACCTTTAAATTTATGTATGTGCATTTTTCTCTTCATTTATTTCGTCTATCTTCTCGATACGCACATTTTTAAGGGAAATCTATGCAAAAAACTATGTATATTTCTGGTCCTGCAATTTATAATAAAATAAATTGTGCGATCAAAGCTGTATTTTTTTTAAATACTTTCAGCTTACATTTCATATTTCAATTTTGTCTTAAAATTTAAAATGCTTCTAAATATTATAGTACGCTTTTAAAAGCAGTAAAAAGTAGTAAGATTGGAAAATCTCAATAAAATAAAATAAATAAGATAATCTGGAGAAACGTACATTTTTAATAATAAATTATATCAGTTGGCAGATATGATTCAATATTTTTTCTTGAAAAACGGAAGAAATTTAGAAACGGAATATTTCGAGTTAAATATAGAGTTAAAGTATGACACATGATTTTATCCTGACATTGTTTCTTACATTTGTACATCTGTTTTCCTTTTTCCTTTTCTTCTCCTTTTCTTCCTTCCTTCTTGTCATTATTTTTCTCTTTTTTAATAATGCAAAGATGTAAAAAATATGAAAGATAAATTGCAACTTTGTTACACGTATTTGCGAGCAAAATATAAAATCGTTAAAAAAAATGTTCTCTTTATGGTATGGTAATGTAAAGTCACATTAAATAGATAATGATCTAGTGAGATACTTAAGATATAGTTTTAATTAAAACTTCTACAGTTTTGTTGTTGAAACGATGCAAACGAAAGTTACGCAATTATCATCATCTTTATTTTATACCGTTAATTCATTCCTCTTCTTCTAATAACATTGAATTATTAATCTTCTGAAATACATTTATAGATTTAATCGAGGAAATCGTTATTCGGGCTGACTTTACATCGACTTGTATTACTTAAGTAATGCGCGTTCAAAGTTATTTATTCACGTTAACTTGTTATTTCAAAATTTGAACTGTAATAAATCATGTAAACTTAATAACATATAATATCACGAATTAGAATCCCACAGCAAATATTATTCCTGTTATTTCCTGTTTACTTAACTTTATTTCATTTAACCTAAGAGATCGAAAAGATCCACACCGAGATATTTTGGTATTGTTTTTCTTCTTTTTTTTTTTTTCCAATATTTTCTATTTTAATAATTCTATAAAGAATCATGACGTGTTAAGTTTATGATATCGTGATTGGAGAAAATTGATCGATAGAACGATTTGAAAAATTTGAAGTACTTTGAGAAAAAAATCTGTATATACAAAAAAAGCAAAATCTAAAATTACTGTTAGTTCAACACTTATCGAATATATACAAGACTCGAACGAAGGATGTTTATGATGAACTTTACAAGATGTGATACAAAACATGCAAAGATCGTATGTGAGGATATAACTTCGTTGAATTTCGAAAACAAAATAAATAAATAAATAAATAGAAGAAAGTAAATACATTAATAAATAAATAGATAGAATAAGTGAAGAAAAAAAAGCGACAAACGCGTGTATTACAATTTTTTATTGAAATTTGTTCTTCTAAGAATTTACGAGTTCCATTGGTCGATCGAAAACTCGTTTCAAATTTACGCTTCAAATCGATGATCAACTAGGCTCGGAGTGAATACAGTCTCAAAACTCTTAACCTCATACTTTTGCTAAGTTTTCTCATTGCGGGTTAATCGGCCGCTAATCCATTTGTAATTGGATACTTATTCGTTAGAATAAATAGAGAATCGAAAAAAGCAGTATCTATATCGTTTTATTTAATTAACAAAAAACTAATTACGCTATAATTATTATATTATGGAACGTCGTGTATGCGAAGGCGTGCAGCAACATGATATATTAAAAAAGGATACAAATTGCACATGTATTATTGTGTATAAATATATCTGTTTGTAATTTTAATTTCGAATTAAAACATATTTTTCAATGTGATAATTTCCTTTTTGTTATTTAATATCAACCTGTTAAAATCGGTTTCTGAATTTAATGAAATAAATGTAGATGCATTTAATAAATACTACTTTCGACAAGTAAAGCGAGACCACAAAAGCGTTTACGTTAAACGTATTATATATTACATATATGTATAAGAAAGTTTGATGCTATACTCCTTATCTTTAGACAAGGAACGACGATGCTCGAGTTATTTCTAACCTCATTTGGACTACGTTCGTGTTATTTTGTTACATCGTAAATTGGATTAAGAAGGATAATTGTATATTATTTATTTTGTTCGAGTTATTTGTTTGTTATGATAGTATATTGCGATGATACTGAATAATTAAATATTATTACAATAATAAAAAAATATAAAATTATTAAATCAAAATACATCGATGTAAATTTTTAATAATTTTTTTATTTAACAACGTTCGTTTCGTTTATAGAAATTGTTTACCTATTCTTACTCTTAATATAAAATTTTTCCTCCTCGTTCCTTTGTAGGAAAAATTGATTTTTTCGTTTGCTTTAAAAGGTACTTGCTTTTAAAAAAGTAAACAAGTGTTTTTTTAATCTCACTCAGATTGAACTGCCGTATGGCACGAGTTAAATGAAACGGTGCGCATATAAAACGCTCTGACTGAGCGTTTTATTGTTAGAAAATTAAAAGAATCGTTATTGAGCATAAAAATTGAGCATCGTGAAGCAGTTTGAAAAATCAGTCTTCAATCGTGAAGAATCGTGAAGAAATCAATTTTTTTTTAATCTAACGCGTTGGATTAAAATCGTAATTCTTTTTTCAGTAATCCTTAAAGCATTCTCAGAATTGAATTCAAAGTATTCGAAAAACAATAATTTAGACTGTAAATGTTGTTTGACAAAAATGAAAAACATTAACATCCATTATATTCTCATACGATGACTGTGAGAAATATCCGTATATTCTTTAATGGAATTGTTACAATATTCCCTACATATGTGTATAAATTCCAACACTTTTCAATGATAATATTTATGCAATACACTATAAAGCACTCGTTCGCTTCCAACAACATACTCACATCTTGTTAAGGGATAAATGCTTCATTAAATATTTTTCTTGGAGTTTCGAGGAATAGTAGAATAGTGGAGGAAAGTTTTTGAAGATACATAAGTATTCCGTGAAACATACTTTTCGTTACAAAACATGTATTTAAACTGATGATGGTAAAAGAAAGAAATTATTCACGAAAAAAACTATATTTGTTTTTTAAAAATTTTACCTCTTGTTGTTCTTACGTTATATTTATTTTATATTTATCACACTTATTCGTTGACGTGTTTTCTTTTTTTTTTTTTTTTATTTCGAAAATGTCTATTACTCAAATGTGCTGGCCACTCGCCGACAAGAGATTTGAGAAAGAGAAAACCGTTTGAATTAAAACATTACTGAAACGAAGCACGTTGTATCATGGCACCTCGTACGTCGTATATAAAAAAAAAAACGTAGACAGTTATTTAATACGTGAATGTTTCGCACAAATGTCATGCGACATATACTGAAGGCAATATACGTGCATACGTAAAAAAGAAAGCGGAAAAAGAAGAAAAGAGAAGAGCCATCTTCCAGCAAATTTATTCTTCTCAACCACGCGTACATACCAGATGACATGAATCCCTCAACCGTGTCCTTTTACATTTGTCCGTGTCACATACGAATAGAGATTATCGATAAGACAGTTACAACACCGTATTATACTGTTACTCGTTCTTTTGTGCCACTCTTTGCATTTATCGTCGTTTAATAAGCAATTGTACGTGTGGCAAGTTCAATCGAGTAATAATAATATAAAAATAAAATTTATTTGTTCCCGTTCTTTAATTATTTGAAACATTATCTTGAAATAAATAAAGAAAGGGAGAAATAATTATAATTACAAACGTGGAAACTAACGTAAAAATACGAAAAAATAAAATTGACTTGTGAATATACGTCATACGCAAATAATGACCAACAGTATATCATAATTTGTTTTAGCAAGTCATTTTTCAGTCGGAGAGAAGACATTTGATACCGATAGCTGTGACAAAGTTTTTTCTAGTGTTTCGACAATATTTTGGATAAAAAGAATCTTTTATTATTTATAACTTGTCAATCTATCAGAATTAATTTATTCATTAATTTATGTGATGTTCGTTGCTTTGATTTTGCTTTTCAATTTTTTTGATCATGGAGCATATCTCAATTAAAGAGGAACATCTAAATATTTCTTTCTTTTTTTTTAACGATCACATTTTTGGCATCGTTTGAAGATTACAAGATTTAAATTAGATATTGTTTTTTTTTTTAAAATCATTCTCAGTCGAAACATTAATGATATTGGATAAATTTTGATATTTGAATGATATGTGAAAACATTATGAAAATTTTCTTTCAAAATCATTTAAATACATATGTGCGATAAATATTCTATAACATTATTAAAAATGAAGAAGTATAAAGAAATATTAAAATTTTTTTTATAATTTTATATAAAATTATTATTTACAATCAAAATATAAGGTGATCGAATATGTCTTGAAACAGCAATCGAGAAACAATCAACAGTTAATTTTAAGATAATCTAATTGTCAGATATCTAAGAATCTTTTTATAAAAAAATATAACTTTTTATTGAAAATCACATACACGATATATGAATATATGAATACACATATATATTTCATTCTTCTTTTCCTAGCATATTTCTTTTTTTTTTTTTTATTTATTTTTTATAAAATTTTATTACACCGAAATATCATTTGCTAGCTAGCTTCGATCACCTAGTTTCCAATAATATTTACCAATAATGGTTTGACATTCAACGCGATAGGGAATTCCTTTGAAATCACAGAATCTTGTAATTCGTATGATACATGATATGCGATACAACAGTTGTATCCAAATACCAATTAATGGCGATCATAATCACGTACATAAAACATCCGTATTATCATTTTTCCTTTCGAAAATAAAAAAAAGGGCGGGGGGGGGAGGGGCAAAAAAAAAAAAAAAAAAAATACACCTCTGCACGGAATAGTATATTAAATTTCATAAATTTCGTTTGCTTTCGAATTGAGTTGATTTTGATCTCAATTCGAGGAGAAGCTTTAATTATACATCGATTAAAAAAATGTGATATGCACGATATAAATAATAATAGTAATTAATTATATGCTTAAATTTACACAATATCAGATGAAGTCCTACATCATTTTAAAATCTGCAACTATTTGTCCAGAATTTAAAAATCCCCAGTTGGGTACAGTCGTAGTTCTGCATTATTTCAAGAATTTATAATTGGTTGCCGTTAGTTCACGTCATTTCAAAACCAACAACCAAACTACCACTGGTATAATTCTATGCCATTTTGTGTACACAATAAATTATATACATTTTAATAATTACTGGAGCATTATTACGATTTATTACAAACTCTGATTTATTCAACTCTGCTTTAACCTGCTACGAAAACAAATGTAATTTTTCTACAGCAATTATTACTTTTTTGTATGATAATATATGATATTAATAATATTACATATCTATATATATATACTGTCCATTCGTTTTTTGGACTTGTTTGATCTTTTTTTATAATTTGATTACAAGAGAATCTATTTATTGTGTAATATACATCTATTTTTGAATTTAAATGAATTTAAATTATATATACATGTAATTTTGGAAATGGAAATAAATAGATAAAAAACAAGAAAAGTTTCATCGTTCTTTTATATGTACAGAATGTCTCAAGAGGAAACGGAATAACTTTATCAGTTGTTTGATCTGTATGTTTGATTTACTCAATATTATTTATCATTTTGAATCAAAGAAAGTCATAATGTAATTAAATTCATATCGCATGAATTTTTATACCTTTTTTTTATTATTTAATTTTAAAAAAAGAAATTCCATATATACAAGAGGAAATAGAATAATAGTTTTCAATTTTTTGCATATTTCTATCTTCTTTTAAATGTATACACTGAAAGAATCGTTAAAAATGATTTTTTATTTTACTAATTTTGTTTCTGATGTCTTTACTTGCATCGTGTAGTTTTATATTGTATACTTTTATATTAGTATTTTTTGCATAATTTTATTAATTTTGTTTTCATATAATCTTAGAAAAACTAATCTGAAAGAGTTGATTTGATGATTTAATTTATATTGATTTAATTTGAACCGCCCGTAACATAGCCTATCACATCATGAAATAGATTTATATTTATGAGATAAGAATTCTCTTCTTTAACTCATACATAAGTAAAAAGATATAAGAAAAAGATGTAAGAAATAAAAAATAAAAGGTTATTATTATTATTCCAGTTGTTTATACGTAGAATCTATTTTTTTGAAATGAATCAAAATCAAAATTAAAACATACATGTGATATTCTTTTAATTCAGGTTGATTTATCAAAGATACAGTAATTATTCAATTATTCAATTTTCTCGTGAGACACCCTGTGTAAAGATATAACGTTTGCTGTACAATTGTTAGATTTAAAATTGGATGTGGATTATAATTACAATTATGAATTTCTTAATACGATTAATTTGGGAAAAATATTTCCAAAAAAAATTTGCAAATGAAAATTTCACGTTCAAATTTAATTTTCTTTGAATTTTTTCTTTATTATCTAATCATATATAATTTTCATTAAAACTAAAAAAACATAAAGAACAGTTTGTCACTTCTCGAAATCCTAATTTCTATAAAATTATTATTTACAATTTTTCTCTTTGTTAAGCAAAATAAGACAGATAATCCAACGAATGAAAATTTCTTTTTTATATTTCTTTTCCGCCACAAAAAAAAGCAACAAAAATCTTTCTCGAGTAAATAATAGAAATTCATAAATTAATATTTATATATTTATAATTGGCAATTTACTTTGGCAATTTCCATTTAATAAAATTAATTATTTAATAAAAATTTGATAAAACATGATATCAAATTTATTTACAATGAACAATTTCATTGTAATAAAAATTAATTTTCTTTTTTCAAGTAGCAATATATACATACATAAATATCATAGTTTCCTTTTGTATCTCCATTTTAATAACCGCATTCATCTATAAAATTTTGGAAATGTGGCCAACACGGAAATGTTGATCGATGCAGCAGTTTCTTTAATCTTTAGATTTTTCTCTCTGTTGAGAAAAGTCACAACATGATCGTAACTGAACTCGTAATCGATACGAAAGACAACAATCTGCTCTGATTAATAATTAATACCTCGGGTAATTACGAGGAACGACACAAGTGGAACGAATTCTGTGGTAAGTAACGTTTGTCAACATTCATATATCACGTAAAACGATCGATAAATATACGTACATCCGATGTTTCTAATCTAATGTATCGGTTTGTATCTCGAATCCGCTTAAATATTTCGAAAAATATGAAAGAAAACGAAAAAAATATTTCAGACAAAAATCGTTTCATATAAAGACTTGGTGCGATATTAATAATTTTTTTTATTCAGAAAAGTCAATTTTAATTTTTTTAAATTTTCCAATTTTCATGAATTATTTGTATCGAAAAAATTTTTAATTTTTAGTTAGTGAAATATTATAAGTTGAAAAGTTAGGATATAAAAGTCAAGGAACATGCAAAGTGATATTGATATTATAATTCTTGTCTTTCGTAGCAGTAAGTTTTATAAAACTGTAATATCTATTTAAAAATATTTTTCGAGCTAAAAATTTTTCGACAGAAATAATTTAAAAGTTTTTAAGAAATAACAAGTGCGATAAAAATTGTATGGTTCCACTTGAAAAAATTGAAGTTGATATAATACAACTTCATTCATCAGTGTATAAAAAAATATGTATTTGTAATATATATCTTTTAACGTATTTTTGCTTGAAACGTTTTTATTCATTTTTATTCAGATTTTTCGTACTTTATTTTTTTTTTTTTTTATACTTTCATTTTATCAATTTATATTATTCGTGCTCGAAAATAAACTAGGCACGTTGTATTATAATAATAATTCAATAGCGAATGAAAATATCAGTTGATGCGCGATGATTCGAAGTTATAAAATTGTAATGACACAAGATATGAGGGTAATATGAGACTTTAAATCGATCATTTGAACACAAACCATTTCATTTCTCATATCTTTATAAACAGATTCTTGCAGATTCCTTTTTCACTTCGTCGAAAACTTAATTCTTAAATCGAAAAAATTATTAAATTGTTTAACCTAGAAAACGTATAATATTTTATTTCATAATGTTTCAAAATATATTTATTATATTATAATAAGTTTACGAAATATCAATAATCTATGTGCAAACTATTTTTATCATCTATGTCTAAAATTGAAAATATATTTCTGTTGCATGTTAATCAATAAAATAGCGTTGTAACTTAATAAATTTTTTTCCAAGTGAAAAAAAAAAATTTAGAAAAAAGGGAAAACATTTTTAAATTATCCTACAATTTTATTAATAATCATTAATTGGCAATTTCAAAAATATGTATAACGATATTTAAAACAAAATTTGAGATTAAAATTTTGAAGAAAATTAAAATTCTTATAAAGAACGAACAAGAAAGAAAAATGATTAATCTGTTTGAATATTTTCTATGTCTTCTATTTGAATCTCTTTTTACTTTATTAACACGTTGAAAGAATCGAGATGTGTGTTAAATACAAAAAAAAAAAAAAATTTTATCAGGAAAAGCGTTTTCTTTCAATTCGAAAAAGCGAATAAATTGTAATTAAAACAAAAGGGGGGGAAAAAATGGATATAAATTAAACTTTTGTGAAAAGGAATCGGTAATAAATCGAAGAATCTTCGATAATACAAAAGCCATTCGCGTCGCCGTTTCTCTCGAGAATAGTTATCGACACTTTTATTGAAAGTTTCAGAAACAAGATAAAGTTTTTAGATGAAATTGCGGCAGACTTATGCTCACGTGTTATCTTACCCGCGGTTATTCTTTAAAAGGTTTTAAATTGCATGCGCATGTGGGTGTAGTTAAAAGCACGATATTTATTGATTTGTTAATCGAAATGTGTAAACAAATATTAATTCTTTTCTTTTCTAATTCAAAGTCAGAGAGAGAGAGAGAGAATCAATGAATTATTTGAGATAAGATTCGTGATAAAACTCGAATTAAAATTTCTTTTATTCTTTTCTCTAACATCATCTTTTTTGTAATTTGAAAAATATTAAATCGAAAAAAGGATATTTCTCGAGAGAGAATAAGCTCCTCTTCCATTTAATTTTTCTCTATCTCAGCGAATTGTGTAAAATATTGGAAGCATATACAGCAAAGTTCATGAATTATAAAATTACAATACTCGGGGAAAAAGGATATTACAATATCTCGAGAAATATCCATAATCTGAAAAGCTCCTCGATTGGACTCATATTTATCGTGTATCTTTTCATTGCTATCGCAATATTTAATTTCTATTGCAATTTATTGTTTGCAATAAGCAAACAATATACAACGTGAGCATATTTAACATCATCAATGCTTTTATTATGCTCATGTACGATTCAACTTTTACACAATCTTCGTTATAACAATTTTATAAATACTAAGTATTATTACAAGCATGTTATAAGTTTTATCCAGATCAATTATTCGGTTTCTGAGATATTTGATCCTTATTTAATTAGACTCGTTATTTCAATGAATTCTTCCAATCTTTTCTTACCTCTTAAAACGAAAGATTATTCCGCGAAAGGAAAGAAATGAGCGATCGAGTAATTACTCTGATAATTATTAGAGCCTTGAACGAGAGGGCGTTAAAATAAGTAATCGAATACCTGGTTATTTAACACTGGAAGAAACATAATTGAACAAACACCGAGGCGCTAACTCGTCTTACGCGATGATTTTGCAATTTACCATGCAATCTGTCGTTTATTCGATTAGCTTGCTTACTTCCCTCGCCGAAGCCCAAGGGGTAGAAAGTTGTGCTTCTGCCAACATCAACAGTAACAACGTTGCCCTTCCATATTTTCGACTTCGATGCAACCATTGAAAAAAGTCTCACGGGCAAAAGATAGATTGTGCGATGATATAAGCAATGCTCATTATTGTAATTGTAATATTACTAATATAAAATAATATAGACGATATTAATATAGGTTTAAGATATTAATATAAGGGACGAAGAAATGAGAAATTTCTCTATCTTTATGTTTGTTCTGTGCACAAATTTTTTTTCTCGAAATATTACACGCCAATAGCTCGTTTATATTGCGTTCTTTCGACAATTTTAACGGACCGCGTATTCGCTTATAATCGTTCAAAATATCTTTATTTCCCACATTCAGGCTTCGTTAGTATAAGTTTCTTATATTTCGAATATTAATTTCTCTTGGTTCAATCATAGAACGTTGAACTTGTAATTATATTTTTAGATACGATGATTAATTATTTTATTTCGGCTAATTTTCTCGGAGAAAAAGAAAAATGGCCCCTGATTTGCTTTCAGACGCGAAAAAAATTTTTTTTTATTACAAAATCAAGAAAATTTCAAGATATATTTAACTTTGAATAGCAACAGGTTGCCCATGATCCTGCACACCTGTTCAATCGCCTGTTTCGCACCACAAAATCGTGAATCGATTGGATAACCAGCATAACGATTTATTTCAAAGAGTGTATTTGGAAATGCAAGCTTGGATAAGTATATAAAGAATTTAATTAAGTATAACGATAATAAAGAGTATTGCAACACGAAAAATTTGGTGAACGATCCCTTGATCTCTAACTCGAGATTAACAATTAATCGAGCCTTTTTGTAATAAAATTCGAGGGGAAGTTGAGAAGCAAAACGCGTATTAAAAGATAGATGTTTGTCCCACAAAAGTCTATTGCAGTTTGAATGTTAACAAAAAGTTCTGATTTCGAGATGGATACTCGGGGATGGATACTCGAGCGTATTAATTTGAAAGGGAGAAAGAGACTAAGAGATTGGTTAGACAAATTTGGAGAAATGGCTAAACAGGAAAACTAGGAAAATAGAGTAATAAATTATGCCAAGGTTTAGGGACAGAAAGAGAAAGAAAAAAAGGCATGTGTGGAGGCATGTGTGGAACTATTGTGCCGTTGGGTTTTCTCGTAATTACGGAGGCTCGATAAAGGCTAATAATTATTTATAGAGTACTTTAATTACTCCAATTAACTGATGCATTTTGAGAAATCGAATAAATATACTCATCGTTCAAAAAAAGTATAAGTTCATTTTTAGATCATCGACTGTTCAACAAGTGAGAGCAATCATTGGAGCAATGGTTCATCATTTTATTGTCATTCCAAGTTTCCTTATTATCGTCTTCGTTTGCTTTTATTTTATACGAAAGTATCCATTTATCTAAAGAAAATAAGGAAAAAAAAATTTATCAAGTGATATCACAATTCGATATCCACAAAATCTGAATTCTTACCAGATCTTCGATTCTTTGCACGAGTGATATGCCTCGTTCTTCTCGTTTCCAGTGTTGCGATTGAAAAGTTAGAAACATCTCGGCCGGCAACGCGGCCATTCTTCTCCGAATCAAGATCGTCCTTGGTTGTTTTACACGACCATTGGTTATACCTCGGAACAACCAAAGGTATCGACGTTTTTAGAACAAAGCCAATGTATATACCACTTGCATCGTTTCTCCTTTTTTTTTTTCTGCTCCGCCTTCGCAAAACCGACCGAGCCATTTTCTACCTCGTCGAGTGTTTATCTGTTTGCATGGTACTTTTTCTTCTTCCTCCTCCTCCTCTTCTTCTTCCTCGTTTTCTTTCCACCTCCTTGCCTTTTTCTTCATCTTTTTTTCTTTCTTCGTCTCTTCCTTCTTCTTCTTCTTCTTCTATTCATAGATCGCGTCATATTTATTTTACATTGTTTCTCGCGAGTCAATTCACAGTTTCTTCGTTCATCCTGGTTCATCCTTCTTTTACATAAGGCGAAGATTTTTCGACTCTTTAACGATTATTTTGGATACGCAATATCGATATCGTTTCCTGATAAAATAATAAAAATGATTTATTATTCATATTTATATAATCGACATCTTTATATTTCAAACTTTACATTTCGTCAATAACAACGAAAAAAGTTTAAGATTAAAGTTTCATTAAGTTTTATTAATGTTTTTCTCTCGAGCCGATTTTTCTAACCGATTTTCAATACGTCAACTTTTATTAGAAATAAAATGTTTTTTTATTTCCTTCGAATTTTAATATTTTTCTGAAATCAAAATTACCTGAAAAAAGGTAAAACGGATGTTCTAAAATTGTTTTTCATTGAAAATATTATACATAAAAGAAATGGTTATTTGTATGATAAGAAAAAAAAAGGAATATCGAAACAAATTAAACGAATTACGTTTCGATTTCAAATAATTTTCTTGTTGTACTATTTTATTAGAGAAAAAAATATTATATATAATTCGAGTGCTGCACTGATTAGTCACGAATGTATTTATTATTAATGCGCTGTGATTGTATGCGTATCGCAAAGATTACATTAAAATTTTAATATATGCACATACAATTATTATAATATTATACTTGTAAATAACATAATTTAAGAAATACGGTTTAAAAAAAACAAATTGATCAATGCAATGCAACAATTGAAAATTATTTAAAATATTTAATATTAAAAATATCAGAAAACTAAATATCAAAATGTGTTATTTCATATGAATAAAAATTTTAACAATTATAAATATAAAAATAATAAAACGAGTAATTTTATTTGATCAGAATGATTTTAGTTTATATATAAATTAAAATCACAAAAATTTAAAAATCCATGGTAAAATTTTTCTAGATAAATATGCATTTTATATAATAATTACTATATTTTCTCTATTTTTACACATTTCTTCGCAATTTTTTTTTTTTTTGTCCAAATATCAATGATCCATAAAAAATTCTTTTCCTCTTTATAAATATACAATTATTAATTTACGATTCGTTAAAAAGTTCTCGCTCTTTAAAATGATTATTCTAATTATTACTCGAGTTTCAGATCATTCTTTTAAGTGAAACTTTGATCATTGAACGTGTACGCTCGTTGAAAATATTTATCAATTATTTCTCTTATATTTTAAAAATATAATAATTCTAAAAATATAATTGAAAACTTCTCAGAACTCTTCCCGCAACTTAGATTCGTTTAATCCTCCCTCCTTCTCACTGAAAATTTCTGTTTCATATTCCAATCTTACAAATTTCTTTACGTCAACGTTTCCGCTTTAATCGTTTTTCTCATCTTCGATATCGAAACTTTCTTTGAAATGGTTTTAATAAGAATATCTCGTTTTCTTTTCTTAAAAAACCTGCTACCACCTCCACAATATTTACAACTATTCATTCTCTGTTAAAAAGAAAATATTCTCTATTCTTAATTAGTATTCTTTTTTTTTTTTTTTTTTTTTTTTAATAATCTTCTTGACCATCTCAAAGCATAAAATTAAAATTATTAAATTTATCAGAATAATTTGAATTTGGGTTTTAAATTTACTATCTTTTTTTAATTATTAATTTTCACAAATATTTGTTTAATGTGAATATAATGTTTAATGTAATTAATATCTATTCATGCCTATAATTACACTCATGACTTAATATTAAAATCATTGAATTTGTCAGAATAATTTGAAAGGATTTTAAATTTTTAATATCAAAAAGATAGTATTAATTGATATAAATAATATTTTGACAAATATTTGTTTAATCTGTGTGTAATTTGTAAAAAGTAATATATATATATATATATTCATGCATGTATAATTGTTTTGTCACCATGATTTATTATTAGAATCACTGCATTTACCAGAATAAAAGCTTTTCAATTTTTTATCTCATTAATCAAAAGAATTGATAAAAATATTTTTGGCAATTAATGTTAACTTTTATTAAGATAGACATCTGATTATATGTATGTATATACATTTTATATCATTTGACTTTTTAATTATAATTTATTTATTTATAATACAATATATTTAGACATTAAAAGGACATCAACAAGATGTTTTAGATAATTCCGTTTTACATAATTTTTTTTCTTTCTTCTTTTAAACAAAGATAACGATTAAAATTCATTTTTAAAAAATATTATTCGCATAAGAAATGATATACAAAATGTATAAATACTTATTTAGAAAATTTTATTAGAGAGAGTTGTAGCGAATATTAAATAAATATTGAATTGGAATCTGATTTTTAAATTTTTAAAATGAAATCTCGAAATCCAAAATATTTGTTTCCCCCCCTTTTTTTTCTCTCTAAAAAATATTCGTTTTGTCAAGAAAATTTTAACAAACTGTATCTCTGAAATTCTTAAAAAATCAATCAATAATAATAACAATTATTACTTGTATACAAATTAAATTTTTGTTTTATTTTACTTTTTCTTTATATAAACTATTGTAATGGATTGATATTGAAATCTTATCAATTAAAATGGATGTAAATACGAAATCAATTATTATTAATAATATATATAATAAATATCGTCAATAATATTTACACAAATTATTCTTTACCTTTAAAATTTCGAGAGTTTCGAATTAGAAAAAATAAGAAAAAATTTCTTTTTAATTTTTCGTGATTCGAAAGTTTCCAGTGTCTTATTCTCTAATTTTAACACTCGACAGCACAAATTCTTTTACTGCGTTAGAGTTTAACTTCACACCAGTTTTTACAAATTTCTTCAGTTTTCTTTCTCTCGGAGTCCGTTATTTACATTCATAACGTAGGCAAACATTTTATTTGACATTCGTTATTTCGACCAAACAAATGTTTGGTTATATATATATTGCAACAAACCCTTGAGAATTTAGTCGAATATCGTATTATCGATGATTAATCTGTCTTTAGGTTAGAAAAATAACGAAAAGAAAAGAAAAAAAAAAGAGTTAAGAATTTCACAATGTCTCAACGAAAAAATTAAACGATTCACGTGAATTGCTCGACTGTACAAATGAGTTATAAGCAACACAAGAGAAAACGTTCGTTTGAATTGTGATGAAATATATTTAAAAAAAAAAAAAAAAAAAAAGAAAAGACACATTTTTCTGCATCATTCTCTGCATGTCATACAGCATTTTACAATGAAACATGCCAGACGTTCATTCAAGAAATCTCTTCATTGACGATACTTTCGAGAGGATAAGCTGTTTAAAGGAAGATATTCTAAGATTCATTGAAACATATCCGATCGAAATTGCCACGATTATTACCTTTTGTGGTTTTTTTTATTGGATACAGCAATTCGTTTAATCGTAATAAATCGTAATTTCGAAATAATCGCAAGTACAAAACACAGGATTAAAGCACTTTTTTATTGCTATGCATACACGCTATTTTCTCCCTTTGTAATTTCTTACGCAACTACCTTTCCGTAATAATCGCCCCCATAATTTTCATTCCGTTATCACAATCCGTCCTTTCTCTCTTTTTTTTCCAGTTCCACTGTAACTTTAAAGAGGGGAGCGGGGAGCTTTATCCCTCTTTTTCTCTCTTTCCGTTTCTCGTCTGATTGGTATCGGTTTCTCAGGCAGAGCTCCCTCGTTTTAACGGAAAATTTTTAAGAAGCAAACGCTCAGAGAAACGCACAAATTGAACAAACCACCTTCGAAACGAATACACGCGATCACACGCAATCCTTTATGAAATATGCAGATGCGTTATTTTGCATTCGCTGATTTTTACCGAAATTAGGTTATCAAAATGAAGACAATTGCTGGCCACAATATTTACCTTTAACACCCATTTGTATCTCTCGATTATTCGACGTAATTCGGAATAAAAATAAGAAATGATTTTTGATTAACAACAGCTTCGTTTTGTTTTACAGGAATCTGATTATCTGATAATTTGAAAGGTGTTATTGGAAATTAACATTTGTTTTCCCTTTTACCTGGATTTTTCGACATCCAATTAGCAAGTTTCGCATTAAAACAAATTGTTGATACGCTCGTTGCGAGGAGATAATAATATCGAATGTATATGCGGTAACAACTTTAGAAAAGTTGCACATTATAAACCTTCCAAATGTGATACACGAGTGGAATGGAATGTTTAAATGGAATCGTATGATAACTATTTACTTATCGCATTTATTTTGTATTAAATGTTTATATATGTTAAAGTAAGAATAGAGGTATTATCTAGCATTCCCTATGCATACGTGTAATAATATTTTTAGGATAAACAGGGTAAGAAAATAAATAAACGTGTTTCCAACAATTTCTTTCTTTCCTTTTTCTATTCAACTTCATGGATCAATATTTGATAACATTCAAATCATTTTGAGAGTTTCACTCAGCTCTTATACGGCAACGAGAATATGTGTATGAACTTGAAGTTAATCTTAAAGACAAAGCTCGTGTTTGAATTGTAAGTAAAGATAGAGTTAGAGTCAGAGTTAGAAGTAAAAGTCATCCTTGATTTTCTCATTGGTATCAATGGTATCACGAAGAGCATAGCAGTGGGCAAAAGTTTAAAAACGAGATAATTTGTTTAAAATTTAAATAACCAAATAATTTTTGAATTTTTCTAAGAAGTTGGAAGAAATTTTGAAGAAGTTGCAATTGGAGGAAATAAAACTCTTTTTTACTACCTTTTTATTTGAACTTGTAATGAAAATTTAAAAAATACATTTTGCAGATTTATATGTTGAAAATTTCATCGAAATCAGCTATGTTGAACAATTAAAAATGATATGAAAATATAGTAATTTTTCAAGACTGGTAATAAATCTAAAAATATTTACACTTTTTGATATCTAACACTTATTATTTCTGCATCAGCATGATTTTATATAAAATTTTTAATAGCATATAACTAACATAAATATGTTTCAAAATTTTTATCACAAGCTCAAAAAGATTGTAAAAAATGATCTGATTACTATTTTCCTTTGACCAGTTGTAATTTTTTCATACACGTCCTTCTAATTTGTCAAAAAAAAAATCCAATTTTAAAAAAAGTTCCAATCGATAAACTTACACTTTTGTCCTGCACTGCAAGAGATTGATTATCGAAGAACGAAAGAGGCAACGATTCGTGTCCGTTTCAGATGGATTTTTTTCACCTGTTTTCTTATCTTCTCCCACCCTTTTCTTTTATCCATTATACACAACGCAACAAATCCGCCCACCTCTCCGATTTCATCCGATCGCGTTCCGTCCTCATTCAACCCCGATGCGCAGCTGTAAATTGCAACATTACTCGTTATAACACAGCTATTTTTGTTTCAACTTCGCTGGGGGAAAAAAGTGAAATCAAATCTTTCAATGAAGTAGATGTATCTGCGAATTTTCAAACGAACTCATAGTTTTTTTTAATCAAGAACTTTGCAATTTTTTTTTTTTTTTCCCCTACACGCGAACCTAAGAAATTAAATTTCACCTGAACTAGCCGGGTATTCAGCCACCCTTTGAATTCCAATTAAAAATTTGTTATTAAATCGTGTTGTCACTTTGACAATATTTTATATCGATTCACTCTCCAAACTACTTGAAAAGAAATTATTTTTCAAATTATTTGAATTATTACCAAAATTAAACGAACCACTTTTTTTACTTAATTTCGACAAAATCAAGCGACGCGATGAGAATACAATATTTTTGGTTCAAGAAGCGCTTCACGTTTTTATTTTCGCTCGTGATAACAGTTTCATCAAGTGTCGGGCGGACGTTTGATTGCGTTACAAAGAAAAGTGTTTGTTATATATATATATATATATCGCGGATCATCGATTTTAAGATAATGTACGGAATACAAAGAAGGCTAGTTTCCAACGATTGCACAAAAGTGACCGATCCGTGAAGAAAAGCTGGCTTAGGGTCTTGCAATCTATACGACACGTTGCTCCCTTGTCTTTCCGCTACTCGAATCCCCGCCAATCTATCCTTTTCTCTCTCTCCTCCTCTTTATCGAGTCGGTAAATCCTCGCTCCGTTTACTTTGCGTCATCCGGCAAGCTGGCCTCGACACTCGGTAATAGTTGTGTTCGTTAACACGAATCTTTCGCCGATCAATTTCAAATTTTCCGCCTGAATTCGCTCGAAACTTTGGACACCAAACGACACAAGTTTATATTAAGGGAAAGTTGAATATAACATCGATTCAAATTTTTACCAGGCAACTGTACAATTCCATCACCCTTCGAAGCTTAACTATCTCAAGATTTAAAACAAAATTTCTTTTTATTCTTGTATACAGAGTGAATCACTTGGCATTGTTATATCAATTTATTTCGATTGTTCAAATTCGATTCACTCGCAGACAATATTGCTTCGAAGAATCTTCAAGATTTGGTAATATTTGAAATAACAAATATCGGATGAATTTGGATTCAGAAGAAATTGAACTGAAAATAAATTTTTAAAAAATAATATTTCAAATGATATTTCAGAGCTTATCCAGAGTAATATTTAACGATATTTATGTATAATTAAAAAATACGCTACTTTTTTTTTTTTTTAAAGATGTTTCGTGAATTCTCTTCTTCTTTTTTTTTTTTAAAAGATTATCAGGTTTAAGTGTAGAGAAATGGGCAAAGGCCGGTTGTGATCTCGCAAAGTTAAACAAAATGAAACCATAAATTTGAAACACGAAGGGGGCGATGACGGAAAAAAGCACGAAGGCAATGAGGTGCTACGAGGCGGTACAATGTCGAGAGGCGTTTTAATCAAGCTATACGACCCGACACGGTTTACCGCATCGTTTAAACTTACAAAGCGATATCTGTGGATATCCGACAATTCTCCAACGAAGATGGTCAATTCATTCGCGTTTCTATCCGCATATAATGCACACCGGTGTTCTAATTTCAATTAGAACGCATTAGGCGTTTATTATTATTATATTCTCGAAAAAAAAAAAAAGATTATGGAAACGTATTTATAGTTTTTATTTATTTATACTTGTTACGTTTGACAGGTTATCCTGTATAAATTTATCGAAAGTAAATTCTCCATTTTTATTACCTTCCTTAATAATTCTTTTTCATATTTTCCTAGCAATTATCTGGCAAGTATTTATAATATCAAAAAGCATTTCTTATATTATTTGATTAAATTCGAATACTTTCGAATCTCTTCCAACGACTGCTTTCAATGAAACAAGAGCCGGTGACCTGTTTTTAGATTTTTCATCTTTATAACTACTAAAAATACACAGGCGCTTTTAGCAAAATTAATGTTGACTTTTTATTCGGATAATAATTATATACACTTATTTATTTATTCTCATTATACTTTTTAACTATTTGTGCAGAAACAGAGTGCGACACTGCCGACACTCTAACGGTGTTTCATTATATATTTTCGTCTCGCTTCAACACAAATTTCGATCGCTTATAAGTCAATGAAGCTTTAACCAAGAATTTTGTATTTATTTTGGTGTTTAAAATCGTCTTTTCGAACGTGACGAATATATTAATATTCATATATATATATTGATTCTTAGTTAAGGCTTATTTTAGACTTATTAAGCAATTGAAGTTTTCGTTAAGAAACGAGA
This sequence comes from Apis florea, assembly GCF_048593485.1. NCBI lineage: Eukaryota > Metazoa > Arthropoda > Insecta > Hymenoptera > Apidae > Apis > Apis florea. The sequence goes on along the minus strand of NW_028256550.1, from coordinate 1,296,181 downwards.
CAAAGATAAAATGAGATGTCTTTATTTGACGCAAATATATTGTAAATAAAATAAATAATTTTTTCATTTGTTTGGCTTCTTTGAAAGTGTCACAAAAATATTAACAGATGGTTTAAATACAATTATAAATAAATTGTTTTACATATTAAATATGTATTAAAAATTATTGAAAAATAATATATCAGAATATGCATTAAAGATGGTATAATAATTTAAGAAGTTGGATAATAATCCACATAAAAATTACGACAAGAAAGGAATTGCGTGATTTTCTTTTTCATTTATTATTCATAAAACATCAGTTTAAAAAGATATAATCAAATGTACTTTTTTAAATGCATTTTTTACGTGAGAAATGATTAATTACTTTTGTTTCTTACAAATAAAGTTTAACAAAAAAAAAAAGAAAACGTAAGTCTAATTGATTACGACAAAGTATAAAAATTCAAATCATATTTCCCACAGATATTTTGTTATAATTTAACTGTGAATCAATTATGAACGAAATTATGCGAATTTTGAATGAATTATATTCATCCCTGACACATAAGACAATTTACAAGGAATAAATATATCGATAACTATGAGATTTTTCGCTTTCTTATATTTGGAATATAAAGTGATTTGTAATCATTAAGAACAGTAATTGACACGTTGTATAAAAATTATCAGAACGTACGAAGAAATATATAATCAATAATTTGAATAAAACTTAAAAGTTAAAAATAATAAACTAATACAACAAATTGATCTTTTACAGAATGATCATCCGTTCGACTTTTTTGTTAATGGTATTAATCACGTTCGTAATTGCTGAAGAATCACTGTCTGACAAAAATGTTTCATTCGAGAAACGCGCCGCTATGGGATTTCAAGGGAAAAAGAATTCTGCTTCTTTGAACTCTGAAAACTTTGGAATCTTCAAACGTGCACTCATGGGTTTTCAGGTAGAGCATCGAAAATTATAATAAATAAAATGTCGTAAATACTTCTTAAATATTACTTCCCCGAGAATTATTTAATTCTTGTTCCACTACGAATACTTGCTACTTGCCACTTCGATTATTCGACATTGCTCGCAATCTAGTGTATCTTGCGTGCATATCTGCAGGGTGTGCGTGGAAAGAAAAACTCGATAATCAATGACGTCAAAAATGAACTTTTTCCTGGGGACATTAACAAGCGTGCACCGATGGGTTTTCAAGGCATGAGAGGGAAGAAGGCCTCGTTCGACGATGAATATTACAAACGTGCTCCGATGGGATTTCAAGGAATGAGAGGCAAAAAATCTCTTGAAGAGGTAAGGCAAACGGTAAACTTTGAATTTCGAGATCAATCAAGAAACGAGAGGATTTTCGCATAAAGTAAAAATGAACGTTCTTTTTCTATCTTCGTAACAATTTTCAATAATTTTTCGCAAACGAAAGAAAGAAATTTGAAAACAAAAATTTTTAAAACTGTAAAGTGAGAAGAATTTTTTTTAAAAAAGTTACATCACAAATCTTCGCAAAGTTTTACTTTCCTCTAAATTGAATATAATAATGAAACACTCAACCGAGTAAATGAATAGAAATATTTGTTATTCTTTCTTCATATTATAATGAATTTTACGAATCCACCTTATATGTATAAGTTTTTTTATAACGTGCAGATTTTAGATGAAATTAAAAAGAAGGCTGCTACGAGATTCCAGGATTCAAGAAGCAAAGACGTGTACCTGATTGATTATCCGGAAGATTATGGAAAGAGAGTATTGTCAATGGATGGATATCAAAATATTCCCGATAAGAAGGACGGATTGCTGGGAGAGTGGGAGAAAAGAGCTCCGATGGGATTTTATGGAACGAGGGGTAAAAAAATTATTCTTGATGCGTTGGAGGAACTTGAGAAACGAGGCATTATGGATTTTCACGTGAGTAAATTATTTCACAAAAGGATAAAATACCATTCTTTCCGCTTCCTATCTAAACGAATGACGAATGTATTTATTCAAATTTTGTTTCATTCTATTCTTATTTTATTTTATTTTATTTCATTTATTAGTTATCTTCTACTAAATATTATATAAGATAAACGAGTAGATGCTGCGTGCGTGTGTGTATTCCGTTCATATAATCGTGTTTATATCGAACGAATTTCAAAAGATTTAGGAAAATTTTGCAGGGATTGCAACATAAGAAAGACACGTTCGACGATTACTTAGATTATGCGGTTAATCCGTTTGATTACGAGAAAAGGAGTACGGATTTCCAAGATATAGAAAGCGGTAGCGAATCCTTTAAACGAGCTCGTATGGGTTTCCATGGGATGAGAGGTAAAAGGGATGCGACGGGGATTTACGGATCAAATTCAAGCACTGTGGGAACGATTTTTGGTTATCAAGGTACTTATATAAATCTTGTTATTGTGAAATGTGTTTAAATAAAATATGAACTGTGATATTTCAAACAGATATAAGGAATCGAGGAGATAATATTCCTATATATGAAGTTGAGAAACGATCACCCTTCAGATATCTTGGAGTCCGAGGTAAAAAGAATCCACGATGGGAATTTCGAGGGAAATTTGTAGGAGTGAGAGGCAAGAAATCGTCGACATTGCAAACTGTCTTCTAATTCATTTTAATAACAAAAAAATAAAAAAAATAAAAAAAAATAAAAAAAAAAAACATCGAAAGGAGTATGAATGAAGATTCGTGAATGTTATTAGGTATTATTAATTTGGTTAATAAATCTCTATTTCTTTATCCTCAAAACAAATTCAAAATAATATTTAGAGATGGTCTTTCTGTCGACATTTCTTTATTTCAGATACCTATATAATTAGAGGTGATACCATTGATGACAACAATGGCAACACAACAATAATAATTATTGCGTAGTTTTCTTGTTTAAACGTGTATTAAACCTTATGCTGCTTGGTAGATATAAGAATAGAAAAAGTGATCCCTATCAGCGAGTTCCTTATTATTATTGCGAATTGCGAACATTATGAGAGATATTTTATATATTTTCCCGAAATATTTTATTTTTAACAGAATATTTGTCAACCACGAACATATAACATATCTCTATTTAATATGTGTTAAAAAAAATATAAGATAAACCTTTTTTTATTAACTTATTTTCATCATTGCTGTTGTATAACATTTCTTTCTTTATACAATATTTCATTTCCTTCTTTCTTTCCATTCATGAAAGTACTATGTCAATTTATAAATTATTTAAAACATATAGACATATTCTTTTATGTAAATATACAAACATAAATATAAAAATAAATAAACAATTATATTATTATATTTTTTTTTAATATTAAATAAATGATATGTATATATATATATATATATATATATATATATATATATATATCTTATTTAGCATCATGATTTAGCCATTTACAACGAGTATGTCGAGTACAATTTCGAATAAAAAAGGGAATTTCATAAATGATTATTTTTGTTTATAAATCATATAATAGATCGCAATAAAAACAAATAAAGTAGAATGTTAATACATTAATGCTTCAAAAACAAAAGAACATATAATTAAATATATTTTACAAAGTTGTGATTATACAATACAATATTTTTATACATTCCACTTTATGCTATTAATATTTTTTTACATATTTCTCAATATTCGTTATACACATTATTCATTATATTTATTTACAAATAGTTTAGAAAATATATAATATGTCGGTTTTAGTATTTATCTCTGACAAAGACTTATCTATGTTTGTAATTTGTAAATGTGAAACGAGTCTCTGGCAATTTAAGAAAAAGAATAAATGTATATAAAAGTTCTTTAACTTATCTGTTTATTTTAAAGCGTTCAATATTATAATTGCTATAATAATTATTCAAATTTTAAGTATTTATTAACATATCAAAAAGTGATGAAAAAGATACATATATTATTTACTTTTCATCAAATTATATCTATGTATCTATATATAAAAATAAATGTATATAAATAAAAGCAACAAATTGTATTAATAATTTATAATTAATAATTTTATCCATTCATTCTTTAAAATAGAGTAGTAAAGAATTCCATATTGGAAAATCTTAATTCATCGAACATTTCATATGGATTATATTAATTAAATATATATTTATTATATATTATATACAAAATTATATATTATTATTTAAAAATATTCTTTCCATTCTCATCAACTTTTTTTATTAAATATTCACTTTTATTTCTTTATTTTCACTTAAGAAATTAAATAATAAGTTTATTTCTTAACGTAGAAAAGTAAATAATAAAAATATATGTGAATGGAAAAATAAAATAGAAATAGATGTTCAATTTAAAATTAATTAAATAAGTTTAGTTTTTAATGTAGAAAGATAAACAGAAATATATGTGATAATGTGACAAACTACAAGTATTGAAAAATGTTTCTTTTTTATAATACTATATGATAGAGATACTCTTAAGAATTTTTATATTATATATTATATACTATGTTTTTAATGTTTTATTTTTTTATATTTTCTTTTCCATTTTCTTTTTTACATTTTAATTCTCTCTTATTATTTCTTTTATATTATAAATTAAACCAAAAATTAAACCGAAAATAAGAATAAAACAAAATTTTTATAAAAATAAATTGTCATTCAATAATATATGTCAAAAAATTAATTTTAAACGAGTTAATTTCAAACATATTTTAGGTTATGAAATTACAATAAAAAATATTAAAATATTTATTATATTAATATACTATTAACAAAATTACTTAACTATTACCTTTAATAATATTAATATTTTAAATTATCCAAATCATCGATTTAAGACGTAAAGAATTTTGTTCAATTTAAAATTAATTAACAATCACAAACATGATAGAACATAAAATTGTGCCTACACATTACGTTTTCCTACAGTTGGCTAGCTTGCGCTGTCCTCTTATGCGCAATGTCGAAAGTAAAACATTTCTAACCTCGATACGTGGATGTCATTTGTAAACATAAATTTTCACTGTGGGTAAGTTATGTTAACATATGATAAATAAAACAAAGATAAATATATTTTTAACAAAAATATTTTATATATTATTTATACATATTAGTTTTAAATTATACAGAAGACAATGATAGAAAAAATAAATACATATTCAATTCGTAAAGAAATTTTGATTAACCATGTATTTATTTATTTTTATACATATTTATATTTATATATTTTACACATATATCTCACTTCACATACTTTGCATTCAGAAATTGTTTGTTTTAAATAATAAAGAAATTTTTTAAAAATCTGTAATCTCAATCTCTTTTATGATAGATTAAGTGAACATATTCTAAATAAAATTTGTATAAAATACAAAAAAACGAATTATTTAAAAAAATTTTATCGTTTTAGATTTGTCCGATTATATAAAATAATGAGTTTCCAATTATTTATATTCATTCAAAAGAAAAAAATTCTTGTCATTCTTTAAAGAATATGCAGGCACTGTGAAGTATCTATTTCCAAAAATATTCTTATATTTCAAAATTTCTTTTTCCACCCCAAGGATTGAATTTTGTTTTTTTACGTTGTTCGGCTTTTTTCTCAGGCGTTGATAATGGCCTACAATGACAAATGAAGTTATATTTGATAAGAATTAAAAAAAATGAATTAAAAATAAAAGAATAAATAATTTATAGAGATTAGAAAATCTAAATTACAAACCAATTCTTCTTACCAATTCTTGGTAATTTCATCTTCTATCGTGTATTTTCCTTCGCTTATTCTATTAGATAGACGCAAAGGTATCGAATAAAGAAAAGGATCGCGTTTCCCGATTGAATTCTTATACACAGTAGATAACAAATTTTTCATTTGAACCGCAAGATTTTCTTCATCAATTTTTCCACTATTTCTTTCCAAAATAAATCCATCTTTAAAAATTAAATATTAATATATTTAAATTACAAAGTCTGTAATTAATTTCTTTAATTGAAAAATTTATTTTATATTTATTATTTGAATTTTTAATAAGAATAACCGATACATAATAAGATTTCATTTTGATTCAACTTGATTCGACTTGATTTGCATAATGTGATATTTTAAATATTGTATAAAATTGAATCATAATGATTACAATGAAATTTTGGATTTCAATACTGTATAATCGTTTAAAACAGATATTTAGCATAAAATAATATTATTTAGAATAAATTATTTGAATAAACTAACGTAGCTTGTTTTTTTACCTTTAATAACATCCAAGTTGCGTAAATTATTAGGATTCCTCGAGAATATTAAAAATGATTCTCGATTGTTCGATTTTTCTGTTCTTTTTCCACCCCAACTGTTAAAAGGTATCCAGTGGAATTTTTTCGTATTTGCTGTTTCTTTAAATTCATTCAGAGATACATCGTTCATAATTTTTGTTCGTTTAGTTTGTGAATCAATATCTAATTGAGCACATCTTTTTCCTCGTTTTCCACCCCATCTATCAAATACTCCGCGTCTACGATTAGAGACGTTCGGTTTATAGTTCAATCTTTTGCTTTCCCAATAATAAAACCAAGGATTTTTTTCTTGTAAAACTTTTTTAAATCTCTTTGGATAGGAAAAAATTGTTGTTGTAGAAATTTAATAAAAATTTAAAACAGATAAATATACTTTAACTCTATTTGGTAACTTACTTTATCTTCTGTAGGTAAATCAAACCACGTTTCTATAATTTCTCCATTTTCTGAAAAAATTTTTACATTTATTCATCTAAATTTACATGTATCATATTATTATGAATTCTGATAAATATTATAAATTAACAAAATTAATATATATTTTTTTATATTATTTATATTATAATATAAAAAAATAATATAAAAAAAAAAGAAGTGGAAAAATAGAAAGAAAAAAAAATAAAAAAATAAATTTTTTAAAGGATCGAAATTATAATAAAATAGGAATTATATTTCACCTGTTAAAAAAATATTTGGATTAATTTCTTTTCCATTTCTTCTTTCTTTGAACGATTCTTTTTTCCATGTTTTCCATGTATCTTTCGAAAGTCTTCCGGTATGAATCTCAGTTGTTATATCGTTATTTTCATTCCCCAGTCCCATTACATCTGCTATAGTAGAATCGTCATTATTTGTATTGGCAACAATCGCACATATCAAAAAAGAAACCATAGAAAGAAGCAGCCACATATCTGTAAAATAAATTAGAATTGAAAAGTAAGTGTTTAAATAATTTATGTACATTAAATATATTATATATATTATTAAATATATTAAATATATATTAAATATATATATTGAATTTATTTTACGTTTATAATAATTTGTTATATGTATAAATACATAAATGTATATATATATATATATATATATATATATATATATATATATATTATATATATATTATATATATATTATATATCAATGTATGCATGCACATATTTACAAAGTTTCACATCTAATATTTTTTCCAACATTATTCAACAACTTCGTAATTATGAAAATATTTTGGTAGAAAAAAAAATAGAATAACAATATCAATTTTTTATAAAATATTTCATATTATATAATCCAATACCTAATTTTAATCATGAGATCCATAGACAACTTCATGATTTGAATTAGATAATTTTTTTATGTAATTAAAAATAATATCTATGTATATATATAACATATACATAAGAATATACAATAAATTTAAAAAGATTCATGTATCAAATAAAAATTGGGCATGATTAAATTCAATTGAATATATTTCATACTCAAATTTCATTTTTTTTAATTAAACTAAAAAAAATTGTATTTGTATATAAGTAATTGTATAATAAAAATAAATATAATAAAAATTGTGTAATAAAATTTTTTTTTAACTCTATTTTGCTATTAATGATCTTGCTTAATGATAATAATATAACTATATCCATATGCATTTTAATTTGGATTTGATTATTACAAATATGCATAGCTATGTTAAAAAATAAGTTATAAAATATTGTTTTCACGTAATAAATAGATATATTTATTGAAATACTAATAATATTTTACTTTTTGTTAATATTATTTGTATATTGAATTCATCAAATGATTGTTTTTATTGATTGATTGATTTCTTTTTTAAAATTACAGTATATATTGACTATGAAACATATTTCTATGAAATTTTATTGGAAAATTAAGTTGTTTTTCATAAGAATTCGAAAGAAAAGAAAAGCGAAAAAAGAATAAAAAGTAACATATAGAAAAGTAACATAAATACTAAGTATTATATTACATGTGTAATATGAGAATGTAAATCTTTTATGCAGGAGTACAATTTATATAAATATGCTGCAATTTTCTTGGCTAAGAATAATCTGCTAATTGTTTCCTCTTAAAATCGTATTATTGTATACTTGTAAATAGATTATATATGTTGTTCTATCTAACTTGACCATCTTATCTCTCTTATTTTTTTATTTTTAGATAGAGAAAAATGTCGAAGGGAAATATTATTTAATTCAAAGATTATAACAATCAAAAAATATAATAATAGCTGAACATACAGTTAATAATATTAATAATATATATAATTATAAAAATTAAAATTATATGAAATCATTAAGAAATTATAAATATATTTTTCATTGTATTCTTTATAATAAATAAAAGTTTAAATTATTTCTTTTGTATCTAATTTGTATTATTATTATTAAGTCAATTTAATATTCTTATAAATTTCATACTTATATACCAGTTAGGTATAGCATATTATATCTCAAAAAATACAATATTTTTAAAAAATTTTATATTGTGTCTGACCAAAAACTTTTTATTAGAAATAATAACGCTTCACATAGGTTTAAATACAAAAAATTAAAAAAAATTGGATATATAATATAAATAATAAAATTATGTTCAATTATGTGTCAAAATTAATGTAAAGAAAAATTTATTTTAATATGAAAATGCTGTCTTAATAAATTCAACATATGTCAAAATTTTGAAGGATCTTATATAGAAAATCATCTTCTACTTCTCATATAGGAAAAACTAATTTCGAATTTTCCAATTTGAATATTAATCAATATATTAATAAATTTATCTTTTATAATCTTTCGTCTAATACACGTTATTGAGATAAATTATACATATGAATACATTTTTTGTTTTGATTTATTACAATTAATTCTAAAAATTCATTGCGATTCATTCGAATTTAGTAATTGTGAGAAATTTATTTTTGTATAAAATATTAATAAAATATATATAATGATACCATTATTTTTGTAAAATGTTAGAATAGAAAAAAATTAAAATGATTTTAATATGCGATGAGATAAAATTATGTAAAATTGTCTCAAGAAAAAGATACCTTAAAAATAATCATTTTTTTCAAAATGAAATTTTAATTGAGTTATTTCTCAAAACAAACAAAAAGAAAAAAATAATCGAAATCTTTTATTGGAGAAATTTACGGAAACTATTAACCAAATTATAAATTTCGTCTATTTTCTTTCTTAAAAGCGATTATTTAAATTATTTTAATTTATGACAAGATTTATTTCATAACATAGAAATATAAGAGAATATGCGTGTATGTATTTATTAATATTAAATGAAATTATAATATTTAAAAAGAAAGATAAAAAATTATTCATTAATCATTTATGATAGATTTATTGATGATTCGTGCCTTCTTCAGAAAGTAGAAGAATTGGGTTTTCCATATCTCTTTAAAGAAAAAAAAAAACTTCACCTACACAATATTTCTTCAATCGTTTCATCGTTCACATATTAAATATATTTCATATATTTTGTTCCACCGAATATGCATGTATAATGATTAATTTGTTCATAGTGGGAGAATCGGACTTAATTAGAGTGGGAGTCATGCAACTCCTCGAGGAAAAATAGAGAGGTATTAGTTAACCGAATGGGGGGGAAGAAATTGACCAGGCCTGATTTATGGAAATGAATTGAAATTGAAAGACAATATTTTGAGCACTTATTAAAAATAAATCTTCTCTTCATTAATCTTTTTATCATAGCAGGTATTTCATTATTTATATCACGTAAAAATTTTTTATGAATTTTTATATTCAAAATCACATGAAGGTCATGACACATAAGTTCATTTTGGCTTATTAAATTCGTTTATATAATTATGAAAAAAAATATATAGTCCTACTTAAAAAAAATATCGATAACATTCAAATCTCAAAAAAATTTATTGGATTTATTAACAGATTAGCCTTTCTATATCAACTGATTAACATTTACAGAAAACACGAATTTTCATTAGATTTTAGAATTTCTAAAACAATTTCTAATATTTCACTTGGCTATATCCTATAAAATAAATTTTAATACAGAATATAATTATATATAAAATTTCTTTTTGTATTATTTCGATTATATTTTTAAATAATTATAAAAATAATTATAAATAAAACTTTATATATGTTATATTTAAACCATAAAAGATGGAAGAAATATTTAATAAAAATATTATATAGTATACATACACATAGTCGAATGATGCATCGTATGTACATATATATATATACCAAGAGGCGGAAGTAAAAATGCATTTTCGTCAGCATGCATGTTAAAATTGCAAGTTAACGAACGCTTTCAAACCTCTCATCGAAGTACTTTTTTTTCACAAACCATATTTATGTTTGATATCTTATTGAAAAAGATTTTTTCTCTCAAAATATTTATTTTTAAGTTCGAATTTTTTCTCAGCAAATCTTTGTACGAGACACATCAATATTTGAATTATTGTTAAAATATTTTCTCTTCAATTTAATTTAATTCTTATCCATTACACAGTTTCAAATAAAATTTACATAGAAGTATTTATTCTATTTGTACGTGATACAATTGTTATTAATTTTATTTCACAAAACTATAATCTAAATATTTTTCTATTCATATTATATTAATATAACATAAATAATACATAGTATTTTTAATTACAAGCACATAATATACAACAAAATATATAAATATATACAAAAGTAATAATAAATTTTTACAAAAATTGTTTCATTATCATTTTCGATGTTTTAAGCACTAATCTTTCAAAATTTTTTAATAAAGTTTATTCAAATAAAAATATCTTTCCATCACTTATCGTTTAATTAAGTATATTATGCGTTTTTTTATTTATTTAATCTTATAATTTTTAAAACTTATATATTATAACATTGTTGAAAACGATCAATGAATTCACAAAATATCTATTGATTAACTTTGTTTACCTTTTATATAGATACTGTATTTCATTGTTTTGACCGAGATCCCGATGCAAAAACTAATTTTTCACTGAAAAAAACAATGATGAAATTCGAAAAATCGAGACACTACCGTTTCCTCTGTTTTATGTAAATATATGATACGCGCGACACTTACTAAACTCCGGAAAAATAAGATGTACAATGACTGGTAACGATACGCACCGCTCTTCTTATACCCACCACGTGGGGTTCAGCAGCGCACTCTCCGATTGCTTCGAAAGAGCAACCCCCGATTTTTAACTATCATTCTCACTCTCGTTCCTAACTCTGCATTTCCTTACTTTCTCAATATTTTTACTTCTATTTTCAATTATATGAATGATTGTATATTTTTAAAGTAAAAAAAGATTTATATATCTATATTACGTTATTTATATATCAATGTATCAATAAATTTCAACTAATTTTTCTTGCAAATAACTTATTTCCAATTATCTATACCACGTAAATATTGAAAGTGTTTTAAAATAATAATTATCACAAACAATTTGGATTGTTTTTTGATTTATAATATAGTAAAATCTTCATAATCTTTTGTTACTTGAAATAATAAAGAGAATATGAAGGTATTTATATATATTGCTTGTTTGTTAGTAATAATATAATTAGAAAAAAAAAATTATAATTTTTTAGTTAATTGATAAAAATTGTTTAATTATTAATTAAAGAAAGAAACTTTTTTTGATTTTTTTTATTGATAGAATTATATAAGTGAGCTTTCAAATGTTGAACTTTTAATTTAGAATTTTAATGCGATATTTCTATGCTATAATTTCAATTCTTTTATTATATCATTGCAGCATTGAATATATGAGAATTTTAAAAAAATATTTAATCTTTCATTTTATGTACAATGTTTATTTTTAATAATATATCGTTAATGTTAATATTAATTTAGAATTAATATATTTATTTGCTGAATGTTTCGTTTCAACAGATTAAAATTATTAAAAAATATTAACAAAAATTGTGATTAACAAAAAGGAGGATATCGTATTATGCAAACAATTTCTGTCATCAAGAGATTTCAAAGTTAACTTCATTTTTTTAAATAGATTCGTAAAATTTTTAATGTAATCGATTTATCTAGATTTATCTATTAAAAACTATATACCTATCCATATCGAAGAATCATCGATTCTGATAAAAGATGAAATTTGAATTTATATAATATTTACATAATAACTTGATATATATCCATTACAAACACAAAAATCATTTCCAATCATCAATTTTGACAAATTTGAACAATCTTTATAATATGTTATAAAAATGTATAAGAATATTGAATATTGAATATTTTAAAATTGGAACCTCAATATTTGAAAATCACTTATAAAAATCACTTATAAGTTGATAGGAGACAAAGACAGTTTTATTTTAAATTAATAACTAAATAAAGTGCAATTTTTTTAATTATATTATTATTGCAACGAATGTGCTATATTCGATAAAATAAGGAAAGATCGATATTGTTTAATTTGTGAAAATATAAAAAATTTATCTCTTTTCGATAAGATCGATTAAATATTCGATTCGATGGAAAGATGGAACACTGTTAAACTGTTCTCTTTCGTTTTATTTAAAATACCATGACATTTTAAGAATACAATGACAAAGTGAATAAGTGAGAAGGGATAAGAGGTAGCATATGCGCGTATCGGTTAAAAATGCGTTACTTTGTACTCTCAAAAATTATGTCATAAATTCTTGTCCAGAATGATATGTAAATGGCTCAAATTTGATGCTGAATAGATAAGTGTGAAAATGACGAAAATAACAAATCAATCAATTTTTTAATTCTAATCTTATTAATTAAATTGGTGTCCATCATTGTCCATCGATGAAGCTCAAGAATTGGTAATTGAAGAAAAACAGGTTTATCAAAGTTTTATTTTTAATAAATTTATTCGAAAACTGCAAGATTTTTCAACATTAGCAATAATAATTCAAAAAAGCATAAATATTATATTTCAACATAAACAAAATGATTTGCATCGTCATAAAGTGTAGAAGAATTAGATAAACGTGTAAAATTGTGATATTGGACGTTACTTTTCGTAATAGAAATAGTATTATCTAAAGGAAAATAATTTGCTTAAAACGATAATTAAACGAAGAAGGTTGTGCTATTAAGTTCTGCCAGTAGATTTATTCGATCGTTATGTTTCTTCAGAACATTTAACATTTTTTTGTACGTAGGTGTACGTAAGTAAAACTTCTTTGATAATTTTCTCGGAGATGTCATAATTTCATCAATATCTTGAAAATAATCGATAATAAATTTAAAACACTTAAAAGACAATATATTTTCTAATATTTTTTTAAGTCCTTTTAAAATTATTTTTCTACCTTTACTTGTTTTTCATCATTTTTTTTGCCAATTTGAAATTATTCGCTATTCTTCGAGTCACTAACAATATTTATTTACAATATTATATAAAATATTAACAATATTTTTTAATATTTTGATCTCTTGATGATTTTGAAATAAAAAGAATCGATTTTTATGCGATTGCAATACGAATAATTCTCCGCGTAATCATTATTGATTTCATCTTAATTTCTTTATGTAAAATAGTTTTTCTATTTTCCAATTTATTTGGCTACGATAATTTCCTTGACATATACATCATTACATACTTTTAATTTAATGTTTCGTTGCAAATTGTCTCTTTCAAGTGCCATATAAGCGCATCTTAATTTATAACAAATCTATAATCTTAATCTAGAATCTTTTAATTGTTGAATTTAAAGTAATATGAACATTTTAAACAATTATCTGATAACTGTGTCAACGTTGTCTGTTTGAATAAGTAGATTATTTCTTGAAACGAAAACTTTTAAAATATGTATATGATACCTCGAAATAGATCTTTCATGTTTTCATTAATATTATATACCATTTTCCAAAATACATACCGATATTCTTCAGTTATATTCGCCTAAAAAGCTTAAACATGGAGGAAACAAAAATTATTTTTTATATCATTGCGAGATAAAAAAAAAAGTAAATTAAAAAGTGAAACTGTATTCTCTTGGGAGGATACAGTTTTCTATACATGCAAAGATTTTTTTTTTTCCCTTCATCTCCTTTTTTTTTTCTTTTTCATCTCAATCGGTATAATAATGAGTCGGACAAACTTTGAAATTTGTTTGCTTATTGAAATAAAAAAAAAGAAATAACACTAAATTTATGAAGAAACAAGAAAAGAAATGAAAAGTTGCAATAAGTCTGCGCAACGTTTAACTTTATTTAATTGTTTAGAATATTTAATTTTTATGATGCAGTAAAGTTTTGTGTAAGATTATTTATGGAAATATTCTTCATCTTTGATTCGTCAATATTCTAAAAATTAGTTTAATATATAATCCTTTTATGTTTAGAAAATATACAGTATATATGTATATTCAATAAATTTATATTAATAATAATTAATTAATAAATCATACACAATTACATATAATATATATTAGAAAGGGAGGGAGAGAGAAGAGAGGAGCGAGGGGGGGGAGAGAGAGAGAACGATTAATACATATTCGTAAGATATCTTTGGAAAGTCTAAATATTCTAAAGGCCAAAAAACACAAAAATTGCTATATAAAATTATCAGTTGAGGTTTATTTATCAAATTATAAGCAATTAAAATTTACCTTATTATTAAATGAAGCAAAATGGAAAAAGAGATAAAAATAGAGTTATCTTGTTTGACTAATTGTAAAGTTCAGCTTTATCATTGTTTTATTTCATTGCATTTCTAATACTTTAATTATTTTTAATAGATAAGCCTCAACTAACATTTTTGTACATCAACTTATATATATTTTGTGCTTGTTCGTTTTTGGCCTGCGAAAAAGAATTGATCTTCTAAAAATTTTCTATAAATATATTAACAGTCATATATATATATATGAAGAATTTATAGAAAAAAAAAAAAGAATGTCAATTTTAACGAATTTTTTTAATTTAAAATTTTTCTATTTATGCTTTTTATCACTTATGTCGTATTGCAAATTAAAATTTTTCTTGTGTTTTACACCTACGAAATTGAGGTGTAGGACGAAAAAATATAGGATTTCAAAGAAAAATAGTGGAAGGAAGATGTTTCAATCCTCATCAATAGTGTTTGACGGTTATCATTTACGCCGAATACAATATTTTTTGTAATACAAAAAACACTTTAGTTAAAATAACTTTTTGTTTTTTAAAAAATATTAGAAATTAATTTCTATCCCTTTTTCAATGGAACTTTTATATACTTGTCATATATATGTAATATATAACTTTCACTTAAAAACGATTAATTAAATCAAAGTCGAAATGTGCGGCAAAAATTTTTACAAATATACTATCTAGCTATTTTTTACAAATATACTATCAAGAATTTTTGGTGGATATCGAATTAATAATTATATGCATTTTAATAATTATGGCACTTTATAATCTCTTGATTAAAATTCCAAGAAATCTAAATTAAAATATGAATCCATTGAGAATAAAAAGCATACAATCATAAGCATACAAAAATAATATTAATAATTTTATAATGATATTTTATAATTTATTTCAATCTTCTCGAAACTGCACACTATACACTGCACAATAATATTTATTGTCAATACTTATCGATGTTGATTGCGTCTATCATTGCGAATATCATTGATTGCGTGCAAATCTTTAATTCTTATAATAAATAACCAATGTTTTCGATATAATTGAATTTTTAATCTGAGTAATTTTCTAATAATAAAATTCTAAACTTGAAATATAAATCAAAATAAAAAAATATTAATTATATAAATATTAATAAATAAATATTAATTATTTTAATTCAGTTTATAACAATAACATTCGAAAAAAAATTTTATTTTAACAACTAAATATCTTTTTATTAATATTATTGATTTAGATATAATAA